>NW_024096844.1:0-649072 GCF_016545835.1 Crotalus tigris
TTCTTTCTTTTCTTTCCTCCATTTTTAAGATGTGGAAGCAAATACATTTTTATGTAGCTTCCCAATAAGAACTTATTCTGGGAATTATAAAGAAATGGGAAAGCAACTTTTTGGCAGAAGAAAGGATTGAGGGTGTCTAGCAAATAAAGGCCATTTGGTATGAAAGGAGGTAAAATATCTAGAATATATTATAGTTGGGGAAAGGAAAATAGATAGTAAAAGGATTGAGGATATAGTAGATTTATAATTACCAAACAACAAAAATGGTCTTAAGGGGATTCTGTGGTTATTACAAGGTACTGCAAGAATGGTGATCCAAAAACTATATGAGGGAAATATTGGGGAATTAAAGCATAGGTAGAAATGTATTTGAAATTCTATGCTACCTTTGGAATTTATGGGATAGCCCAAAGGGCTACAGAGGGATGTTTGATATGTAAAAGGGTTAATAAAGGGTTAAGGCTCCCAAAGGAGGGAGACAAATAGCTCAATGTAGAACAAGTACTGGGGTCTCTGTCTTCTCTTTGACAGGAAGGCTTGGTGGCGCAAACAACTCCTTTGGAATTTCCAGTCCATAAGATCCAGCCGGGACAGTGTGTGCTGAATCATAAATGGAAGGAGGAACTTCTACAACCAAAGAAAGGAAGTTCCTTATGTTATATCTGCTGTCCGGAGGGCTGAGAAGGGTTGGACTCACTACCCATGAGCAAAGGTGGTGACTGGACCTGAAAGAGGGTGGACGGTTATTCCAGGACAAGGACTGAAAGCCACGTTTAAAAGGACTTGAATGGGTAGTGGACCAGAACCCCTACCTATTTTGAATATCTTTATTAGAATTTCAGGTGACCCCAGATGAAGAACAAAGATGTTGGTGGTGACTCATCAGAGAAATAAAAGTTGTTTGTTACAAATAAAATGAATAATTAAGTCAGAAGTCATACCATTAGAAACTGAAAACGTAGAATTGTACGTTGTAAGAATTAGGTGGTAGGTGTGTTACCTCTGTAATAGCTAGTGATTATTGTTATTGTTATTATTGTAATTGTGGATCAATTTGTGGGTGTGAAATACTGTGTAATAATCATGAGGGGTGGATTCTACTTCTAATATTACTGAAGACAACACACCAGAACAGCCTGGGAAATGAAGGTAAAAATTTGTTTGTGGACTTTGCAGAACAAGTGCATAAGGTGTTCAATTTAACCAAATGTTGGGTGTGTGGCAGGCCTTTGATAGCTCAATGGCCTATGAGAGCAGTTCCTTTGAGCCCTCATTTCCTTCTCCCTGAGGCTGATGATTACACTAGCAATTGGACTGATACTAATAGACATATGTGGGAGTTGAGTAATATTCCGACAGGCTTCTTTTGTTTAAATAGAAGTAAAGGACATCAAATGTTGAGGAAAAGTCAATGTATTTGGACTCAAACATATGACAAGATTCCACTTACAACAGGCCCTGTAAACTGTACTCAACTTAAAACAACATACACTAAAAAAAAATGTTCTTATGCAGCAAATAGGTTAAGATTGGGATGCTTATGCAGAAAGCAGAATAAGGAGGGTATAGTAAAACAGTTAACAGAATGGATTTGGGGTTGGAGACATATAAATGGAACATTAACTGCAAGATTCACAGAATATTGGAACATTTATAAATGGCCTACAGATAAATGTACAAAGGAAGGGAAAGTATATAGATGTGTAGGAACAACCTTGTGGGCTATGCCTGTGCCACATGGAGGACAATATATGACTATAGCACCAGTTGGATGGGATGGCAATTGGAATGGACCTTTTCCTAAGGGACAGCCAGCAAGAAAAGGTCAATACTGGATATGTGGGTCAAGAGCAAATCGAGCATTGCCCCCAAATTGGACTGGAATCTGCTATCCAGGGGTAGTGATACCTGAATTCTTTTTATTAGAAAATGAAAGGGATAATGAAATACAAATCCCCTCATATAAAAAATATAGGGGAAAGAGGGAAATAGCTAAAGCCCCAGAACAAAGTTGGAAGGGTGTATGGTCCACAAATAGAATAATAAAAGAATTACAACCAGTAACCTGGAATTGGTGGACCATAGGAGGATATAGAGGGCTATATACTTTGACCAATGGAATAATAAGATTACAAGCTGTGGTAGAGGTAATAGCTAATCGAACAGCTACAGCTCTAGAATTACTGGCTACTGAGGTAGGACAAATTAGAGACATTGTAATTCAAAATAGAATGGCTTTAGATTATATATTAGCCTCTGAGGGAGGAGTATGTGGAAAATTTAATTACACTAACTGTTGTTTAAAGGTAGATGATAATCATGAAGCAGTGATGGACATTGCAAAAGGAATCAGGAATGTGGCCAAAGCTCCTGAACAAAAGTATGAAAATATGTGGGGTGATTGGAGTTGGTTAACAAATTGGCTTCCCAATTTTGAATGGTTAAAACAAATATTTATAGGACTAGTGTTTATAGTTGTGATAGGTATTATGTGTTGTGTCTGTCTCCAATGTTTACCCTGCTGTATTTCATTTTGCACCAAAACATTGGGGTCAGTAGCGAGAAACATCTCTGGAGAAGATGTACAGATTCAATTTATGTTATCTAATATAGCCAAAAATGAAGATTCATCAGAGTATACAGAAATACAGGGGGGATTGATAAATATACATTAATATGATAAATCTTCAGAGACAGTTAAAACCTACAATACAATGGAAACGAGTAAGAAAAATACAGATGGTGAGAGTCAGGAAGACATTAAGGAAGTAAGATAACCATAGAGGTAAAAATAGCTGGGTCTGAGAAAGGAAGAGGAAAGTCATAAAATAGATAAATAGTTTTTTTATAGGAAATGGCTAGCCAGAAAGGAAGGTTGAATGGAGAACAGAAAAAGAACTTATTGTTCAAAATGGGGACATAAATATATTGAGTTTAAAAATAACCATAAGAAAATAATTTTTCTTATTCTTATTGTATAAGTGAATATGATTTAGTATGTTATCAGGAAATGTGTATAGGTGGACGGAAAGAGTGTAACCTCATACTACCTCAGCCAATGGGGAAAGAGGAGGGCTGTAGCGGCCGGTGATAGGGATGAATAAAAGAAGGAGATATTTTGGGTTAAAACTTTGGAGAGAACTAAGCTTTGAAAGCTTCTCTCCCTGCTTATTGCAATAAACGAAACAAAAGGCCTTCACTGTGTCTTGGCTGGTTATTGGTCAGGCGAGCTTGCCTCTGGTCACGAAGGAAAGTAGCACATAACAACTTAAAGCACCTAATCTGAAATTATATTATGATGCGGCCATTTTAACTTTAGTAAGTGATTGGCTCAATTTAACAAACAAAAATATTTTGGTTCTTGAAGGCTGGGATTTATTATTTGGCTGGCACGCATATTTAGTTTTTGATAAGAAAGTAGATTGGGTGTTTAAGTCACATATTTTAAGAAATGCCATACTCCGTGTCTGGAGGAAGTATTATTATAAATTGAACTATAAAATACCCATTTGGGGGATTCCTGGACAGGCAATTCAAGGGGTTTCTAAAGGGGTGAATTTTGACAATATTTCCTATAAAGAGTTGCTCATTTGGTCAGGTACAGATTGGCAATTAAAGTCTTTTGATTTGTTAAGGCAAGAAAATATTTTACAATCATGGTTTCAATATTTACAAATAATGGAGAGATGGAGGGTAGATATGGAGGGTAGATAAGAAGGTGGGAATTACTTTAACAGATGAAAACTTGGTAATTCAGATTAAAGATCAGAAATTTGCTCATATCAAAAGAATTTATAATGAGTTGATAAAATTGGATTCAGAAACAGAGTTAGTAAAAGATTGTATGATCAAATGGGCCCAGAATATACAGGAACCAATCTTAATGGATTCTTGCGAGATAATCTGGGTTAGAAATGTTAAATTTACTCAAGCACAAAATTTGAGGGAAAACTTTTATAAAATGTTATAAAAATGTTATAAAATGTTATAAAAAGTTATCTTGTATGTATCCAAATTTGCAACCCAAATGTTGGAGATGTGGTTCCTTGGATGCAACTTATTTTCATGTTTGGTGGACTTGCAAAAATATTAAAGCTTTTTGGATTATGATTTGGTGGAACATTCAAAAGGTTTTTAAAAAGAAAATTAAATTTACTCCCCAATTATTTCTTTTGGGTATTTTTGTGGATTTTGATGTTAAAGAAACTATTTTAATGCTGAATTTAATAACAGCAGCAAGACTATTGGTGGGTCAGTATTGGAAAAAAGATTCTCTGCCTTCTTTGGAAGAATGGGTGTTCAAGGTTTCTAACTTAGCAGAAATGGCTAAAATTTCTGCTTACTTAAAGGACCATTCACAAAAGAGATATGTTTCTGTATGAAGAAGATGGATAGAATATATTCAGAAGATGTATGGAACAACAAAGTTTCATTTATTTTATGAATAATGGATTTTTATTAAATTATGAATTCAAGTTTGCAGAGAGTTAAGGGTTATTAGGATTCCGGTTATTGTATAAGTAGTAAATTTAAGTTGACTATGTTTAGTTTTCTTTTTTTTCTTTTGTTCTTCTTTTTTTTGTAACCCTGTACTGAGCTCTGGGAAGTCGTGGGGGGGGAGGGGGTGAGGGGAGGGGGGAGGGGAGAGTATGGGTAGTATGTTCAATAGTTCAGATTTTGGTGATAGAGGATTGCTCGGGCATTTTCCCTCAGACTGCATCCGATTGAGAAGAAGAGGAGAGGGATAAGTAAGTAGAAAGATGGAGGAGAGAGGGAGGGGAGAAGAGGAGGAGGTAGAAGGAAGGGGGAAGTGAAGAGATGAGAGGTGGATGCGGTCTGGGGGGAAATGGGTGAGCAATGTCAGAATTTGTGTGTTGTATTTTAACTTCTTATGTATCTGAATTTTTTTTCTTATGATTGTAATGAAAATAAAATAATAAAAATTGATTAAAAAAAAGATGGAAGATGAATTGTGTATACATATGGAGAGAAATGAATTCAGAGAAAGCACAATATACATTTTACTCAAATAGGCATAAATCCTGATCAATAATTGATATGATATGGACTTCATATGATTTAAAGACTATAATACGAGAGGTGGAAATTGAACCTAATATTTGGGCTGATCATAATCCAATTAAAAATGACTTTGAAAGGAACCAGGAAAAAATTAAGATGGTCATTGAATAAATCAATATTGAAAGAAAAAGAATTTCTACAGTTTGCAACGAAAGAAATGGAATTTTTTTAAAAAAATAAAGAAGAAAGAAGAAACCTCTATTCAAAATCTTTGAGATACTGCAAAAGCGTATTTTAGAGGCTTGGCTATAACTTACCTTGCTAAAAAGAATAAAGAAAAGAGACAAATACAGCTCAATTTGAAAGGACAATTTAGAACTTGTTACAAAATGATCCACAAAAGAAGAAGCTGAAGACACAAATGGAATTAATAAAACATAAACTAAACTTATTGGAGATGGAGAGCACAACAGATAAAATACTCAAAACAGAATTTCTTTGAAAATGCCAACAAACCAGGAAGATGGCTTGCATATAGACTGAAAAAAGAAAGAGAAAAAAAACCTGATAGCTAAATTACAAGATTCAAAAGGCGAAATACATTGTCATAATGGCGCATTGAAAAAAATTGCTAAAACTTATTATGAGACATTTTACAAGGCGGAGGTGGTTTCTAAGGAGGCAATACAGGAATATCTAAGAAAAGCAAATCTCCCAAAGATACCAGAGAACATGCAACATATGTTGAACGAGAAAATAACAATGATGGAAATTACAGAGGCTATAAAAAGACAAAAAAAAAAGATTAAACTCTGGGACCTGATGGTCTCCCAGCGGAATTTTATGTAGCATTACAAGATATAATAAGCCAGATATTGAAAGATCTTTGTAATGAAACTTTTTCAGTGATGAAAATACCAAAATCCTGGACAGAAGCCAATATTTCTCTTATACCTAAAGATGATACTGATCTCACACAAATTAAAAACTACAGACCAATATCACTATTAAATGTGGATTATGAAATATTTACAGCAATAATAGCAGAAAGAATGAAGAAATTTTTGCATGAGTTTATCCATTCAGATCAAAATGGTTTTCTGCCTAAAAGACAGATAAAGAACAATTTAAGAATTATTTTAAATGTGTTAGAATATTATGAAAAACATCTGGGAAACAAATGGCACTGATATTTTTGGATGCCCAAAAAGCCTTTGATAATCTTAATTGGCAATTTATGTTTCATCAGCTGCAAGTGATGGATTTTAGTGAAAATTTTCAAACAATTTACAATAAACAATCAGCAAAGATACTTTTAAATGGAGACTATACAGATAACTTCGATATAAAAAAAAAGACAGGAATGCCCATTGTCTCCCTTGTTATTTATTCTTACATTGGAAGTGTTGGCCAGGAATATTAGACAAGATGTGGAGATCAAAGGGCTAGAGATAAAAGATCAGAAATATAAATTTACAAGCTTTTGCAGATGATTTGGTCTTTATCTTGGAGGAGCCTTTGGAAACAGCCATTAAACTGTTGCAGAAAATAGAGGAATTTGGAGAAGTGGTTGGGTTGAAAATAAATAGGGAAAAGACTAAAGTACTTACAAGAAATCTAACAGAAGAACAGAAAGCTCAATTTGTGGAAAAAACAAATCTCCAGATAGCCAAAAAAGTTAAATATCTAGATATCTATTTAACATCAAAATATACAATAATAAAAGAAGACAACTATGGAAGACTATTGAAACAAATAAAAACAGATTTGGAAAAGTGGAAAAACTTTCAATTATCACTATTAGGAAGGATAGCGACTGTTAAAGATGAATATCTTACCTAAACTGCTATTTTTATTTCAGACGGTTCCTGTCAAACTAAGCCAGAAATTTTTCGATGATTTAAATGCAACAATAATGAGATTTAGATGGCAAGGGAAAAAAGCAAGAATTAAAATTAAACTGTTACAAGATTCAAAAGACAGAGGGGCCTTTGGGCTCCCAGACTGGAGACTCTACTACCAAGTCACTATTTTGTTGTAGCTTAAAGAATGGATCACACTGAGAACTAAATGACTGCTTTACTTAGAGGACACGATTTGCAACTGGGTTGGCATGCTTTCCTATGGTATGAGAAAAATAAAGTACATAAATACTTTTAATTCTTGTCTAGATTTAAGTTCCCCTTGTTCATTTAGAATATCTCTATATGTAACTACTTTTCCCAAATTCATAAAATTTGGATGCACTAGCGCTTCCAGTGTTGAGAGCCATACCGATGTTACTATATAGTTCTGTTGTTTAACTTTAATCAGGGCTTTTTTTCTCATAGAACGCCCAGAATGGAGTTCCGGCAACCTTTTTGGATATGAACCTTGTAGGGTAGGTAAGGTGGGTTGTATAATGTGTGTGAGTTCTGGCACCTTTTTTTTTTTTTTTTTTTACAAAAAAAGCACTGACTTTAATCCACACATTAAGTAATGCTGCTCTAATATGGTGTCTCTGGAAGTATTGATGAAAGTTATATCTCTCATCCCACAAAAATGTGTGCCATCCAGATTGTAAATCATGACCCTCTAGAGTTAGTCTTCTATTTTTTAAATTTATCCAATCCCGCACCCAGATGAGTATTGCAGCTTGGTAGTACAGCTCCCAGTCAGGTAGTCCGAATCCCCCTCTCCCTTTGGCTTCTTGTAGTAGTTTTAATTTGCTTCTAGATTTCTTCCCCTGCCAAATACATTTCAATATTATTTTATTCAAATTTACAAAATATTTTTTCTCTAATTTTATGGGGACATTCTGAAATAAAAAAAAGTAATTTAGGTAAAATGTTCATCTTTACTGCTGCAATTCTCCCCATAAAGGAGAGTTGCAAATTTTCCCATCTTTCTAAGTCTTTCTTTATCTGATTGTTTAAATTAACATAGTTATCTTCTTTGATTGTAATACATCTTGCTGTTAGCTGTACTCCCAAGTATTTAATTTTCTTCACTATTTGGATATTTACTTTCTCCACCAAGTCAATTTTCTGTGTACTAGTCATATTTTTAACTATCAATTTTGTTTTATCTTTGTTGATTTTCAGTCCTGCTACCTCTCCATATTCTTCTAATATTTCCACCAGTCTTGTACCTGAATGTAGTGGTTCTTCTAAGATAAATACGAGGTCATCCGCGAATGCTTGCAGTTTGTAGGTTTCTTTCTTAATATTTAAGCCTCTAATTTGGCTTTCCTTTAGAATCATTCTAGTCAGAACTTTGAGAGTTAATATAAACATTAAAGGCAAGAGCAGACACCCTTGTCTTGTACCTTTCCTAATTTGGAAGCTTTGTGTCGCTTCTCCATTGATTATAACTCTCGCCTCTTGTTTATTGTATATAGCTCTGAATATGTTTATAAAATTTCCGCCAAAGTCCATATAGCCTAACTGCCTCAGCATGAAGTTCCAATTTACATTGTCAAAGACTTTTTGTGCATCCAAAAACATCAGACCTACTTGTTTTTCACTGCGAATCCCATAGTACTCCAAAATATTCAAACTCATCCTCATATTGTTTTGAATTTGCCTTTGTGGTAAGAAACCATTTTGATCTACATGTATAAATTTGTTTAGGTATCGTTTTAGCCTTCCTGCAATTATTGCCATAAATATTTTGTAATCCAAATTTAAAAGCGATATTGGCCTATAATTATTGATTTTTGTTAAGTCTGAATTTTCTTTTGGGATCAGCACAATGTTAGCTTCTGTTCAGAATGCTAGTGTTTGCTTCCTTTAGGACTGCATTGAATGTCTCCAGTAATATTTTGCCAAATGAATCTTGAAATTCTTTGTATATTTCTAATGGCAGTCCGTCTAGACCCGATGCTTTGTTGCTCTTCTGTTTTTTCAGTGCCTCAGTTAATTCAATCATTGTTATCTTTGCATTCAACATAAACTTTGATTCATCCGGGATTTTTGGTAGATCAGCTTTTTAAAAACATTGAAGTATTTTTTCTTCCGTAGCCCACTTATTCTCATCATATAGTTTCGTATAGTAATTTTGAATTATCTTCTTCTCTTCACTTTGATGTTGTATATTTCCCTCTTCATCCTGTAATTTATTAATCCAGCTTCTTTCTCTCTGCTTCTTTAGCTTATAAGATAGCCATCTCCCTGGCTTGTTCGCATTCTCAAAGAAATTCTGGCCACTCCTTTTAATTTGTTGTGCTAGTTCTTCTTTCTCAAGAATGGGCAGCTTATGTTTAACCACTTCCATTTGTTGTTTCAGGCTTTCATTTTGGGGGTTATGTTGTAGTTCTATTTCTACTCTTTGGAATTCCTCTTCTAAGTTTTTCCCCTTTTGGTTCTTTTTTTTATTTTCTCTTGCCATATAAGCTATAGCTACTCCTCTCACATACGCCTTCATTGTGTCTCATAAATTTTGTATGTTCGTATCCTCTTTTTTATTTTCCTGGAAGAACAACTTTAGCTGTTCCTTCAGCTTTATTTTAAATTTTTTGTGTTTTATAATCACTCTTTTTAGTGTCCATCTACCAATATTTTTCCCCTCTCCACCTGATCTCACCAGGTTGTGGTCCGCCCAAAGGTTCATTTCTATTTCCACTTCCCCCATTTCCTGCAATAGTTCTTTCAATACCTAAACCATATCTATCCTGGACCATGTCTTATATCTACTTGAACAGTACATGTATTGGTTTCCCCCTTGGTTCCTTTCTCTCCAAATATCTCACATCCCTAATTCGTCCACCATCTTAAAGAAAACTTTTGGCAATGTTTTTCTAGGTCCCTTCCTTCCTTCCTTGCTTTTATAGTCTAGCTTCCTATCTATTATTGTATTAAAATCGCCCATAATACAGATGTTCTCACAATCTATCGCCCGTAGTGTATTATATAGTTCCTATAGAATTGTTCTTGCCCCCCATGGGGGCATAGATTCCTACTAATATTATCCATTTTTGGTTAACTGTCATCTCCACTATCAAAATCCTGCCTTCTGTATCTTTATAAATTTGCTTGGCTAAGATTGACCCTCTGATATATATCACTACTCCTCTTTTTTTGTGCTGTGATAGAGATGCAAATATCTTCCCCAGTTTAGGGCATTCCAACACCTGTCTATACTGTTCCTTAATGTGAGTCTCTTGAATAACTATAACATCTAAATTTCTTCTGATCAATTTATTAAAAGTTTTTTTTCCTTTTTTGAGGACAGTTTAGGCCATTAATATTCAAAGATAGGATTTGGAGTTCTCCCATCATGTTTCTACTTATATCTAGTTTTTATACCCCTTATTATTCTAGTCTCCCTTGGCTCCTCTCTCAGCTCTTGTTGTTCTCTTTCATAATTTACCATTTCCTCTCTCTTCTCTCTTTTTGTTTTCTCCTGTTGTCCCTCCTCTTCTGCTCTAGCCAACTTTAACTCCCTCACTTCTTCAACACCTCTCTCTAGTTCTTCTTCACTGCTAAAGTTTTGCTTATAAAATTCCTCCGCCTTATCTGGAGTATCTATTCTAATCTTCTTGTCCTGCCACGAAATCAGTATTCCCTCTGGAACCAACCATCGAAAGTTAACATTGTATTTAACCAATTTCATTGTCAAGAAGTGGTAGGGTCTTCGTAGATCTCTAACTCTTTTCGGCACCTGCTTTAAGACAATCAGCTGTTTCCCCCTACATTCTAATGGCTCATCTCTCGCTCTGTGGAGAATCATGTCCCTAATCGACTTTTTAACAAACCTAACCTGAATCTCTTTAGGCAGGTTATGTCGTCTTGCATAGTTTGTGTGGATCCAATAAACCAGTGGTTATCAACCTTCCTGATGCCGTGACCCTTTAATAGAGTTCCTCATGTTGTGGTGACCCCCAACCCCCCATCCAACTGGCTAGGGTGGGGGGGCAGGAAGGTTGCTCTGCCGCCTCGCTCAGCCTGGTTGGAGAAGCACCATTCCTCTCCCTCTTTCTCTCCTCTCTCTTTCTCTCTTTCCTCTTTTTTTCCTCTCTTTCTCTTTCTCTTTCCTCTCTCTCTTCTCTCTCTCTTTCCTCCCTCTTTCTCTTTCCTCTTTTCCTGTTTCTCTTTCCTCTCTCTTTCTCTCTTTCCTCTTTCTCTCTTCTCTTTCTTTCCTCTCTCTTTTCCACTTTCCCTTTTCTCTTTCCTCTCCATTTCTCTTTCCTCTCTTTCTCTCTCTCTCTTTCCTCTTTTTCTCTTTCCTCTCTCTCTTTCTCTGTTTCCTCCCTTTCTCTTTCTCTCTCTTTTCCCTCTTTTTCTCTTTCTCTCTCTCTTTCCTCTCTCTTTTCCTCTGTTTCTCTCTCTTTCCTCTCTTTCTCTCTCTCTCTTACAGCAGCATTGTCGGGGGTCCCCACCGCCCCCGGTCCAGCCTCCATCGCATCCTCAGCTGAATGGGAGGGGAGGGGGAGCAGGATGGGAGGCAGTGGCTGCAGCGGCAGCGGCGGCCAGTACTGCATTGTCAGGGGTTCCCGCCGCCCCTGGCCCAGCCATGGCCTCCGCCAGGACTCTGCGCTGCCTGGCCTCATTCTCTGTCCATCAATGGAGCTGCAGTGGGGGCTGGTGCCCCGTGGTCCCCACCAGGCCCTCCGCCAGTCCGGCTGCTCCACCCCAGGCACCCCGGTGCCTGCCCGAGCCGCCTTGGGGGCAGCAGGAGGAAGAAGGAGAGGAGAAGGGTGAGAAAACAGCCACCACTACCACCCCAGCCGGGACTCCGTGCTGCCCAGCCTCGCCCTTCACACATCCGATGGAGCTGCGGTGGGGGCT
This sequence comes from Crotalus tigris, assembly GCF_016545835.1. NCBI lineage: Eukaryota > Metazoa > Chordata > Lepidosauria > Squamata > Viperidae > Crotalus > Crotalus tigris. Next base: position 11,790 of record NW_024096844.1, read on the forward strand.
GGTGCTGCACGGTCCCTACCAGCCCCTCCGCCAGCCTGGTTGCTTCCCCCCAAGCACCCCTCTTGCCCTGGCACCTGCCCGAGCTGCCTTGGGGGCAGCAGGAGGAAGGAGAGGAGAAGGGCAAGAAAACCGCCCCAGCTGGGACTCTGCGCTGCCCAGCCTCACCCTCCACCCATCCGATGGAGCTGCAGTGGGGGCTGGTGCCACGTGGCCCCTGCCAGCCGCTCTGCCAGCCCAGCTGCTCCCCCCAGGCACCCCTTTTGCTCCGTGCCTGCCAAGCCACCTTGGGGGCAGCAGGAGGAAGAATGGGAGGAGGAAGAGGAGGGAAAGGAAGTCACTGCCAGCGCTGGGGCCCTCCTCTCCTACCTTTGCTGAATCTCCTTCTTCCTTCCCGGGAGCCTGGACTCCGGGTGCGCCTTCCTGGCCAGTGGGTCCAATGGTCGGGCTGGCTGGGGATAGCAGGGGCTGGTCTCCCTTGGCCGCGGCTTGCAGAAGGGCTGGCCTGCTCAGCGGAGCCTCCAGCAGGCTACTCCCAACAGGGATCCCGGGGCTTCCCCGGGCGGCTCCAAGGCCATGAGGCCCTCGCTGCGCTTCTCCCAGGGGCTGGGGCACCCAGGCGCAGGGCCAATCAGGAGCCCTGCAGGAGGTAAGTCCACCTGAGAGACAGAAAGGAAGCGAAAGTGCCTCTCTGTCTCTCGCTCTGCAAATGGCGGAGGAGGCCATGCGGAGACAGATGCAGAGCGATATCTCGGTTCCTAAGACCATCGGAAATATGTGTTTTCCGATGGTCTTAGGCGACCCCTGTGAAAGGGTTGTTCGACCCCCCAAAAGGGTCGCGACCCACAGGTGGAGAACCACTGCGATAGACCTCATCCATTTCACTCAGCATTTTTTCTTTCCCTTTCCCAGAGCTTTTGCTAGTAAATCCATCATCATTTCCAATAACTCCTCTCCCCTGTCTTCTCTTATGTTCTGAAACCGTAAGTATCGGTCAGATTTTTCAGATTCTAAGGCGATGACTGTTACTTCTAGTTCTTTATTCACTCTGGTTAGCTTCTCATATATTTCTTCTACTCTTTTTTCTTCCTTTTCCATCCCTTCCTCCATCTTTTGTAATTTCTGTTTATTCTTTGCCATCTGCTGTTGGAACGATTCCAATCTTCCAACCATTACTTGTATCCATTCTTTGAGATCGCTTGTGTCGTTCCTTACCTATCCAATCTCTTTCCTCAGCTCTTCATGATTTCTATCCATGGCCTCCTTCATCGCTTTAACATAACCTGTAGGTCTTTAAATGAATTAGACCGTTCTCTTTGCGTAAACTCATCAATTGATTTTTGGCTCGATGGACTTGAGGCAGCATGTTTTCAATTTCAATAAGCAAGTGAGCTGGGAAGGAGGGGGGCAGGAAGGCGACGCTGCGGGGGGGGGGGGAGGAAGGCGATGCTGCGTACCACCAGCCAGGTGATCGCGTACCACTATTGGTACATGTACCACCGGTTGAAAAGCCCTGTTTTAAAGGACCAATACCTTTAAAAAAATCTTTCTGATTATCTAATGTGGGAAGAATCCAGAGAAAGAAATATTTTGGGAAATATAAAAAGGCAGAAGATATTTCCACAAAGAAATAATGGAGAAGATCTTTAAAAAAGACAGAAACCAGCCCCTAGAAATCACCCCAGCCCCTAGGCAGAAGCCAGCTTTTAGAAATGCAAATTCAACAATCCTGTTCTGTTCCAGCCTACGTCCGTTCTTGTTACGTCACAAGAACAAACCCCTCTTAAACAGTAGGCTGGGAAAACCAACGTCTTTTTATTTCCAAAACAGTACTGATAAGTTTTTCTCCAAAACAAAAAACACAGAATACTTTCCTAACAGATAATTGGTTACAAAAGCAAAGAGAACAGAAGTTTAAACAAGAAATTCACTGATAAAACAAAACAGACCATGATCCTTGGAAGATCTTTATGAACGGTTGCTTTCAGCAACTAGCACTGCCCACACCTTCCCTTTTTATAAAGCAGTCCCAAGGCATGGCTTCTCAATGCCTTCTCCTCCTCCCCTGGAGTTGTCATATTGACTGCTGCTGATCTGCTCTAGCTAATTGCCTGCATCTACAAGCATCAATCATGTCCATCAGCTGTGAATCCTCCAAATCCGACTCACTCTCCCCACACAGCTGAGCTTCATCCGTAACATGACTGGAGGGGCCAGGCTCTTCATCAGACCGTGAATATTGTAACCCACCAGAGCCTCCCTCTGACTCTGATGGCCCTCCAAATGCCTCCTCCACCTCCTCCTCAGATTCCACGGACTCAGCTGTTGGGAAACAGACTGGGTCGGAATCACGACAAATCCTTTCAGAAAGGTTGGAGCTTTCCAGCTAGAAACTGAAGAAATTAGCAAGACAAAGACCCTAAAATCTACATATCCCAACCAAACTCTAAGACAGGACATAATAGGATTAACCCACCAATACCAAAAGGGCACACTCAGACTCAGGTCAAAGTACATGACACAGGAAATGCAAAGCCTCAAACAGGAACAGGAAACAACCTCAAGAGCCCTAGGAGGTATAAAAGCCCACCACTCTGCTCCACGTGGTCATTTGTTTTTTCAGAGCCATTTTTCTGTCTGGCTCTCCTCTTCAATAAACTACAACCTTCTTTCTAAAGCACTCTCTATTTTGATTATTCCCAGCTTGGACTGGACCCTGATAAATATTTTTCTCTCAACAATTTGGCACCCCAGATGGGATTCCAAGCTAACCTCTCCAATGGACTGAGACTAGTAAGCCCCATCTTGCAGGCAGCAGATCCCTTGTGTCTGTGGATGGGTTTCTCAGGCCCTGCCCTTGTGGAGTGAGGATAGTAATGAGAGTTTTCAGTTTGAGCTCAAGGGCTGCTTTGAAAAGATGAGTACCTCTAAATTTTAACTTTAAAGCCCAGGGGAGCAAAAGAAATGTGTGTATGTCTGTGTGTGTGAGTGAGAAGACCCTTTTCCCAATCACAGTTGGATTTTGCTGTCTCTGGCCTTTCCTAACCACAGAAAGAATCTGTTCAAGTGGCAGACCCTGGAAAGCATAGGGCTTGGCCAGAGCACAGGACCTTTTGTTAGGGAAAAGGGAAAGGCTGTGTGAAAATGGAATGGAAAAGTGAGAGAATTGGATTTGGGCAACCAGCTGGTAAAGTCCTGTAAGCAAAACCCTGAAAAAATGAGGGGTCCATACTTCTGAGAAGCAAGCGGAAGTCCTCCTGGACTCTACTGAGTCCGAAAACTGAGGCAGGAAAAGGAAAAGGTCAGGGGACGAGGTCCCATATTCAGTGCGGGGAGCAGTGGACTCCTCTCAGACCCCTTTTTGGTCCAAAAATTGATGACAGAGTTCCCTTGGGAGGAGGAGTCTGTACTCTGTAAAAGGAAGCAGAGTCCTCCCAGACTTTTCTTTTGTCTGAAAACTAAGACAGGGGTGAGGATTTCATTAGGAAGCCTGAGATTCGTTGGGACCCAGTGGAGCTGAATTGAATTCCTACATTGGGAATAGGGAAACATGGGATGCTCCATCTCGAGAGTCAGGGTAGGCTCCCCATTGGAAGACTTGCTTGGCGCCTGAGACAGGAGGCAGTTGCCTGTCCAGGCAGGTATGAAAAAGAAAAAGGCGAAAGATTTGTGAATAATGGGCTTTGCTCAAGGCTTTGCTGAGAAAACAATTTGGCTAAATAAAAGTACTTAAAAGGAAAATAAAATGCAGAATGGTGATATTCTCTCTCTCTCTCTCTCTCTCTCTCTCTCTCTCTCTCTCTCTCTCTCTCTCTCTCTCTCTCTCTCTCTCTCTCTTTCTATGCAACCATGTGATGTTTAAGATTTGTGCCTTCCCTAATTTGAGCTAACTGAGATTTATGGTGGGAATGACCAGGATGTGTAAAAAAATTCTATTTCCTTTTCTGTTCTCTTTTCCTTGTCTTTGTGTGTGTATGTGTGTCAAAGTCTGTGTGTGAGATAAATGTAACTGTTAATTGTCTCTAATACAAAGAGAAAAGAATTTAAAAATTCTGCTAGAAATTCTGCTTAAAATAAGCTACCAAAAGAAAAATACCCTCACTCTGTTTGTCTGGCCAGCAAACAGGGTGAAGAGAAATGTGTTTCTTCTTCTTTCTTTCTCTATACTTGTAAAAGTTGTCAGGAAGGAATGTCTTAAGTTCATCTACAGGAAAAGTTTCGTTCTTTCTTTTCTGTATGTGTTATAAATGGGTTTTATCTATCCTTTTCCTGAAACATGAGGTACAAGAGCCTCATGATCTCAAGTTTGCTTGTGTAGTGAAATAATCTTAAGTTACTTTTCTTATCCTATCAGTAATCAGTGAAACTACTATGAAACTAATTCTGGAACACATAAGCATTTATTTTCAATTTCTAATGTGATATTTTTATCTAAATTGTGCATTGATAATGCTGGGCAAAATGCTGTCATGATGTTTAAATTTTTTTGAAAACAGATATAATAGATAGTCCCTGGGCTATTGCACACCTTAAAATATTAGGTGTTATGTCCCGAGCCTTGCAAACGGCTCGGGCGTTTGCAGGCAGTCCCGGGCAGGTGCAAAGCTGCCCGGGACCAGACAGGCTGTCGCCAGCGCCGTGCGCATGCGCGGGTGCTGGCGCGGGAAAAGTAACCCATTTACCCGGGAGTTGCCTATATAAGAGGCTGCGAGGCGTTTGGGCGAGGCTGAAGCCATCTTCCTGTAAGCTGAACGCTGAATAAATGAAACTGAGAACTCCAGCTGCTTCTCGTGTCTGTTTTCCCGCCACGGACTCAACACTGGCGACGAGGATGGGATGCCTTGCACTACCTGGAAAGGAAGAAGTGTAAGCTTACCCAAGGAGTCCTGAGCGGCGAAAGAGGAACGGCGTCGACTCGGCAGCTGCCCGCCAATCCGGTGCGCATTCGGGGGTAGGCTGGCTGATAGACCCGTCTCCTGAAGATCCGAAGATGGCGAAAATCGGAAGGCTTTCGGAATTCGACGTCTCACATCCAGAGCGGTGGGAGTCCTACGTATCCAGAATGGAGAACTACTTCAAGGCAAACCAAGTGAGGGAAGATAGCTTGAAGGCGGCCACCCTGCTTTGCGTTTGCGGCCAAGACGCCTTCGAAATCGCAGAAAATCTTGCAGCACCTGTCCCAGTAGAGTCTGTAAGCTACGCAGACCTGAAGAAGCTGCTGAAGGAGCATTTCCATCCCAAGGTGTCCGTTATCTCATGGCGCCACACCTTCGAACAAAGGGATCAACGGTCCGGTGAGTCAGCCAAGGAATACATCGCCGCGTTACGGAAGGCCGCCAAGCCCTGCGAGTTCAAGGACCTCGAGGAACGACTGAGGGACCGATTCGTGTGCGGGTTAAGGCATCGCGAGCTACAACAGAGACTTTTCGCAAAGGAAGAATTATCCTTCCAAGACGCCTTAAGGGAAGTCACCGCAGAAGAAGCAGCAGGCGGCGCCGTCAAAAACATGCGGCCGATCAGAAACAGTGCAGAGGGTGCGTCCGTGCACCAGGAAGACGTCCGACGAAACTCCGAGGAGGATCCGGACGAGGAAGTCGACCGTCTACACCCCGCGAAGGAAGAGAACCAGAAGGGAAGCTCTTCGGCTCCGCTCAAGTGCATCGGCTGTGGAGGTCGCCACAGGAGAACCGACTGCAAGTTCCGCTCCGCTACCTGCCGGGCATGCGGTAAACAAGGGCACATTGCAGCTGTGTGCCTGGGCCGACGAAAGGCACAACCCCAAGAAGAACGCCTGAAGGGTACCAGATTCCCCAGCCAGAATAGGGTAGGTTTTTGCGCTTCGCGAAGAAGCATCTGTAGAACAGGCACACACAAGCCCATGAAGAAAAAGCTGTCACTCAACGTGAAGCTACAAGGGGTTCCATTATCTATGGAACTAGACACAGGGTCTGCCCTGTCCATCATTTCATTGCATACATTTAGGAAGATTTGTTCCAGAAGTGGGTCTAAGGCCAAGTTAAGGCCTTCTGATATTGTATTAACAGATTTTCAGAACTCAAGAGTGTGTGTTAAGGGGGAGGCCACCCTTAACGTGCAATACAAGAGTTTTGAAGGTCCACTAGACTTATTAGTAGTAGGGGGTGAACGAACGAGTCTCATAGGACTCGATTGGTTTGAGGCCCTGGGGATACACGTCACAGGACTCAATAGCTTACAAACACTCGACCTACAGGAAGTCTGCAAAGAATTTGCAGATGTTTTCAGCCCCCAGCTGGGCACATTCAAAGGACCACCTGTGTCCTTAAAGCTAGACCCCACTGTCACTCCCATTAGGATTAAAGCAAGAAGGGTCCCTTTTGCTTTAAAAAGTAAGATTGACACTGAACTAGACAAACTAATCCAACAGGGAATCCTAGAACCTGTTGATTCCAGCCCGTGGGAGACCCCCATTGTCACGCCTCTAAAGGCAAATGGGGACATTCGCATTTGTGCTGATTACAAATGCACACTCAATAAGGCATTGCAGCAACATGCCTATCCTGTTCCTGTGGTCAGTCACATCCTGGCCTCTCTCAAGGGGGGGCGTGTTTTTGCAAAGCTTGACCTAGCTCAAGCATATCAACAGCTGCCTGTTGATGATGATGCTGCCATAGCTCAGACCATTGTGACCCACAGGGGAGCCTTTAAAGTAAAAAGGCTACAGTTTGGAGTGAATGTCGCTCCTGGGATTTTCCAAAGCGTTATGGAAAACACACTACGAGGTATACCAGGGGTCTGCCCCTACTTTGACGATGTCTTGATTGCAGGAGACTCCACACACATTCTAGCTGAAAGGCTTAGGGCTGTCCTGTTAAGATTCAGGAAATCAGGCCTCAAGCTCAGAAAAGACAAATGCCAGATTGGGGTGCCTTCTACTGAATTTCTGGGATTCAAAATTGATGCTGCTGGGATTCATCCTGCTGAATCCAAACTAACTGCTATTTTAGATGCACCCAGGCCAAAGTCTAAGGCCGAACTTCAGGCCTTTCTAGGCCTCCTGAATTTCTACAATTCTTTTCTTCCACATAAAGCTAGTGTAGCTGAGCCTCTTCACAGGCTACTAGACAAACAGGCTGTGTGGCTGTGGTCACAAGCGCATGAGGCTTGCTTTAAAGAAGTCAAGGCCTTGCTCACTTCTAACAGTGTTCTTGCACATTTCAACGAGTCTCTCCCTGTGTGCATCGCTTGTGATGCGTCCCCCTACGGGGTTGGAGCTGTCCTGAGTCACCTCAGGTCTGATGGAACTCAGGTTCCTATTGCATACTACTCCAGAACACTGTCTTCTGCCGAGCGCAACTACGCTCAGATAGACAGGGAGGCTCTGGCTGTTGTTGCTGGAATTAAAAAATTCCACGATTTTCTATATGGCAGGCATTTCACGGTCTTCACTGACCATAAGCCTCTGCTGGGACTGTTTACCACACGTAAGCAGACTCCCCACATCATTTCCCCTAGAATGCTTAGGTGGTCTATTTTCTTGTCTGCATATGATTTTTCATTACTCCACAAGCCTGGGAAAGAAATGGGCCATGCTGATGGCCTCAGTAGATTGCCTCTGCCAGTAGTAGAAGCTGACCCCGCGCCAGCTGTCAACATTCTATCAATCCAAGCCTTGCCCGAGCTCCCTCTTAGTGCCAGGGATGTTACCGCTGAAACAGGTACAGATCACACACTTTCACGTGTCCGCTCCTGGGTCCTGTCCGGGTGGCCTGAGCACTGCCCTAGTCCTGAGTTTCAGAGTTTCTGGTCCAAAAGAAACGAACTGTCCCTTTCTCAGGGTTGTCTGCTTTGGGGAAACAGAGTTGTCATTCCCACCTCAATGAGGACTAGGGTCTTAGAATCCCTCCACGAGGGTCATCCTGGCATTGTTCGTATGAAGGCTCTTGCACGCAGCCACTTGTGGTGGCCTGCTTTAGATAAAGATATTGAGGCTAAGGTACACGCATGCCACCTGTGCCAACGATCTCGCCCAGAGATGCCCCAAGCTCCTGTGCATAGATGGGAGGAAACACAGTCCCCATGGTCTAGGGTGCACATTGACTACGCTGGGCCCTTTCAGGGCCAGTTCTTCTTGGTCCTTGTTGACAGCCATTCAAAATGGCTTGAGGTTGTGCCTGTCTCATCCACCACCACTGCAAAGACTATTCAGGTACTGAGGGGGATTTTTGCTGCACACGGGCTGCCAGATGTCATTGTGTCCGACAACGGCCCTCAATTCACCTCCTCCGAATTCCAAGCTTTCTTACAGGCAAACCTGATTCGTCATGCCACGTCTGCGCCTTTTCACCCGTCCACCAACGGTATGGCTGAACGCATGGTGCGCATCGCAAAGGACGCCTTGAAGAGACTCACCTACGGGGACTGGCATCACAGGTTGGCTGACTTTCTCCTTTCTTATCGCACCACACCGTCCACTTCTACAGGGAGAAGTCCAGCTGAACTTCGTTGGGGGCGCCAACTTACTACTAGACTTGACCGGTTGCATCCGGACAGACTGCCTTCATCTACCTCACATCCTAGGGCACCTAGACAACTACTTGTGGGTGCCCCGGTTTGGGCTCGCAATTACGGGCCTGGTCATACATGGGTCCCCGCTTCTGTGTCCAGGATCACAGGTCCTCTCTCCTACGAGGTTGCCCTGGACAACGGTCGTGTCCTGCGTCGGCACATCGACCAACTTCGCTCTAGGCGAGACTTTTCTGCTGAGACTCCTGGGTCTTTTCCAGGGGGGGAGGGGGACCCTTTGGAGCAAAGGGAAGGGCAAGAGCTACTGCCCATCTCCACTGAGGGAGCCACAAACGGCTCGTCCCAAGGTTCTGCAATTGCTCCGAAAAGAAAGTCATGGAGCTTATCCACACAACAGGCACTCACGCCTACTCCAGCCAGGGAGTCACCCCGGGGGCATACTCACTTTCCACACACATCACACAGCACTCCAGCAACGGAGGATACCCGGGGGCATCCCAACAAATCATTCCCCGAAAGAGAGCTGGCACACAATTCCCAAGGTTGGCCTGACCTTACCCCAAATCCTACAGGGGGTCAAACATACACAGAGCTAGTCGAGGAACCAAGTCCCGACTACAACAACCCTAGCACAAATCAGGGAACACCTGAGTTTTGGGAAAGTACAGAAACCCACACGAGCCCGAACACAGAATGGGGTTCAGGGAATGGACAGCCTCCTGACAGGTCTTGGACTGACCTAGGAGGTTCTACAGAGACGCCCAGCAGCGGCTATCACTTTAAGGGGCCTGAGGGTCTACAGCTAGGTAGGTCAACCAGGTCACAAAGTAACAGAAGCCCTGGCCTGACGAGCCCGGTGGGCAAGCAAGCAGGCCAGGCATCGGGGCACAGTCCTTGGAAGACACCAGGGCACAATAGAGAGAACAGGCTCACGCCTCCCTCCAGTCAGGGGACTTATGCCAGTAACCCAGAGCTAAGAAGGTCACAGAGAGCAAAGAAATCTCCTAAGTATCTAGAAGATTACATAACATTGCTGGCAAGGCAAAAGCCAGTAATCAGTGGGAGCACTGGGGAGCAAAATGTCATATAAAATAAATGTTGTATGTTGGTAGTAGTTTTAGCCCGGGGAAAGGGGTGTTATGTCCCGAGCCTTGCAAACGGCTCGGGCGTTTGCAGGCAGTCCCGGGCAGGTGCAAAGCTGCCCGGGACCAGACAGGCTGTCGCCAGCGCCGTGCGCATGCGCGGGTGCTGGCGCGGGACAAGTAACCCATTTACCCGGGAGTTGCCTATATAAGAGGCTGCAAGGCGTTTGGGCGAGGCTGAAGCCATCTTCCTGTAAGCTGAACGCTGAATAAATGAAACTGAGAACTCCAGCTGCTTCTCGTGTCTGTTTTCCCGCCACGGACTCAACATTAGTCTTTTAAAATTATTTGGAGCTTTGAACATTCCCAAGCTGCCCAGCATTTTCAAGTTGCAAGTCCTTAAGTCTTTTTTAACATGTTGCAAATGTTCAGTTTCAGAAGTGAGACTTTTTATTTTTTGTTGTTGTTCTCTTACCAGAATCCAGCCTCTCTTTTGTCCTCATCTATGATGTCCCCATTTTGTCTCCTTATCTGTTTCTTTAACAACTGCAGTAATGCCTTTTCAAACTCTGCTTGTGAGCTACACCGCCCCCCATCTACTTCTCCATTTCTTATCTTCTGTTCTCCATGCCTTTGTGTGATCAGCAAAGCCTCTCTTGGGAGAGTCCACCCAGAAAGGGGGGACGGGATTTTGTTCTCATTCTTTCAGCCCTGCACAGACAAGCCCTGCAGCCCTTGGAAGCAGAGCACACTGATCCAGATGCTGCCTCCATTCATTTGAGCCATAGAATTGGGTTTGAATCCAGCCATTCAAACAGTGCCCATCAAGTCTCCCTGACCAGAACAATTTTAATCTTCTGCCAGTAAAAGTGTGTCATCTACACTCTTATGACACAAAGGGAAGATATTGTGGGAAGAATCCACAGAAAGAAATATTTTGGGAAATATTAAAAATGCAGAATATATTTCCTCTTTTTAAAAGAAAATCTTTTAAAAAGACAGAAACCAGCCCCTAGAAATCAGCCCAACCCTAGGCAGAAGCCAACTTTTAGAAATGCAAATTCAATAATCTATTCAGGAAGGTTGGAGCCAGGAAGCTATTAGGAAGATCCTGGACCCTGATGAAGATTTTTCTCTCAACACTAAACACCAACTCCTGTTTTCATCTATTCTTCCCTCCTTTTGTGGATTTTTTGTCTTGCTAAAATAGAATAGATTGAGCTTGTTTTCACTTCTTTAGACATGGTAAACTCAGCACTGTAACCTGCATAAAATTTCATGAAGAAAAGCAAATTGGGTTTTTGCTCTATAAAGATTAAAATGGATCATTCTTCCAGGAAAATTACAAATCCAGTATTATAAATTTTACAGTCAATATTAATAAGAGACAATGCAGAACGTCAAATTAATGAAGTAAGAGAGACTCAGCTTGTTATAGCCAAGGTACCAGAGTAGAAATTAAGACATCATGAATTGTAATCTGATCTTAGGCACAAAGCACTTAGGCCAATCACAGCAGCATACCACTGCTAGAAAGTGCTGGCAGGAAAACTACAAGTACTGTTCCAGGCAATTGCCAATGGTCAATACTGAGCCAAAGGAAGGTAAGCATTCATCCACCCACACATAACAAACAAACAACAAACAAAAGGTCTTCTCATAGGACATAGTAAAATTAAATATTAAGTGCCTTAAAAATCTTTACAAGCTAAGGTAATTGCAAAATAATTGAATTAACCTTAATAATAATGAATGTATTACTCATGGCCCATTTTGTATTCTTGCCAATAAAATGGTTTATTATGCTTTCCTTGAGGATTTTTTTCCACTCCCTTGTCTGGCCATTAGCATTATTTTTTTAAAAATATCTGTAAAAAACAAATGTCAAAAAGAAAAGAAAAGGGAAAAAGAATGTGCAAAATTATAAAAGAAGGGGGGAAAGATGTTTATGGAGATTATCAATCATCCACATCATGGTTGTCCCAAAGGTGCTTTTCAACGGACAACTGGACTTTCTTGGTTTTTTTTTTTAATGTTTTGTTTCTCATCCAAGAAGCTGAACCTGAATGGTGAAGAAAGTTCTTGAATGAGAAATGAAACATTTTCATCTATATATTTATTATATTTTATCAATAGGAATAAAATACAAAACAGAAAAACAAAACAGAAAACAATATACATCCAGCAGTAATAACGAAAAAGAAAAAAATGTGTACATAAAAGGAAAAAAAATAAAAAATAACCCAAACACCCAACATTAAACATATAAAAAAATCCACCTGTTAAATTGTCCTACCCTTATATAAATAGTTATAAACTTTCTCATTCTTATTTAACAATAAAAATATATTAGATAAACAAATATTTCATATGAGGAGGTCTCTATCTAATAATCGAATCAACCCAACATCTAATATATAAAAAAATAAAATAAAAAATAAATAAAAAACAGTCAACAGGTTAGCCCAAATAACTAGTTTTTAAATCCCCTTAATACAATGTTATTGTATTTAACACATAGAAATTCCACTTTAATACAGTATGTGGATGATTTATTGTTAGCCTCTGAATCAGAGGAAAGCTGCAGGATTGATACCTACCACCTATTGGAGTACCTGAGTAAGAGAGGACACAAAGCCTCACCGTTAAAGCTACAGTACTTAAAAAATGAAGTAACCTATTTGGGATACATCATCGCTCCTGGGATTAGGAGGCTAGCACCAGAAAAGGTTAAAGCCATTCTGGGAATGAAACCCACATACTAAACATCAAGTCCAAGCTTTACTGGGGGTTTTGGGATTCTGCTGCCCTTGGATTCCCTCTTTTGGGGAAATGGCAAAACCTTTAATCCAATTAACCACAAAGGATCAACCAGATTCTATTGAATGGACAAAAAAATTAACAAATACCTTCCAAAGGATAAAGCAAACTCTAGCCTCAGCCCCCTCCCTGGGTCTCCCTGATTACAAAAAGCCTTTTTTTCCTTTTTGTCCATGAATGTAAGAGTGTGGGTTCAGGGGAGCTGGCACAGAGATTTGGTTCAACACTCAGACCAGTAGCCTATTACTCTGTCCAATTAGACCCAGTAGCAAGAGGAACTGTTCCCTGCTTAAGAGAAGTAGCTGCAATAGTGGAACTGATGAAACGATCAAAAGATTTGGTCCTAGGTCATTCCCTCGTTTTGCGAGTTCCCCACAATGTGTTTGCTATACTGCTAAAATCACAAACACAAGCATTCACACAACAGCGCCTAGCCCAATATAAAGCAGAATTATTTACATTGGAACACATTTCTTTTGAGCGCTGCAACACCCTAAACCCAGCCACTCTCCTGTCTGCTGAACTATCAATTGAACCCTTGCATGACTGCTTACATTTGATACAAGATGCTGAATTACCCTGCCCAGATTTAGTCAACACCCCCCTGCAAAATCCAGAAGGAGCGTTGGCTTACCTGAACGCCTTTTTTCAGCATGATGATGAAGAATCCACCAATGGGTTATTTCAGTCCTCCTGCCCAATCAGATCAATTTGTCAAGTTGTCACGCCTCCTCATTATCTGGGGCTTCGAGGGATTAGCCAATGACAACAGGTCGACATGATGACTCTCAAGCAGGTATTAAAAGAAAGTTAACCAACAAGTACCCCACCTGGACCTGACTGACATGTAATAGGGGAGGGCGTGGATTCTTCATCATCATACTGAGAAAAGGGGTTCAGGTAAGCCAACGCTCCGTCTCCAGCATGATGACTGAAGAATCCACCAATGGGACATACCAAAGCCTCCGGAGTCCCTAAGGGTGGGAGTCAGTTAGGGCCAGACCCCCAGATGGCGTTACCACTTGTTGCAAAATACGCCTACCAAAAGTGACCCCAGCCGACAAAATTTATCTAACCGATAATGCTTAATGAATGGAGATGGCAAAGACCATGTTGCCACCCTGTAGATGTCCTCAATGGACGCCTGGGTAGCCCACGCCGCAGTTGTAGTGGCACTGCGGGTGGAATGTGCCGTCACATGAGGAGGAACTGGTAAGGAAAGAGAAACGTAAGCGCATGAGATACAGGTCCTGATCCACCTGCCTATGGTGGAAGGTGATGTCTTTTGACCCATTGTAGAAGGCTGGAATGACACAAACAGAGCTTCCGATTTATGGAAGGGTGACATGCGCTTGATATAACAACGTAACGTTCCCCTTACCTCCAAGGTGTGTTAACGACGTTCCAATTCATGTGACGGGGGAGGGCAGAAATTTGGAAGGTTGACCTCCTGTGCTCTATGGAAAACCGTATTAACCTTAGGAATGAATGAAGGATCTAGCCTGAGAACCACCCTGTCCTCATGAAATGTGCAAAAGTCCTTCCTCACCGACAAGGTGGCCAATTCAGAGATGCGCCTGGCTGAGGTAATAGCAATCAGGAAAGAAAACTTGAGCAACAGGTGTTGCAATGAGCACGTTTTGAGTGGTTCAAAGGGAGCTGAGGTCAGTGCCTGAAGGACTTGAGGTAAGTCCCAAGAGGGATACCTATGAATTACGGGCGATCTACTATTCATGACCCCTTTAAGGAAAGCCCGGATGGCGGGATGCCGTGATAAGGACTCTGAGGAGTCCCAAGAGAGTACTGAAGAAAGTGCTGCTAACTGTCTACGTAAAGTGTTGGGCTCCAGGCCTTTGTTGACCCTGGGAATAGTCACCTGTGCTAGACTTATGTGTTTCTTGTTGCACCATCGACAGAAATTCTTCCACGTATGGTCATAGATGCGGTTTGTAGCCGGTCTCCTGGCCGCCTGGATCATGTCAATCACCTCCGCCGAATAAGTTTCCCTGGTTAGGGTGCGGCGCTCAAGTGCCAGGCGGCCAATTGCAGCCATTGGGGGTCTGGATGTTGAAGATCCCCCTGCGTTAGCCGAATCTGGCTGTCGAGAATCCGCCATGGGGCTGAGGATGAGAGACTCACCAGGTCCGCGAACCAAGGTCTCCTGGGCCAGTGAGGAGTGATGAAGATCAGTTCCGCCTGTTCCTCCAGGATCTTCCTGATCACTGCTGGAATCAGAGGCAGTGGGGGAAATGCATACAACAGGCCCTGAGGCCACTTGCAGTGCAGCGCGTCCGTCCTCTCTGCTCCCCGGGAGGGGAACTGAGAGAAAAACCTGGGTAGTTCAGCGTTCTCCAGGGAGGCAAACAGGTCCATGATCGGACGACCAAACCTGTCCGATATCTGCCTGAAATTCTCTGGATGTAACATCCACTCCGAATGATCCAATATCGACCTGCTGAGGAAGTCCGCCTGCTGATTTGCCTCTCCCGAGATGTGCTCGGCCCTGATGGAGAGCAGGTGTTTCTCTGCCCAGGAGCTCAAAGCTCGAGCCTCTGTCATAAGGGACTTGGACCAGGTGTACCCTTGTCTGTTCACATGTGCTTTTGCAGCCACGTTGTCTGTTCTGACTAGCACATGCTTTCCCCTGACTACTGCGTGGAACTTTAGGAGACCGAGATGTATTGCTCTAGCTCTAACCAGTTTATGCTGTGCTTGAGGTCTTTTTGTGACCACTGCCCTTGAGCTATCTGTGATTCGAGATGAGCCCTCCAACCAAAGAGACTTGCGTCCGTGGTCACCTGAACCCGAGTGGGCTCCTTGAACAGGCTCCCCTTGGGAATGGCCAATGAAGTCCACCAGCTGAGTGATAAATGTACCTGATGGGGAACCTGGACCAGCCTGTTGGATGTGCTGGTGAGTTGTCTCTGGTATGGGAGTAGGAACCACTGCAGGTCCTGGGCATGTAAACGGGCCCAAGGCACTATAGCTATGCAAGATATTAGCTTGCCTAGGAGTTGAGAAACCGTGGCGAATGACACAGTCCCGTGTCTCCTCACCTTGCGTGCCAGGTCCCTGATGCTCCTGCACCTCTCCTCTGACACGTGGCACAAGTCTGTGTCTATCACTGCTCCCAGATGAAGCAGGCGGGTAGAGGGAGTCATCTGGTTCTTGCTGAAATTTATCAGGAAGCTGTGGTTCTGCAGGGTCCTTATGGTGAGGGCCAAATCCGACTGGGCCACTGAGACTGACAGGGACCAGATCAGAATGTCATCCAGATAACACTGGACTCTTACAGGAATCAGCCTTAAGTGAGCTGCCAACACTGCCAGGATTTTGGTAAAGAACCTGGGGGCCGAGGAGAGGCCGAATGGGAGGGCCCTGTACTGATAATGGTGATTGAGGTAACAGAATCGCAGGTATCCGCGATGATCCGGGAGTATAGGAATGTGTAGGTCAATACATCTCCCCACCTGATACTGGTTAAGATGGAGTGTAACGTTTGCATTTTGAACCTCTTGTATTGAAGATGGAGGTTCAGTCCCTTGAGATCGAGGATTGCCCTCCATCTCTCAGAAGACTTTGGGACTACAAACAGGATGGAATAGTACCCCAGTCCTGCCTGGTTTGGGAGAACTTCCTCTATCGCCTTGATGGTGAGTAGGTGTTGGATGGCGTCTTCCATGAGTCCCCTTTTTACATGGTTTCTCATGGCTGGGCAAGACACGAATCAGTCTAATGGTGTGGACTTGAACTCCAGGGACAATCCCTCTCTGATAGTGCATAGGACCCAGGAGTCTGTGGTCATGTTTTCCCATTGGTGTATGAAGAGAGCTAGTCTGCCTCCCTCTGAGTCCCTTTCCTCGCCGGAAGGGTCAACCCCCTCTGTCACGAAAGGAGTGTTTGGTTTGTGGCTGGTACCTGGTTCTGTCCCTATAATCTGTCCTGTCAAAGGAGTGTTCAGCTCTGGGAGCTGGTGGTCGGTAAGGTTGCGCAGGCTCCGTTGCAGCCCCAGTCCGAAAGGACTGCCGGTGACTGTATGGAACAAACCGTCTGGTAGTTCTCTTCGCCACATGAGAAATCACTTTTTGTTTCTGTTTGTTCTCAACGAGATATGGCGTTAAAGCCTCCCCAAATAATTTGCCGCCCGTGAAGGGGGCCGTGGCCGCATGCCACTTATGTTTACTTTTGGCCCTCCAATTTTTCAGCCACAACAACCTCCTAGCGACTACGCTGGAGGGCATTGACCGGGCTGAATGTTTCGCCGAATACAGGGAGACATCCGCCATATACTCGGATGTGGCTAGTAATTTGGCCAGATCCTGATGGATCCTGATTTCTTCCAATAGAATTCTATCCTGCAACTGACGAAGCCAGGTAATAGAAATCCTTGCAAAGAAGAAGTGGCTGTAGCTGCCTTAGCCACCCAGGCAGATGCCAAATGAGCCTTGCACAAGGCATTTTGGATTTCTTATCCTCTGTCTTAAGGGCGTCCGATACATCTGCCGGGAGGCTGGTGGTTGAAAATAAAGGGGCCAGAGATTCATCTACCTTTGGAACTTCTAATAAGTCCACTAAGGTCTTTGGCATGTCTACTATTTTGCGCTCAGCCGCGCCCTGAGTAGGTTGAGCAGCTGGTGACTCCCACTGTCCCTGAATATTTTTAAGGAATAACGGGGGACAGGGAATTTGGAGGTGTTTGTCTACTGGCTCAGCAAACAGGGGATTAGATACCTGATCAGAGGAAGGTTGAGGAGTTGAGACCAGGTGTGAGGAAAGCTTACTAGCCTCATAGGCTCTGCGCAGTAATTCAGGAAAAAGTGAAGAATTAAACAGCTCTGACATAGATTGAGATTCGTAAGTGGGTTCCTCACAATCCGACCAACCGTCCTTACCTTCCTCATAATCTGAAACCTCAGAGTCGGAAACATGAGAAAGGGATGGGGAAACCATACCTGACCGATCTAGGGAAGGACATTTGGCAGTTGTTGGTGCAGAGGAAGAAGAAGGTCCCGGAATGGGAGACGCCTTCTGGTGTCCCATTGACGCTATGGCTTGGGACACGGCCTACGTTATCCACGCTTTAAGCTGTTCAGAGAAAGGTTGCTCTAGCGGAGGCCCTGACCCCGCAGCAGGTGGTGCAACATCAGCAGCGGGAGCTGTCGATGTACCTGGCAAATCAAGGTCCTCCCCAAACAGGGGTGGTCCTACCTGACCAAGGGTCTGAGTCGAGACCTGTTGATGCACGACCAAGCTCTGGATGTGGACAGTTGAGGCGCTCCCATTTCAGGTGGTGTTGAGGCCGACAATGCAACACCCTTCTCAGCAGCCAAGCATTGGGCTCGTGAGAATTGCTTCTCCAGAGCTTTGTGTGCACAGTCGGCCTGTCTGTCGCTTGCCCTGCCAACCCTCCTGCCATATTTAGATTTGGATTTGGCCTTACCTGAAGGTGCCTCAGGTGCCGGCTCAGTTTGGACAGGAGTGATGCCTGCTTCCAGAGGAGTTGGTTCAGTGGTTTCTGCCATTTCCATCGAGATGCAACCCAAAGATAACTTTGAGATTGACTCAGTCTTCAAGGGACGTCAGAGGCCCCCGTGAAGAGGGAACTGACTTCACGTGTATTGGCATGAGTCGGCCCACTGGCTAACCTGAACCCACGCCTTGTGTAGAAGCGCTTGTCAATCCACAATGGTTGAGGTGAATCACACGTGTCCCACAATAGTGGCAATGGTCAGGAACTTGGAACAGCCACTAGATGCAGAGGGGCAGACAGGCAATAGCGACCAGGCCTGAAGTACCATTGCTGCTGTTAATTCCACCTTTCTGTCCTCAATCCTAAAATAAATTCTGAAACACCAAGGCTCAAGGCAAATTAGTAACAATGATAACAATGTGGAACTTTGGTAAATGTTAAACTCTACTAAATGATAGCCACCAAATGGCGTCCTAGCCTGGGTGAAAATGGGTGTTTTCCTCAGGAAAAAGGTCCCCAAAATGGTGGATGCTCTGAGTGGGGAGGGACTGGGGAGGGGGGGAAGGTTGGAGTCTGAAGGTAGAGGAGGTTATCAGAGCCTCATAAAACAGTCCAGATGTTTCCAAAGACCCAATGGTTGAATTCGAGCCTTTGCTGCAATTTCAGGGAACGAAATTTGAAAAAAATGCACCTAACAGGTGTTAGGCGCAAAGAAAACGCTTGTCGCTGCACCACGAGGCAGCTCCGCTTCAGTGGTAGCCACAAACAAGCCAAACAGCAAAGAAACACCAATAAACAAATTCCCCCCATCGCTGTCCTAGCAAACTCACAAAATCATTGTAGTGAAATAACTTTGTCATCTAAAGGGGAGTTCCGCGATCCAAAATGGCGGCCGCCACTAAGATCCCTGACCAGGCCTGGTCATAAAAGAAGCCATGAGGCTTCAAAATGGCGGCCATCAGATGACAATCCCAAAAACGCGAGCTAGTGAGGGAGATAAGAAAGGGATCCCCCTAAAGCGCCCCGAAGGGAAACACTGCCTAGCTCTATCAGGAGTCCCAGTGATAGCTTAGTAAAACGCTAAAACAGGGAAGGGAAAAAGATGCCCCCCCAGTCCTGGAGAGGAGTCCTACTTGAACCCAGAAAGTAAGGGAGTAGAATAAGAATCCCCAGAAGGGAAATACTCTGTACTAGTTCCCCAAATTTTGAGAATCCACCAATGAGTTTGTAAATCTACCTGACCTGCTCCGAAGTACCGAGAATCAAGATATCATGTCCTCATGGGCAAAAGACCAAAATGAAACTGGAAGCCCCAGATAATGAGGAGGCGTGACAACTTGACAAATTGGTCTGATTGGGCAGGAGGACTTAAATAACCCATTGGTGGATTCTTCAGTCATCATGCTGGAGAATTAGAATTATTCATTGATGATTCCTCTTACTTACAAGAAGGAAAGTGAGTAACGGGAGCAGCCGTCGTTTCCTTACATGAAATGGTTTGGGCTTCCGCGCTGCTGCCACGCCACAGCACATAAGCTGCTAATCGCATTGAGAAAAGCATGTGAAATGGCAGAGAACCGGTCTAAAAACTATCTGACCAATCTGGACTAATTGAACAAGATATTTAACATTTAAAAGAACTAGCACAGAACATTGGACATAACCAATCATCCTGGGACCTCTCCTAGCTCTTCTCGTGGTTACCAGACTTTCATTGGTTGAAAATTCTCATCACTAGCATAATCACAGTCATAGTAGGTGGAGTCCTCCTTTGCTGCCTATGCCAATTAATTCCTTTAGGCTTGAGATGCCTAAAGATCTGCACAAAACCCATCAGAGGCAAAGAACAGAGTAAGAAAACCTCTCTCATGATGTGCCAAATTGACCACCACTACCGAGTATATGAACCAGTTAGGCTAAATAAAAAAACCCTTAACACACACTGGCTACAAAGTATCAAGTCTAAACCACAGGAATGCAGAACCGGCTAACAGCAATTAGGATTGACAGGATTAAAATTGTTGTTGTTAATTGCGAAGTCGTGTCTGACCCATCGTGACCCATGGATAACGTTCCTCCAGGTCTTCCTGTCCTCTATCATCTTCTGGAGTCCATTTAAGTTCACGCCTACTGCTTCCGTGACTCCATCCAGCCACCTCATTCTCTGTCGTCCCATTCTTCTATTGCCTTCAATCTTTCCCAGCATTAGGCCCTTCTCCAGTGAGTCCTTCCTTCTCATTAGGTGGCCAAAGTATTTGAGTTTCAACTTCAGGATCTGGCCTTCTAAAGAGCAGTTGGGGTTGATCTCTTCTAGGACTGACCGGTTTGAATGCCTTGCAGTCCAAGAGACTTGCAGAAGTCTTCTCCAGCACCATAGTTCAAAGGCCTCAATTCTTTGTCGCTCAGCCTTTCTTATGGTCCATCTTTCACATCCATACATTGCAACTGGGAAAACCATGGCCTTGACTGTATGCACTTTTGTTGGCAGGGTGATGTCTCTGCTTTTTAGTATGCTGTCTAGATTTGCCATAGTTTTCCTCCCCAGGAGCAAGTCTTTTAATTTCTTGGCTGCAGTCCCCATCTGAGGTGATCTTGGAGCCCAGGAAAATAAAATCTGTCACTACCTCCATTTCTTCCCCATCTATTTGCCAAGAATTGAGAGGGCTGGATGCCATGATTTTGGTTTTCTTAATGTTGAGTTTCAAGCCAACTTTTGCACTCTCCTTCTTCAAGGATTAAAATAGAAACACTAAAAGGTACATAATAATAAAATAAACCACACCGGATCCCTCCTGGAGCAAAGATTAACATTTTCCTAGACAGAATTGATAAAGAAATTAATCCATCAATAGACACTGAACAACGAATCAGAAAAGACAATTTTAAATTCGTGAATCAGAAATGACAGTTTTGAAAACCATAAAAGGGTATAAGAACTCACATTTGGGGACCATTCTGTCTAGCTAGCTGAGGATTCATGCTGAATTGTCACTCAATTTTAATCTCCATGATTAAACCTCTCTTTCCGGTAGCTGGCTTCACATTCTATTTGTTTTTGCGAAAATCCCAGCTGGAAGAGCCTGAACAGGGGAGTTCCTTCCAACAATAGTAAATTTGAATTTTTTAAAAAATCCAGCTTTGTATCCATCTTATCCAAACTGATCTGTATATTTTTAACATCTTCTTTGATTTGTTTCAACTGTGTTAATAATTCAAACTTTTTATCAGATTTTTCATTCATCTCTTATAGGATGTCAACTAAGATAGAAAACTTTTTCTCACCTGACACTTTTACTTCTCTCTTAGGAGGCATTTTACAAATGTATACAATTCTTCTCTTACAGCCAGTTGCTTGGAGTAGAGAAGCAAACAAGAATCACAGTTCTTTTTTCAAGGTCAGAGGGAAAATTCCAAGAACAAAGCAGCTGGCAAGGAGAATAATGTTGATATGCAAACTCCCAACATGCAGAGAAAAAAAGGGGGGATTTCTAAACTTTTAGCATAGAAAGCTGAGAGTTATATACAAAATGTAATAAAAATAAAATGAAGATATAAAATCTTGTTGAGTTGATAATATGTACAGTCTTTTGGTAAAAGTTCAATATGATTAGATCATTTAAGTTCAATATGATTAGATCATCTCTCATTAGTCTTAGAAGACTTGTTGCCGTTTGCTTCTTCCATACAGAAAGATAAGTGATTTCCACTCATACCTCCAGTACTATAAAATCAACTAGAGTCCATGACGGGGAAAGTATCAAAATTCCAGCACACAGCCAGCAATTAACATGCAGAAAGAAAAGAAAAAAGAAAAAGCTTTAAAAAAAATAGGGTTAAAAACAGAGGCATTCTTCAAGAACAAAGACTGGGTGGACAGGATGTGAGCCCCTCCTTTGGCTGAGCTTACCAGGGAGATGAAATCCTCTGAATCTCACTTCCCTCAGCAAGACAAGTACCATCCAAGGAGTTTCAGATTGATTCTGTATTCCTCCTTTTCTAATCCAGGACTGAGTAAGCTACAGAGACCAGTTCCTAGCCACTAAACCAGCCATTTCTCTAGCAGAGCAAAAAAAAAAAAAGCACTGCTAGTTCAGAACATCATTTTCTCCGCAGAGCAAGAAGAGAAACGTTTTCAAGAAAAAAACTGAAGAAAGTCCAGTTGCTTTTTGAAAAGCACTTTTGAGACCAGGGGGGAAAGAGCTAAAAATAGATATCAAGAAATATATCTTTACACATATAACAAAAGATTTAAGTGATAATTTCCTATAGACAAGTTAATGCTAAGATAGAAAAATGAGGGTTAGATAGCATCATCACCAGATGGATTATAACTGGTTGATCAATCACACTCAACATGTAATCCTTAGTGGAACTGCATCTACATCAGCATCTCAGCCTGTGGGTCGCGACCCCATTTGGGGTCGAACGACCATTTCACGGGGGTCACCAAACAAGGCTGTCCACCATTTTTTCCCCTTTTCCTTAGCAGTGCTACTCCCTCTTATTTTATTGGCTTTTGAAAGCCAATAGAATAGACTCTATTCAAGAGACTCTAGTCTATTGGCGTTCGAAAGCCAATAGAATCTATTGAATAGAATCTTGAATAGAGTCTAATTCTATTGGCTTTCAAAAGCCAATAGGAATTGTCCAGGCTGTCTCTGCCCTGCTGAGCCTGCCAAAAGTCCCAGTCTGCAAACGGTGCTGCAAGTTGTCTGCAGCTAAGGCGAGCTTTCTGGACATTTCCAACCCTCCCTGCTGAGCAACTACTAAATGTAAGTAAAAGAGGGCCAGGGGTGGGAGGCCGGCGGGCGCAGGGAGGGTTGCTGGCGCACGTGGGGCCCGGCGGGTGCCTTACCTCCCTTGGGCTGGGCCAGCTGGTGGCCCAGCCGGTGGTCGGCCTGCGTCGTCGCTGCCACTTGCCAGCTGTGCCCAGGAGCGCCTGGGCCTGCCTGCCGCCACACCGAACATGCAGTGCCAAGGTAAGGCTAGCGGAGCAGTGGCGGGCACAGGGAGGGTTGCTGGCATGCATGGGGCCCAGCAGGTGCCTGCGCCATCACTGCCGCTTGCCAGCTATGCCTCGGCCGGCACAGGGGGCGGCACCACGCATGCGCGGTGCTCCCAGGCCGAGGCAGTTGCTGGGCGACGGCCTGTGTGCACCCTCCTCCTGCCCCACCCACAGGGAAATACAAGTAATCCTCAACTTACGACCACATGGTTGGGGGTCACGGCATTAGGAAGGTTGAGAACCACTGATCTACATGGAGGGAAGTATACAGTGGGCTCTGTCTTAGGCCCAGTACTCTTCAATAGAGGGGGAACTCATCAAATTTGCAGATGACACCAAGCTCGCAGGAATACCAATAGTCAGAAAATAGGCTGAAGATATAGAAGGATCTTGACAGACATGAACACTGGGCTCTATCTAACAAAATTAAATTCATTGTAGAGAAAAGTAAGGTTTTCTAAATGGGGAAGAAAATGCACAAGTATAGAACAGGTGGACCTGGCTCAACAATAGTAACTACAAGAGGGATCTTGGAGTCCTAGTGGACAATCACTTAAATATGAGTGCCAAAACAGCCAATACAAACTTGGCTTATTAATAGAAGGATAAAATTAAGAGCATGTAGAGTATTAATACCAATTTATAATGCCTTGGTAAGACCACACTTCGAATATGGCATCCAGTTTTAATCACCACAATATTAAAAAGATGTTGAGACTCTAGAAAGAGTGCAGAGAAGAGCAGCAAAGATTATTACAGGACTGGAGGGTAAAACATACGAAGTGTAAGGACTTTGCATCTTAAGAAGACAGAACTCTTGGAATAGTTCTTCCAACAGGCATCCTTTATTAAGAGAAAAACAGGCATTCTAGACAGGACTTGGGGTCTACGTTTTCCCACTCAAGGTTTTAAGGGGTTCCCCAGTAGCCCCACCCAATCAGCCCCTTCTTCCAACGACAGTCTCAGGCATTACACTCCCACCCCCTTTTCCTTACTGCCGGCTGGATGGAGATTTCAGAAAGGAGTATATGAAAGGTAATAGCCCCATTGTTATGGTTAGTCCTTTTGGAGATATCCACATCCAGTCCCTTTGAAGTGTACTGAAGGAAGTGAGGGCCATAAAGCCCCTTTGTTCACCCCCTTCCCTTCATCATATGACAGAATCAGAGAAGGCAGAAATGGGGTTTCTATAGTTGATGATGAAATATAATTGGATTCTGACATCCTGCCCCCTTAAAAATAAGACAGATCCAACTGAAAGAAAACAAAACAGGTATAAAAGTTAGTTAGGCTTGTTAGGATACTCTGTGTGAAACTTCTTTAATAGCTTTGGGGCTCTGACATGACATTTATGAACCCACTTGTTTTGTGAGGCAGGGAGGTGTTTCCAGGTAACTAGGTACTGAGTCGCTGCATGATATCTTCTAGAGTCAAGGATTTCCTTTATTTCGAAATGTTATTTGCCCTCCACCATGATTGGAGGTGGTGGTGGGGATTTTTGGCCGTAAAGTTGACTGACACTCTCTTTTCAGTAAGCTGCAATGAAAAATTGGGTGTATTTGCCTGACATTTTTTCGTAATTCTAATTCTACTGTTACTGGGTTTATGATTCTTTTAATTGGAAAAGGCTCTATATATTTTGGTCCAAGTTTTTTAGAGGGCTGTAGGGACTTTAGGTACACCATTTCTCCTATAATGAAAGGTGTAGGCTCAACCCTTTTTTTATTGGCTTGTGCTTTGTATGCCTGCCTAGCTTCATCTAGTGCTTTTCTAAATATTGGCCAGGTGTTTTGTAATTGTTCCATCCATTCTTTCAGTGATGGGATCATTGGTTTGTTTGGGGTTAATTCTGGCATGGGGTTGAAACTTTGACTGGTGGCTATTTGAAAAGGAGTGTAACCTGTGCTGGAGTGGACTGCATTATTTTAGGCAACTCCTGCAAAAGGGACTAAGTCCGTCCAATTGTTCTGCTGAAAATTAAGAAAACATCTCAAATATTGTTCAAGTACTGAGTTCATTTTTTCAGCCCCCCCCCATTCCCTTGTGGATGATGGCTAGATGTCAGTCTCTGAGTGGTTCCTAAAAGGGATAAGAATTCCTTCCAAAATGCAGACGTAAATTGCACTCCCCTATCAGAGATGATGCGTTGGGGCGCCCCATGCAATCTGTAAATGTGCTGGATGAAAAGTTTCGATAAGGCTTTTGCGGTGGTAATCTTTTGGCAAGGGATAAAGTGCACCTGTTTGGAAAACAAGTCTGTGACTGTCCAGACAACAGTATTCCCATTGCTTTCTGGCAATTCCACTATAAAATCCATGGCTATTTCCCTCTGGGGGGCTGAGGAATTTGCTACTGTTTGTAATAGTCCTGGTGATTTCCCTTGCAACCTCTTTGCAGTTGCACATTTTGTGCAGCTGGCCACGGAGCTTTCTATGTCCTTTTTTATGGATGGCCACCAACATTGCCGTTTAATTAAGTGTAAAGTTTTTACAAATCCAAAATGCCCTGCTGATTTTGTGTCATGGCAAAGCTGCATGAATGTGACTCTTTGCGTTGTTGGTATATACATCTTTTCCCCTACCCAGGGCAACCCGTCTCTCATTGTGCGCACATTTTTTTTTTCTGGAATCATTCATCTGTTTCCAAACTTTTTCTGAATTCAATTCCAGTTTGGCTGTCCAGTTGTGGTTTTAATTTAGCTTGGGGTCTTGTGGTTACTGGTGCTGCCAGTTGTGACTCTGCCATCATTGGTTTAGAGTCTGTGGCTCGCGCGCTGTTATATTGGGGCATGTGAGTGCATCTGCCAGGAAGTTCTTTCTCCCTGGTAAATGTTTGAGCTTAAATTGGAACTGGTGAAAATGTTGGGGCCAGTGGGCTTGTTTGGGATTGAGCTTCCTGGGCGCTTTCAGGCCTTCCAAATTTTTGTGATCAGTCCACACCTGGAAGGGGATTTTGTTGCCTTCAAGGTACTGTTGCCACGTGAATAATGCCCAATGTATCCCGTATGCCTCTTTCTCCCATACGGGCCAGCACTGTTCTGTTTCCGTGAGTTTCTTGGATGTATATGCACAGGGTTGCAATACCCCATCATCGTTTTCTTGTAATAGAACAGCCTCCACTGCCACATCACTTGCATCCGCCTGTATTATGAAGGGCTTATCCATGTCTGGGTTCCTTAGTACTGGTTTGGCAGAAAAAAGTCTCTTTAATCTCTCAAACGCTGCTTGGCACTCCATTGTCCATGTTAGTGTCTGGCTAGGTTTTACTAAGGATGCTCCCTTCATTTTTAGTAAGTTAGTGAAGGGCAAGGCTATCTGGGCAAATGAGGGGATGAATTGGCGGTAAAAGTTTGCAAAGCCCAGGAAACTTTGTAGCTGCTTTCTCGTGTGGGATGGTGCCCAATCTAATACTGCTCTGACCTTCTCTGGGTCCATTTCAATGCCCTGGGAGGATATGTGATAACCTAGGTAGTCTATCCTTTCCTGGTGGAATTCGCATTTTGAGAGTTTGGCATATAGGTGGGCGGCTCGCAGTTTCTTTAAAATTCCTCTGACTAGGTTGACCTGTTCCTCTTTTGTTTCGGTGAAGATAAGAATGTCGTCCAAGTAAACAAGGACCCCCTTAAACAGGTGCTCCCTTAGAACGTCATTGATTAATTGCATAAAGACTGCAGGGCCCCCTTGTAATCCAAATGGCAAGACTTTGAATTCATAGCACCCCATGGGGCAGTTAAATGCGGTCTTCCATTCGTCCCCTTCCTTAATTCTCATGCGATAGTAAGCTTCCCTTAGGTCTAGTTTAGAAAAAAAATTCCCTTTCGAGAGGTGTGACAGCATGTCTTTCATGAGGGCAGAGGGTATAGGTTGCTTTCACTGATTGTATTCAGGGCCCTATAATCCACACATAAGCGTAAAGAGCCATCCTTCTTCTCTCTAAAGAGGACTGGGGCAGCCACTTTAGGCTTGGCTGGCTCAATGAATCCCCTCTGTAGGTTCTTTTTAATGAATCTCTCCATTTCCTCCTTCTCCTTTGGGATCATGGAGTATAATCTGGGCTTTGGGAGTTTTGCCCCAGGCTTGAATTCAATGACACAGTCTGTGGGTTGGTGGGGGGGAGCTCATCTGCCTTCTCCTCACTGAAAACGTCAGCAAGGTCTCTGTATTCCTCTGGTATTTCTGGTGGTCGCTTTTCCTCTCCCATGGATGCTTTTTCTATTCTTGATT
Organism: Crotalus tigris; assembly: GCF_016545835.1. Lineage (NCBI taxonomy): Eukaryota > Metazoa > Chordata > Lepidosauria > Squamata > Viperidae > Crotalus > Crotalus tigris. The sequence continues at coordinate 38,892 of NW_024096844.1, forward strand.
CTGGTAGCCCCCCTTGGGATTTTAAGTCCACAGGGTCCCCCTTCGGGAATTTGATTTCTGTCGTCCTCCAATTCACCCAGGGGTTCCATTTTTTAAACCATTCCATCCCTAGGATCATTGGGCATTCCATGCCTGGGGTCACCACAAATGTTATGTCCTCCTCATGTTTGCCCAGGGAGAGGTATATTGGTAAAGTGGCTAGGGTAGCTGGCACCCCCCCTGCTATGGATCCATCTAACTGGACAAATGAGATTGGAATGCTCGATGGAATGCCCAGATTCCCCACTAGTGTCGGGCTAATGAGGCAGTGGGTGCAGCCAGAGTCTATTAAGGCTTTCACCTTCATGGCTTCGGGCATGGGGGGAATTAATATAGTCACTGTCTTGAAGATGGATGCGATGTGTCCACTTACCAGGGATTCGCCCTCCGAGCTGTCATCTGAGGTGTCCACTGGCCCTGTGGTGTAGGCTGGAGGTCTTTCTCCGTGATGAGCAGAGGTGGGGGGTTCCACATTTCCATCATTCTCATGACAGTTTCTTTTGGCTTAGCTGAAGACTTTCCAGATTTCCTGATCAGGGATCTGTCTGGGTTGTGCTGGGGGGCTTTGGAGCGGCATTCTACAGCTCGATGCCCTTCTCTTCCGCATTTGAAACACCCCATTTGCTTCTTGGCTGTAGCCGATGGTTTCACTGGTTCGTGTGTCAACTCAGGCAGGGAGCGGCTCCATGGTTTTCCTCAGTGGTGTCTCTTCAATATGTTGATCTCTGCTTCCTCTGCCAAGACGTACCATTCCTCAAGTTGGTGTGGGTCCCCTTGGGGCAGGCAAGAGTCATATAAGTCATAATTTAGTCCATCTTTGAAATGGCTAAGGAGGATATCTTCTGGCCAGTTCAGTTTGCTGGCAATGGCCCAGAATTCTTGCGTATATTCAGCCACCGGGCGTTTGCCTTGCCTCATTGTTTTTATCCTTTTGCGGGCTTTGCGATCAGCCAGGGGGTCTTCAAATCGCCTTCTCAGAGAGGACATGAAATGATTAAAGTCATTGAGCTCAGGGGCATTGGAGTCGTGCAAGTTGACCACCCAATCTGCAGCCAGTCCGTCCAGGGCAGATTGCACGATCTGAATGCGGGCTTTGTTGCTGGGGATGTCCCGCCCATATTCCTCCATGTAGCTGAGGACTTGGGTTAGGAAAAACTCCAAGCGTGTTGGCTCCCCTTTGAATTTCACTCCAACAGCGGACGTCTTGGAATGGATCGGTGCCTCCATTGTTGGTGGTAGTGTCTTCCGTCCAGATTGCCATCTATGGTTCGGCAGGGGGTGGGGACTACTGGATCAGTAGATGTCCCCGGGGCTGTAGGTTCTACTTCCCCCTCGGTTTTTCTCCCTTTGCGGCTCCAGGAGCTGGGGCAGCCATAGGGCTCAGGATTCTCCTCTCCTAGGGAGCTGAGAGTTCTCTTCATCAGGTCAATAGCTTTCTCTAGGATCCAGTCTGAGTACGGTGCCCAGCTTTCTCCCTCTTCACTTGCGTGCAGGGATTTCTCCATCTCCTGCTTCCATTCTGGTTGCTTGGCCCCCCGTCTCAGGGTCACCTTTCTTGATTTCTTTCCCCACTCACTTTTCTTTCCAATGCTCATTGACCAGCGAGGCTTGTGGTCCCATGTCTCCACCACTTCTTTTCCTGAGGAATCTGACCTCTCGGATCCCGACATCCAGCAAGGTTCCAGTTGCGGCAGCGGCTCTCTTTCCGGGGAGTTTCCCCCCTTTCTTGCTCCATTGTCTGACATGGTAATTTTTTGCAAAATCTGCCGGCAAGGGTCTCCCTTCCAGGTGGATTAATTTTGCAAGTCCTGTCTAATGTAAGGACCCACCCCACTTTGCATCTTAAGAACACAGAACTCTTGGAATAGTTCTTCCAACAGGCATCCTTTATTAAGGGAAAATGGTTGCAGGCGTTCTAGACAGGACTTGGGGTCCAAGCTCTCCCATTCAAGGTTTTAAGGGGTTCCCCAGTCGCCCCACCCAATCACCCCTTTCTTCCAGCGACAGTTTCAGGCATTACACTCCCAACCCCTTTTCTTTACTGCCGGCTGGATGGAGACTTCAGAGAGGAGTAAATGAAAGGTAATAGCCCCATTTTTATGGTTAGTCCTTTTGGTGATATCCACATGCAGTCCCTTTGAAGTATACTGAAGGAAGTGAGGGCCATAAAGCTCCTTTGTTCACCCCCTTCCCTTCATCGTATGACAGAATCCAGAGAAAGCAGAAATGGGGTTTTTATAGTTGATAACTGTCAGAATCCAATTATATTTCATATCTACCGACCCACAGACTGTACCATTGAATTCAAGCCTGGGGAAAAACTCCCAAAGCCCAGATTATACTCCATGATCCCAAAGGAGAAGGAGGAAATGGAAAGATTCATAAAAAAAAAACATAGAGAGAGGTTTCAGTGAGCCAGCCAAGCCTAAAGTGGCTGCCCTGGTCCTTTTTAGAGAGAAGAAGAATGGCTCTTTACGCTTATGCGTGGATTATAGGGCCCTGAATATAATCAGTGAAAGCAACCTATACCCTCTGCCCCTCATGAAAGACATGCTGTCACACCTCTCGAAAGGGAATTTTTTTTCTAAACTAGAACTAAGGGAAGCTTACTATCGCATGAGAATTAAGGAAGGGGATGAATGGAAGACCGCATTTAACTGCCCCATGGGGTGCTATGAATTCAAAGTCTTGCCATTTGGATTACAAGGGGGCCCTGCAGTCTTTATGCAATTAATCAATGACGTTCTAAGGAAGCACCTGTTTAAGGGGGTCCTTGTTTACTTGGACGACATTCTTATCTTCACCGAAACAAAAGAGGAACAGGTCAACCTTGTCAGAGCGGTTTTAAAGAAACTGCGAGCCGCCCACCTATATGCCAAACTCTCAAAATGCGAATTCCACCAGGAAAGGATAGACTACCTAGGTTATCACATATCCCCCCAGGGCATTGAAATGGACCTCCAATCATAGTGGAGGGTGAACAACTCTTCGAAATAAAGGAAATCCTTGACTCTAGGAGATATCATGGTGCGACTCAGTATCTAGTTGCCTGGAAACACCTCCCTCCCTCACAAAACGAGTGGGTCCATAAACGTCATGTCAGAGCCCCGAAGCTATTAAAGAAGTTTCACATAGAATACCCTAACAAGCCTGACTAACGTTTATACCTGTTTTGTTTTCTTTCAGGTGGATCTGTCATATTTTTGAGGGGCAGGATGTCAGAATCCAATTATATTTCATTTCTAGTTATCAATTATAAAAAACCCCATTTCTGCCTTCTATGGATTCTGCCATACGATGAAGGGAAGGGGGTGAACAAAGGGGCTTTATGGCCCTCACTTCATTTGGTATACTTCAAAGGAACTGAATGTGTGTATTGCCAAAAGAGCTAACCATAAGAATGGGGCTATTACCTTTCATATAGTTTTCTTTGAAGTCTCCATCCAGCCGGCAGTAAGGAAAAGGGGTTGGGAATGCAATGCCTGAGACTGTCGCTGAAAGAGGGGGGGTGATTGGGTGGGGCTACTGGGGAACCCCTTAAAACCTTGAATGGGAGAGCTTGGATCCCAACTCCTGTCTAGAACGCCTGCAACCATTTTCTCTTAATAAAGGATGCCTGTTGGAAGAATTATTCCAAGAGTTTTGTCTTCTTAAGATGCAAAGTGGGGTGGGTCCTTACAATAACTAGAGATGAAATATAATTGGATTCTGACACGAAGAATGGTTTCAGGAATTGGATATATCTAGCTTAATGAAAAGAAGGACTAGAGATGATATGATAGCAGTGTAAGAGGCTACCAAAAAGAAGAAGGGATCAACCTATTCTCCAAAGCACCTGAAGGCAGGACAAGAAGCAATGGATGGAAACTAATCAAGGAGAGAACCAATATAGAACTAACGAGAAATTTCCTAACAGTTAGAACAATTAATCAGTAGAACAACTTGCTCCAAGAAGTTGTGGGTGCTCCAACACTGGAGATTTTTAAGAACAGATTGGATGACCATTTGTCTGAAATGGTATGGGGTTTCCTACTTAAGCAGGAGGTTGGATTAGAAGACTTCCAAGGTCCCTTCCAACTCTATTATTCTGTTACAGTTATCCATAATTGATAGTAGGAATTATGTTTGTCTTTCCAGTGTTAACTTTTTTTACTGTCAACCCATATTCTTTATGCAAAACTCAATTCCATATGATAGAGATAAACATATGATAGAGAATATATATACCTAAAAATATTAAATCTCGAAATTGAAATAATACATGTAGTTGCTTCTTACTTAAATGATATATTTAAATAAAATATTAATTTTACTGCATTTCCAACAACATAAATGTAACTAGTCTTCCAAATAGCTCTTCTTTTTATTGATTACGTAAAACATAGAAGTACAAAAACAAAAAGCATTCTGTTATCCCCTCTTTTTTCCTCCTGAACTCTCCCCCTCCCAGCCACTAATTCTTATTGAAGTAATTTAATATTTTACCTTTGACATCGTTACATATTTCTGTTTGATGTTGATTAGTTTTTCTTTTTTCTTAAAAAAACCCAACAGTCTAAGCTCTTAGATTGCCTTGCTATGTTGTATGTTTATATAATGGAACTATTCCTGCTTGAATTTAGCTAGATCTCTACCAGATGCTGTCAGAAACAGCAGAACTTGCAACATTTTTTAGGAATTATTTTCTAGGCAAAAATTGTCAAAGGAAATTTGAAAATATACACTGAAAAGTCAGAGCCTAAAAAAATGTAAAACATTGAAAAAACTAAAACTAAAAACTGAACACATTAGTTAATGCCCTTTTATCAACATTTAATGAGGATTCTGGTGGAGAAAGAAGGTAGAGAAGAAGGAGTGTGGATACATTGAAAGGGGAAATGGGCGAGCAACACCAAAAGTCATGTGTATGTATTTATTTCATTTTATTAAAAGTATCTTATATATGAATGTAAAAAGAATGCATGTTAACATCTGATAAATATCACAGTATATGTATGGGGGATAGTTTGGAAAAATAAAAATTATTAAAAAAAATGAAGATTCTGGTCTATACAGTTGAGGTTTCTTTGCATCATTCCCTTCTTTGTATATTAAACATTATATATGCCTCTTCCCAATTTTGGGGGATCATTATATATTTGCTTACAAATCTTAAATTAATAACAATTCAAGATACCGTAACTCATTTAAAATTAAATTAAAATCAGTAAAACATCAAGCTCAAAGACCATATATTATAAAAATTCAGATCAGTACATTTTTTAAATCCCACCTTTATTATTTTTATAAATAACTCAAGATGGTAGACATATCTAATAATCTTTCCTCTTATTTTTCTCACATTTTATGTGAGGAAATTCTATCAGGTGAATTGGGCTGCAAAAGAGTAACTGGTCTCAAGTCACTCAGTCAGTTTTCATGACTATGGCAGGACTAGAATCCACAATCTCCTGGATTTCTAGATCAGCACCTTAACCCAGAAAAGCCAATTTGATGTAATGGTTAAGGCTCCAGTCTATATTCTAACTATTTTATACTTTATCTTGGATGTTATTACTCATTTCTTGGATGATGATTAATTTTTTATTTTTTCTTAAATTCTAACTTTTTGGCTTGCCTTGCTATGTGTTATGTTGTATATAATGGAACCATTCCTGTTTGAATTTGGCTAGGCTTCTAATAGATGCTATCAGAAACAACAGAACAATTTGCAACATTTTAAAAAGAATTATATTCTAGGCAAAACAGACTGAAGCTTATTTATCAAGTTGTATTTACAAATTGATACTTAAATATACAGTAAAATGGGGACAGGATAGATTAAAAATTATGATAAAATATATGTAATATTTCAAAGTAATAACAAATATGGATCAATGGCAAGATTTATAGAAAAATCAACAACCTTTACATCAATCTATACTCTGAGGAAAACTGTTACAAAATATTTTGCAGATGGTATATAACCCCATCAACAATTTCAAAGATGGATAAACCAAACAACAAATGTTGGAAATGACACAGTAAAAAAGGAACATTTCATCATATGTGACTGTTATGTTAAAAAAAATCCCTAAAAATTATTGGAAAGAAATATATCAAAACATTCTGAAAAGTCTGAAAATAAAATATGAATTAAAAAAATAATTAAATTAAAGCCACAAATATTTTATTAGTTATGATTCCAGAGATCATTAATAAAAGCCATTACAATTTATTAAGATACATGCTGATAGTGCAAGAATTAATATGACACAACATTGGAAAAGAAATTTTGCCGTCAGTACAGAATTGGGAGACTAAAAATGGAAGTAACTGACTATGCATTCAGAGTTTTAGTATTTCCCATCCAAGTATTAGTCGGGTATAATCCTGCTTAGTTTTTTATGATGAAGTAAGTTCAACTAAGCCCACAACTTATGACTATTCATTCAGCAAGCAAAATTACAACAATGCTGAAAAAATAGACTAAAAACCCATCTCCAAAGTTACAGCCATTGCAATGCCACTGCGGTCACGTGATCAAGATTTGGGCATTTAGCAGCCTGCCGTAGTGCTGTGACTCTATCCACCCAATTATCTCCCCCTTGTGCCCTTATGGGCACCCTACACAGCGGCACTTGTTTGATGGTAGTGTCAGGATTGGGATTGAACTAGGGGCTAGAGATAGTTTCAGATAGCCAGCTGCCTCAACTCTCAGGTCTCTATTTCAGCTCTAGCACCACTGCTGCCATTCAGATATGTGGCCTCAAGCCCCACACCATGGGCAGTCATGTCAGCATAATTGCACAAAGCCCAGTTGTCCCTGTCATTCTATACTCCACAGGCTATACTTTACCCTGCTCATGTTTTCCACCTCATGCTATGCTCCAAACCACACACCCCTTTCCTTCTCCAAGTTATGTGTCCCATTCTCACAATCCTTTTGGTCTTCCCCAGATATTGTGAGAATGGGATCCTGCTATTCTCCAAATAACATCTTGCTTTATGACCACATTGCTTAGAGATGAAACTTCATTGGTCCCAATTGTGGCTATAAGTCAAGGACTATCTGTATCTCTCTTAAATGAGATTAATAAAGTAAAAAGAGATGTTATCCAGCAAATATTTCATTCTCAATATTTTCAAGTATTAGGCAACCATACTTTAATATAATATCTTAGTGTTGAGTAACTCTTTGTATTCATTTTTTTAATTCCCATGCAAATCAACTTACTTGTCTCTCAAATAATTGTGTCCTATTTGACCAGATATATCTTCTATAGCTGAAAGAATATGATCAAAGGCCTGCAAAATAAAAAATATATATAACTTCATTGTATATAATGTAAAACATTTTAAATGCAGATAGAGCCATGAAAAAATCAGTTATCTTCAGACTAATTGGAATATTTTGCTTCAGTATCTCACTATCTAGGCCAAATTTCCAGTTTTAACAGAGCTATTCACCAAGCTATCGAATCATGGTGACACAGCAGTTAAAATGCAGTATTGAAGGCTAACTATGCCCACAGCCCCAGAGCTTGATCCTGACTGACTCAAGGTTGACTCAGCCTTCCATCCTTCTGAGGGCAGTAAAATGAGGACCTACATTGTTGGGTTCCTTACATGCTGACATTGTAAACTCCACAGAGATGACTGCATAGCAGTTTGGAGCAGAATAAGTGGTATTGCTATTGCTATTCTCTAGACCGTTATATGATTCAATATGGAAGATTAAATATTCAGGCACTATTATGATCAATGCATTTGTAAGAAAGACTATTTCACCTGTTATGATATGTCCAATAAAAATACCATTATGATACATTTTAGATGCTGTACTATCAATAGAGGTATCCAGGTGATTATTTATAGAAGAACTTTCTTAATTTATTTTGAACTTACTTTATTCTATTACTTTGGAAGTAAGATTTAGCTAAATCTGGAATTTTAATGTAACTATTATTAAATGATGGAATTTGTAATAACAGCAGGACAGGAGTTTGTTTCAAGCTCAAGCCTTAATTCATCCAAAATAAAATTATTATTTTTTGCTTTTGTAAACATTTTATAGTCTTTTGCATGTCTACCAACATATATAGTTCAACTCTGTAATCATACATTAGGTATTCACAGTAGAGTAGCCCTGTAAGTAAAATGCATTATATCAGATTTTTTTTTCTTCCATTCAAATGCATCTGATTACTGGAGATTGCCTGGACATCCTTGCAGTTTTCTTGCCAAGGATTTTCAGAAGTGATTTGCTATTGCCTTCTTCCTAGGGCTGAGAAAAATTGAGTAGTTTTGTCTGGCTTGCTGGCAATCTATCTGATAATATGTATATTATGTATATATAAGTTTGTGTGTATATGTGGACTTCCAGTTTGCTGATGCAGCCACCACAGATGTTTGGAAGGCGAGCTACATCTTCCACGTTCGATTTCATACCGCTGGGGGACCTTGGAAAGGGTTGAAAGTCACCCTGTAGGGGCGACCAGCAAGGAGGGGATCCTCGCTTGATTGTGGGAGAGCAGTGGCCCTTCTGTTTGATCTGGGGCAGCCCTCCAAACTAGCAGATGAAAGACCAGCCATAGAAATATGGCTCATCACTAGGCTGCAGACAGTTGAAGTCAAATTTACCATTAGGCAACTATAAAGCAGTGTGGATGAGACCGAGTGAGATCTACCTCTCTTAAATCCTAACTATTTTTTCTACCTGCATAAGCTGCTCAAAGTACTTTTCCCCCTGTGGAGAGGGAAGGGAGATTCTATCCCTCCCTCTAAAAACAGCAGCAACTCCAGAGGAGTTTAAAATGTTGCAAGAATAACTTGATTCTAATTGGATTTTTATCTTTTTAAAATTTGTGAACTAAAAGATTTTTTATTCTTACTGAGGATCTGGGTTTTTAGTTACAAAAAAGAAATAAAATTGAAAAGATTATAAAAATTTTGGACTTAAAAGAAAACTCTAAATGGTATGGGCAACATCTTGTGGCTAAACCTGATATTACAAGTTGTTATTACTTAAAAGAGACTTGGCTTGTAGCCCAGACTATAGATAAGACTTTTGTAACCTTGATATATATCAGCTGTGAGAAGTGCAGCTATCTTCTATACTCAGTGACAATTTTTTTGCATTCTGATTTTTGCTTTTAATTTAACATACTATTAAGATAACATGGATGAAGATCAGAAACAGATTCTCTTTATGTTGAAAGCAATTTACAGCTACTGATGAAATAATAAGCTACAGAAAAGAACAAGATGTTAGCCTAGATATACGAACCCAAACTTTGATTACAACTAAAAAAATCTACTACACAAAATATAATAGAAAAAGTAGAACAATTAAATACTATGACAGAAGATTCAACTGATCAACAAACACAGTTAATGGAAAACCCAGAAAAGGGACTGACAACATGGAAAAGGGAAAACACTTCCTATATAAGCCAGGAGAAACCTGAGGATCAAGAAGAAGAACAGACTGAAGAGAAGATAAACAGTTCAGGACACTATGTCAACATGGAAAAAAAGAGAGAAGATTTGTTAGCCCTTTCAAAAAAAATGGCAACCGGATGTTTTTTTCTACTTCAAACAACATACATAACCACACAGGGAGATTTATTAACTTAAAAGCACGGACATGGAAGACGACTTGGCAAAGAAAGAAAGCTAGAATAAGACTGAAGAAAATTGGGGTTTTGACTTATCAGTGAGAATTAAAATAGAACATACCCAAATAGATAAAATGTGTATTTTGAATACAAGATTTTGTTATGAGTTGAGATAAAGAAAACTTTGGTCATTTAAAACTTGGAAGTATAAATATTTTTTTTTTTATTGAGAATTTTTAACATTTTACAAAATAAATCCCCTCCCCAAACCCGCCCACCTACCCATACCCTCCCCCAACTCCCCAAACCTCCCTAACCCTCCCCTGAACCTCCCAGAGTTGATTACAGGCTTATCCAAAATGTTTCAAAAGAAAAAAAAGAAAAAGAACTTAAAACACATATAAAACTTAAGACACCTATAAATCCTAAACAATCCTAAGAACCTTAAATTAAATGAATTATTTCTAGAAAATAATAATAAACACATTATAATATACTCTAAAAATCTTCTAATCTTACTTATAATATTATCCATCCTTCTAGATAAGTTTCTTCCAAGACACAATTTTAAGCACTGCTTTCTTTAAACATCTATAACTACAATATAAAGTCAGCATAAATCATAAGCAAATCTAAATACATTTAGTTAAACGAGTTATAGTCCCTCCAAAACACAAATTTAAACAATCAAAACTTGAAACATTAGAACAAAAAATTATAGTCAATCAAAAACACAAATCTAAACATTACTTAAAACTTTAAACATTAAAAATCCCGCCCAAAACACTAAACACATTGTAATATACTCCAATCCTTCTAATATCATAAATATTATTATCATTTTCATAAACTCCCCCAAAACACAAATTTATACATTACTTAAAACTTAAAAAAGGAAAAAAAAAACAAGACACCTTTATACTCATTTAAATCTTATCAGATTCCATCCAAAGTAGACAGTTTATAGCAAATTCCACCCTCAAAAAACACTATAGGAAATTCCATCCACCATAAACACAATAAATATTCAAATCTTCATCAGTAACAAGTTGCAACCACAAAAACCCCAGTCCTTATCAATCTCAATTGTCCATTTTCATTCTCCATTCATTATCATACTGATATTATTATTGTCAGCCTCGATTGTCCATTTTCGTCATAAAACTTAAAACAAATGCTTTAGGATCTGTCCTCAAAAGCTGCTCCAAATTTTCTGAGTCTCCCAACGACTCAGAAGCCAGTACATATGGGGATTCCTTAAGCTCCTTATTCTGTTGGTCTTTTTCTTTACAATTATACGTTGCACAGATTTTCCTCTGCCCCTTCCTCTCAACTTGTTGACGCCCCTCAGGCTGGAATTTCCCCTTTTCATCTCAGATGACCCTTCCATCCTTGAAGATTGCTCCAAAGGATTTATGGGTCTTGCTTCTCCCACAGATTCAGCAATCACTAGGTGTGAAATTTCATTACTCTTCTTCAGTTGCTGCTTTTCTTTACAGTTTTGTGCTACACAAGTTGTCTCCTGCTCCTCAATCTGAACATGTTGAGATCTCTTAAACAGGGGTTGCCCAATTTTAGAGTCTTCAAACTGTGATTCTACATCCATTTCTTCCAAAGTCTTGAACTTAATAGATGGAGATGAACATACCCCCAATACTGAAGTATAAAAATCTTTTGCTTGAGAAACAGTATTAAGTCTGTAACATATTCCCAGGTAATTCACCACCATTCCAATCGGAACATCCCATCTAAACGAAATTCGTCTCATTTTAAGTTCATTTGCTAAAAAGGCAAACTCCTTTCTTCTTCTTAAAATTTTAGATGGGATCTCCTTTAAAATTATAACATCTTGTGAAGCAATTTGAAATCTCTTCTTATAAAAAGCTTGTATAATTTCATTGCGTAAAGATTTCTTCCCAAAGTAAATTACCACATCTCTTGGCAAATTCTTTTGTACTGCCACCGCAGAGTTAACTCTAAATAGTTTTTCAATTTCACTAAGTATTCCTTCTTTTTCTTTATTCAAAATTACAGCAAAGTCCTTTGCAACCATCTCTTTCAGATCTTCTTGCAAGGACTCTTCCAAGCCCCTAATTCTTAAGGCATATTCCATTTGACCATATTGAAGCATAAGAATCTCGTTTTCCATTTCTTTTTCCATACTTTCAATTTTCCCCTCCATTAATTCCACTTTTTCAGCTACTTCTTCCACATGGGAATTCAACTTTTCAAGAACAGAAGCAACTCCTTTTAGAGCCAAAACTATGTCTTGCCTCAAAATCTTATTATTTTCTTCCAAAATCTTTTTCATTTCTGCCCTGATTTGAATTGTAAAATTTCCCATCATTTGTTGCATATCCTTCACAGTTGTTGGCTGGGCCACAGAAGATTTAGGAACTGTGAAATTCAGTGGACGCTTTGGAGCCATCTTAAAAAAAAAACTTTACTCCTTCTTAAAAATTACAAAAATTCCTTCAAAAGAAAATCATAACTCCCTCAAAGGAAAATCTTTAAAATAATGAGAAAAATAAAAAAATAAAAAAAGGGAGTTAGAAAAGAAGAAAAAAAAATAAAAAAAATTAAGATATACACTCCAATCATTAAAATGAAAAAAAAGAAGGAAAAGAGGAGGGAAAAAACCAGAATGCCTGCCCTTTAAAAATACAAGAGACAAAACCACAAATCAAACCAAAACAAAAAGTTAAAATATACACTCCAATCGTTAAAGTGAGAAAAAAAAAGGGAAGAAAAACCAAAATGCCTGCCTTTTAAAAATACAAAAAGCAAAACAAAAAATCAGACCAAAACCAGAATGCCTGCCCTTTAAAAATACAAGAGACAAAGCAACAAATCAAACCAAAACAATAATAATACTTCTAAAATCCATCCAATTCATTAAAAAGAAAAAAAAAAGGAGAAAGTAAAAAAAGCCGATCGCCACTCTAGCTTCCCAAAAAAAAAAAGAGAAAAACGCTAGAAGGTCTCCCGATCGCCATTTACTTTCTCTTTCAACAAAAAAGCAAATAGTAGAAAAAAAAGACTGTAAACAAAACAATAAACCTTTGGATTTAAAATAAAATCGAAAAAGGCGAAAAATAAATCAATAAAAGAAATTAGAATATACACTCCAATCGTTAAAGTGAAAAAAAGAAGGGGGGGGGGAAACAAAATGCCTGCCTTTTAAAAATACAAAAAGCAAAACAAAAAATCAAACCAAAACAATAATGTTTAGAAAATTAAACAACAAAAATTAATAATACTCTAAAATCCATCCAGTCCTTAAAAAAAAGAAAGAAAAAAAAGAGAAGGTAAAAAAGCCGATCGCCATTCTAGCTTCCCGAAAAAAAAAACACTAGAAAGTCTGCCGATCGCCATTTTACTTTCCCTTTCAGCAAAAAGCAAAAAATAAAAAGAAAGACTATAACAAAAGAATAAACCTTTAAATTTAAAATACATGTAAAGTCAAGGAAAGCAAAAAAATAAATCCTCTAAACAACTCTGTCCGCTTCTTAAAAAAAAACTCACTAAATCACTTTAAACGCGGAGGTGGTTGCGAGGGCTTGTTTTGTCCCAAGGACAAAAGCAGCTGGGAAGCGGAGACAGTCTGAACTCCGTGGGAGCACTCTGTCACCCCCAAAAAAGAAAAATTGGGGGTACATAAGAGGCTCTACCACTATTCAGACTACCCTCTGCCCCCCCCCTTTGCCCGGGAGGGGGATTTTGAACCGCTGAACAGCTGATGTCTGCTGTTCATAGCGGTTCATTACACTTACCCAGGAGGACGGCTACAAAGTAGCCGCCATCGCCCAACGCAGATCCACCGGAAGTCCGGAAGTATAAATATTAACAGTTAAATTTGAATATTGATTTGCTTATAAAGGTTAAATGTAAAAATTAAGATATATATATAAGCTAAAATTTTATTGATGATTGTAATAAATATGTTTTTACTTAGCTGTAATAATAAAAAATATTAGCTTAAATATGAGATAGTAAATATCAAGAGAAAAAGAGAAAAAGTATTAAATGTTGAAATAAGAGAAATTTTGGTTACTAAACTTAAGATATTTGGAAATTAACAGAAAATAAGAATGTTATACTGTATTATTAATTAGTTGATGTAAGATGGTGAGAAATAGAATATATTCAAATAGATAAAACATGTATCCTGAACATTAGATCTTGTGATGAATTGTGATAAAGGGAAATGGGGTTATTTAAAACTTGGAAATTATAAATATTAAATGTTAAATTTAAATATTAATAGGAAACTAAAAATTGGGAAAAACTAATTAGGACATTGATAGTCTATAAAGATTGAATGTTAAAATAACTAGGATATGTATAAACTAAAAATTATTGATAAATGTAAGAAAGTTATTTTTATTTAATCGATATAATAAGAATTGTATTAGTTTAAATATGAGACAGTAAATACTAAGGGGAAAAGAGAGGAAATATTTAATGTAATAGTTTGAGATCTGTACTAAAAATACTTGTATGTTATTGAATTATCAATTAACTCAGCCACCACATTGCTTTTTAATATTTAAATGTAAAACTAGAAAATCGATAACATTTTCTTAAAAAAAATAAATGTGTGTGTGTGTGTGTTAAATTATATATCTATCTATCTCTATGCTTGGAGTCCTGAAAGTTGGTTGTCACAGTTTACACAAGATACTAGCAAAATTATACGTAAGATGCCTCAGAGAAGAAAAAATACCCGATGCATGGAAAAATGCTGAAGTGATTCTTATACACAAGAAAGAGGCCCAAGGTTATTTAAAGACTATTGTCCAATAAGCCTTCTTTTAGTCATCTACAAGGTTTTCATCAGGATAATAGCAAAAAGAATATAGAGAACATTAATAGATCACACCCATGTTGTTCAGCAAGTCACTGAAAGGCACAATGAGTATACCATGCCTCTGTGCATGATTTGCATTGACTATGAAAAGGCATTTGATTCAGTGTTCCAGCAAACAATAAACAATACATTGCTCAACCAAGGCATAGACACTGCTTACATAAACTTACTACAATCAGTATATGAAAAAACAATGGTAACAATTTGCGTTAATGGTCTTAAAGTGGAAATCAACAAGGTATATGACAAGGTGATACAATATCATCTATCTTTTTCTCAGCCTGCCTTGAAGAAATATTTTGCAAACTAGACTGGAATAGATGGAATAAAAATCAATGGTGCCTATTTAAATTACTTAAGATTTGAAAATAATATTGTTCTCTTCTCACAAGACTCAGAAGAGCTATAAAGAACCACATAAGAGTTGCACAAAGCAGGAGAACCATTTGGCTTAAAAATAAACATGAAAAAGAGTCAGGTTACATTTAATAAATTCACTAAAGAAAGAAAAATTGTTATATCTGGAAAAGAACTAGATGTAGTAGACCACTACATATACTTTGACCAATGGATCTCAACAGAAGGTGATACAATAAAGGAAATTGAACAGGGTGTTAAATGTGGTTGGCAGGCATTCAGCAAGCTAAGTGTAATTTTGAAGAACAATTTACCCCTATGCCCGGAGAGAAAAGTTTTCAATGAGTATATGCTACCTGTTCTAACATATGCCAGCGATACATGGATTAACCTCATAATCGGTATAAAGGCTATGAATGGCACAAAGACTTATGGAAAGATACATGCTTGGCATCACAAGACAACATAGAAAGACCTGCACATGCATTAAGGAACAAACGAAGGAATATGATATCATCAAGAGAGTAAAAAAATTGAAATGGAAATGGAACTGATGGCGATGAACTAAGGCAGTCATAGAATGGATTCTTCTTGATAATCAGCAAAAAGACTTGCCTTCAGAAATTGCGGCACTCCATCATTGGAGTTTTTAAAGAAGAGATTGGACAGCCATTAGTCTGGAGTGGAATAAGATTTCCTGCCTGAGCAGAGGATTGGATTAGAACATGGGTCGGCAACCCATGTTGCCTGCAGCTCTTTGTGCCATCTCCTGCAGCTCCAGAGCCTCCTCCTCCCCCTCCCCTTCTTCCTCCTGCTGCCTCCCCAGGCTTCAGCCTGGCTGGGGTGGCAGTGGTGGTGGGGGCATCGCTTCCTGGGCCATCCCCTGGCCACCGAGCCCGCCACGTGTCTGCCCGGGCTGGGCGGCAGTCCTGGCTGGGGCGGCTGCGGCCACGGCGGCGGCATCACTCCCTTGGCTGTCCCCGGGCTGGCTATGCTTCTTTCCAGGCCGGGCTGGGCGGCAGTCCAGGCTGGGGCAGCGGCAGGAAGGCATTGCTTCCTGGGCTGGCCACGCGTCTCTGCGGGCCGGGCTAAGCAGCAGTCCCGGCTGGGGAGGTGGCGGTGGGGGCATCGCTCGCTGGGCCGTCCCAGGGGCGCCGAGCTGGCTATGTGTGTCCCCAGGCCGGGCTGGCAGAAGTCCTGGCGGCAGGAGGGCATTGCTTCCTGGGCCATCCCCAGGCAGCTGAGCTGGCCACGCATCTCTGTGGGCCGAGCTAAGCAGCAGTCCCAGCTGGGGCAGCGGCGGCATTGCTTCCTGGGCTGTCCCCAGGTTACCAAGCCGACCACGCGCCTCCCTGGTCTGGGCTGGGGACATTGCTTCCTGGGCCGTCCCCGGGCCATTCCCCAGGCAGCCAACGGTCACGCGTCTCCGTGGGCCAGGCTGGGCAGCAGTCCTGGCTGGGGCGGCGGCGGCATCGCTCCCTGGGCCATCCCTGGGCCGCTGAGCTGACCACGTGTCTGCCTGGGCCGGGCAGCAGTCCTGGCTGGTGCTGCGGCAGTAGGGGCATCGCTCCCTGGGCTGTCCCCGGGCCGCTGAGTTGGCTATACGTCTCCCCAGGCCGGCCTGGGTGTCAGGAGGGGCATCACTTTTTGCGCCGTCCCCAGGCCACTCCCCGGGCAGCCGGCTTGGCCATATGTCTCCCCGGACTGGGCCAGGCTGCAGCAGGGGGGCATCGCTTCCTGGGCCATCCCTGAGCTGTTCCCTAGGCAGTCGAGCTCACCACGCATCTCCCCGGTCTGGTCTGTGGTGTCCCGGGTGCCTTTCAGCACCTTCTACTGCCTCCTGCCCCTCTCCCCTCCCTGCCCCTTTAGCGCCGTGTGCCTTTTATTCTCTCTCTCTCCTCATCTGGAGAGAGGGGGGGCAGAGGAAAGAGAGAGAAAGAGAGAGGGTGACTTGTTCGGGTGAAGAACCAGTGGGGGGGCAAGGCGAGGTAAGTCAAAAGACGCAGAACTTTCGTGCTAGCATCTCCTGAACCCTGCCACAGACTTGGCTCATCCACCCTCACTCCTTCCTCTTCTCTCTCTATGGATGAGATTGCTTGCTTCAAATGGTTGGGTACCGAGGCCCGGGAGCCAGGCAGGTGGGCAAATCTTGACCGCAGCATTTTGTTGCTGTTGTTGTTTTGCACGTGCGCGGCGCTGACTGGGAACAGAGCCAAGCAACCTCTGTGGTTGGAAGTCCCTGCAGCTTAGGAGCCAGGATCTTCCCCCTCTCAGTTCCAAATCCCAAGCAGGATTAACAACATTGGGATTGGAAGTGAGCTGCGAGGAGATGGTCTGTCTCTCTTCCTCCCCTCCTCCCTTCCGCGCCGGCTACTGAGGCTCCCTGCTGGGCGCAGTCAGCCTGAAGCGGAGGAGGGCGAGGGGCCTTTCAAAGCGTGACATTGCAACAGATGGGAGAGCCTTTCAGGAGGATGCGGATGAACTGTAGCTCTCCAGATATTGCTAACATACAGTGTTTGCCATCCCTGCAGCAGAATTGATGAGAGGTGCTGGCACCTCTTGTCAGAATGTGGTGAATCCACATTGCCCATCTCTAAGGGAGGAAATTAAATGATTTGGTAGGTGAACTGGTTCTGTTAGTAAAGGGGGAGAGGTGAAGAGAAAAAGAGAGGGAGAGAGAGAGGAAAGAGGAAAGAGAAAGAGAGAGGGAAGAGAGAGAAGGAAGAAAGAGAAAGAGAGGAAAGAGGAAGAAAAAAAGAGAAAGGGAGAGGAAAGAGGGAGAGGGGGAGAGAGGAAAAATAGAAAGGGAGAAAGAGGAAAGAGGAAGAAAGAGAAAAGAGGGAGAGGAAAGAGAAACAGAGAGGGGGAGAGACAGGAAAGAGAAAGAGGAAAGAAAGGAAAGGAAAGAAAGAGGAAGAGAAAAGAGAAAGGGAGATGAAAGAGGGGAGGGGGAGGGGAAGAGAGGGGAAAGATAGAAAGAGGGAGACAGAGGAAAGAAAAGGAGAAAGAGGAAAGAAAGAGGAAGAAAGAGAAAAGGGAGAGGAAAGAGAAAGGGAGAAGGGGAGAGAGAGGAAAGAGGAAAGAAAGAGGAAAGAGGAAGAAAGAGGAAAGGAAAGAAAAAGAGAAAGAGGGAGAAAGAGAAAAGAAAGGGAGATGAAAGAAAGGGAGGGGGAGAGAGAGGAAAGTAATAGAAAGAGGGAGAAAGAGGAAAGAAAGGGAGAAAGAGAAGAAAGAGAGAAATAGAGGAAAGGAAGAAAAGAGAAAGGGAGAGGAAAGAGAAAGGGAGAGGGGGAGAGAGAGGAAAGAAATAGAAAAGGAGACAGGAAAGAAAGGGAGAAAGAGAGGAAAGAGGAAGAAAGAGAAAAGAAAGGGAGAGGAAAGAGAAAGAGGGAGAGGGGGAGAGAGAGGAAAGAGAAAAGAAAGGAAAGAGGAAGAAAGGAAAGAAAGGAAAGGAAAGGAAAGAAAGAGAGATAAAGAGAAAACAAAGAGAGGAAAGAAAGGGAGAGGGGGAGAGAGGAAAGAAATAGAAAGAGGGAGACAGGAAAGAAAGGGAGAAAGAGAGGAAAGATAGAGAAAGGAAAGAGGAAGAAAAAAAGGGAGAGGAAAGAGAAAGGGAGGGGGAGAGAGAGGAAAGAGAAAGGAAAAAAGGAAAGAAAGGAAAGAGGGAGAAAAAGAAAAGAGAAATGAAAGAAAGGGGGGAGAGAGGAAAGAAATAGAAAGAGGGAAACAGAGAAAAGAAAGGGAGAAAGGAAAGAAAGAGAAAGAGGAAAAAGGAAGAAAGAGAAAAGAAAGGGAGAGGAAAGAAAGTGAGAGAAGGGGAGAGGGGAAAGAGAAAAGAAAGGAAAGAGGAAAGAGGAAAAAAGAGGAAAGAAAGGAAAGGAAAGAAAAAGGAAGAAAGAGAAAAGAAAGGGAGGAAAGAAAGGGAGAGGGGGAGAGAGGAAAGAAATAAAAAGGGGAAGAAAGAGGGAGAAAGAGAAAAGAGAAAGGGAGATGAAAGAAAGGAGGAGGGAGAGGGGGGGAGAGAGGAAAGAAATATAAAGGGAGACAGAGGAAAGAAAGGGAGAAAGAGAGGAAAGAAAGAGAAAGAGGAAAGGAAGAAAGAGGAAAGGAAGGGAAAGAGAAAGAGAAAGAGGGAGAGAGAGTAAAGAGGAAAGAAAGGAAAGAGGAAAGAGGAAGAAAGGAAAGGAAAGAAAGAGAGAAAGAGGGAGAAAGAGAAAAGAAAGGGAGATGAAAGAAAGGGAGAGGGGGAGAGAGAAAAGAAATAGAAAGAGGGAGAAAGAGGAAAGAAAGGGAGAAAGAGGAAATAGAAAGAAAAGAGAAAGGGAGAGAAAAGAGAAAGGGAGAGGGAGAGAGAGGAAAGAAAGGAAAGAGGAAAGAAAGAGGAAAGAAAGAGGGAGAAAGAGAAAAGAGGGAGATGAAAGAAAGGGAGAGGGAGAGGGGAGAGAGAAAGTAAAGAAATAGAAAGGGAGAAAGAGAAAGGAAAGAGGAAAGAAAGAGAAAGAGAGAAAAGAGAAAGGGAGAGGGGGAGAGGAAAGAAAGGAAAGAGAGGAAAGAAAGAGAAAGGAAGAAAGAGAGGAAAGGAAAGAAAAAGAAAAGAGGAGAGAAAGAGGAAAGAAAGGGAGAAAGAGGAAGGAAAGAGGAAAGAAAGGGAGAGGAAAGGGGGAGAGAGTAAAGAGAAAGAGAGGAAAGAGGGAGAAAGAGAGGAAAGAGAAAGGGAGAAGAAAGAGGAAAGAGAAAGGGAGGGAGAGGAAAGAAAGGAGAGAAGAAAGGGAGAGGAAAGAGAAAGGAAAGAGAGGGAGAGGAAAGAGAGAAAGGAGGAAGCGTAAGTGCCTCTCTCTCTTTCTCTCTCTCTCTCTCCCTCTCTCTCTCTCTCTCTCTCACACACACACACACACACACACACACACACACACACGCAGACCAAGGGCAGAAAGAGGGAAGGGGAGAGGGACAGAGAAAGAGAGACCCTTTTGACATCTAAAATGAAGATAACACTGCAAATATCCTTGTATGTATGTATGTATGCATGTATGTATGTAGCTGGCACCACAAGTCTAAGAAATCCCTCAAATCACAGATAAATGTAACCACATCCAGAGCTAATGTTGGAATTGAGATGATTATTCACCAACAAATGGTAAGTTCATATAGCAAGGATTTAATTCCAGCTTATCTTAACCTATTTAAACTCTCACAGTTTCCAGGCTTAATTATCCAATCCGAAATGTTTTTGTAATTATACAGTAAAAAAGGTAAAGCTTTCCCCTATCCCACGGGTCAGCAACCCGTGGCTCCGGAGCCACATGCGGCTCTTTGAGCCATCACCTGCGGCTCCAGAGCCTCCTCTGCCATTTGCAGAGAGAGAGAGAGAGAGAGAGAGAGAGAGAGAGAGAGAGAGAGAGAGAGAGAGAGAGAGAGACACTTGCGCTTCCCTTCTCTCTCTCTCATGTGGACTTGCCCCCTCGCAGGGCTCCTGATTGGCCCTGCGCTCGGGTGCCCCATCCCCTGGGAGAAGCGCGTCAACGAAGTCCCTTTCCCAGGCTGGCCCCGTCCCAGGCGCACGTGGCTGAGGAGCCGTGCGGGGAAGCCCTGGGATCCCTGCTGGGAGGGCCTGCTGGAGGCTCCATTGATCAGGCTAGCCCTCCCATAAGCTGTAGCCCAAGGGAGAGCAAGCCCTGCGATCCCCAGCCAGCGCAACCATTGGCCCCGCTGGCCGGGAAGGCATGCCAGATGGCTGCCAGGAAGGAAGAGGAAGATGCAGCAATGGTAGGATAGGAGAGCCTCCTCCTGGGGCCCAGCGCTGCCGGCGGCTTCCTTTCCCTCGCCCTCCTCCTCCCCTTCTTCCTCCTGCTGCGGCTTGGGTGGCTCAGGCAGGTGCCAGGGCAAGAGGGGTGCCCTGGGGGAGCAGCCGGGCCGGCGGAGGGGTTGGCAGGGGCCGCTCAGGCAGAGCAGCCACAGCATTGCAGCCAGGGCCAGTGGCCCGCGCAGCACCAGCCCCCACTGTGGCCCGCCACGGCTACATTGGATGGGCGGACGGCGAGGCTGAGCAGCATGGAGTCCTGGCTGGGATAACGGCAGCAGTTTCCTCGCCCTCCTCCTCCCCTTCTTCCTCCTGCTGCCTCACGGGTGGCTTGGGCAGGTGCCAGGGCAAGAGCGGCACTCGGGGGGGCCAGCCGGGCTGGCAGGGGCCGTTCAGGCAGAGCAGCCACAGTATCGCGGCCAGGGCCAGTGGTCCGTGCGGCACCAGCCCCCACCGCAGCTATATCGGATGGGCAGACGGTGAGGTCAGGCAGCACGGAGTCCCAGCAGCGGCAGCTTCCTCGCCCTCCTCCTCCTTTTCCTCCTGTGGCAGCTTGGGCGGCTTGGGCAGGTGCCGGGGCAAGAGGGGCACCCGGAGGGAGCAGCCGGGCTGGTGGAGGGGCTGGCAGGGGCCGGTCAAGCAGAGAAGCCGCAGCATTGTGGCCAGGGCCAGCAGCCTGCGTGGCACCAGCCCCTGCCGCAGCCCACCATGGCGGAGGGCGAGACTGGGCAGCGCGGACTGCTGGCTGGGGCGGCAGAGGCGGCTTCCTCGCCCTCCTCCTCCCCTTCTTCCTCCTGCTGCCCCCCGGGAGGCAGTCCCGGCTGGGGTGGTGGCTGGTGCCAGCATTGCTCCCTGGACAGCCAAGCCAGCCACGCGTCTCCCCGAGACGGTCTGGGTGGCAGTCCCTGCGGGGGTGGCGGCCAGCAGGGGCATCGCTCCTTGGGCCGTTTCTGGGCAGCCTAGCCGGCCACTGTCTCCCCAAGCCTGCTCATCTCCAATGGTGGCGCCGGTGCCATCTAGTGCTGTTTACATGGTTGTTCGTCCGTGTGACTGAGATAGGCAGTGCCTCTCCGCTCTCATTTCCCTGGACCAGATTTGGGGTCACTGCCTATCTCAGTCACGCTGTCCATTAACCTCCATGGGGACGCTTGGCAATGGCCGATTGAAACCACTTCAAGGATCGAGCTACGGGATGGCTTTGAGTGACAGAGAAAGACACAGAGACGCAAAAGCTTCTCCACAGGAGATGCAGCAAGGGCAGGAGATGAGGAGTCAGCCTACGTCTGTGCACATGCACAGACTTAAATGGAGGCTTCCAAACCTGATACCCATACACATGTGGATATCTGGAAAAAAAGGGGGAAAAGTGGGCATGACTATTTAAAGACCCCCACTTTTCCTTTCCTTCCTCCTCTTTGGCAGTGTTGACTTCTGCTCCTCCAATCCTGGTTGCTCCTCGTGGTCCCTGCCTGCCACGGCGGTTTCTGAGAGTGGGGAGCAGCTGCCTGCTGGCAAGCCACAAAAACTTTCTTCCTCTCCCCGATCTTGCCTTTCTTGCTTGCCCTCTGATAGAGGCATCTGCTGGGTTTCCTCAACCTCCCCCACCCCATTTTATTTTAATCTCACCACCACCTCCCTCTTTCGCAAAGTTGACATTCTGGGGACTCAGATCTCGCTTAACTCCTGCAGTCACTTGGTGAAGCTTGAAGGAGAGGCCGTCTGCTCCCACCTCCTGCGGAGCAGAACTGCTGCTTCTTCGCCCTCCCAGTGAAAAAACACCAGAGAGGTGGAAGATGTCCTTTCTCCTACTTTCCACTTCTCATCTTCTCTTTTCTGAGCAATCCTCACAGAGCGAGCCAGAAGCCTCAACTCCAGCCTCCTGCAGCAGGCTGAGATAGGCGAGCCCCCAACTCCTTCTCCCAACAGCTTCCTTCTCCACTCTTTGGGAACCTTCGCGCCAAAAAGCGGAAAGAAGAAAGTCCCAGAGAGGGAGAGCGTGGGGTGGGGGGAGAGCAGTCTTTTCTGAGGGGAGGAGAAGCCAGGACGGAGCTGGACGGGGGCAGAGCCGGTGCAAGTTTCACCTTAGGCTCCACTCTTTAATCAAGCTCCCTGTTCTGTGCGCATGTGTGCGCACATGCACATGTGCGCGCATGCATTATGCGGCTCCCAGTTTTTTTCTTTTGTGAGGAAAACGGGTCCAAGTGGCTCTTTCAGTGTTTCAGCTTGCCAACCCTTGCCCTATCCAGTCATGTTTGACTCTGAGGGTGGTGCTCATCTCCATTTCTTAGCCAAGGGAACCAGTCTTGTCTGAAGACATTTTAGTGATCATGTGGCCAGCATGACTATATATAAGCCACATGGAATGCTGTTATCTTCCCTCTGAAGTGGTACTTATTTATCTACTTTTATTTGCATGCTTTCAAACTGCTAGGTGGGCAGGAGCTGAGCAAGTAACCGGAGCTCACTTGGTCATGCGGTGCTCAAGTCTTAAACCTAGGCTGTCAGCTTTCTAGCTGATAAGCTCAGTGTCTTTAGTCACTAAGCCAGCATGCCCCCTCCTTATATACCGTATTAGGTATGTGGAAAAACAGATTTATTCATCCTCCACATTGGCAAAGAAACAAGATGTTCTGGAGGTTACTAGAAATAAGCTTTTGCCAGATCTTCCTTAACTTCTTTTAATCATATATTAAGGAGATGGGAGCAATAATTATATTTACATTAAAATTGGTGGTAATCTTTTCAATAGTTACTCCTTAAGAACCTATTTCAAATAATGTAACATGAAATAAAATTATTCTGATAACCAATTTCTAAGAAATTTCCAATTTTTCTATGATGCTAAAGAAATAAGAGCCTCATCTGTTTCCCTTCTGCTAAAAGGGTGTTTTATGTTTACATTAGATGAATGAGCAAACCTCCTTTATTATTAAATTCATTTCATTCAAACACAAACACCAGCTGACAATCAAATGCCACAATCCCAAATCCTTAATCTCTAGCCACACTGACATGTAATACCACCAGTTCGATTGGAGCAACACAATAATCATTGGACACCCTATCACTTGCCATGCTCATGAGTTCATCAAAGCCTGGCACTCCATAAAGCAATTCTATCAACAGACACATTGATCAACAACCAGCCTACGAACCCCTCAGAATCCAAATCAACTACACAGCCAACCAGAGACAGCACCGACCCTCAACCAACCTACGCAAGTGTCAGGATCCAGTTATATTTCCTTTCCATCTATTTCCTCTAATCTAAAACCAATTATTACTATTTCCTGGGTCCTGCCATACTCCCAAGGGGAGGGGGGACATACAGAAGGGTTTTATTACTTTCACTTCCTCCATTCTCTGTAAAGTAACTTTTTATTTGCCGCTACTAACCATTACAATGGAACCATTTGACTCTTATCCTATGTCCCTCTGAACCTCTTTCTTACCGGGAAACTAGAAAAGCGGTGTGTGTGTGTGTGTGTGTGGGTGTGTGTGTGGGTGTGGGTGTGTGAAAAGACACAGACCTCCAGAATCTGGTTTATTTCTCTGTTGTCAAGATAAACTCTGAAGAGCTGGTGAATGATTGTGGTGCTGGTTTGATGTTATCTTTCATGGGTTTAACACCTAGAGAATTGTCGGCCTGAGTCAGCTGGAAGGAATGTGGGGAGCAGTTTGCTTAGGGACACTTTAAAACATCGATATATAAGGGAATCCCTCAGATCTTGTCTATTATGCCTACCATCAATTTCTTTTAATAAAAATTCCTGTTGGAAGAGACTGTTTCCAAGAGTTCTGCTTTCTTAAGATGTGGATTGAAGTGGTTCCTTACAGCAAGCCCCACCAACCCACACCTCACCTGATGTAATCATCACAAGACCCATCACAAGACTTTCACTGATGATTCACACCTGACATATCTGACCCACACCTGACCCATCATAAGACGTACTAACCACGCAAACCCCTTATAAACAGAAGAACACTGATGCCCCCTAAACTCTGCTGAAGATGTTACCTAGCCTGATAATGAAATGTTCAGAAACCAGCCCACAGGTTCGGAGAATGAATCTTCACTCTCATCCTACTCCTGAGCTACAGATATTCACCACAATTGCAATTATTAATTTCCTTCACACAAGAATCTGGTGAGAAATATATACTAATTTATTGCAGGTTTTTTTGGAAGGGGGGATGCCTTCAAATTAGTTTACTATCTAATTTGACATATCTGAAATAGGAACTTTTCTTTCTGTAGAATGTGTATTTACCATTATTTCCCTTACTAATATTTTCCTCCATGTTGCAAGGGAACAAGAAGCATAACATTTTAAACATGAATATGAAATTAGAGGGTACACAGTTTATTTTGTTTATTAAATTGTTATGCCACCCATCTCCCCTCTAAGATGACTCTATCACAATGGTAGTATATTATTATTTAAAAGTAGCTTTCAGCAAGTTCTAAGTCCTTAACCAAGCACTTTGGCATCTGGCAGTTGGTATGCAACCATCCTAGACAAGTATCGTGGCGAAAGGGAATGAGCTGAAGTGGCGTCAGTACTGCACAAGCCTGATGGAGAGACTGCTGGAGCTGCAAGGCTGTCGGGGCTCAGAAGAAACCCCAGGATCGGTGTGCGTGACTATAAGCTGATCAGCACTTGTTTTAGGAGTGACAGTGTTCCAGACCAACAAAGATGACAATGACTTGGCCTTATCAGAGGACAAAGAATTTCTGCAGCTCATGAATAAGAAATTTCACACAGCGCCTGCTGAAAAATCATGAGCAAGCTCTTTCTCACTTCAACAGTCTGAGGAGAATCTTGAACAGGAAGTTCAAAATGAAAGCTCATCTAGTGGAGTTCATGGACAAGATGAGCTTGCCCCACCCCTGAGAAAAGATGAAGAATGCTGGTATCTAACATTCTTTGGAGTGTACCATCCACAAAAGCCAGGGTTCTTGTGGTTACTGGTGCTGCCAGTTGTGACTCTGCCATTATTGGTCTAGAGTCTGTGGTTCGTGCGCTGTTATATTGGGGCATGCGAGATAGAGCATCTGCCAGGAAGTTCTTTCTTCCTGGTAAATGTTTGAGTTTAAATTGGAATTGGTGAAAATGCTGGGACCAGCGGGCTTGTTTGGGATTGAGTTTCCTGGAAGTTTTCAGGGCTTCTAAATTTTTGTGATCAGTCCACACCTGGAAGGGGATTTTGTTGCCTTCCAGGAACTGTCGCCACGTGAGTAATGCCCAACGTATCCCATAAGCCTCCTTCTCCCATACGGGCCAGCGCTGTTCTGTTTCCGTGAGTTTCTTGGATGTATATGAACAGGGTTGCAATACTGCATCATCATTTTCTTGTAATAGCACAGCCCCCACTGCCACATCACTTGCATCTGCCTGTATTACGAAGGGCTTGTCCATGTCTGGGTGCCTTAGTATTGGTTCGGCAGAAAAAAGTCTCTTTAGTCTCTCAAACGCTGCTTGGCACTCCATTGTCCATGTTAGTGGCTGGCTAGATTTTACTAAGGATGCTCCCTTCGTTTTTAGTAAGTTAGTGAGGGGCAAGGCTATCTGGGCAAATGAGGGGATGAATTGGCGATAAAAGTTTGCAAAGCCCAGGAAACTTTGTAGTTGCTTTCTTGTGCGGGGTGGTGCCCAATTTAGTACTGCTTTGACCTTCTCTGGGTCCATTTCAATGCCCTGTGGGGATATGCGATAGCCTAGGTAGTCTATCCTTTCCTGGTGGAATTCGCATTTTGAGAGTTTGGCATATAGGTGAGCGGCTCGCAGCTTCTTTAAAACCGCTCTGACAAGTTTGACGTGTTCTTCTTTTGTTTCAGTAAAGATAAGAATGTCGTCCAAGTAAACAAGGACCCCCTTAAACAGGTGCTCCCTTAGAACGTCATTGATTAATTGCATAAAGACTGCAGGGCCCCCTTGTAATCCAAATGGCAAGACTTTGAATTGATAGCACCCCATGGGGCAGTTAAATGCAGTCTTCCATTCGTCCCCTTCCTTGATTCTCACTCGATAGTAAGCTTCCCTTAAGTCTAGTTTAGAAAAAATTTTCCCTTTCGATAGGTGTGACAGCATGTCTTTCATGAGGGGCAGCGGGTATAGGTTGCTTTCACTGATTGTATTCAGGGCCCTATAATCCACGCATAAACGTAAAGAGCCATCCTTCTTCTCTCTAAAAAGGACCGGGGCAGCCACTTTAGGCTTGGCTGGCTCAATGAAACCTCTCTCCAGGTTTTTTTTTATAAATCTTTCCATTTCCTCCTTCTCCTTTGGGCTCATGGAGTATAATCTGGGCTTCGGGAGTTTTGCCCCAGGCTTGAATTCAATGGTACAGTCTGTGGGTCGGTGGGGGGGAAGCTCATTCGCCCTCTCCTCACTGAAGACTTCAGCAAGGTCCCTATATTCCTCTGGTATTTCTGTTAATCTTTTTTCCTCTCCTATGGATGCTTTTTCTATTCTTGATTCTGGTAGCCTCCCTTGGGGTTTTAAGTCCATAGGGTCCCCCTTCGGGAATTTGATTTCTGTCGTCCTCCAATTTACCCAGGGGTTCCATTTTTTCAACCATTCCATCCCTAGAATCATTGGGCATTCCATACCTGGGGTCACCACAAACGTTAAGTCCTCTTCATGGTTGCCCAGGGAGAGATGTATTGGCAAAGTGGCTAGGGTAGCTGGCACCCCCCCTGCTATGGATCCATCTAGCTGGCCAAATGAGATTGGTTGTTCCAGTCTCCTGGATGGGATGCCCAGATTCCCCACTAGTGTTGGGCTAATGAGGCAGCGGGTACAGCCAGAGTCTATTAAGGCTTTCACCTTCACAGCTTCGGGCATGGGGGGGATTAATATAGTCACTGTTTTGAAGATGGGTGTGATGCATCCACTTACCAGGGGTTCGCCCTCCGAGCTGTCATCTGAGGCATCCACCGGCCCTGTGGTGTAGGCTGGAGTCCTTTCCCCTTGGTGAGCAGAGGTGGGGGTTTCTGCAATTTCCATCATTCTCATGGCCGTTTCTTTTGGCTTAGCTGAATACTTTCCGGGTTTGTTGATTGGGGATCTGTCTGGGTTGTGCTGGGGGGCCTTTGAGCGGCATTCTACAGCTCGATGCCCTTCTCTTCCGCACTTGAAACATCCCATTTGCTTCTTGGCTGTATCCGATGATTTCACCGGTTGGTGTGTCAGCTCAGGCGGGGGGCGGCTCCATTGTTTTCCTCGGCGGTGCCTCTTCAATATGTCGATCTCTGCTTCCTCTGCCAAGACGTACCATTCCTCAAGTCGATGTGGGTCCCCTCGGGGCAGGCAAGCATCATATAGATCATAGTTTAGTCCGTCTTTGAAATGGCCAAGGAGGATGTCTTCTGGCCAATTCAGTTTGCTGGCAATGGCCCGGAATTCTTGTGTATACTCAGCCACTGGGCGTTTGCCCTGCCTCATCGTTGTTATTCTTTCACGGGCTTTGCGATCAGCCAGGGGGTCTTCAAATCGTCTTCTCAAAGAGGACATGAAACGGTTGAAGTTACTGAGTTCTGGGGCATTGGAGTCATGCAAGTTCACTACCCAATCCGCAGCTGGTCCATCCAGGGCAGATTGCACGATCCGGATGCGGGCTTTGTCGCTGGGAATATCCTGCCCATATTCCTCCATGTAGCTGAGGACTTGGGTTAGGAAAAACCCCAAGCGTGTTGGCTCCCCTTTGAATTTCACTTCCAACGGTGGACGTCTTGGAATGGATCGGTGCCTCTGTTGTGGGTGGTAGTGCCTTCCGTCCAGATTGCCATCTGTGGTCCGGTAGGGGGTGGGAGCTCCTGGATCAGTAGATGTCCCTGGGGTTGCAGGTTCCATGTCCCCCTCGGTGTCTCTCCCTTTGCGGCTCCAGGAACTGGGGCGGCCGTAGGGTTCAGTATTCTCCTCTCCTAGGGAGCTGAGAGTTCTCTTCATCAGGTCAATAGCTTTCTCTAGGATCCAGTCTGAGTACGGTGCCCAGCTTCCTCCCTCTTCACTTGCGTGCAGGGATTTCTCCATCTCCTGCTTCCATTCTGGTTGCTTGGTCCCCCGTCTCAGGGTCACCTTTCTTGATTCCTTTCCCCACTCACTTTTCTTTCCAACGCCCATCAACCAGCGAGGCTTGTGGTCCTGTGTCTCCACCACTTCTTCTCCTGAGGAATCTGGCCTCTCGGATCCCAACATCTGGCAAGGTTCCAACTGGGTCAGCGGCTCTCTTTCCAGGGAGTTTTCCCCCTCTCTTGCTCCATTGTCTGACATGGTAAATTTTTGCAAAATCCCCCGGCAAGGGTCTTCCTTCCAGGTGGATTAATTTTGCAAGTCCTGTCTAATGTAAGGACCCACCCCACTTTGCATCTTAAGAAGACAGAACTCTTGGAATAATTCTTCCAACAGGAATCCTTTATTAAGAGAAAATGGTTGCAGGCATGCTAGACAGGACTTGGGGTCCAAGCTCTCCCATTCAAGGTTTTAAGGGGTTCCCCAGTAGTCCCACCCAATCAACCCCCCTTCCAGTGATAGTTTCAAGTATCACAATTCCACTCCCTTTCTTCTTTCTTCCGTCTGGATGGAGACTTCAGATAACTACATGAAAGGCAATTACTCTCCTTTGGTATGCTAACACTTCGAGGTTACAATAAACACACATTCAGCATTTAGCTCTTTGAAGTGTAAAGAAGGAAGTGAGGGCCATAAAGCCCCTTTGTTCTCCCCCTTCTCTCCCTCTTATGGCAGAATCCAGAGAAGGCAGAATTGGGAGTTTCTATATTTGATAATTTAAAGATGAAATATAATTGGATTCTGACAAGAATACAGAATGCGAGTGCATGTTTTTGAAAATGGTTGTTCCCCTGCAATCGCTAACTATGGCCTGCAGCACACTGCTCGTGGGGCAAAGCCAAATATGCCAGATGCTTTGTAGAACAGGATTTCTACATTGACAATGGCCTGAAATCCATTGTCAAGCCCTCTCAGGCTCGACATATGAGACAGGGGGGGAAGCCAGCATAGAAACCAAAAGCTACCGGGTTGGAAAACACGAGCCAGACATCCTCTGACGTTGCCTGAATCACGGACAGTCTTGCAGAGCTGCAAATGCAATGCCTATGATGAAGAAACAACACGCGTGCGCAGAAGAACTATAGACTGCCAATCAGATGTTTGGCGGATAGCCGAAGTACAGCTGACGAACGTGATTTCCAGAAGAGGCATAAGAACTTTAATACATGAGAGCTTTAAGAGAACGGAGGGATTGTAATGTTAATTGGGAAAGAATGCTGGCTAAATGGGGATAGGGCGAGACACGGGAGGGTGGATGAGTGGAGTTTGCATTTCACTAGGTGCGGTCGTGGTTAACAGGGAATTGATTGAAAGGTGGGGTTAATTTGGACATGTGTTTAAATAACGCTGGGAGGCAGTAGCTCTCAGAGCAAACTTTGTTTTGACAAAGAGCCTTACTGCTAGAGGTCTTTGTTATTGCTTCGTTTGATCCTAATTAAATCGTTGTCACCAGTGAAGATTTGCGTTCTTGAGCTTCATTCACCGTGGTTCCGGGAAGGATCATTTTGTGACAAAAAGTTTGCTCTCAACTACTTCTCTCTAAACGGACTTCATTTTTCTTGGTGGAAAAAGTGGGAGTTGGAGTTTCTGTTTTGCATTGAGCTCGAAGATTTCTCCTGAAGTTTGGCTGAGACTGTGAATTGCCTATGGCGGAGGGTACCCAAGAGTCGGGTCTTGTGACCCCAGAGTCAGAGGAGCATCAGATAGAAGTAGTAAAACCAGACCCCCCTATAGTAGACCAGCCAGGAGCACACCCTAAAATTATTGAGACTAGCCAGGCAACCAGGTCAGGGGATATAGTGGGCCCCCAGGGGTTGGCAGCTAATAAGGACACCTTATCTGGAGAGTGGTGGAGGAGCCCTGCAATTACTGGCATGGCAGAAGGAGGTGGTGCTAGAGCTGTAGAGGAGATACAAGGTTCATCCCAATGGCGAGAACGGTGTGTCACAGATGAAGATGAGGAAGATTGGAGTTATGCCACAGCCCCTGGCCAAACCACCATGGACTTGCTGCGGGAGCAGTTTGGGGAAGGATCAGGATTTTCCATCTGGACAATGTTGGGAACAGGGCGTGGAGTCTACAACTTCCTCCCTACCTCAGCCAGCATCAGGAGGATTTAGATTAGCCAGTCCAAAATTCAGAATGGATGCTAATCGTGGAGAGATTGTGCATCAGAGGAAACCTGACAGTCAGAGTACTAGCCGCCTTATGGGAAAACCCCAATTAGAAACTGCTGGGAGATCTTCGGCTGCTACATTTACAACTCAGTCAAGGGGGTCTAGACCCGGAGCTGGGGTTCAGCCAACTAGGGGTCCAGGGTGGAATATGGGACCATGGGTCCAGGGACCAGTTTGGGGTCCTCCACCCCTTGCAGTAACGTTTGATGGTAATCCAGACCGATTAGCCCTGTTCCTCAGCCAGGTTATAGGCCATATGGATCGATATGGGTATCTCTATCTATCCCAGTGGGCGATGGTAGGGGCTGTAACATCGGCTCTGCAGGGAGAGGCCATGGAGTGGGTGGCTGATCTTCATATCGATCGAGCCCGAGAATTGGCAACTATGGGAACGTTTTTAGGAGCTCTTCGGACTCAGTTCGAAGATGTATCACGGATTAGACGGGCTCAGGGGGACGTATTAGAGGTCAAACAGAGAGGAAGAACAGCTGCGGAGTATGTCAGAGAATTCCGGAGGGTGGCTAATAAATTAAGAACATGGCCTGAACAATTATTAATACGTCAGTTTAGCACTGGATTAGACAAGGACCTTAGACAGGCATGTATTTATGAGGTATGCCCAATAGTCTACAGGATTGGTACCGAATGGTGGTAGATTTAGACACAGGATTGCAGGAATTGCGTCCAAAGAAAGTTAATCCAATGGCTCTAAGAAAGGTTTTTGAATGACCACCAACTCCGGGTACTTCACCTCGTCTACCCATCAGAGCGTTTCGTCTAATACTCGGTTGCTTTCGATGTAACCAACCAGGCCATTGTATTGCTGAATGCCCTGAACTACTCCCTACGTCCAGACCAGAGGCCCGTGCGAAAACTGTACTGAAGAAACCCTTGGAGAGGTCCTGAGTGGTACAACAAAAATCCGAGACATCTAAGATCCGAGGGAACGAGATGGAACCTGAGGAGGGGAAACCATGATTAGGAACCCAGTTAATAGTCTGCAACGAAGATTCAGAGACGGCAGAAGATCCTATGGTTAGTGAACCTATTCACCCATTTTTCCTGCCTATAACACTCACTGATCCACGGTCAGGGTGCAGAAACGAATACAATGCCCTCATAGACACAGGGTGTACTCGATATTTAATTGGTGAGCGGGTGGTGCGGCAAGCAAGCACTAGAGTCAAACCATTGCGTACCCCTGTACGGTTTGAGCAGGTGGATGGATCCTTACTAGGAGGGGTACCTGCTAAATATATCACTGAACCATTACGTATGGAGTTGGGAGATCATTGGGAAATGATACAATTTGTAGTGATACCATCCATGACGGAAGCTGTCATTTTAGGGTTGGCCTGGTTGGACAAATGGGGTCCAACAATTTGGTGGGAAGGAGGATATAGAAGGGTATGTATCAATGTAGGCCCCCAACCACCGTTTCATGAACAGGTTAAATTAGGAAAAGAGAGAGAGAGGATATCCTTCCCCAAAATGGGGAGAAGGGGGAGGTAGTGGTTCCATCGGAATATGTAGATTTGATAGAGATATTTGATGAACAGGAATACGATGTATTACCTCCTCATCGATCAACTGATTGTGCTATTGAATTAATGGAAGGGGCAAAACCCCCGAAATGTATGCCATGACCTCAAATGAGATGAAGAAGCTAAGGAGATACATTGACAAAAATTTGGAAAAGGGTTTTATTCAACCTGCTTGGTCACAGGTCGCTGCCCCTGTATTATTTAAAGAAAAAAAAGATGGAGGTTTACGTTTATGCGTCGATTTCAGGGTTTAAATGGAGTATGTGTAGAAAAGTTATATCCTCTTCCACTTATAAAGGATCTTTTGGCCCATTTAGCACAAGGGAAGATATTGCTGCGCCGGAACTGAGGACAGGCGAGGTCTAGAGCCGGGCTAGCGGTGGCGTTCGGTGGCATTCGGGCCTGTTGGCGAGTTCGGAGAGGAGGCCGGGCTTGGGCGGGCAAGCGGTGGGGCTGCCAGGTGGCTTCCCAGGCGGAGGAAGACTTTTCGGTCTTCGCCGGGGAGAAGGGCGGGGCGCGCCTCGTCTGGGGTTCTTCCAGCTGCCACTGCCCCGCCTTACCCTGCCCAGCCCAGCCCAGGTCAGCCCAGTGTTTTTTACCCTCATGGCTTCCTTCCCATTGAAGCTTGATCTGGTTAGCCAGTTTTCTAACTGGATTTGTGCAGGGCTTTTGTCTGCCGCCTTGGCTGCTTCACTGTGCCTGGAGGCCGCCACTGCCTCATCCCCGCTGCCCGGCATATCCCGCGTCCCGTGTGGCGGTGACCCACAGCCCGACTTTCTGCTGCTGGAGAGTGCCGTCCTGCTCCACCAGCAGCCACAGCCTCCCCCGTGGCGGCAGGCTTCGCCGCAGCAGCCCGCCTGGGCAATTTGGCCCGGCGTTCAGCCAACCCTCGCTGCCCCGTGTGTGGCTTCCTTTTCCTTCTCTGCTATCATCGCCGCCGCCGCCTCATTGTTTTCTTCAGGCTCCACGGCGGGGCCTTCTCCAGTGACCTGGGTTCCCCGTGTGACTTTGCCCGTTGCCTTGGTGGCAATTGCCGCCGTTGCGGTGACGGCCAGCAACAACTTGGAGAAGTTGACCCAGCTCTTCGAGGAGCATAAGGCCAAGTATGGTTTGCCCCAAGACAAGTACCTAATGATCACCTAGCCGGCCACATTGGACCAGCCTGGGACACAGAGGGGCAATACTAATTTTTAGAGAATGTTTGTTGTGGGTGTGAGTATGCATGTAGATGAATGATGGCCCTGTTATGTGTAAATTTTATTATTGTATTTAGGGCGTATGAATGTGAACATTTTTATTTTCTATGTATATAAATCGAGTGTGAATGTGCATTGAGTGTTTGGGGTATGAGAATGGTGGAGTCGGGGGTGGAGCCTGGTACCCCCTCTGCTGAGTGCAATAGCAAAAGTAGGGGGGGCAGGACTTACCCTTGGGCTTGGTCTGTATGGAAAGCGAGTCCGGTCAGGAAGGGAGAAGGCTGGTGAGGGTGGGGGTACTCCGGGGAGGGAGAAGGTCGGAGCATCCCGGTCATGACTGGGATGGGCAGATATGGCGGGAGCCGAGGGGCAGGCCATCTTTGGGGAACGAGGACTCGCTATGTTAGAGCGATTCCTTGTTCCGGCCCCTCAAAAGGCTCATCCTGTAGTACTGGTGACAGGGGTGTACAGGGCCTAATTGTAGGCTGCTGTTGCTTAATGCCAGGTCCGTTGTCAGCAAAGCCCCCCTTGTCCGTGATTTAATATTGGACAGCGGGGCGGACCTGGCATGTATAACCAAAACCTGGCTGGGCCCTGAGGGGGGTGTTTCCCTCTCGGAGATGTGCCCGGACGGGTTTGTGGTGCTTCATCAGCCTTGACATCAGGGCAGGGGTGGGGGAGTGGCAGTCATCGCTCGGAAGTCCTTGAGTCCTCGTGGGATTCCTGCCCCGGAGGTTGTTGGGTGTGAGTCCCTCCTATTGAAGTTGGGTTCACGGGTTCAGTTGGGCTTGCTGCTGATGTACCTACCTCCCAGCTGCGTTGCAACAGCCCTGCCTGCGTTGCTGGAGTCAGTAGCCGGGTTGGCGGTGGAGTTCCCCAGACTTATAGTACTGGGGGACTTTAACCTACCATCACTCGGCGATCGCTCAGAGGCGGCGCAGGAGTTCATGGCTTCCATGGCAACCATGGACCTGACCCAGGTAATTCAGGATCCGACCCATAGGGGTGGTCACACACTTGACCTTGTGTTTCTCTCGGGGCAATGGAGACATGATCTGGAATTAAGGGGAATAGAGATCTCGCCCTTGTCATGGACAGATCATTTCCTATTGAGGCTGGACTTCAGAGCATCACTCCCCCATTGCAGGGAGAGGGAACCGACTAGGTGGTTCCGCCCCAGGCGCCTAATGGACCCAGATCGGTTCCAGGAGGAGCTTGGGGAAATACCTGACTCCCTTGTCCACAACTCGTCCGGGTCCCTGGTTGCGGCCTGGAATGAGGCGGCGTCCGGGGCCCTGGATCGAATTGCGCCTTTGCGACCTCTCTGTGGTGGTGGTCCCCGGAGGGCGCCTTGGTTTACTGAGGAGCTCCGGGAGATGAAGCGCCACAAGAGACGTCTAGAGCGACGTTGGAGGGCCAGTAACTCTGAATCTGACCGATCACTATTAAGAGCCTATCTTAGGACTTATTTAGTGGCGATAAGAGCGGCAAAGCGTGTTCACTTTTCCGCACTTATTGCGTCCGCAGAATCTCGCCCGGCCGCCTTGTTTAGGGTGACCCGCTCCCTTCTTAAAGTGGAGGAGGCGGAGGAACCCTTGCAGGGAGAGCTGAGGAGTTTGTTCAGTTTCTTTCGGACAAAATAGCTCAGATTCAGAGGGACCTGGACTCTGACTGGGCAGTGCCAGCCGAGTTGCCAGGGGCTGGTCTTAGTCATATTATCTGGAGTGAGTTTGAGCCTGTGACCCCTGATGAAGTGGACAAGGCCGTGAGGGCAATGAATGCCGCCACCTGTTTATTGGACCCGTGCCCCTCCTGGCTGGTTTCTGCCAGTAGAGAGGTGACACGAGGCTGGCTCCAGGTGATAATCAATGCTTCCTTGATGAAGGGGTCTTTCCCGCAACCTTTAAAGGAAGCGGTGGTGAGGCCCCTCCTCAAGAAGCCTTCCCTGGACCCAGCTGTTTTGAAGAACTTTCATCCCGTCTCCAAACTCCCCTTTGTGGGGAAGGTTGTAGAGAAGGTAGTGGCATCTCAACTCTTGCGATCCTTGGATGAAACCAATTATCTGGACCCTTTTCAATCTAGTTTCAGGCCCGGCTACAGCACTGAGACTGCTTTGGTCGCACTGACCGATGACCTCTGGCGAGCCCGGGATAGGGGTCATTCCTCTATCCTGGTGCTTCTTGACCTCTCAGTGGCTTTCGATACCATCGACCATGGTATCCTTCTGCGTCGTCTCAGAGAGGTGGGGGTGGGCGGCACCGTATTGCGGTGGTTCTCCTCCTACCTCTCTGACAGGTCGCAGTCGGTGTTGGCAGGCGGACAGAGATCGACCCCTAGGCGCCTCGATCATGGGGTGCCTCAGGGCTCGGTCCTGTCCCCCCTCCTTTTTAACATCTACATGAAACCGCTGGGTGAGATCATTCGGCGACACGGGGTGAGGTATCATCAGTACGCGATGATACCCAATTATATATCTCCACCCCGTGTCCTTTCAATGAAGCAGTCGACGTGATGTGCCGGTGCCTGGAAGATGTGAGGGTCTGGATGGGGGTGAACAGGCTTAGACTCAACCCTGACAAGACCAGTGGCTCTGGGTCTTGCCTCCCAAAGGCCAACTGGATGGTCCATCTTTAGTCCTGGGGGGGGCAAATTTACCTCCCTCAGTGCAGGCACGCAACTTGGGTGTCCTCCTGGACTCACAGCTAAATCTGGAACAACATCTATCGGCTGTGGCCAGGGGGACCTTTGCACAGGTTCGCCTAGTGCACCAGTTGCGGCCTTATTTGGACTGGGAGGCTTTACTCACAGTCACTCATGCCCTTGTCACCTCAAGACTGGATTACTGTAACGTGCTCTACATGGGGCTACCCTTGAAGAGCGTTCGGAGGCTGCAATTGGTTCAGAACGCAGCCGCGAGAGTGATTGTGGGCTCACCAAGGTACGCCCATGTGTCACCTATCCTCCGCGAGCTGCACTGGCTTCCTGTGGGTCTCCGGACGCAATTAAAGGTGTTGGTTATCACCTTTAAAGCCCTTCATGGCATAGGGCCAGGTTACTTACAGGACCGCATTCTGCCGTACAGCTCCCAGAGACCGGTGAGGTCCCATAGATTGGGCCTCCTTCGGGTCCCATCGGCCAGACAATGTCGGCTGGCGGGCCCTCGGGGAAGGGCCTTTTCTGTGGTGGCTCCGACCTGGTGGAATCAACTTCCCCCCGAGGTTCGAACTACTCCCACCCTGCCGGCCTTTAAGAAGGCCGTTAAAACCCTCCTGTTCTGGCAGGCCTGGGGCTGATGTCCCAGGGGGGCCGGGATATGATCGGACTCGCGGTATGACTGCTTTATTTTATTGTTTTATCATTGTTTTAACTTTGTACGCCGCCCTGAGTCCTTTGGGATTGGGCGGCATATAAACACTGAAAATAAATAAATAAATAAATAAATTTACCAAGCTCGATTTATGGGAAGCCTATTATCGAGTAAGAATAAAAAAAGGTGATGAATGGAAGGCTGCATTTAACAGTCCATTAGGAAGTTTCTAATATAAGATAATGTCATTTGGGTTACAGGGGGCTCCTGCTGTGTTCATGCAACTTATAAATTAAGTGTTGCATGAACATCTATAAAAAGGAGTTCTTGTGTACCTGGATGACATTCTTATATATTCTGAGAACAAAGAAGATCATGTACGATTAGTATGGCAAGTGTTGCGGAAACTTCTTAAAGCTCAGTTATATGTTAAATTATCAAAGTGCGCATTCCATCAAACTAAACTAGACTATCTTGGATATAGAATTTCGGGGAGGGGGTCTGGAAATGACCCTGTAAAGGTACAGGCAGTATTGGATTGGCAAGCACCACGAACGTTATGTCAGTTACAAAGTTTTCTTTGGTTTGCTAATTTCTACAGGAATTTTATCCCATCTTTTGCTAAGACAGCTTTGCCTTTAACTGACTTACTTCGGACTAAACTGACGGGTGACAAACCACAGCCACAACGACCCTTATCCTGGTCGCTGCAATGCCAAAAGGCATTTGAAACCTTAAAATTGTTATTTTCAAAGGAATCTGTTTTAAGATATCCCAATCCAGAGGACCTTTTTATAGTACAAACAGACGCTAGCGATGTGGCAGTAGGGGCTGTGCTCTTACAAAGAAATGAACAGGGGAAGTTACAACCATGTGCGTACACTTCACGTAAGTTTACCACGGCTGAACGTAGGTGGGTGGTTTGGGAGAAGGAGGTATTTGCAGTGAAGTGGGCGTTAAGCACATGGTGTCATTTCCTAGAAGGAGCAAAAGAGGTTTTCGAGGTGTGGACAGATCATAAAAACCTCGAAGCATTACAAACCCCTCGGCGACTAGCACCTAAACATGTAAGGTGGGCTTTATACTTTCAACAATTCCAATTCTGATTGAAATATGTGCCAGGAGGGAGGAATTTTATGGCAGACGCATTGTCAAGGAAGCCTCAATATAACAGTAAACAAGAAGAGGTAGTACAGGCCCTGAACGCCCAAAGGAGATAATTGCATTAATACGACCTATGGAAGACCTGGTACGTAAATTGCAAGACGCACTATTGACAGATCCTTGGCTATCAACCCATCCCCATATTTTGACTATGAGCAATGGGTTAGCGTGGAGAGGTAATAAAATATACGTTCCATTATCTCTAAGGATAGAGGTACTTCGAGAGGTCATGATGTAAAGGTGGCTGGTCATTATGGATTCCTAAAAACTCTACACCTAATTAAACGACAATTCTGGTGGCCCAGCATAAAGAAAGATAGAGAAACATATGTCCGGGAATGTTCTGTGTGTGCAACAACAAAACCCCAGGTCGGAAAACCATGCGGGTTGATACAACAAATTTCAGATCCCTCACAGCCATGGGAAGATATTGGTATGGACTTTATAGTAGACTTACCAGCAAGCCATGGCAATACAGTTATATGGACAGTAATTGATTTGTTCTCCAAGCAAGCACACTTTATACCGTGTAAGGGGTTACCATCAGCTTGGAGGCTAGCTAAATTATTTATAACCCATATTTACCAGTTACATGGAGTGCCTAGACGTATAATATCTGATCGAGGGGTACAATTTACTGTTAGGTTTTGGAAAAATTTTGTTACATCGATTGGCTCGTCCCGAGGCCTTAGTTCAGCGTTCCATCCCAGTACGAATGGAGCGGCTGAACGTGCTAATGCTATGATTGAGCGATATCTA
This sequence comes from Crotalus tigris, assembly GCF_016545835.1. Lineage (NCBI taxonomy): Eukaryota > Metazoa > Chordata > Lepidosauria > Squamata > Viperidae > Crotalus > Crotalus tigris. The sequence goes on from NW_024096844.1 coordinate 77,782, forward strand.
AGGTGTTATGTCAATTATCTAGTTCACTGCTGAAGTTGAACCCGTTCCTCGATAGCCATGACTTACTTCGAGTAGGAGGGCATCTAGATAAGGCTAAAATAGCCCCAAATATCAAGCACCCTACCATCCTTCCCGCTCATCAACATGTAACACACCTGCTGGTCCAACACTACCACGAAACCATTCACCATCAAGGTCGGCACTTCACAGAAGGTGCCATCAGAGCTGCTGGATTCTGGATCGTGGGAGCCAAAATGTGCATCACTACCGTCTTGTACAGGAAGACCAAAGAGCCTAATCTCGAAGAAGGAGACCTTGTCTTGTTGAGAGACAAGGACGCACATCGGAATTCATGACCCATAGGGCTTGTGCACCATGTTCTACCCAGCTCTGATGGACTAGTTCACCAAATTGAAGTCCAGATCGCAAAGCCACATGAGTCATGTCGTGACTCACAGACTCTGGTTAAAAGGCTTTACACCAGACCGATCACCAACCTGGTACTGCTGCTGAGGAAGACCGAACTTGAAGATTGAACCACGAGCTATGCATGTTTTGTGTCTATCTCATAGCCGTATTGTTTGATGCTATGCCTTTGCTTATTTTAGTTAGTAGTTAGTTAATAGTGGAAATTGTATAATTCCAGGTGGGAAGTGTGCTAGTCAGAGTATATAGCTATCTTAGGATTTAAGAACTGTCCCCTTAAGGGATAGCCTTCTGGGTAATGTAGTTTATGTTACCTGGTCATATCTGTGTTCGGACTGGCCACTGGAAGGGACTTCTGTTTAAATACAGGATTTTTTGGCTACGTGCTAGTCAGCGAAGTCGCTATGAAGTCCAGCCACGAGATCTGTTTGCTTCGTTAGCATGGAAGAAGCTATTCTTTTTTACCTACATGATGGGTCCAGATTATGACATGTATTTCAGAAGAATCTCTATAATAACTGTAAGTTAATGTCTTGAGGATGCCTGATGAATTATAGTAATTTGCATAAAACCCTTCCATGGAGTTAATCTGCCTGTATCCAACAAAATCAAGCAATCCCCCTGCTTGATCCTGGACAGGCAGAATGCCCAGAAACAAAGAAAAGCTGTTCCTTTGAATTGCAAATAACCTTGAAGACAGCTGGGAACAAAAGAAGAGCCAGGTATAAGATTAAAAAGTGTCTGAAAGAAAAAAACAACACCTGGACTGTTGCTTAAATCTAAGAACTGTTTATGGAAAAGAAAAACCTTGCCTTTTTGGCTAATCTTTTAGAGGAGATTCTACAGGAAGGATTTAAAGTGGCTGAACACACTGAACTGTAATTTTGACTGGCTGATAAAGTGACTTTTGAATTAAAACATTGAGAAAAGATTATTTGAAGGGGGGAAGACAACATGGATATCACATACGTATCAAAAAATGACAGAACGCCACATTCAATATTTTCTCCTGAAGGACTTAGCCTGGAAAATCAAGGGCCTCCAGAAACAATACTTCAAGGCAAGATAAATATTTTTCAGGAGGAAATATATGTAATCGTAGGACAAATACAAATGACAATGGACTCAAACCACGAGGAAATTCGAAACAACTTTGATGATTTAAATAAGCATATTGTCAGAATCCAATTATATTTCATCTTTAATTATCAAATATAGAAACTCCCAATTCTGCCTTCTCTGGATTCTGCCATAAGAGGGAGAGAAGGGGGAGAACAAAGGGGCTTTATGGCCCTCACTTCCTTCAGTATACTTCTAAGGAGCTGAATGCTGAATGTGTGTTTATTGCAACCTCAAAGAGTTAGCACCAAAGAACCTTACCATAACAAAGAAGGTTATTTGCCTTTCATGTAGTTTATCTGAAGTCTCCATCCAGACGGAAGAAAGAAAAAAGGGGGTGGAATTGTGATACCTGAAACTATCACTGGAAGGGGGGGTGATTGGGTGGGACTACTGGGGAACCCCTTAAAACCTTGAATGGGAGAGCTTGGACCCCAAGTCCTGTCTAGCACGCCTGCAACCACTTCTTCTTAATAAAGGATTCCTGTTGGAAGAATTATTCCAAGAGTTCTGTCTTCTTAAGATGCAAAGTGGGGTGGGTCCTTACACATATTTCCAATCTAAATCTACAATTAAAAAACACCCAGGAAATAACAATGAATGAACAAATAAATTAGATAACAGACTACAAATTAGAAGAGTATGATCAGATTGATGAAATAACAAAGGAAAATAATTACAATTTAACACAAATAGGAAAAATCTACAAGGTTCTGATACAACAGGAAAAATGGAATGGACTATAGAATTATCAGGAGAACCATCAAAGTTTGGGAGACAGAAAGTATTCATCTTGCTTACTTCATCTTTTGTATTCCCAACAACATTTGTAAAAAAATACAGGAACCGCTGGGTAAGTGGATTACATCAACTTGGAAAACTACTCGGCAAAAGAAGAAGACCAGAGACAGATACAAGAGATTTCATGTTGTCCCACATATATCGAAATTTACAGTCCAAATGTTGGAGATGTGGAAATTTAGATGCAACTTATTTTCATATTTAGTGGACTTGTAAAGATATTAAAGCTTTTTGGATTAAGATTTGGTGGAATATTCAAAAGATTTTTAAGAAAAAGATAAAGTTTACTCCGCAATTATTTTTGTTGGGTATTATTGTAGATTTGGATGTTAAAGAAACTAATTTGATGTTGAACCTTATAACTGCTGCAAGATTATTGGTGGGCAATATTGGAAGAAAAACTTATTGCCTACTTTGAAAGAAAGGATACTTAAAATGTCTAATTTAGCAGAAATGGCAGAAATCTCCGCCTATTTGAAGGATCATTTATAAGAAAGATATATTATGGTTTGGAGAAGATGGATTGATTATATTCAGAAGAAGTATGAAACTGGAAAGTATTATCTTGCTTTTGAATAGATTTTAGATAATTATTAATAGTATTAATTGTATTATTATTATTGTTGTCTTAATTTGTTAATATTTGTTTTGAGAAGGAGTTAAAGTGTATTATGGTTTTGATTGATAGTTTAGTTGGTTTATGTTAGCTAGATTATGTTTGTTTATTTGTTACCCTGTAATCAGCTCTGGGAACTGGGGGAGGGGGGAGGGGATGGGTGGGTTTATATTGTAATTTGTAAAACTTTTAATAATAATAAAAAAAGAGATTTGACTTGCCTTACCAGATGGACTATTATGTGAATAAACATTTGTTTGAATATGGCTAAAAGAACAGAGAATTTTGAATATAAAGGGACCTTATAACAAGAAGGATAAGAGATTTAAGTAATATAGTATGTTCTATAATATATGAAATGTAAAAATAGCAGGTTGATATAACTTGTATTAATATAAGTGAAATATAAACTGATTAAAAAGGATGTTATATCTAGATATTATAAGATAGATAAAAATATAGTATATTTATAATGCATGACTTAAAATATTGGGATGATGGGAAAATTTGGACAGTTAGATGACTAATATGAAGAAATTATGACTGATAAGGCGTTCTAGACAGGACTTGGGGTCCAAGCTCTCCCATTCAAGGTTTTAAGGGGTTCCCCAGTAGCCCCACTCAATCACCCCCCTCTTTCAGCGACAGTCTCAGGCATTGCATTCCCAACCCCTTTTCCTTACTGCCGGCTGGATGGAGACTTCAAAGAAAACTACATGAAAGATAATAGCCCCATTCTTATGGTTAGCTCTTTTGGCAATACACACATTCAGTTCCTTTGAAGTATACCGAAGGAAGTGAGGGCCATAAAGCCCCTTTGTTCACCCCTTTCCCTTCATCGTATGGCAGAATCCATAGAAGGCAGAAATGGGGTTTTTTATAATTGATAACTAGAGATGAAATATAATTGGATTCTGACAATAAGGAAAATTAAGCGTAAACAAAAATTATGAAAATAGAATGCATGCTGAACTATTGAGATGATGGTTATGAGAATAATATAAGGTGAAAAAATGTTTTATATATAGATTATTATTATTTATATAAATATAAAAAATACCTACATCTAATCATTTATATATTGAAAATATTAAGAATTATATTTTGGCTAAAGTTGAAGAAGGAGAATACAAATGGGAGAAGGGAAGATCAAAGAAATATATAATTAATTGATATATTAATTATGGAATTATCAAATTTAATCATTATTGATTGTTAATTAATTATTATTGTCCTTTTCTTCTTGTTAAAATATAAACCAAGACAACACGTACACTAGGCACTGGAGATTGTTATAGTTAAAAACCAATAAAATATTTATATATAAAAAAGAAAAGAGAAGGGGGGAGAGAGGAGAGAATATAAAAGGAGGTGGTTTTGGCAAGAAAGGGAAAAAAAAACAACAGGGAAAGAGAAGGAGATGGAGAAAAAGCTGTGGAAGGAGAGCCCAGCAGGCAAGGAGGAAGAAGACACAGGGAGAAGAACCGGTAGAAGGAGAGCCCAGGAGGCAGGGAGGAAAAAGAGAGAGTAGAAGGAGAGAGGAAGAAGAGCCGATCAGCCAGCTGACCACCAAGCTAGTGGTACATATTAATAAATATGGATATTTTCATCATACATTTGTCAGTGCAAAGGGAAAGTGATTCAGCAAAGGAAACACCACCAAAGAAATTACAACTTCCTTTTTTAATGGTTTGTAACATTTTAATAGATTATAGAATAAAATATAAAAATACAAAAGCAAATAGTAGGACACAGTGGGGAGGAAGAAGGGGGGAAAGTGAGGGGGAGGAGGGAAAAATAAAAGGCATTGACTTCCGACTTCCTCTGTTGCAGTAGAATGAAGCATTAACATCGAACCTCAACTTTTTGCTTTTCCATAAGAGTATAAACTAGCCATTTCTATAACAACAAATGAATCTAATCAGTAAAACCCAACCTCCCCTTTTTTTTAGTCATCAAGTTTTGGACACCTTGTTAAGCACTGATGGTATTTGAATATTGTCATGTCCTAAAGGTGGCACAATCTGTGAAAAAGTTGAAAAGCCTTGCCTTAAACTACATTTCTTTGGAACATAAATTAGCTTACCCTGCTGTGGAGCTTCTCATTCAGTTTGGGTTCTCTGTGTTCACTTTTTTTCACTTTTAACCACTGCACTAAAGGCTTGATTGTTAAACCCTTTGAAGGAAAATGAACAAATTACCGTAGTTTTAATTTAAAAAATTTACAAATTTAAAGGATGCAAAAAAGAAATGAAACATGTACATATCACTAAATATACTCATTTAGGTACTCTTTCACATATTGTGACACTTAATGTTCTTTCCTTATATACATAATATACATATATAATACATAAACATCCTCATGTTTGGTAATTTGATGTTGATACAGTATTCTGGAAGCATTTTAAATGACAGTTCTTTGCCCACAAGAATATAGTTCTATATATTTCCTTGTTGGCAAAATACATTTCATATTTTTAAATAATATATATCATATTCTTTCCAGAGAAGCATATCTTCACAGAATTTGCTATAATAATATTATTAGTGTTTCTAATTAAAATCGATGGTTCATTATCATTGAAATTAGAACCCAATATTATAAAAACTGTATTAAAGAATACTAAATAGCAAATTTCTTTTTGCAAGTAATGTTGAAATGGTTTGCCCTGCTTATATAGCTCTCATGAAATATGTATTTTTATTTATGACATAGACATTTTACTTTTTATGCGGGAAAATGTAACTTGACTTACATGGTGAAAATGTATAATAGATCTCTTTATTTAAAAAACATAGTCTTAGTTCATGTTTTTTAATGGTCAGCTTTTCTCCCTCTAATTTTTTTTTTAAATGGAAAAGTTATCTTTTGCTCCGGCAGTACAAAACCTATTTTTAGGAAAATATACAGCTGGACATAAAAGACATGAGACAAACGTTTTAAAAGATTGCATCTCAAAAGCCTTCATTTGTTGTTTTTCTTTTAAAACAACAAATGCATGTAATATTTTGATTTGTTTTATAGAGTGTCAGATGATACTATTAATGTGGCACTATATCTTACAATACTTTGAATCCCCAAGGATCTATGAAAGGGTCCTTTTTGTAGACTTCAGCTCGGCATTCAATACCATCATTCCATAAATTCTCTCTAAACTGACTCAGCTAGCTGTACCTGACCACACTTGTAGTTGGATTATAAGCTTTCTAACAGATACATAGAAAGCAGCAGGAGAAGCTATGTAAAATCACATAGAATACACATTCACTTAGTATAGGGCACCTCTCAGGGCGGTGTGCTTTTCCATTGTTTTCTCTCTAAGCAATGACTGCATCTCAAAGGATCCTTTCTTAACATACTGAAGTTTGCAGATAATACAGCAATCATTGGTCTCATTCAAGATGGTGATGAGTCTGCATACAGATGGGAGGCCTTGTGATGCATCTGGAACAATTTGGAGCTGAACACCCTTAAAACTGTAGATATGACAGTGGATTTTAAGAAGAGCCTTCCTATTCTACCATTAGGCAACACTAGTGTCAAGTTTCTGGGTTCTATAATCTCCCAGGACTTGAGATGGACACCTAATATTAGAACCATAATTTAAAAAGCACAACAAAGAATGTACTTCCTGCATCAGCTCAGAAAGCTCAGTCTGACCAAGGAGTTGCTGATAACAGTTCTACAGAGGAATTATTGAATCTGTCATTTGTACTTCTATAACTGTCTGGTTTGGTACAGCAACCAAACTGGACAGGTATAGACTTCAATGGAAAGTTAGGACCAGGGCTTTTTTTGTCACAGAATGCTCAGAACGGAGTTCCGGCACCTTTTTTGGATGGAACCTTGTAAGGTAGGCAAGGCGGGTTGTATGACATCTGTGAGTTCCGGCACCTTTTTTTTTTTTTTTTCAAAAAAAGCACTGGTTAGGACTGCAGGAAAAAAAAAAAACTGCAACCAGCTTGCTTTCTGTTGAGGACCTATATACTGCATGAGCCAGAAACAGGGCTAAAAAAATATCTACACATCCAGGACATAAACTGTTTCAACTCCTCCCTCAGGATGCCACTATAGAGCACTGCATGCCAAACACCTACATACAAAGACAGTTGTTTCCCTCATGCTATCACTCTACTGAACACCTAATTCCCATAGCACTGTCTTATATCTAAGGATATTTATCCATGTAGTAGGGCTGTAATTATTATTACCTTTCTCATATTTCATATTACCTTCTACAGTTGATATCTTATGATTATATTACTTTGTTGTGTGTTGTTTGTATGTACACTGAGAGCTTATGCACCAGAGACAAATTCCTTATGTGTGCAATCACAGTTGGCCAATAAAGAATGTTGTGTTGTATACTGTATGTTTTTTTTTATTCCTGAGACAGAATCCATATAGATATATTTTATTCCTAAGACAGAAAACAGCATTCAAAGGGATCTTTCACATATTAGGCTAAAGACTACAAAAGGACATAATACACAATGCATATGTACAGGTAGTCCTCAACTTGCGATCACAATTGAGCCCAAAATTTCTGTTGCTAAGTGAGTCAGTTGTTAAGTGAGTTTTGCCCGTTTTATGATCTTTCTTGCCACAGTTGTTAAGTGCAGTGGTTAAGTGAATCACTGCAGTTGTTAATAATAACATAGCTGTTAAGGGAATCTAGCTTCCCCATTGGCTTTGCTTAACAGAAAGTTGCAAAAAGTGATCACATGACCCCAAGACATTCCAACTGTCATAAATATGAGTCAATGGCCAAGTGTCTGAATTTTGAACATGTGACCCTGAGGATGCTACAACAGCCGTTAAGTGTGAAAAATTGATATAAGTCACTTTTTAAAGTGCTGCTGTAACTCTGAATGGTCATTAAATGAACTGTTATAACTCAAGGGCTTTCTGTACAACCTTTCATCCACTAAGACAAGGATTTTTATTTTTTCTTCTAGGAAAAACTGAATTGAATACCTGGAATATCACAGTGAAAAATACAACTATGATAGTTGTGCTGACAAACAAGTTTTTATCTTGCACTTTGTTTTCATCCAAAAGTACGACTAAGGCAAAAGCAACAGCACCACGGAGACCGCCATATGACATTACTACTTGGTCTATTATTCCCAGCTGTACCATTCGATAGCGATTTAGAATCCAAGTCTGTAGAATTACACCTGCTTAAACAAATGTATCAGAGTAACAAAGATATCAGATTAACACACATTTCATTGGGAATTAGGACAGATACGATGTGCTAAAAATCATTATGCAAAACTATTGCCAGAATACAAAGTGATACCTCTTTACCATTTGCTTTTCCTAACTGATATTAGAGTTTTTATCTGCATTAAACAATCTATTACACAGAATTGGTTATAATCACTGGCAACAAGTCAATTTATTTACTGCCTTTAAATTACAGCAACTAATTTAAACATTGATTGTCCCCACTATAAATTTGTTGATGTTAATTCCATCAAATCCATTAGTATGATGAAAGCTAATCAGCATAATACTAAAATTGGTATTTTGAACATATAAATGATTTTATAATACTTTTAATCAGTATCAAAAAAGATATTGACTAAAAGTATTATAAAATCATGAATACTTTATATAGAGCAGTCTAGAGCTGTCTAGAGCAGGTGTCCCCACCCCTGGTCCATGGACCAGTACCTGGCAGCAGCATGCCAGCAACTAGTCCACACAAACAAGCAAAGCCCCATCCACAGGATGCAGGCAGCACACAAAACCATGCCCCCTCCAGCCCGTGGACATACCTCTCTCCACATAACTGGTCCCTGGGGCCCAAAAGGTTGAGGACCTCTGGTTTAGAGTCATAGGATTTTGGAAGTTACTCGTCAGTAGCCTAACTCTAAAGTAGGCAGAAGTCAGCTTGATCTTCAACTGCTTACTATGAAATGTACAGTAATTACTTTTGAATCATTACCACCAAACTTCAAATCAGGCATAATATTAATTCCCTCTGTTTTACAAGGAACTTTATTTTCTAAAGAACAAAGGAAAATATCCTCACAGTGTTATCAGAGTAGTGAATTCAATACTGTATCTTCATCCTACAATAAGCAATGTGCATTGCTATTTTTCTTATCCAGATCTCCTAAATAACAAAAAAGCAACATTTGAAATCACTTATGCAGAAAATAAAGTCCTTGTAAAAGAGTCAACTCACCACCTGGAACAAGTAGTCATTTTCCCTCCTCATATCCAGATTTTTAATGTTACCTGGGAAGGAGGGTTAAAACAAACCCACCCTCTTTAAATAAACAGTGTTTTATAATAAGGGAAATGAAAGCAAACACGTTTGTGGGTGTGTTAAGGAATTATGCTGGGAAGACAGTAGAGACTCAGGAAAAACACCAACCCAAAGGGAAGTGCCTCACCAGTAGTCTTCAGGCAGCATGGAAAAAATCAGGTATTGGAACTGCAAGACTGTTGAGAGGCAAAGCTGAGAGACAGGGAAGTAAGAGAACTTGATTAGCTTGGGAACCCAAGCAAGCCTGTGGTGTGCTGCAGCCCAAATGCAAAGCTCTACAAATTTGCTCAAGAAACAGGAGACTTTGAATATGTGGGGAGGGGCATTTTCAAAACTATAAAAAATTGAAAAGGGTTTTCACATGGAAAGAGTTTGAGATTGAGAAGAGTTGAAGAATTCTTGATTGAGCCCTATTTCTGGCTCAATCTCTGCTTCTTGAGCAAAGATTGCTGTCTTTAGCAGGGAAGGCAGGGTCTGAATGGAGCAAGGAAGTTGGAGGCTGGAATAAACTCACTTCCCTTCTCTTTCCCATCAATGCTTGTAATAGGAAGTGATGAGACAGGAAAGTGGAAGTATGTAATAATCCCTGAACACTTCCTTGTGAAGGGAATATGTTGCACCTGTTTTGGCCAGTAGGGCCCAACTTTATCTATAAGCTAGCTAAATGCAAAACTTATTACTGTTTTGTAGGCAGAGTACCATACATTTGAACACAGAACAAGCAGTTGTAATAAAGAAATTAACCCTGTCTTGCCAGAGCAGCAAATGTTCCAGGGACAGAACATAGTCTTCTCGTCTATCCTATATTAAGAAAGTACTAATATTTTTATTTAATTAATATTAACAAAGGTAAAACCAATTCTCTTACCAATGATTCTATAGATAGAGATGAAAACCAGTGTCAGGAGTATGAAAGCAGTGTTCCAAGTCCAAATTTTAGGGTTAACAGCAGAAATTCCCAGGAACATAAAAATAATAGTTTCGGCACCACTTGCTAACATTTTCATGGAGTACCTCACGGTGGTAGAAGATTGGTCTGAAATATTTGCTTTGACATATTTCTGACAGCAGATACCACAGAATGTTATCCTGGAAAAATACATTGAACATCTTAGTCATGTATCCTTTTGATCCTCTTCTGAATTGTAATTTTTATTAAACTAATATGAAGTATGAAGAAATAAGTAAATAATTATATCTGATGAATAATATGTTAACTGGCAACCCTGTTATGACTGAAGGCCATAATTTTTCTATACTTCAGATTTTAAGTAACAGTTTACTCTTAAGTGGTTTATTACACAAAATAGCTGTTCTTGAAATCTCAGTTAATGGTATTTGAGTGGGATATCTTAATAAAATATTCCCATGGGGCAGAAGCTATATTACACAGGTATGCTCTTGTAGCATTATAGGAATAAATGCAGTTCAGCTTTGAGATCCTATACAGATAATCCTTGACTTATAGCCATTTAGTGACCATTCTAAATTATGAGGATGCTGAATGGACTTAAGCTATATACCCAAAGTTATTGCTGCAGCAGCAGCCCTGCTGTCAAGTGATCACAATTTGAGTGTTTGTCAATCTGCTTGCCCTTACGTTTGAGTGCAAGATTGCTGCAACTGCCTCTACCTGCCTATCCATCCCCCTCTCCTGCCTGGTGGGTCCTACCTGGCTGGATTCCACACCCTTGGGTTTCTGCTCCACCCTGTAATGCCTTGCTTCACTTACATCTTCTCAATACTGCTTTTCTGAAAGAGAATCAGCTGATGTGCCTGAATTGAATTGGAAAATTGTGCCCTTCTGAGAGATTGTATGAATAGTGTAAGGCAGTCTCTGTAGGAAGACCTCATGTCACATTTTCTGGGTGCTCTTTTGGAAAGGTGATCTTCAGAAGAGGAACAAGGCTTGATGGGACAGGGAGGAGGCCCAGGATTGTGAGACCAGCTTGGCAGGAAACTGTACAAGAGGTGCCTCAGGGTAGTAGAGGCTCTGGGAGGCCTGACACAGACCACATTGAGCTGGGGAGATGTAGTACAGGGCTGGGTTTGCGCCAGGCCTCCCCGACATCTTGACGCATTCCATGTTCTGCTTAGTGATCTGTGCAGTTGCTGAATCACCACAATATTAAGCTGGAATTGTAGTTGTTAAGTGAGGTACCTCTAACATTATTAAGTTGTTAAGTGGGCACCTCTAACATCTACAACAATTATGACTATGATTTTGGACTCAATTATGATAAGTCAAGAACTACCTGTATAGCCATGAGACATCAGAAAATTCCATTCATGCATCTTTGTAATATTCTGATGTTTTGAAATGTTATTGGATTATATGCTGTTTTATGTGAAAATAATCAACAGCTATGTGACATTGTACTTGGAGCAGTTTGCAAGTAGAAAGAACTTGCATGTTACCAATCATTTTAGAATATGTAAAAAGCCAAAAGGCAACTTCTTAATAGACCATGTAGATCTCTCTCTTGATATCCTGCTTCTGCCTACCCTGTTGGATTTATTACCAAATTATCAATTTATAATTAACCTTCAACATCAATGCTTCTGATTTACATACTCTATAGCTGGATTCCACACCTGAACTACATATGCCAGCCAGCCAGCCTATCTTGAATTCACAGAAGAATTCATATAGACTCAAATTATGTACTTACAAATAGAAATCTTCTGTTTTGTAGCTAAATCTTTTTATACATACAATGTAAATAGCTGTATAAACAGATTCTCAACATGAACATAAATATTTTTAACTTTTAAATAAATATAGCTTACTTTTTCAAGTTAGTGAAAAACTGTAAATTAAATGATAATTTAGTAAAAGAATAATTGAAACTTACGCAAGGATGGCAGATAATGAGAGCATCTCAGCTGTCAAATAGGAGAGATACGAAATGACAAATACAAATCCAGGCTCAATTATTCTGACATGCTTTGTGAAACGAGTGACAAGCGAGAGTAGAAATGCAAACATAATGCCAATAAAAGTACCTCCAAGGCTCACCACAAAGAAAGATACTGCAATAAAAATCACATAAAAATTGTACTTTGTTTAGAATAGAGTAGAGTAGAGTAGAGTAGAGTAGAGTAGAGTAGAGTAGAGTAGAGTAATTGGAAGGGACTTTAGATGTCTTCTAGTCCAACCCTTGCTGAAGCAGGAAACCTATATCATTTCAGAAAAATGGCTGTACAGTATATTCTTTTAAAAACATGGATATTTATTCCAGGATGAAATACAGTTAATGTTAAATATTTCGTTCGCGTGCGACTGATGAAGAGACATGGTGACTGTTAACTACTCTTTATTCTACTTCTCCAACAACCAAGCAAAAACAAAAGGCACGCAGGCCTTTTTATATGGCCAGAAACCCGGATAGTGTCAACCAATAGGAACAGAGCATTTTCGCGCCTTGTGCATGCGCGCAAGGCTGGTGCTGCTCTGTCTGGTCCCGGGCAGCTTTTGGAATGCCCGGAACCAATGCAACGTCCCAGGCCTGCTTTTGCAGGCTCAGGACACAACACCCCTCCCCCCTAGATGGAACATACTTCACGTACACACAGGTACATCGTGCACTGGGAAGAGTGACATACAGCTGCATTATTCAAATGCAAAAAGTGTGGAATACTCAAGTCTGCACACAGGCAAACCCCTTCAATATTTATTAACACAAATAAATGTATCCGAAATCAAAATAATGCAAAATAATCTAACCACGAAATACTCCCTTCATTCAGGGGCCTCATAAGAAGGTCCCTCATGATTTGATAGCAACCTCACAAAGTCTCTCAGATGTTTGGTTGGCACTTGGCCCGCTGCGACCTTCTAAGGCCTGGAGAGATTGCCTGGCCCCTCCTGCTCACCTACCAGGCTAGGCAGGCCAGGATGTTGCTGCCCTAAGTATCCAGGTGACCCTGGTGAGGGTGCCTGGCCTACCTGCTCGCCTACCAGGCTAGGCAGGCCAGGACTTTGCTGCCCCAAGTCCCCGGCTGACCCACCCAGCTGCTGACTGGCTGGACCCTCTAAGTCCAAGCCAGCATACCATGGAGGGGTGGAAGTCCCCGAGTCCACAATGGACCCCTCTTGGGAACACTGTCCCTTGAGCCCAAGGCCAGCATATGGAGAGGCCTGGTAGCAGAAGTGCCCCAGTTCTCTGTGGCCCCTAAGCACGTGCCAGAGGTGCCAGAGTCAGAAACCGCCTCCATGGCAACTCCTCTCCTGGTGACTTCCTCTTGGGAGCAATTGCTGAATTATTCAAGTGCCCTTGATGGAATTCCCTTTCTATGGCTGTGTATGATTTATGTGGATACCCCCGGTCAGTCTCCCTCTCTGGAGCATCATCTGACATATGTGAATACTGTGGATACTTCATATGACAACGGCCCCAAGTCCTTGCAGACCACAGCTGTGACCCAGAGATGTCCAGGCCCATAGTTTCTTGCCCAAACCGAATCGCCCACCTGGAGTCTTCTAGGTGCCCGCAGTTGTGACACCTATGAAGCCACTCGGTCAGGGTGCAGCTTGTCCAGTTTAGTGATGAGGTGGCGACCCCAGCGGAGTTCAGCCGGGCTCTTCCCTGTGGCTGTGCATGGTGTGGTGCGGTGTGCAAGAAGGAAATCTGCTAACCTGTGATGCCAGTTACCATAAGTCAGTTTCTTGAGAGCATCTTTGGTGGTGCGCACCATTCTCTCTGCCAATCCGTTGGAAGATGGATGGAAGGGAGCCGTCGTTGCATGCCAGATCAGGTTGGCCTGAAGAAAAGCCTGGAACTCAGAAGAGGTAAATTGAGGGCCATTATCTGAAACCAGAACATCTGGAAGACCATGTGATGCAAAAATTCCTCTCAGCACCTGGATGGTCCTGGCAGTAATAGTGGAGGAAACAGGAACAACCTCTAGCCACTTGGAATGGCTATCAACAACAACCAGGAAGAATTGCCCCTGAAAGGGCCCAGCATAATCTATATGCACCCTAGACTATGGGGTTTGCATTTCCTCCCACCTATGTACTGGGGCCTGAGGCATTTCAGGCCATGACTGTTGGCACAATTGGCACCCGTGCACCTGGGCCTTGATGGCTTTATCGAGCCCAGGCCACCAAAGATGGCTGCGCACAAGTGCTTTCATCCTGACTATACCAGGATGTCCCTCATGCAGAGAGATCAAGATTCTAGACCTCAATGAGGCTGGGATCACTACCCTGCTACCCCATAACAGGCAATCCTTTAAAATGGAAAACTCATGCTTCTTGTGCTAGAAGCTTTGGAACTCAGTATCTGGGCACTTGTCAGGCCATCCTGACAACACCCATGTCAGCACGCGTGTAAGCGTGTGATCAATGCTAGTTTCTGCAGCCACGTCCCTAACACTGAGGGGAGATTCAGGCAACTCCTGAATGGAAAGAATATTGATGGCAGGAGCAGGGTCTGCTTCTACCTGTTTTAAAGGTAATCTGCTTAGGCCATCTGCATGGCCCATTTCTTTTCCAGGTTTGTGAACTAAAGTGTAATCATATGCTGACAGGAAGATGGACCATCTCAGCATACGAAGAGAAATGATATGGTCTGTCTGTTTGCTGGTGGTAAACAAACCCAGCAGAGGCTTACGGTTTGTATAGACTGTGAAGTGGTGGCCATATAAGAAATCATGGAATTTCTTTATGTCAGCCACTATGGCCAAGGCTTCTCTGTCAATCTGAGTGTAATTCCACTCTGCAGATGACAGAGTCCTTGAGTAATAGGCCACAGGGACTTGTGTCCCATCAGCCTTCAGATGACTAAGTACAGCTCCCACCCCATAAGGAGATGCATCGCATGCGATGCATACAGGCAATTGCTCATTGAAATGTGCTAAAACAACATTTGAAGTGAGCAAGGCCTTAACCTCATTGAAACTCCTTTAGTCCACTGCCATGGAGCCTGCTTGTCTAAGAGCCTATGTAACGGCTCTGCCACTGCAGCCTTATGTGGGAGAAATGCATGGTAAAAATTTAAGAGCCCCAAAAAGACTTGCAGCTCACTCTTGGACTTGGGGCCTGGGGCCTGTTGAATAGCTTGTAGTTTAGCTTCAGCAGGGTGAATGCCTTTGGCATCAATCCTGAAACCTAAGAAGTCAGTGGAAGTGACTCCTATCTTGCATTTATCCTTTTTTAGTTTAAGGCCTGCTTTTCAAAAAACGAAGCAAGACAGCCCTTAAATCTTTCTGCTAAATTTTGTGATGACTCTCCAGCAATGAGGACATCATTGAAGTAGGGACAGACCCCAGGAATACCTCGAAGTATGCTCTCCATGACACTTTGTAATATGCCATGGGCTACATTTACCCCAAATTGCAGTCTTTTGACCTTGAAGGCTCCCCTGTGAGTTACAATAGTCTGGGCCTCTGCAGCTGCCCCATCAACAGGTAGCTGTTGATAAGCCTGTGCCAGGTCAAGCTTCGCAAAAATGCCCCCCCCCTTGAGGGAGGCCAGGCTTACAAGAGGGACTGGTTAAAAGCATGCTGTTGCAACGCCTTATTCAGTGTACACTTGTAGTTTGCACATATACGTATTTCCCCATTAGCCTTTAGAGGTGTTACTATGGGGGTTTCTCATGGACTAGAATCTACAGGTTCTAAAATGCCTTGCTGGAGCAATTTATCTAGCTCAGCATCTATTTTACTTTTGAGGGCAAAAGGTGCCCTCCTAGGCTTGACCCTGATGTGCATGATAGCTGGGTCTAACCATAGCGCAATGGGAGCCCCTTGTAGGATCCTAGCTCTGAACTAAACACATCTGCAAACTCCTTGCAGACTTCTGCAAGGCTCAACGTTTGCAAATGGTGCAGCCCAGTTACCTGGATTCCCAGAACCTCAAACCAATCGAGTCCAATAAGACTCGTACGTTCACCCCCAACTACCACCACATCTAGGAGACCTTCAAAATCCTCGTGCTGTACACTAAGGGTGGCCTCCCCCTTAACATACACCACAGAATTCTGAAAATCAGTGAGTATTAGATTCGATGGCCTGAGTTTAACTCAAAGGCCGCTGCTGCTACAAATCCTTTTGAATGTGTTAATTGAAATAATTGAAAGACGGACCCAGTGTCCAACTCCATTGATAAGGGAACCCCTTGCAACCTTATGTTAATGGAAAGTTTCTTCTTAAGGGGTTTGTGTGTCCCTGTCCTTAGAATACTCTTGCGCGATGTGCAGAAACCCACCCTATGTTGGCTGGACACCCTGGTACCTTTCAGAAGCAATTCTTCATGAGGTTGGACCTTCTGGCGACCCAAACAGACGGATGCGATGTGGCCTTGCCTGCCACATGCCCTACAAATGGTGGAGTGGAACCTGCAGTCAGCTCGCTTGTGGCATCCTCCACACCTGAAGCATTGAAGAGATGCTGGGGCCTTGACCGGATATCCCTTCGGCCTCCTCTCAGCTGGCTGATGAAATCTGTCCACCTCCTCTTCAGGATCTGCTTCTGATCCTTCTTGAGCATCCTCTTGATGGACGGTAGCGGTGTCTGGAGGATTTCTGGCGAGGTGCAAGGCCTTCACAGCCCCGCCTGCTGCTTTCTCAGCTGCCACCTGTCGCAACGCATCTTGGAAGGATACATCTTCTTTTGCAAAAATCTTTTGTTGTAAGTCTCTGCTCCTTAAGCCACAGACAAAGTGATCTCACAGCCTCTCTTCCAGATCCTTGAACTCACAAGGTCTGGCTGCTTGCCTTAAGGCCGCAATAAAATCTGCAGCAGATTCACCCGGCCTCTGGTCTCTCCGCTCGAACGCATGCCTCCAAGCAATGATGGACAACTTCGGCTGGAAGTGTTCCTTCAACATTTTCTTCAAGTCAGCATATGTTACTGACTCCAGAAGTACAGGGGCCACCAGATTTTCTGCGATGTCAAAAGCTTCTTGTCCACAGGCATACAAAAGAGTTGCTGCCTTCAGGCCGTCTTCTCTAATCTGATTTACTCTGAAGTAGTTCTCCACCCGTGCTATGTAGGAATTCCATCTCTCTGGGTGGGAGACATTGAAATCAGTCAAGGGGCCAATCTTCCACATTGTAAACTTTACGATCTTCACCAATCATTTCCTCTGCAAGCCGTTGTTTAGAAAAGAGTCCTTTAACTGAGCTCACCCTCCAGCAATGCTGTATTGGCAGGCTGATACGCTGATTCAGACGCCATTTTTCCCTTCATCGGATTTCCTGGGTGAGTCCTTAAATCTTTTGTTTCAGCTTGCAAAGGATCCCACCTTCGTCACCAGTGTTAAATACTTCGTTCGCATGCGAATGATGAAGACACATGGTGACTGTTAACTACTCTTTATTCTACTTCTCCAACAATCAAGCAAAAAGAAAAGGCACGCAGGCCTTTTTATATGGCCAGAAACCCGGACAGTGTCAACCAATAGGAACAGAGTGTTTTCGTGCCTTGCTCATGCATACAAGGCTGGTGCTACTCTGTCTGGTCCTGGGCAGCTTTTGGAATGCTGGGGACCAATGCAACATCCCAAGCCTGCTTTTGCAGGCTCAGGACACAACAGTTAACTTTTGGGATGATTTGGGATAAGAAGTCATAGAAAATTTTCTATGAGCTGATTACAATAATAGTTTATTAACAGCCGGTTTGGAAACTTTATCTTTTTTATAATTATAGTTCTTCCTGTTAATTGTTTTGTCATTAATATACCATATAGATAGGTTAGTAATTTGCAAATAGATTTAGTAGTTTAAAAATCTTTTGAGCCTGTTTTGCAAGCGGTAGGAAATTAATATTATAGTAATGTATCAATCAGTATTCAACTCAATCAGTTGATTCACCAGAAATTAACTTCTTTGGATTATAAATCAGTTATTATGATGGGAGATTGGAATGGTGTTTTAGACTCAAGTAAAGATAAGAAGGGTCCCTTTAAAGTTTCTAACCATGCAAGACTTCCTAAAGTTTTTTTTTTTTTGACTTAAAGGATGATTTGGAACTTAGAGATATTTGGAGAGAACGGAATACTAAGGAAAAAGACTACTTTTTTTTCGGATAGACACCAATCTTATTCTAGAATTGATTTTTTCTTGGTTACTAGTGATTTCCTTTCTAGGGTGAAGAATATCAAGATATTTCGTAGAATAATTTCAGACCACAGTCCGGTATGGTTGGAAATTTCATCGGAAGAAAGAACTAGAAGGACTTGGAGGTTGAATGAGAATTTATTTAGATATGAAGAGAATATACAGCGATGTAAAGGTTATTTAAAGGAATTTTTTGCTTGGAATATGAATAAGGGTACTTTGATACCAATGGTATGGGATTCTTGTAAAGCATATATGAGAGGGGTTTTGATTTCTATGAACAATGCTCACAGATGTAAACAGACCCAGAAACTGTTAACTACTCTTTATTCTACTTCTCCAACAACCAAGCAAGAAGAAAAGGCACGCAGGCCTTTTTATATGGCCAGAAACCCGGACAGTGTCAACAGTATCTTGAAGATGAGATTAAATGTAAGGAAAAGATTTTAATATCAAATCCAATGGACAATAAGTTAAAAGTTTCTATTACTTTGCTGAAGGAGTAATTTAATATGTTATTAGCAGATCAAATGGCAACTAATTTGAGGTATGTGAGACATAATACATTTTGTAATGCAAATAAACCTGGTAGATGGTTGGCTTATCAATTACGTAAGAAACAGAAATCGAGGATTATAGATAAAATAATTTATAAAGGTAAAGAAGTCTACCAACAAAATTTGATTAAAAAGTCTTTTTTAGATTTTTATTCTAAATTATATGCTAGTGAAAGTATACAAACTTCAGATATAGAAAAATATTTACAGGGAGCACATTTTCCTAGACTTACGAGTGATCAATGTGATGGGATTAATGGTTTAATTACTTCTGAAGAGATTATTTTTGCAATTAAACAATTGAAGGTTGGTAAGACTCCAGGTACTGATGGGTTAACAGCGATTTATTACAAGATGTTATCTGAAGAAATGATAGAATCATTAAAGGTACTTTTTAATGATATTTTATCTGGAGCAGAATTACCTCCATCCTGGAGAACGGCCTTCATATCATTAATTCCAAAGGATGATCAGGATCTGTCCCAACCTAGAAATTATAGGCCTATATCTCTTTTAAATACAGATTATAAGATTTTTGCAAAGATACTGGCAAATAGATTAATGCAGGTTTTGAAACAATTGATTCATACTGACCAATCTGGATTTATAATGGGGAGATATATGAAAAACAATGTAAGACAAATTATTAATTTAATAGAGTATTTGGATAAGAACAACCAAATCCCTGCTGCTTTAATATTTATAGATGCTGAGAAAGCTTTTGATCAATTGAAAGTTGTAGAGGAAATGAATTTTGGAGATAAATTCTTGTCTGCTCTCAAGGTCATTTATCAACAATTGGCACAAATTATAATTAATGGGGGATTAACAGACATATTTAAAATAGGAAAAGGTACAAAACAGGGTTGTCCTTTATCCCCCTTGCTATTTGTATTAACAATGCAGATTTTACTTATTAAAATTCGAGATTCATCTAGATTAAAAGGAATAAAAATAAGTAAGATTGATTATAGGCTGAGAGCTTTTGCTGATGATTTGGTTGTGATATTATCCCATCCAACAGATTCGGTCAAAGATCTGGTTGAAATTTTAGCACAGTAAGGACAGGTCTCTGGTTTTAAGGTAAATAAGAATAAAACTAAAATATTATTGAAATATATATCTAGGAAGGGAAAAGATTTTATAGCTGAAACAACCGGTTATGAAATAGTTAATAAGGTTAAGTATTTAGGAGTTTATATTACAACATCTAATGGAAAATTGTATAAGAATAATTATGAGCGCTTATGGGTTAAGGTTCAAAAAGATTTAAATGATTGGCAAAAGCTACAACTATCGTTATTGGGGAGAATTTCAGTAGTGAAGATGAATGTTCTACCAAAGTTTCTTTTTTTGTTTCAAAATGTACACATTTTAAATGTATCCATTTTAAAGAAGGATGCTAATTTGGATGAGTGGCAGAAGGGTATTAATAAATTTATTTGGGGCGGGAAGAAATCAAGGGTAAAGTTTAAGATTTTACAAGATGCTTGAGAAAGAGGTGGACTTAAAGCACCAAATTTGAAATTATATTATGATGCGGCCACTTTAACTTTAGTAAGTGACTGGCTCAATTTAACAAATAGAAATATTCTTGTTCTTGAAGGGTGGGATTTATTATATGGTTGGCATGCATATTTAATTTTTGATAAGAAAGTAGATTTGGTCTTTAAGTCACATATTTTAAGATATGCTTTACTTTGAGTTTGGAAAAAATATTATTATAAGTTAAATTATAAAATACCTATTTGGGGGATCCCTGGACAAGTAATCCAGGGGGTTTCCAAGGGGGTGAATTTTGACAACATTTCGCATAAAGAGTTACTTATTTGGTCGGGTACTGATTGGCAATTAAAGTCTTCTGATGTGTTAAGGCAAGAAAACATTTTACAATTGTGGTTTCAATATTTGCAAATTGTGCAGAGATGGACTTTGGATAAGAAAGTGGGAATTACTTTAATAGATGAAAATTTGGTAATTCAGATCAAGGATCAGAAATGTGCTCATATTAAAAGAATTTATAATGAGTTAATAAAATTGGATTCAGAAACAGAGTTAGTTAAAGATTGTATGATTAAATGGGCCCAGAATATTCAAGAACCGATCTCGTTGGACTTATGGGAGGTAATTTGGACTAGAAATGTTAAATTTACGCAGGCCCAGAATTTGAGGGAAAATTTTTACAAAATGTTTTATAGATGGCATCTGGATCCTAAAAAGCTGTCCTGTATGTACCCGAACCTGCAACCTAAATGTTGGAGATGTGGTTGCTTGGATGCAACCTATTTTCATGTTTGGTGGACTTGTAAAGTTATTAAAGCCTTCTGGATTATGATTTGGTGGAACATTCAAAAGGTTTTTAAAAGGAAGATTAAGTTTACTCCCCAACTGTTTCTTTTGGGAATTTTCGTGGACTTTAATGTTAAAGAAACTATTTTAATGTTGAATTTAATAACAGCAGCAAGATTACTGGTGGGTCAATATTGGAAGAAGGACACTCTGCCTTCTTTAGAAGAATGGGTATTTAAGGTTTCTAATTTAGCAGAAATGGCTAAAATTTCTGCTTATTTAAAGGACCATTCACAAGAGAGATATTTTAACGTATGGAGAAGATGGATAGAATATGTTCAGAAGAAATATGGAACTACAAAGTTTCACTTATTCTGTGAGTAATGATTTTGTTTATAAACTTATGATGTTAAAGTTTGAAGAGAGTTAAGGGTTTTTATGATTTTGTTCATTGTATAATTAGTAAACTTAAATAGATTATGTTTAATATGTTTGCATAATCCTGTATTTTGCTCTGGGAAGTCGGGGGAAGGGGGGTGGGGGGTGGGGGTGGATGGGTTGAAGTTTAAGTAGTTCAGATAAAATAGAAATAGTCTTATTGTATATAATATTAATGTTTTAATTTTGAGAGAGGAACTGCTCGGGCATTTCCCCTGGACCGCATCAAGAGGGACGAGAAGAAGGTGAGAAATAAGTAGGAAGTTGAGGTGAAGGAGGAGAGGGGGTGAGTGAAGAAAAAGAGGGAAAGAAGTAAGTTGGTTTGAGGTGGGATGTGGTTTGGGGGGAAATGGGCGGGCAAGACCGAAAGTGGTGTGTATCAATTTGTTTTATTTTTTATCTGAAGTATTTGTAAGATTGTTATGTATTGTAAAGTTGAAAATAAAAATTTTTACAAAAAAAAAATCAGTATTCAACTCAGGGTGATAATATGTGTACAGTTAGGGGTTTTTTTCCAATGCAAAATGTCTTGTTTGCTGTGTGATTTTGTTTGTTTATCTTTTGGAGTTTTGTACTTTAACTTTTTTTAATAAAATAAAAACATTGACAAAAAAATCTCCAGTGATCAAGAACTCACAACTTCTGAAGGCAGCTGTTCCATGAGCTCTCACTATCAGGAAATTTCTCTTTATTTCTAGGTTGGATCTCTGCTTATAAGTTTCCATCTTGTCCTGCCTTCAAATGCTTTGGAGAATAGGTTGCCTCTTCTTTGTGGCAACTTCTTAGATTTTGGAAGACTGCTATCATGTCACCCCAATCCTTTTCATTAGACATACCCAGTTCCTGCAATCTACTTCATATATTTTAACTTCCAGTGTCCTGGAGATAATTTTTGTTGCTCTTCTCTGCATTCTTTTTTGTATCATGTTGACAAAAACTGGATGCAATATTCCAAGTATGGCCTTATTAAGGCATTATAAAATGGCACTAATACTTCTCATGATCTTGATTCTATTCCTCTGTTAATGAAGCCCAAGACTGTGTGGGCTTTTCTGGTGGCTGCAGCACAATGCTACTCATATTTAAGCGGTTGTCCATTAGGACTCCTAGATCCCTCTCACCCTCACTAGTATTGAGCCAAGTACCACCTATTCTATACCTATGGTTTTTCTTGTATAAATGTAAAACCTTACTTTTCTCACCACTGAATTTCATTTTGGTTGAATAGAGTCCAGTGTTCAAATCTGTCAAAATCCTTCTGGATCTTGAGGTTATCTTTTAAAGTGTTGGGTATTCCTGCCAGCTTGGTGTCATCTGCAAATTTGATGAGTTCTTCTATCCTCTTGTCCAAGTTGTTTATGAAGATGTTGATGAATACTAGGTCTAAGAGAGAAACCTGCGATACCCCACTGCATATATCTCCATCTCCATGTAGATGTAGTTCCAGTAAGGAATACAGGTTGAATGAGGTTGATCAGTTATGAAACCATATGGTGGTGACGCTATCTATTCCATATTTTTCTATCTTACCAAATAATATGTAGTGGTCCACTGCCTTATGAAATTTTAGTTACTTTTGCTCTTTAATAGGGTTCACACAAAAGTCCAATACAGATTATGTATATGGTACAGTACCCATGATAGGAATCCATAAGTAGAAAGTATAAATTGTTCAAAAGAAATCAAGCCATCAAGCCCAAAATCCAGAACAGTATAGGAGCTCCTGCCTTGGGCAGAGGGTTGGACTAGAAGACTTCCAAGATTCTTTCCATCCTATTATACTATGTTTTATATTCTATGTTCTAAATGGCAATAAACTGTCTGCAAAGTATACTCATGGTTCCTAGCCCCGAACATGTTAGGCAAACAGCCAGCACCAGTTCATCTCTTTCAATATGTATTCCATGTATATGCCTTCTTATTGTCTAGTTGTAATCCCTTCCTTTCCAATATTTCCAATCTACAAGGAAGAAAAATAAGGGGGAGGGAGAAGGTCAAGCACAGGACATG
Source organism: Crotalus tigris (assembly GCF_016545835.1). Lineage (NCBI taxonomy): Eukaryota > Metazoa > Chordata > Lepidosauria > Squamata > Viperidae > Crotalus > Crotalus tigris. The sequence goes on from NW_024096844.1 coordinate 101,390, forward strand.
TATTAACTCATTATAATGGTGAACATATGACTGAGATAGATGATTCAAAGGTCAAACATACCTGCCTTGGACACAAAGTTATGACTGTTTAAATATTAATTTCTGCTTTCCAATATTAGATAGATAGATAGATAGATAGATAGATAGATAGATAGATAGATAGATAGATATGTGTGTGTGTGTGTGTATATATGTGCTTTTTTGTAAAAAACAAAAAGGTGCTAGAACTCACACACATCATACAACCTGCCTTACCTACCCTACAAGGTTTATCTTTGTAGTTGAAACCCCTCCTTCAATTTTTACTGTATCTAAAAGACTAGGATTTTGTTCAAGGTAAGTTAATACTATTAATGTTACCATGCACTGTGTGGATTTAAATTACAAGAAGGCATTTTATTCATCTTTTGGGACATTTACCACTGGCATATCCATTTAGTTTGATAAGTGGAAATGTCAGCTTTCTATGTGGAATGAAATTGGCCCAATAAAACAAAATTTGGTTCCTTGTAAAAGATTGAATTATTTTTAAGAAGTTGTCAAACAAGGTGGAAAAATTTACATTTGGAATTTAATAAGGATATTGACTTGAAACAAATTAAAGTTGAAACTTTGTCAGTGAACAGATTACTTTTAATTTACCTTTAACTTAAACCCAATTTAATAAATAGATCTGATTAAACCTCATACTGTAGGTCTACCTTTACATATGACCAATATATGATTAATATATATTATTATTAGTAATAATAATAATACCTCCAAATCAGAAGACATTGGCTTTATTCTTATTCTTCCCCTCTGAATATAAAGTATAAAAGACTAAAAAGAGATTTTTGTAGACATTCTAGCCTTTGAACTACCCAAGGAACCAAAACAGCAAAGTTTCACTGTCGGGCAAGCTTCCATGTCAGCCACCTTTCTTTCCTCTCACTTCGCCTCTTTTTAACCTCACACCCCACCTTCTGTAAGGGAAGGCAAAAGGCTTGCTCACCCTCTAATAAAGATGGCCTCCATGTTTATGTGTCTCCCACCGTCACCATCGGCTTCCACACCACATGGTCTGACCCAGCCAATCAAGTCACGCTCTGGCTGTGGTGCTCCAGTGCCTCATGGTTCCTCCTAGAGGAGGCAGAAAGTGCCGGAGGGGATCCCACTCGCACCGTACCACCAGTGGGGCATTTTCAAAAACATTGTATAAAATAATTATCTATCTATCTATCTATCTATCTATCTATCTATCTATCTATCCATCCATCCATCTATCTATCTATCTATCTATCATCTATCATCATAAATAGCTACCAACCTATGCCTTTTATGCATTCCACGCCAGTCACATATTCAGCTCCTATTGAAACAAAAGACTCAAACACATTATACAGCACCTAAAAGAGAAATAAAATTATAGTTTCATGAATAAATAATATGAGACAGAATTAAAATAGAGAATTCCATTTTAAAATATGTAAACAAACTTTGATCAAATGCTTATGCAAAAATATTTTTTCCCCTCTCCATTCAGTTGAATCTGATTCTCAGAGACTGCTTGGACAAGCCCCTGCAATTTTCTTGGCAAAGTTTTTCAAAAGGAGTTTGCCATTATCTCCTTCCTAGGATTAAAAGAAAGTGACTTTCTGCTTAAGGTGAGACTAGAACTCATACTCTTCCAGTTTTTAGCCAGACACCTTAATTACTATACCAAACTGGCCTCCATATCCAATAACAAATATCAAATGTATCAAAATCATATTAAAAAGCTAACATATATTTTACTATATAAGGAATAAAGTAAAACAAGGATAGGGATATTTTAGTGTATAAGAAATACAGAAAAGGTATGGGGTAATTCTAGTTAGCAGCATCACTCAATCTGATCTCCCTTCCTCCTGAAAAACTAAAATTATTCTCTTTTCGTTTTCCAAATTATTTAAGAAAGTATTTAACTAGAGATGATGGAAGGTATAAGTCACATCTGGGAAGAAAAAAATTACTACTGTCAGACCTTCCCCAATCCGATCCCTTAGTAAAGAAAAGCCTTCAACTCCATTTGGTTAAAGCAAAGGGTCTTTTACTAAGGATGTTTGTTACAGTAAAGTCAAGCCAGCTGTCAAATCTACCGCACTCACTAGATAGAAAAATAAGGTGTAAGTTTGCCCCAGCCCATCCCTCTCCCCATGACCAGTCCGTTTTCAGCCAACTGGAGCTCACCAAGATGTTTTGAGAATTCTGAGATATTTGGGGGTAATTTGCATATTTCTCAGCTTGCCTGGCCATGGGATGCTGGTACAATCAGGATCTGGCTGCTCTGATCATTACCACCTGTCATTCCCCCTCTCTTGATTTCCTATTACATACACATAAAGCTTATTGCCCTTTCATCCTTCCCCCTGTCTTCCCCCTTTCATCCTTCCTCAATCTTCTTCTTTTGATGGCAGGATGCCTGTGAGAAGTCAAGCTGAACCAGGCAGAGCTGACATTCTGCCCCCCTTGACAGAGATGTTAGTCCTGCAAAAGAAAAAGAGAGGGGAGAGATATACAAAATTTCTCAATTAGCAAAACACTTGAGTGAGGCTTATCTGGGTATGGGTCATGGAATTTTTAAAGCAGTTTGGGGCTTTAATATGTTGGGAGTTGGCCCATTCAATTTCTGAGGGGGGGGGAGTCTTTCCAGGCTAATAAATACTGGGTTTTTCCCTGATGTATATGAGAGTCCAAAATATCTTTGACTTCAAAGTGCTGCTATCTCTCAATCATAATGGGGTCAGGAGTTGGTTACGATTTGGGATGGAAGGGAGATGTAATTTTTGGTTTCAGTAGGCTACAATGAAATACTGGGCATACATGTCTGAGCATTTTTGGCAGCTCAAGTTCTACAATTACTGGGCTAATAATCCTTTTGATAGGGAAAGGTCCAACATATTTCGGCCCCATTTTTTTTGACAGTTGTCTAGATTGTAAGAATTTCATAGAGAGATAGATCTTGTCTCCCACTTTAAAGTCTTTTGGCTTGATATGTTTTTCATCAGCCTGTTTTTCTATGCTTCTCTAGCTTCATCCAAAGTTTTTCTCATCACTGGCCAGGTATTCCATAACTGGGAAATCCAGTCTTTCAATGATACAGTTAATGGGGTGGTCTGAGGTAGTTCAGGAATAGATACAAAGTCTTCTCCTGTGGCCACGTTAAATGGTTATTGTAGGTGACCTCCACGAAAGGAGGAGGTCCATCCAATTGTTCCGTTGGTAATTAATACAGCATTTGAGGTACTGCTCCAGAATGCCATTGGCTTGTTCACAGCCCCCATTAAGTAGACAGATGATGTGAGGAGCCCAGCCTCTGAATGGTCCCCAAAAATTTTAGGAACTCCTGCCAAAACTGCGAAGGCAATTGGACTCCACGATTTGAGATTATTCTTTCTGGAGTACCATGCAGCTAATAGAAATGCTGCATGAATAGTTTAGCCAAAGAATTCATTGAAGGGATTTTTTGACAGGGTATGAAGTACACTTGCTTGGAGAACAGATTGGTTATCACCCAAATCATTATATTTCTTGCGCTTTCGGGCAATTCTACAATACAGGTGTTAGGTTTACCTTATATGCAGCTCTATCATTCATCTTTATTGTATTTGTTTCCTGTGTCACATTGCTAGTTTATGATTCATCTCTATTGTTCCTGTGATGCATTTCCTGTTCCTGTTATATTCTTACTCTCTAAAAAGGATGGCTTCTGCACAGTGATGGCTTGCATTGTATTTACTTACTCCAGATGAAACATGGTATCAGAAGCATCTGAATCTGTGCTGTCTCTACACATTTGATGCATGTCAATCTAGCACTTTCGGTCCTGTCCTGAAATTTGAGCATTTGAAGCAAGAAAATCAGCATCATGGCAGCTGCTAACAGCCTGAGGCAATGAGGGTGAATGGAGATTGCAGCAGTAACTGGGACTTTTCCAAACAGAGCGCAGCATAGTGGAAGTATTTACAAATCTGAATTTGAGATTGTGGAAGCCAATCAGAAACCGCTATTGTGTGGATCAACATGTGAGCATCTGGGTTTGATGCAATTCACCATTCCGGCTGAGTTACACAATGTTGAGATTCACTCTTCAAAATCCTTAGTGAGAAGGATCAGCAAATCTTCCAAGTCGACAATGAGGTGTTTGAGGGCCCCATAATATCTGTTCCAGGAGAGATTCACTTTGAACTTGATCCTGCCATTTCACCAGTACAATGTGCCCCACACAATGTGCCAATAGCCATTAAGCCTTGGATCAAAGTGCAACTGGAGAAGTATGAAGCTGAAGGACATATTACTTCAGTATCTGAGCCTACCGATTAGATAAGCAACATGGTTATTATTAGAAAGCCTGAGAAGACCAGAATCTGCATTGATCCCAAGTTTCTGAATATGGCCCTAAAACGGTCACATTACCTAATGCCAATACTTGATGGCATTACCCAAAGCATGAGGTTTCATGCTTGTTGACGCTAGAGATGCCTTTTTACAGTGCAAACTGGATGAAAAGAGTAGCTACATGACCACATTTTGGACTCATTGGGGCAGAAAGAGATGGCTCAAATTACCCTTTCAAGTCTCCATAGCACCAGAAGTGTATCAATGAAAGCAGCATGAACTTTTGAATGGACTCAGTGGAATTGCGCCAATAGCTGATGACATTCTCATAGTTGGCTGTGGTGATACGGATGAAGAAACTGAGCATGATCATGATGAGAAGCTAATAGCACTACTAGACCATTGTAGGCAGGTGATGCTGAGGCTCAGTGCAAAGAAATTGTAGTTCAAGGTGCAAGAAATCCATTTCTATGGACATATCCTGTCCTCACAAGACTTAAAAGCTGACCTGGATAAGATAAGAGCCATTGTAGACATGTCACCACCCGCCAATGCCAAATTGGTGGAGAGATTTATCAGTTTTACCACATACTTAGCAAAATTCTTGCTGCATCTGTCTGAGGTATGTCAGCCATTGAGACATCTGCTGGACAAAGATGCAGTTTGGCACTGGCTTCCTAATCATGACCAGGCAGTAAAGGAGATAAAATGCTTGGTCATCATTTCCCCAGTGTTGAAATACTATGATTTCACAAAGCCTGTTACAATTCAAAGCAAGCAAAAATGGCCTAGGATGTTGCCTATTACAAGAAAGTCAATCAGTTGTATATGCATCCAGGGCTCTTTCATCTGCTGAGTTAAATTATGCTCAAATGAAAAAGGAATGTTTAAATATTGTATTTGCCTACCAGCATTTCCATCATTATCTTTATGGCCAGGATACAATCACTGCTAAAACCGATCACAAGCTGCTAATAGCCATATTAAAGAAGCTCCTTTTGTGTGCTCCCAAGCGTTTGCAGAGCATGATGCTTACATTGCAGCATTACAACCTCAATGTTGTCTACAAGCCAGGACATGAAATGATACCCTGAGCAGGGTACCTCAGATCAGGTGACATCTGGAGGAGAGCACGAGTATCAGGTGGTTTGTTTGTTGAAACAGGAACAAACCCTCTTTGCTGAAGTCATTCAAGCAGACTATCTTAATGTCACATATCCAGATGACAGGCCAGACTCACCTAGTATTACCGGGCCAAACTTACCCACTGACAATAGGGAAGGCACAGTATTGATGCCACAGAGCAATGCTAATGACAGTTTTGAGCGAGGTGGTATACCTGATAGCAGTCAAATGCAGAACATCTCAGTAAGTGATGAGAAGAGCCCAGCAACCTCAGTGAGGTCAGAGAAACTCTTAATACAAAGAAGGCCAGTTTTCATCTGTAATGGCAGACATTCATAACCACCCAACAGACTTAACCTATAGGAAGTGTTGTTGTTGGTTCTCATCCAAGATTTCACAATGTTGTTTGGTTAACATGAAAAGGGTGTTATGTTTACCTTATATGCCGCTCTATCATTCATCTCTATTGTATTTGTTTCCTGTGTCACATTGCTACTCTATGTGATTCATCTCTATTGTTCCTGTGATGCATTTCCTGTTCCTGTTGTAATCTCACTCTCTAAAAAAGAGTGATGGCTTGTATTATATTTACTTACTCCACATAAAACAGTCCATTGATATCTCTTTCCATGGGGCTTTGGGCTCTGCTACTGCCTGGAGAAGCCCGAGTATTTTCCCTTGTCACCTCTTGGCAGAGGCACAAATGGGATAGCTAACCACATAGCTCACTATGTCCTTTTTTCAGTGACAAAATTTTTACAAAACCAAAATGTCCCGCCATTTTGAATCATGTTTTTTTTGTAAAACCATTAATTATTGGCTTTGTGGGACACATAGTTGGCTACCCCAAGCTAGACCATCTTGCATTGTATATTCTCCCTTGTGCATTTGGAACCACTTGTCCTCCTCCAAAGCTGCCTTTAGGGTACCCTTTAAATCATCAGCTAGTTGGGTTTTCATTTTGGCTTGTGCCTGGATGGTGACTGGGTGCCAGTTGCCTGGAGGGGATGACCGGTTTAATTACATCTGGCTTTGAACTATTTATTTTAGCAGCCTGGATAAAGCATCTGCTAGAAAGTTCCTCCCTCCTGGGAGGTACCTTATTGTGAAGTTGAATTGGTTAAAGTATTGAGTCCACCAATCCTGTTTGGGCGATAGTCTCTGGGGGGATTTCAAGGCTTCTAAACTTTTATGGTCAGTCCGTACTTCAAATGGGGTTTTCCCTCCTAGAAAATGCCTCCAAGTTAGGAGCACCCAATGCATTGCATAGGCTTCCTTCTCCCAGACTGACCACCTCTGCTGCATCTCATTTAGCTTTTTAGAAGAGTTGGCACATGGCTGCAGAACCCCTTGCTTATTTTCCTGTAGAAGCACTGTGCCCACTGCAACATCACTAGGATCAGCCTGAATGATGACGGGAGTGTTGGGGTCTTGGTGTTTCGGTACTGGCTCCCCTGCGAACAAGCGCTTAAGCTTTTTGAATGCGGCCTGGCATTCCATAATCCATTTAAGTGGTTGGTTGGGTTTGGGTTTTCCCTTCCTTTTTGTTTTTAGCAGGTTGGTGATGGGGAGGTCAATCCAGACAAACGAGGGGGTAAATTGGTGGTAAAAGTTTGCAAATCCCAGGAAGCTTTGCAGTTGTTTCCGGGTGTGGGGAGGAGCCCACTCTAGCACTGCCTGCACCTTTTTGGGGTCTATTTCTATCCCATCACGGGAGATGTGGTAGCCCAGATAGTCAATTTTATTCTGGTAGAATTTGCATTTGGACAGCTTGGCATATAGTTTAGCTCCTTGAAACTTCTTGAGGAGCTCTGACTAGCTTTAGGTCCTCTGCCATTGTCTCAATATAGATTAAAATATCATCCAGGTAAATTAAAACTCCTAATATAAGTATTTAAGCAGCACTTTGTTTATTAGCTGCATAAACACAGCAAGAGCCCCTTGCAGTCCAAAAGGGAGAACCTGGAACTAGAAGCATCCTAGGGGGCAATTGAAAGCTGTTTTCCACTCATCCCCTGCTTTGATCCTCGTTCGGTAGTATGCCTCCCACAAATCCAACTTGATGAAGACCCTTCCCTTGGCCAAATCAGCTAGCGTATCCTTCATGAGGGGGAGAGCACGAGTATCAGATGGTACACGTTTTCCACACACTGCATTGAGCCCACAATAGTCGGGTCTCTCGCAGGCAGCTGCCATGGTCCTCATAGGTGAATGTCATTTCCATGGGTTTTTCTTCCCATTCCGCCTTTTTCCTATCCTAAGGGACCACTGGAGTTTTAGTCGGTTGTCATCTCCTAGCTATCCGAAGAGAGTCAGCTCTCTAGGAGAGGGTTTCAAGGATGCTTCCCTCCAGGCCTCAAAATCTCCCTGACCACTCCTTGAGCTGACATCATTTGCACGGTCCCCAACAATAGAGATGGTTTCCTCTCCAGGTTCACCAAACTGCAGAGCTGGCTCAATGTCAGACCTGCCTCAATCCGATCCCTTACAGGGAAAAAAGCCTTCGACTCCATTTGATTAAAGCAAAGGATTCTTTTACTAAGAATGTTGGTTGCAGTAAAGTCAAGCCAGCTGTGAAATCTACCATGCTTGCTAGATAAAAAAACAAGGTGTAGGTTTGCCCCAGCCCATCCCTCCCCCTGTAACCAGTCTGTTTCCAGCCAACCAGAGCTCGCCAAGATGTTTTGAGAACTCTGAGATGTTTTGGGGGTAATTTGCATATTTCTTAGCTTGCCTGGCCATGGGATACTGGTAAAATCAGCATCTGGCTGCTCTGATCATTATCACCTGTCATTCCCCCTCTCTCGATTTCCTATTACATACACATAAAGCTTTATTGCCCTTTCATCCTTCCCTCTTTCTTTTTTTGATGGCAGGGTGCTTGTGAGGGATCATGCTGAACCAGGCAGAGCTGACAGCTACCAATATCTACTACATCCTATCAACTGAGATATCAGTTTTCTAAAACTCTTCCATATATTCCTGTTAGAGGCTTTTCTAAAGTGTGAGATGTTATGTGCTGCCCCACTCACTCACACACATAACTGTGGTTTAGTGAGTTTATTAATATTCCTCAGCAATTCCCCTTGCCAAAACCCAGAACTATCCCAATAAAGTCCAGCCACAAACTTACCAAGGTTAGTCCACAGAGCAATGGCCAAATAGTCCACAAAGCACTTGAAAGTTGTTCAAACAAAATAACTCCACCAGACAAACTTAAATCCACCAAACAAACTTAAATCTACACACAAGAGACCTCACGAGTCAAGAAAAGTCCAGTTTCCAAGGTACAATTCAATTCTAAATACGGTATCAATCCCGAATGAGGCAGAAATCACGAAGACCAAAAAATACCTAGTTAGAAAACAAACACATTGTTCCCAGCAACACCTCCATCTGCCAGCTGTGATAAATAGCCAACTTTCAATGCAGCCCATCAAGACGGGCAGGGCTTTCTCCTCTCTGCTCCTGCCTTTTCTCTGCCCTACAGTACATGTTCTCAGATCAGTGTAAAAGGCAGTTCCTCATCCTCTTTGCTGGCTATCTGCAATTGGAAGTTTTCCCCAGTTATTTGGAGCTATCAATCAACTCAATTCCTGATGTGCCAGGAATCGGCTCATCCTCTCTGAGCTGATATCTACACAGGTATCTACACAGGTATCCAAGGGAGTCATCACACATCAAGTCAAGAAAGTGTTACTTATATGTATAAGAATGGATGACCATAGGTGAATATTTGTATATGAACATACATATAGCTTTTAGCTAGGAGATCAGATTATTACTTAGTTCAATCCACATCAGCATTCTGGAAGATTATCACTTTAGAGAGTGGAACACTTAAATTATGTTGTAGAATCCTTAACACAGTCTGGAATACTAAAAGAAACATTTTCAAACCCTACCATTTCAGAATGTGCTAGGGTTTTTAATCATCACTGGGGTGTGACTGAGGGAATGAGTGTTCCAGATGAGATTTCTTTGGAGTTTACAAAAAAACAAAATAGAAGAACTCCATGGGCTTTTACTCTGCACCCCAATGAAAGGAGGGCAGGAACAGATTGGATAAATGTGTTTGCCTCTAAAGCATAAAAAACACATAATGATTGCATATAATTTCAACTCTTCTACCTCTGGTATGAAAGGTCTAAAACAGAGTGTGCAATTTAAGTCAGTGTGATGTCTATATCTGATTTTTTGAGGACTATACTCCAAAAGAGAGTGGACCTAGTAGTAGTTTGGGGGGGGGCAGTGTGTGTTAGAAAGTTATGAGACAAAATAAATTGTCTTAAGGATCTAATTTGTTCCTTAACATTCCATATAAAAAAAGATTCACAAAGGTCAGTGGGAACCAGAATATGGATTTCAGTTGGCCCTATGTAGTGTTCCACTTTTTGCACATGTGGAAAACATTTTAATTATAAAAAAAACGATGTGCGCGTTAAAATATTCCCCAATCATTCTAATAATTAATTGATTACTTTTCAGTTTAGAACATAAGGCCTCAGCTTTTTTTCTATCTTGGCAACCAGGACTGAACTCAGTATTTCAAGTGTGGCCTCACTACTCGCGAATGAAGCAGTGCTATCATCTCTTGTGATCTTGATACTATCTATGTGCTGCTGTTTTAAACATTATTACTTCATATCATTTATTTGCAAATCTAAGTTTCCTGAACCTAAATTTTTCAATGCATTCTGATCAGAATTTCAGTAGCCAACAGTCTTCAAAAAGAATCTTACCACAGTTACAGCATCATTGAGCAGTGATTCTCCAAAAACAATTATGAAAAGAATATCATTGACATGAACTTCTTCAAACACAGCGAGCACAGCAACAGGATCCACTGCAGCTATTAAACTGCCAAACAGGAGAAAATCAAGCAATCCACTATGAAGTTCACCTAAAACAGCAATGTAGATCATAAAAACACAGAATTACTGAACCAGATTGGAAATTCCCATTAGGCCCTAAGAAATTAAGAAAGATGTAAATTAAAGTGTTCCCAGAGATAACAATCTAAACATTGTTTGAACATTTCCAATGAGGGAGAAGGAACTACCTTTCTGAATAATTAGCTGCACTAGTGAATTAGTCTTCCAATCCACCTCCATCCTGTTTATGTATTGGCCCCATTTTATCCAGTTTGTTGTTAATTTTAATGTTTTAACTTTAATGCCAAATCTTTAATGCTTTTAATGTTCTGTTTTGTATAGTTCTTTTACAATATTGTAGATGTTGTTAGCCACCCAGAGTCACTTGATAGTGAAATGGGCAGCATATAAATTTAATAAATAAAATAAATAAAAATAAATTATATTTCTCATTATAATCTTGAAGAAATAAGTAAGCTAATATTAATAATTCCCAATATTAATAGAAATTTAGCCCTTCAGCACATTTATATACTAAAACATCACAAAATTTAATATTCAAACATATTAAAAAAAACTCAAAATTACTGTATAAGAAATAGAAACACTATTAAAAACTACAGAAGGAAAAAAGTTCTACTATAGAGTATTTTGCATATACTCTTACATAAAACATTTTTCCTTCTTTCCCTTTTACCTTGAGTGGAAAGCAGTCCACCTTGGATAGAAGCTAATATTACGCTAATACCCAAAGAAGACTCAGACTTGACTCAGATAAAGAATTACAGATCAATATCTCTACTAAATGTGGATTATAAAATTTTACTTCGATAATAGCAGAAAGACTAAAGAGATTTTTGATTGAATTTATACATTCAAATCAAAATGGATTCTTATCAAAGAGACAAATAAAGAATAATTTAAGAATGATTTTAGGCACATTGGAATATTATGAAATGCATCCAGGGGAACACATGGCATTAATCTTTCTAGATGCACAGAAAGCTTTTGATAATGTCAATTGGCAATTTATGGTTCAGAAACTAAACTATATGGATTTTGGAGAAAACTTTTTGAATATAATCCAAACAGTTTCAATATTAAAAAAGGACCCAGAAATGAAAGGAATGGAGATAAAAGATGAAAAGTATAAACTACAAGCATTTGTGGATGACTTTATATTTATATTAGAGGATCCCTTGGAGACAAGTCCTAAATTATTAGCAAAGATCGAAGAATTTGGAGAAATAGCAGGACTGAAAATAAATAGAGAAAAGACTAAAGTTATAGTTAAAAATCTGACAGATAAACAAAAAAACCCCAATTGTCAGAAAAAACAGATCTTCAAGTAATTAAGAAAGTCAAATACTTGGGGATATATCTAACAGCAAGGTTAGATATATCCCCAATAAAAAAACAATAAAAAAAGACAACTACATAAAATTACTAAAACAAATAAAACTAGACCTGGAAAAATGGAAAAATCTACAGCTATCAATTTTGGGAAGAATAGTAATTGTGAAAGTGAATATCTACCAAAACTGCTTTTCTTATTTCAAACAATACCGATAAAAAATGAGAATTTTTTTTGATGAATTAAATGCATCAATGTTGAAATTTATTTGGCAAGGGAAAAAAGCTAGAATTACTGAAAATGTTACAAGAAGTAAAAGAAAATGGAGGCTTTGGGCTACCAGATTGGGTTCTGTATTATCAAGTAGCTGAATTAATATGCTTAAAAGAATGGATAACTCTTAGAAACAAAAGACTGTTATATCTAGAAAGGCATGACCTACAACTTGGATAGCATGGATTTCTATGGTATGGGAAGAACAAAATTCATAAATACTTTCAAAACCACTATGTAAGAAATGCACTGCTTTTGACATGGGAAAAGATAAAATCGAGAATTAACATGAAAATACCAGGATGGATTTCAACAATGGATGCATTTGTAAATCCAAATTTAATTAATTATGAGAAACTTGTGACTTATAAAGATATTTTGAATACTGATGGGAAACTACAAACTAAACAAGAATTAGAAGAACAGGGCATAAAGCTATCATGGTGGCCACATTTGCAAATGCAAATGAGATATGAGAAAGATGTAAAAGTATATGGTTTTTACAAAGATCAGACAGTGTTTGACCAGATACTATTGTCATCACATGACAAATTAATTAATAAAGTGTACAGTTTTCTGTTAAATTTAAAGATGGAAAATGAACAAGTTAAAGAAATAAAGATAATATGGGCAAAAAAGTTTGGGCACAATGTAGAGTTAGAAAAATGGCAAAACTTATGAGAAAGAAACTATAAAATAACAAGGGCAACTACTTATAAAGAAAATTTATATAAAATGTTCTATAGATGGCACTTACCACCTGCAAGACTAGCAAAAATGTTTAAAAATATGTCTAGCAATTTTTGGAAATGCAGACAAAATCCAGGCACATATTATCATCTTTGGTGGACATGCCCTAAAGCAAATAATTTTTGGTCAAAAATACATGAAAGACATGCTGTCACACCTATCGAAAGGGAAATTTTTTTCTAAACTAGACCTAAGGGAAGCTTACTATCGCGTGAGAATTAAGGAAGGGGACGAATGGAAGACTGCATTTAACTGCCCCATGGGGTGCTATCAATTCAAAGTCTTGCCATTTGGATTACAAGGGGGCCCTGCAGTCTTTATGCAATTAATCAATGACGTTCTAAGGGAGCACCTATTTAAGGGGGTCCTTGTTTACTTGGACGACATTCTTATCTTTACTGAAACAAAAGAAGAACACGTCAAACTTGTCAGAGCGGTTTTAAAGAAGCTGCGAGCCGCTCACCTATATGCCAAACTCTCAAAATGCGAATTCCACCAGGAAAGGATAGACTACCTAGGCTATCGCATATCCCCACAGGGCATTGAAATGGACCCGGAGAAGGTCAAAGCAGTACTAAATTGGGCACCACCCCGCACAAGAAAGCAACTACAAAGTTTCCTGGGCTTTGCAAATTTTTACCGCCAATTCATCCCCTCATTTGCACAGATAGCCTTGCCCCTCACTAACTTACTAAAAACGAAGGGAACATCCTCAGTAAAACCTAGCCAGCCACTAACATGGACAATGGAGTGCCAAGCAGCGTTTGAGAGACTAAAGAGACTTTTTTCTGCCGAACCAGTACTAAGGCACCCAGACATGGACAAGCCCTTCATAATACAGGCAGATGCAAGTGATGTGGCAGTGGGGGCTGTGCTATTACAAGAAAATGATGATGCAGTATTGCAACCCTGTGCATATACATCCAAGAAACTCACGGAAACAGAACAGCGCTGGCCCGTATGGGAGAAGGAGGCTTATGGGATACGTTGGGCATTACTCACGTGGCGACAGTTCCTGGAAGGCAACAAAATCCCCTTCCAGGTGTGGACTGATCACAAAAATTTAGAAGCCCTGAAAACTTCCAGGAAACTCAATCCCAAACAAGCCCGCTGGTCCCAGCATTTTCACCAATTCCAATTTAAGCTCAAACATTTACCAGGAAGAAAGAACTTCCTGGCAGATGCACTATCTCGCATGCCCCAATATAACAGCGCACGAACCACAGACTCTAGACCAATAATGGCAGAGTCACAACTGGCAGCGCCAGTAACCACAAGAACCCAAGCCAAAATAAAACCACAACTGGACAGCCAAACTGGGATTGAATTCAGAAAAAGTTTGGAAACAGATGAATGGTTCCAGAAAAACAAACATGTGTGCACAATGAGAGACGGATTGCCTTGGGTAGGGGAAAAGTTATATATACCAACAACTCAAAGACTAACTTTCATGCAACTTTGCCATGACACAAAATCAGCAGGGCATTTTGGATTTGTAAAAACTTTACACTTAATTAAACGGCAATTTTGGTGGCCATCAATAAAAAAGGACATAGAAAGTTATGTTGCCAGCTGCCCAACCTGTGCATCAGCAAAGAGGTTGCAAGGGAAATCGCCAGGGCTATTACAACCAGTGGCAAGTCCCTCAGCCCCCTGGAGGGAAATAGCCATGGATTTTATAGTGGAATTGCCAGAAAGCAATGGGAATACTGTTATCTGGACAGTCACGGACCTATTTTCCAAACAGGTGCACTTTATCCCTTGCCAAAAAATTCCCACTGCAAAGGCCTTAGCAAAACTTTTCATCCAGCACATTTACAGATTGCACGGGGCACCCCTAATGTAAGGACCCACCCCACTTTGCATCTTAAGAAGACAGAACTCTTGGAATAATTCTTCCAACAGGAATCCTTTATTAAGAGAAAATGGTTGCAGGCATGCTAGACAGGACTTGGGGTTCAAGCTCTCCCATTCAAGGTTTTAAGGGGTTCCCCAGTAGTCCCACCCAATCAACCCCCCTTCCAGTGATAGTTTCAAGTATCACAATTTCACCCCCTTTCTTCTTTCTTCCGTCTGGATGGAGACTTCAGATAACTACATGAAAGGCAAATACCCTTCTTTGGTATGCTAAGCTTTGGTTACAATAAACAACATTCAGCTCTTTGAAGTGTACTGAAGGAAGTGAGGGCCATAAAGCCCCTTTGTTCTCCCCCTTCTCTCCCTCTTATGGCAGAATCCAGAGAAGGCAGAATTGGGGTTTTCTATATTTGATGATTAAAGATGAAATATAATTGGATTCTGACAGGTGGCTAGAAAAGATGATAGAAGCATATGTAGACTATAAACCGGAATTATTTCTTTTAGGTATAATCTCAGAAAATTATGATAAAAATGTGTATACTTAACAGTTAATACATGTATTAACAGCAGCGAGAATTACATTTGCTCAATATTAGAGAAATGAAGAAATACCTTCTGAAGAAGATATAATTAAGAAAATGTTGGACTGTGCAAAAATGAATAAGCTCACATTGCAAATGAAAGGGAAACAAGATTCAGAATAGTTCCAAACATGGGAAAAAATGTATAAATGGTTAGAAAAACAGAATAAAGGATAGGAATGGAAACTGTATTACTATTAATGTTAAATATGTACACCCAGACAACATGTTGTTTACTAAATACTAAAAATTATTATTGTAAAAAACATATATGTTTTCTGAGGTTTTCGCAGGTGTTTGTAGGTAGGTCTTTGGTTTTTCGGGTTTTCTCCCGCATAAAATTGGAAGTGTCTTGGCGACGTTTCAACGAAGTCCCATTCGTCATCTTCAGGCTGGTGTTTTCAGCTTCATGCTTCGAGGAACAATGTGTGGTCTTACCTGTTTCTTCCTTTTAACTGCCAGTGGGGGTATGAACTGATTGGGTGGGAGCTTGGCTGTGTTCTGGTTGGGTGGAGGTGTGTTCTGATTGGTTAGGGGCTTGGCTGTGCTCTGATTGGATCGGGGGGTTGGCTGTGCTCTGATTGGATGGGGTGTTGGCTGTGTTCTGATTGGATGGGAGAGTGTTCTGTTTGGGTGGGGGCTTTGTTGTGCTCAGGTTAGTCTGAGTTGCAGGGAGGTTTAAGATGGTGGGCTGCCTTGCTATTTTTTGGCTTCGCGTTCGTGGTCGTGCCTCATCTTCATGGTGGGTGTAAGTTTGCTTCATGTATGGATTGGAGGGGTTTAAAGTGGCTAATGATGCAGCTGTGGTCTGGCTTCTGGTTTGTGGTCGTGCTTCATCATCGGTGTGGCTTTGGGTTTGCTTTTGTGTGGTGGTGACATCCTGTGTGGTTTTTGTGAGTGTAGGTCTGGTGTCCTTTGTGTTAGGGAGTCGTTTGTCAGTAAGGGCGGGTTTCCAAATGGCTGGTAGGCGGGAGGTATCATCTTGTTTGTTCATGCTATGTGGACGTTTTTCTATCTCGATGGCTTCTCTGATTATTCTGTTATTAAAATGTTCAGTTTTGGCGATAGTTCTGGTATTTTTAAAGTCAATTTCATGTCCTGTGGCTTTAAGGTGTTGGACCAGGGAAGATGTTGGTTCCTCTTTTTTGACTGAGTTCTTATGTTCTTCAATGCGTGCATTTATTCTTCTGTTGGTTTGTCCGATGTATGTGTTGGGACAAGCGGTGCATGGGATTTCATATACTCCTTGATTTTCTAACTCAATTTTGTCTTTGGGGTTTCTTAGGATGGTGGATATTTTTCTGTTTGTGCAGAATGCTGTTTTGATGCTGTGTTTATGGAAGATCTTGCTGATTCTGTCTGTGGTGCCTTTTATGTATGGAAGGAGGGCTTTGCCATTTTCTTGTTCTCTATCTTGGATTTTAGTGGGGGTTTCTTTTTGGATTAGGTTTGTAATCTTATTTCTTTGGAATCCATTGGATGTTAGTACATTGGTGAGAGTGTGTAGTTCGGTTTTTAGGTGTTGTTCATTAGCTAAGCGTTTTGTTCTGGAGATGAGTGTCTTGGCTACGGAGTTGATCTGTGCTGGGTGGTGGTGTGAGAGAGTGTGCAGATAGCGGTTTGTGTGTGTTTTCTTCTGGTAGATGGTGTGTCCTAAGGAGCCATTGGATTTCTTGTAGACTAAGACATCCAGGAAGGGAAGTTGGTTATTAGCTTCTGTTTCCATGGTGAACTGTATTTTGGGGTGTAGGCTGTTGAGGTGTGTGAGGAAGTTCTCCAGTTTTTCTTTCCCATGTGGCCAGATTATGAAGGTGTCGTCTAAGTATCTGAGCCAGAGTTTGGGTTTGTGATCCGATTTTTCTAGAGCTTGAGTTTCAAAGTGTTCCATGTAGAGGTTTGCAATGACAGGTGAGAGGGGTGATCCCATGGGTGCTCTTTCTGTTTGTTTGTATTTTTGTCCATTATAGATGAAGTATGTGTTGGATAGGCAGTGGTTGGTCAGATCTAAGATGTGTTTTTGGGGGGTTATATTTGTTTTGGATAGCTGTCAAGGCTTCTTTGATAGGCACTTGGGTGAAGAGGGATATGACATTGAAGCTCATGAGTAGGTCGCTGGGCTGTAAGTTTTGTTTCTTTATGATCTCTATAAACTGGAATGAGTTTTTTACGTGTAAGGTGATGGATTCTGCATAGGGCTGTAGTTGTTTGGCGAGAAATTTGGCTAGGTTTTGTAGAGGTGAGCCTATGGAGCTGACTATGGGCCTGAGTGGGGTTCCTTCTTTGTGTATCTTGGGGAGACCATAGAGTTTAGGGCATCTGGATGATTTCTCTCTGGAAATGATTCTTTGCTGGATCTCTTCACTAATGGGGGAGGCTTTTATTTTGGATCTGGAGAATATATATATATATATATATATATATATATATATATATATATATATATATATAAAATGCTTTATGTTACACCCTGTTGACCCAAATATGGGAGAGAGAAATCTTTTGCCTTGTATCAGCTCAAACTAGAGCCATCCACAGGCAGCAGTCACAACTGTGACATCATATACATATCTAAAATTTAGATTGCTAGCAAAGAATTAAGGGAGAATCTGAATAGCTATTTTGAACTCTTTAGTTCTTTTCCACCAGACATACCCTTCTGAGATTCGAACCTGGGCTGTCTGCATGTTAGGCAGCTGTATTAAACCTCTAGGCCACAGGCTCTTTCTCACTTTTGCCAGCTGTGTTAGGGAGGGAAGAAACAGGGGAGGAGTTATCTAGAATGCTGTATGTTACACCCTGTTGACCCAAATATGGGAGAGAGAAATCTTTTGCCTTGTATCAGCTCAAACTAGACAAAGGTAGGGTGACTGTTATTATGGATAGAACACTGTATACAGCTAAAGTACTTGAACTCTTGAATGATAAGTTGGCCTATAGAGTAATTAAAAAAGACCCCTTAATAACGCTTAAAAATAAAATCAACAAACTGCTAGACAACTTTAAGCGTTGTAAGAAGATCGGAGATGACACCCTAAAGAGGATACGTCCCTGTGACACGGTCCTTGCCCGTTTTTACGGTCTACCAAAGATCCACAAGGAAGGTACCCCCCTTCGCCCCATTGTATCATTCAGGGGCACCCCCATCTCAGGACTAGCTAAATGGCTTAGTACCCGCATCAACCACCTCGTAGATGGCAGTAACCCCATGGTCAGATCTGCAGAAGAATTTTTAACTAGAATTAAGACCCTTAGGGTGGAGGATGATGAGATGATGGTGTCGTTCGACGTCACCTCTCTCTTCAGCTCCATTCCTCAGGACTTAGCCATCTCTGTCCTGAAAGAACGTTTGACATCTATGAGAGAAGGTCATCACCAAGATTCCCTTCAGACGGAAGACCTCGTGAAATTGATAGAAATATGTCTCCAGACTTATTTCACATTCCAAGGTACCATCTATGAACAGAGAAAAGGAACCCCGATGGGCTCCCCCATCTCCAGTATTATAGCTGAGGTAGTCCTTCAACAGCTTGAACATAAGGCTATGACTTTATACCAACCCAAATTTTGGGTTCGATACGTGGACGATACATTTGCTATTGTTAAAAGACAACATGTAACTACATTTATGGGAATATTAAATTCCATCTACTCTGACATAAGGTTTACTGTAGAGGAAGAAAGACACAATTCTCTTGCCTTCTTAGATGTTTCCATCCCCCGTCAACCAGATGGATACCTACATACGAAGGTATTCCATAAACCAACCCACACAGATAGAATCCTCCATTACCAGAGTAATCATCCTGTTTCCCATAAAATCAGCTGCATTAAAATGTTATTTAAACGCATTGACTCCCACTGCAGCACGGATGAATATAAGAAAGAAGAGAGGAGACACCTCTTCCATACGTGCATATATAACGGTTATCCATTAAAATTTATCAAACGACATTGTACAACCTTCCAGCACCGGACCACCTAACGAAGAAGGGATTCCCCCCTACAAAAAACACACATCTCCCTCCCATACATAAGTAACATCTCAGAGGCCACAGCCAGACTACTAGCACCCCATGGTATAGAAGTAGCTCACAAACCTAACCAAACCCTACGATCAAAAATTATGCGTCCAAAGGACCCCCTACCTACCATGGAGAAATCTGCTATTGTTTATAAGATCAACTGCAAAAATTGTGAAGGCAACTATGTGGGAGAAACAGCCAAATGCTTGAAAACTCGCCTCCACAAACACAAACTGGCCATTAAACGAGGCGAACCACACTCACAACTTTGGATGCATATGGCACAACAAGGCCATCAGTTCGACTTCAATAACACCCTTATCATAGCCAGTGATGCCACGAAGGGAGGTCGGCTGCTAAAAGAAGCCTGGTTCTCGAATAACAACTCAATCAATCGTCACATTGACTTGCACCCAGCACAACCAGCGCTACGAAAATGGAACTCAAACCATCATCCTTTATATCACAAACCTTACAATCAACATCCACAACGTTCTAAACCAGGAGCTACACCTCCCCCCTACCAGAAACAATCTGATATAGACTACCCAGAAACCTCCCAACAACATCAAGTGGAAACCACACCCCCTTTAATTGGAGAAAACAACAATAATGACATTGGAGCGCTTAAGAAATTTGAGGATAGAACCACTAAATTTAGCACTACCCATAATAATAATAAAAGTGAATATCCCATACAGAGAGGGGAGAAAAAACATGTGATGACGACCCATTCGCTTGATAAAAGGGAAAATAACATGAGCGGGGAATCTGCCCAAATACCAACAGACTTTTGCTCACAGAAATGGGGGGATTTAACTTGAATATTGACCTACGAGGGAAGATGAGCATGGAGGACACCATGATGGAGGAGGATGATTCAAACGGAGATGTGAACACAAGTGCTCGAGAGAACGATGAAAGAAATCTTTACTCCGATTCCCCCTCCCACCTATCAGCTGTTCAGCGGGGAATGCTGGCACGGTCTAGGAACCAAGCGCAGACGTCTATGGAACCCGTTTAAACCACCTTGTTAGAAACGGTCTCTCAGCCCTGAAGATGTTGGGGAGTTTTCCCAACGAAAGTTTGGCAACCTTTTAATATAGTAAAATACTTTAATTAAAGTATTTTAACTTTAAACTCTCCTGGTGAATGCGCTTTATTCATTCCATTATATAATATATATATAATATATATTATATATATGTATATATGTATGTATGTATGTATAAAATTTGGATTGCTAGCAAAGAATTAAGGGAGAACTGGAATAGCTATTTCAAACTCTTTAGTTCTTTTCAACCAGACATACCCTTCTGAGATTCGAACCTGGGCTGTCTGCATGTTAGGCAGCTGTATTAAACCTCTAGGCCACAGGCTCTTTCTCACTTTTGCCAGCTGTGTTAGGGAGGGAAGAAACAGGGGAGGAGTTATCTAGAATGCTGTATGTTACACCCTGTTGACCCAAATATGGGAGAGAGAAATCTTTTGCCTTGTATCAGCTCAAACTAGAGCCATCCACAGGCAACAGTCACAACTGTGACATCATATATATCAATGTTTTCTCCCGCGTAAAATTGGAAGTGTCTTGGCAACTTACATTAGATCTCTAATGTAACCTATTCAGAGGCTTCTGAGAGGATTGTAGCATAGCGATGTCAGGAAGTGAGAAGAAGATCAATGTCACAGCCAAGCCTGGACTGATCCCTCCTCAGGAAGTACTGGCATCAGCCCAGGTGGACTCCAAGACACAGCCAGTGGTAATGCAATCCAAAGTGAGAGCAGAGAAGATGGAGCAACCACCTGTGTGAGAAGAAGGAGCTGTGGCAGGGTCTCTCTATACTGGCCTGAAAATCCAATGGATGCCACCAAGATGGAGTTCTCCTAATTCCATTGGGGGTTGCGATAACCCAAGGGAGCAAGTGGAAAGCCAAGAGGGCTGCAGAGTGGAAGCCTCTGGCCACCTCTGCCTTCAGTGGAGCAGCTGCGCAAGATGTTTGTTGGGATGGAGGAGCAAGCAAAATTCCCACCCTGGAGGATGGTATCTGGAACAGATCAGACTATGTTGACTTATTCCCCTTCTCTGCCCCAACCAATGGTGCTAGGTCAGGTGTGTCAGGGGATGGCAGGAAACAGGGGAATGGCTGAGATCCATTGGCAGGCAGCTGCTGGGCAGCCCCTGCCAGTTCCTGCAGTGGGGAGGAGTTCCAGCCCACACTGCCCAGCAAATTGTGAGGGTGCCGCTCAGCTACCTGCTAGTCCACAATGACATGAGCCACCACCTTTGAAAGCCACATTTGATAGCCATCTGGAGAAACTCCTGAACCAAATGTGGATCTACCTGAAGTGGCACGGAGCAGCATTCCCTGGTGAAGGGGCTGTGTGAATGCTATTGCTGCGAATCTGGAAGGAGACATTGTTGAATGGATGGTGGCACTCCATGATGAGACAGCTCCAGAATTGGGAAACATCAACACCTTCCTAGAGGGGCTCCGGGCCAGATTGGGGGATCCCATATAAGCCTGCCAGGTGGTATCTGATATCTGCTCCATAAGGCAGGGGAACCAGTCCATGGCTGAATATATTTGAGAGTTTCACAGCCTGGCCAGGAAGCTAAGAGGGTGGCCAGAACACCTATTGGTCTACCAATTTCAAGAAGGGCTAAGCAGAGAAGTGTACCAGAATTGCCTGTCCTGGTGTCAGAATCCAATTATATTTCATCTTTAAATTATCAAATATAGAAACTCCCAATTCTGCCTTCTCTGGATTCTGCCATAAGAGGGAGAGAAGGGGGAGAACAAAGGGGCTTTATTGCCCTCACTTCCTTCTTTACACTTCAAAGAGCTAAATGCTGAATGTGTGTTTATTGTAACCTCGAAGTGTTAGCATACCAAAGAGGGAAGGGCATTCAGGTAGTTATCGGAAGTCTCCATCCAGACGGAAAGAAAGAAGAAAGGTGAGTGGGAATTGTGATACTTGAAAACTATCACTGGAAGGGGGGTTGATTGGGTGGGACTACTGGGTAACCCTTAAAACCTGAAGGGAAAGAGCTTGGACCCCAAGTCATGTCTAGCATGCCTACAACATTTTCTTTAATAAAGGATTCCTGTTGGAGAATTATTCAGAGTTCTGTCTCCTTAAGGATGCAAAGTGGGGTGGTCCTTACATAGACAGGACTTGCAAAATTAATCCACCTGGAAAGGAAGACCCTGCCGGGGGATTTGCCAAAAAATTTACCATGGTGCAGACCTGGAGAAAAGAGGGGGAAAAACCCATGGAAAGAGAGTAGCCGCTGACCCGTTGGAACCTTGCCAGATGTTGGGATCTGAGAGGTCAGATTCCTCAGGAGAAGAAGTGGTGGAGACACGGGACCACAAGTCTCGCTGGTCAATGGGCATTGGAAAGAAAAGTAAGTGGGGAAAGGAATCAAGAAAGGTGACCCTGAGACGGGGGACCAAGCAACCAGAATGGAAGCAGGAGATGGAGAAATCCCGGCACGCAAGTGAAGAGGGAGAAAGCTGGGCACCATACTCAGACTGGATCCTAGAGAAAGCTATTGACCTGATGAAGAGAACTCTCAGCTCCCTAAGAGAGGAGAATACTGAGCCCTACGGCCGCCCCAGTTCCTGGAGCCACAAAGGGAGAGACACCGAGGGGGACGTGGAACCTGCAACCCCAGGGACATCTACTGATCCAGGAGCCCCCACCCCCTACCGGACCACAGATGGCAATCTGGACGGAAGGCACTACCACCCACAACAGAGGCACCGATCCATTCCAAGACGTCCACCATTGGAAGTGAAATTCAAAGGGGAGCCAACACGCTTGGGGTTTTTCCTAACCCAAGTCCTCAGCTACATGGAGGAATATGGGCAGGATATTCCCAGCGACAAAGCCCGCATCCGGATCATGCAATCTGCCCTGGATGGACCAGCTGCGGATTGGGTAGTGACCTTGCATGACTCCAATGCCCCAGGAGAACTCAGTAACTTCAACCGTTATGTCCTCTTTGAGAAGACGATTTGAAACCCCCGGCTGATCGCATAAAGCAAGTGAAAAGAGGAAAAAAAGGAGAGTAAGACAGAAAAAAGGGTGAGGCTTAGAGAAAAAGGAATAGACGAAGGATGATAAAAAAAAAGCAGTAAAGAGAAAAAAAGCAGGACAAGAGAAAGGAAGGGTAAAAAATAGAAAAGAAGAGAAAAGAGAAGAAGGAAATGAGAAAACAAGAAGAAGGAAGAAGAAAGGTAAGAAAAGAATAACAACGATGAGGCAGGGCAAACGCCCAGTGCTGAGTATACGCAAGACAAGAATTCCGGGCATTGCCAGCAACTGAATTGGCCAGAAGACATCCTCCTTGGCCATTTCAAAGACGGACTAAACTATGATCTATATGATGCTTGCCTGCCCCGAGGGGACCCACATCGACTTTAGGAATGGTACGTCTTGGCAGAGGAAGCAGAGATCGACATATTGAAGAGGCACCGCCGAGGAAAACAATGGAGACGCCCCCCGCCTGAGCTGACACACCAACCGGTGAAATCATCGGATACAGCCAAGAAGCAAATGGGGTGTTTCAAGTGCGGAAGAGAAGGGCATCGAGCTGTAGAATGCCGCTCAAAGGCCCCCCAGCACAACCCAGACAGATCCCCAATCAACAAACCCAGAGGTATTCAGCTAAGCCAAAAGAAACAGCCATGAGAATGATGGAAATTGCAGAAACCCCCACCTCTGCTCACCAAGGGGAAAGAACTCCAGCCTACACCACAGGGCCGGTGGATGCCTCAGATGACAGCTCGGA
This sequence comes from Crotalus tigris, assembly GCF_016545835.1. Lineage (NCBI taxonomy): Eukaryota > Metazoa > Chordata > Lepidosauria > Squamata > Viperidae > Crotalus > Crotalus tigris. The sequence goes on from NW_024096844.1 coordinate 125,386, forward strand.
GGGCGAACCCCTGGTAAGTGGATGCATCACACCCATCTTCAAAACAGTGACTATATTAATCCCCCCCATGCCCGAAGCTGTGAAGGTGAAAGCCTTAATAGACTCTGGCTGCACCCGCTGCCTCATTAGCCCAACACTAGTGGGGAATCTGGGCATCCCATCCAGGAGACTGGAACAACCAATCTCATTTGGCCAGCTAGATGGATCCATAGCAGGGGGGGTGCCAGCTACCCTAGCCACTTTGCCAATACATCTCTCCCTGGGCAACCATGAAGAGGACTTAACGTTTGTGGTGACCCCAGGTATGGAATGCCCAATGATTCTAGGGATGGAATGGTTGAAAAAATGGAACCCCTGGGTAAATTGGAGGACGACAGAAATCAAATTCCCGAAGGGGGACCCTATGGACTTAAAACCCCAAGGGAGGCTACCAGAATCAAGAATAGAAAAAGCATCCATAGGAGAGGAAAAAAGATTAACAGAAATACCAGAGGAATATAGGGACCTTGCTGAAGTCTTCAGTGAGGATGAGGGCGAATGAGCTTCCCCCCCACCGACCCACAGACTGTACCATTGAATTCAAGCCTGGGGCAAAACTCCCGAAGCCCAGATTATACTCCATGAGCCCAAAGGAGAAGGAGGAAATGGAAAGATTTATAAAAAAAAACCTGGAGAGAGGTTTCATTGAGCCAGCCAAGCCTAAAGTGGCTGCCCCGGTCCTTTTTAGAGAGAAGAAGGATGGCTCTTTACGTTTATGCGTGGATTATAGGGCCCTGAATACAATCAGTGAAAGCAACCTATACCCGCTGCCCCTCATGAAAGACATGCTGTCACACCTATCGAAAGGGAAATTTTTTTCTAAACTAGACTTAAGGGAAGCTTACTATCGAGTGAGAATCAAGGAAGGGGACGAATGGAAGACTGCATTTAACTGCCCCATGGGGTGCTATCAATTCAAAGTCTTGCCATTTGGATTACAAGGGGGCCCTGCAGTCTTTATGCAATTAATCAATGACGTTCTAAGGGAGCACCTGTTTAAGGGGGTCCTTGTTTACTTGGACGACATTCTTATCTTTACCGAAACAAAAGAAGAACACGTCAAACTTGTCAGAGCGGTTTTAAAGAAGCTGCGAGCCGCTCACCTATATGCCAAACTCTCAAAATGCGAATTCCACCAGGAAAGGATAGACTACCTAGGCTATCGCATATCCCCACAGGGCATTGAAATGGACCCAGAGAAGGTCAGAGCAGTATTAGAATGGGCACCACCCCGCACAAGAAAGCAACTACAAAGTTTCCTGGGCTTTGCAAATTTTTACCGCCAATTCATCCCCTCATTTGCACAGATAGCCTTGCCCCTCACCAACTTACTAAAAACGAAGGGAACATCCTCAGTAAAACCTAGCAAGCCACTAACATGGACAATGGAGTGCCAAGCAGCGTTTGAGAGACTAAAGAGACTTTTTTCTGCCGAACCAGTACTAAGGCACCCAGACATGGACAAACCCTTCATAATACAGGCAGATGCAAGTGATTTGGCAGTGGGGGCTGTGCTATTACAAGAAAATGATGATGCAGTATTGCAACCCTGTGCATATACATCCAAGAAACTCACGGAAACAGAACAGCGCTGGCCCGTATGTGAGAAGGAGGCTTATGGGATACGTTGGGCATTACTCACATGGCGACAGTTCCTGGAAGGCAACAAAATCCCCTTCCAGGTGTGGACTGATCACAAAAATTTGGAAGCCCTGAAAACTTCCAGGAAACTCAATCCCAAACCAGCCCGCTGGTCCCAGCATTTTCACCAATTCCAATTTAAGCTCAAACATTTACCAGGAAGAAAGAACTTCCTGGCAGATGCACTATCTCGCATGCCCCAATATAACAGCACACGAACCACAGACTCTAGACCAATAATGGCAGAGTCACAATTGGCAGCACCAGTAACCACAAGAACCCAAGCCAAATTAAAACCACAACTGGACAGCCAAACTGGAATTGAATTCAGAAAAAGTTTGGAAACAGATGATTGTTTCCAGAAAAACAAAAATGTGTGCACAATGAAAGACGGGTTGCCTTGGATAGGGGAAAAGTTATATATACCAACAACTCAAAGAGTAACTTTCATGCACCTTTGCCATGACACAAAATCAGCAGGGCATTTTGGATTTGAAAAAACTTTACATTTAATTAAACGGCAATTTTGGTGGCCATCCATGAAAAAGGACATTGAAAGTTATATAGCCAGTTGTCCAAAATGTGCCACGGCAAAGAGGTTGCAAGGGAAAGTGCCAGGACTATTGCAAACAGTGGCAAGTCCCTCAGCCCCCTGGAGAGAAATAGCCATGGATTTTATAGTGGAATTGCCAGAAAGCAATGGAAATACTGTGGTCTGGACGGTCACGGACTTGTTTTCCAAACAGGTGCACTTTATCCCTTGCCAAAAGATTCCCACTGCAAAAGCCTTAGCAAACCTTTTCATCCAACACATTTACAGATTGCATGGGGCACCCCAACGCATCATCTCTGACAGGGGGGTGCAATTTACATCTGCATTTTGGAAGGAATTTTTATCCCTCTTAGGAACCACTCAGGGACTGACATCTAGCCACCACCCTCCAGGAAATGGGGGGGCTGAAAAAATGAACTCAGTACTTAAGCAATATTTAAGATGTTTTCTTAGTTTCCAGCAGACCGAGTGGGCGGACTTACTCCCCTTTGCAGAAGTTGCCTACAATAATGCAGTCCACTCCAGCACAGGTTACACTCCTTTTCAAATAGCCACCGGTCAAAGTTTCAACCCCATGCCAGAATTAACCCCAAACGAACCAACGATCCCCTCGCTGAAAGAATGGATGGAAAAATTACAAAACACCTGGCCAATAGTCAGAAAAGCACTAGATGAAGCTAGGCAGGCTTACAAAACACAAGCCGATAAAAAAAGGGTTGAGCCTACACCATTCATTATAGGAGAGATGGTGTACTTATCTACAAAATACCTAAAGTCCCTACAGCCCTGTAAAAAACTTGGACCAAAATACATAGGACCTTTTCCAATTAAAAGAATCATAAATCCAGTAACAGTAGAATTAGAATTACCCAAAAATCTCAGGCAAATACACCCAATTTTTCATTGCAGCTTGCTGAAAAGAGAGCATCAGTCACCTCTACGGCCAAAAATCCCCCCCCCACCACCTCCAATCATGGTGGAGGGTGAACAACACTTCGAAATAAAGGAAGTCCTTGACTCTAGGAGATATCATGGAGCAACTCAGTACCTAGTTGCCTGGAAACACCGCCCTCCCTCACAAAATGAGTGGGTCCATAAACGTCATGTCAGAGCCCCGAAGCTATTGAAGAAGTTTCACACAGAGTATCCTAACAAGCCTGACTAAATTTTATACTTGTGTTTTCTTCAGGTGGATCTCTCTTATTGTTAAGAGGGGCCGGATGTCAGAATCCAATTATATTTCATCTTTAAATTATCAAATATAGAAACTCCCAATTCTGCCTTCTCTGGATTCTGCCATAAGAGGGAGAGAAGGGGGAGAACAAAGGGGCTTTATGGCCCTCACTTCCTTCTTTACACTTCAAAGAGCTGAATGCTGAATGTGTGTTTATTGTAACCTCGAAGTGTTAACATACCAAAGGAGGGAAGTTGCCTTTCATGTAGTTATCTGAAGTCTCCATCCAGACGGAAGAAAGAAGAAAGGGAGTGGAATTGTGATACTGGAAACTATCACTGGAAGGGGGGTTGATTGGGTGGGACTACTGGGGAACCCCTTAAAACCTTGAATGGGAGAGCTTGGACCCCAAGTCCTGTCTAGCATGCCTACAACCATTTTCTCTTAATAAAGGATTCCTGTTGGAAGAATTATTCCAAGAGTTCTGTCTTCTTAAGATGCAAAGTGGGGTGGGTCCTTACACCTGGGGAATTCCTGACCATTTCCAAGTGTGATACCAACTGGCTATTACAGTGGAACCTGCTGGAGTGCCTGAGAGCCGTCCCTGCCAAAGCCTGAGAGAAGTGCCTACCAACATGTAGAGGGGAGAACCCCTCCTCCAATCACTAGATAGGGTCTGCATCACCCCACAGAAGATACAGAAGATAATGGATAAGGCGAGGGAATTGCATAAGAGGCAAGCTGATTGGAAGAGAGCTCCCCAAGATAATTATAGGATTGGGGACCAGGTGTACCTATCTACCAAGTAACTCAAACTGAGGCAACCTTATAAAAAAACTGAATCCTAAGTGCATAGGACCCTTCTTAATTGTGAAAGTCATTAATCCAGTAAATGTTGAACTACAGTTGCCAAAAGAGTTGAAGTGAGTCCACCCAGTGTTCTACTGCAGTTTGTTGAAACCATTTAAGGGATCTAGCTTAAGACCAGTTGGAGACAACCTCCTCTCCTATATTGGTGGAGGGTGAGAAGCATTATGAGGTTAAGAAAATACTGGACTCAAGGATTTTCAGAGGGAAGTTACAGTACTTAACTTGGTGGAGAGGTTACTCCTTAGCTGGTGCTGAATAGGTAGGAGCTCATAATGTTAAGGCTGACAGATTAATAAGAAAGTTGCATGCTAAATACCCTCAATGTCCAAGAGGATAATATTTGAATGTTAGTTTTATTGTGTTTATGTTGTTTAATTGTGATTATTCTTTTCCTATGTTTACCCTTCTTTCAGGGGACTGGCATGTCAAGGTTGAATTGCTAAGATGCTTGCTAATTTCTATCCTTACTCAACTTGCCATAGAAACAGGAGGGAGGGGTAGAAAGCATAGGGAGAAAACAGGATTCTAAGAAGCCATCCAATGACCGTGAGAGCCTACAAGAATGCTAAGATCACTAATGCAGGTGTCTGATAGAGAAGTGGACTGTTTCCATAACAAATCAAAATATATGATTGGGCAATGTGAACACCTGGTGGGTGGGGGTTAAGGGAAGCTATTATTAATTAGGCAAAAAATTGCCTGAGAAAACCAGTGCTGACTTTGCTTCTCCAATTCCAAGATATGTGTTCTATAAAGTTTTATCTTTTATGGTACATCAAAGCCTTGAAGTTTCCTTGATTTTGAGTTTGCTAGTTGGACAGTTGACAATAAGACAATTAATTCCAGCCATTAAGCAAAAAATATAATGAAAGGTCAAATGGAAGAAAATCAGGTTTTGATAACTTGTAATAGTTATCAATAACATGTATACATGGCTGAATCATTTCTTATATCTATGTGGCTATGGATGGCCGATCTGTCAGATAGACATAAACATACCATTCATAAGAGACAATCAACAAGCCAAAAAAGGAACAAAAAGACCAAAATAGCTCCTCACCACAAATCAATATCCAGATGAGTAGAGACCAAAATTAATACCAAGATTAACATTAGACCACAATCAAGAAATAAATAATATCCCAACTAAGGAACTACCAATGCACACAAAATTAACAATAGCAAAGCCTAATCAAGGAAACATCAAGGCCACTCCCACCAAAATTGAAAAGGCAAGACAGTAATATATAAAATATACATCCCTTTTAGCACTGGATGATGTCACCTAGTTTGATAATGAAACAGCTGCAAGAAAACCACCAACTCAGAGAGCACTAAGGACTCCACATGTCTGTATATTTTATTTTAATCAATTATAGTTACCAAGAAATATTTGAAAATAGTAACGTGTGCCCATTTATAGTTGGTGCCATAAATGCTTCATGCTTTAAAAAGTATCATTTGTGGTATTTACATCATGTTTAATCATTTATAATTCAAATACAAACTAGCATTCCTTTGTGTAGAGCATTCTCTATAGTTTATTGAAAGGTACACATTATTTTGGATTGCTAATAATGAAATAATAGTGTGTCTGAAAATTCAGTCTTACCCATTATTCCACTAAGATAGACTCCATAAAGGGAGAAGCCTGTGGTAGCAGCATTCCAGATAGTCCCAATGACAGCATATAGAAGAATTGTCCCTAAGTTGCCAAAGAATAGTCGGTTTGGCATGAAGTATCCTGCATCTAACACAATGGGTGGCAATAAGTAGAAGAAAAAGACTGTTGGTGTAAGGGTGAAGGAGGCAATATGGTCGGCTGCATATACAATTCCACCCAGAAAAATGCCAAGAACAATGAGGAGAACACTTTCTGGAACCACAGTGGTAACTTTATGAGATAGGTGGAAAACTGAAAAAAAAAAAAGATAAATTGCTTGAGTTAACAACAAGTAAAATAATTAACATGCACAATTTATACTACCGGTATGTTTAAAGCAGTATCTGTCTGAACAGAACAAATTGCCAATCCAGACTGCTTTCATTGGACAATTATTGCTTATGCCCTTTTAGTCTCATTGCTAGATGTTATACTTTTGCCCATGGATAACATATTTTTAAGGAAAACAAAAATAGTTTTTGTTCAGCAAAATTGGGAGCAGCAGCTCTGTCACTAAATTCTGTCACTAAGTAGGAAATCACTTGACTGCAACTGTGCTTTCCCGTTTGCTTGCCTTTTGAAATGCTTATTAAATTGCTAATTACTGTTAGGATAATTAACAAAAAAAAGAATCTTTACATTGTGTGCTTACATTCAGTGGAGAGGAAGGAATTACAAGAGAATAAACCAGTACATAATAAATAATGCATATTGAAAGCAATGTGCTGGCACCAGCAATCATGAGCACACTATGCAAGCAGCCTGATATATTCCCCATTGTGAATGTGTCAGGCATAGCTAAGATTGCCCACAGAAATCAGTTGGGGTTTTTTTCTCTGCTCCTTCTCCTTTGTGTGCTTTCTTACTCTCTTTCAATTCCTTCCTTTTCAATCTCTTTGCAAGGTTGTGAGGTGGGGGAATAACATGTCAGGCATAGGACATATACTGACTTTAATGGTGACCATGTGACTGAAGGATGCTGTTGAAAATATAGTTATTTGTTGTTAAGTTATTTTTGCAGCAGTCATAACTTCAAATTATCACTGAATGCAGCCATTAGTAAGTGAAAACTACTTGCATTTCCAAAGAAGTCCAAATACTGTTAGGGTTACAAACTTCTCTTTGTTCAACTCTGCTCTATAGATAATTGGAATGGAATGTCAATCCAAGATGTTGAGATATTAAGCTCTAGTGAACATTTGTTGTTGACTAGGAATTTGCATAGGAACTTAAACAATCCCCAACAATCCCCAAAGCTTTTGCAATAATAATGAGCAATTTAATAATGAAACAGCTGCCTTCTAGAGAAATGTTGCTCCATCACTGGAGGCGTTTTAAGTAAAGGATGGGCAGCCACAGCACTCTGATGATTTTATGATTCACATAATCAACATATTCATTTTTGATCCCACTGAAACAGGAGTTAGCCTCTCCAAATGATCGCTTATTGTAGTGTCCAAATATCTGAATTAGTAAAAGGATGCTTCTCAGATTAATAAAAAAGCAAATAAAATCCATTAAAAGTTTATTATATGCTGTCAAAAGGGGAAAGAAAAGTGGTGTGATAATGTGAGGAAAATATAGATGAAGTGATGGAAATAAAAGAAAGAGAAGGCCTGAAATGCTACAGAGCAGCATCAGCATTAGGCTGAATGAGGAAAAAAAATGGGGAGAAGGAAAATGAAGTGGTGGGAAACAACAGCAGTGGTAGAATCGGACCAGTCAGTAGAATTATAGTTTAGTTTTAGGGCCTGTACTAGTTTTCCCACCAATTCTTGCTGTTTTGAGGTGCTTGTATATAAAATATTGCATTTAAAACTGTTGAAAAATTACTGTGCGTAATTTCCAGCTTAGTTTATATCCACCACACTTAAAGTTAATTCCTATATTAAATCAAAGCAAAGATATATACTACTCAGTTCAGTTCACAAAAATATAGTTTGATGTTAATTGATTACACATCAACAAAACATTTCAAACATTAAAAGGCTACCGTATGTAAGGGGGCATGTTCATCTCTCTATCTCCCTGCTTTTGCTTGTTTTTGTTCTGCTTCTGGCAGTTAAATATTTTAAATGTTTCACTGATATTTCAAGGTTGCTATTATATCTATTAATATAAATCAGGAGAATAGTCAAAGGAACAAAATATTAGAGCTTGGTCTAAAAAACTAAAAGCATATGCCTACCTGATTTGACATTGAATAAATTTTTGAGATGTCTAAGCATACTTTAGGTTCTCATGATCTATTTCAGAGTTCCCCAACCTTTTCGGCTTTGTGGACTGGTGGGGGGGAGAGGGGATGGTTCCATGTGCATGGTGGGCAAGCTCACCCGCAGCTCCATTTGCGCAACATCAGGCACATGCTTTCACTGCTCATGCAAACTGCTGTAGCCTAGTTCTGAAAGGCTCGAGGCCTGGTAGTGGGCTGTGACTGGGAATTGGGGATCTCTGATCTATTTGGCTTTTGATGGGATGCAAAGGTTCTTCCCAGAAGTTTCAATATTATTAGAAAGTATGTGTGATTCCTAAGAATTTTTTGTGAAAAGTGTTATATCCTGGGCCTGTGATTGACAGAGCAGGTGCAGGAAGCTGCAGAGAGACCTGGGCAGACCACATGGCCTGCCTGGGCCTGACAGGCTGTCTCCAGCCTATTGCACATGCGCAAAGCGGGAAAGTACATTGCATTTATTGGCTGACGCTGTTCCCTGCAAAAGGGTATAAAAGGGATCAGCGCCATTTTGTGTTGTTCTGTTGAAACTTGAATAAAGAAACAACTGTTGTTACTCCTGCCTTGTTTCAATGCCTTACAAATGCACAAAACAGAACATTGGCGACGAAGGTGGGATCGTACTGCAAGAAAACAACAAAAGAATACTAGGCTGACTCACCATGGGAGGATGAAGTGCTTGAAAGTTTGGCATTCCAACTTGTGCGACTCTGCCTGCCAGTATGAAGACGCTGGAGGAGAGCTCGTCAAGATTTGTTCTGGAACCCCTTCGCAAGCCTGAGCAGCGCAAGGCATTGGAAGAGGCTGCCAAGAAGAAACGATGGCTAAGATTGGGCATCTGTCTGAATTTGATACAACGCACCCTGAACATTTGAGCTCCTACGTTGCCAGAGTGGAGAACTACTTTAGGGTAAACCAAGTTCGGGAGGATGGGCTCAAAGCCTCAATGTTACTTTGTATCTATGGGTAAGAGACTTTTGACATTGCTGAAAATTTGGTTGCCCCAGCACCTTTGGAATCCATCACTTATGCAGAGCTGAAGAAAATGTTAAAGGAACATTTCGAACCAAACCTATTAGTGATTGCATGGCATCATGCATTTGAACAGCAGGACCAACTTCCCGGAGAGTTTGCTGTGGACTTTATTGCTGCTCTGCATCAAGCTGCAAGGCCCTATGAGTTCAAAGACTTGGAAGAACAGCTACAAGATTGGGTAGTTTGTGGTTTGAGGAGCCGAGAACTGCAGCAAAAGATTTTCACAAAAGAGGACATTTCCTTCCAAGATGTGCTAAGGGAGATCATGGCCGACGAAGCAGCGGGAGGAGCTGTTAAGGCCTTGTGGCTTTCCAAGAACACTATGTGTTCAGGCTCAGTCCATCAAGAGGTTGCTAGAGAGGTATCCGAACTGGATTCCCAAAATGAGATCAATCGACTGCAGCAGCCAGCAGAAAGAAGGCCCCAAGAGTGAGCTGACAAGGGGTCTGACAAGGCAGTTCCATTCCCTTGATGTTTCGGATATGGAGGCCACCACAAGTGCTCTGACTGCAATTTTCGCTCTGCTACTTGCCGGGTGTGTGGCTGGTAAGGCCACATAGCTGCCGTCTGTTTGGGTCGCAAGAAAGACCGTCCATCGGAAGAATTGCCTTGGAAAGGTATCAGGGTCCCCAGCCAGAATAGAGTGGGTTTCTGCGCGTTCCGAAGAAGCGAGTTGAGAACAGGAGCCCACCAGCCATTGAAGAAGAAGCTGCGTATTGATGTCAAATTGCAGGGGATGGAGCTGGACACCCTCAAGCAGATCTGCTGTAAAAGCAGCCAGAGAGTTAAACTCAGGCCTTTGAATCTTATCCTAACAGACTTCCAGAATTCCCGGGTCAGTGTGAAAGGGGAGGCCACGCTCAGAGTGCAGCATAGGAATTTTGAAGGGTTTTTGGATGTTGTGATTGAGGGTGACTGCGCGAGTCTAATAGGACTCGATTGGTTCAAGGCACTTGGAGTTCAGGTGACTGGGCTACACAGTTTGCAAATCGCAGATCTTGCGGAAGTTTGCAAGGCGTTTGCTGACATATTCAGCCCAGAATTAGGATCGTTCAAGGGGCTTCCAATTGCTTTGGTTAGACCCCTCCATTGCACGATTAGGATTAAGCCTCATTGGGTGCCTTTTGTGCTTAAGCAAAAGATTAATGCTGAGCTGGATAAGCTGCTACAGCAAGGCATTTTGGAACCTGTGGATAGCAGTCCATGGGAAACACCCACAGTCACACCACTCAAGGCTGATGGGGAAATCCGCATTTGTGCTGACTATAAATGCATGCTAAACAAAGCATTACAGCAGCACTCTTATCCAGTGTCTGTGGTGAGCCACATTTTGGCCTCACTTAAAGGAGGCTGATTTTTCACTAAACTCGATTTGGCCCAGGCCTATCAACAGCTATTGGTTGATGATGCAACGGCAGAGGCCCAGACAATCGTAATGCACCGGGGAGCTTTCAGTCAGAAGACTGCAGTTCGGGGTTAATGTAGCTCCTGGCATTTTCCAAAGTATGATGGAGTGAACACTCCGTAACATTCCGGGAGTTTGCCCATATTTTGATGATGTCCTCATTGTAGGGGAGTCAATGAAAAACCTATCTGAAAGGCTTTGGTCTGTTTTGCTGCGTTTCCGCGAAGCGAGGCTGAAGCTAAAGCAGGAAAAGGGCAAAATTGGAGTAACTTCCACTGAATTCTTGGGGTTTCACATAGATGCCAAAGGCATCCATTCTGCTGAATCTAAGCTCAAAGCAATTCAGCAGGCCCCTTGTCCCAAGTCGAAGAGCAAGCTTCAAGCCTTCCTTGGACTGCTAAATTTTTACCATTCCTTCCTCCCCCACAAGGCCACAGTGGCAGAACCATTACACCGGCTCTTGGATAAACAGGCTCCATGGAAGTGGACTAAAGTCCACAAACAGAGTTTTGCTGAGGTCAAAGCATTGTTGTCTTCAAATGCTGTTCTAGCTCATATCAATGAGCAACTGCCTGTGTGTATAGCTTGCGATGCATCCCCTTATGAGATCGGGGCTGTCTTAATCCACCTCAAGTTCCAGTGGCCTACTATGCAAGGATGCTGTCTTCTGCTGAGCGTAATTATGCACAGATAGACAGAGAAGCCTTGGCCATTGTGGCTGACATAAAAAGGTTCCATGACTTTTTATATGGTCACCACTTCACGGTCTTTACAAACCACAAGCCACTGCTGGGGTTGTTGACAACGAACAAGCAAACCCACGCATAATTTCTCCTAGAATGTTAAGGTGGTCAATATTCCTCTCTGCATATGACTATTCCCTGGTTCACAAACCAGATGGCCTTAGTACGTTGCCTCTACAGCTCTTAGAATCAGATCCTGCTCCAGCTAACCACATCCTGGCTATCCAGGATTTGCCTGAGTCTCCCCTCAATGCAGGGGATGTGGCTGCAAAAACAGCCACTGATAACATGCTAACATGTGTTGAACTGGGTGCTGTCAGGACACGTGTCCTGGCACCAATTTCCAGAGTTTCTGGAAAAGGAAGCATGAGCTTTCCCTGCCTGGGAGCGCCACGCATGCGTGGTGCCGCCCCCTGCGCCGGCCGAGGCGTAGCTGGCAAGGGGCAGTGAAGGCGCAGGGTGACCACCTGCTGGGCCATCAGCTGGGCCACCAGCTGGCCCAGCCCAAGGGAAGTAAGGCACCCGCCGGGCCCCATGCACACTAGCAACCCTCCCTGCGCCCGCCGGCCTCCCACCTCCCACCCCTGGCCCTCTTTTACTTACATTTTTAGTAGTTGCTCAGCAGGGAGGGGTGGAAGCTTCCAGACAGCTCGCCTTCGCTGCAGACAACTTGCAGCACCATTTGCAGACTGGGGCTTTTGGCAGGCTCAGCAGGGCAGAGACAGCCTGGACAATTCCTATTGGCTTTTGAAAGGCTTGAGAACCGCTGATCTAGGTGTTGAGGGGAATCTTCACCTCTAATGGGCTCCCAGATGTTCTTGTCTCAAACAACGGACCTCAATTCATCTCTTCAGAGTTCCAGGCCTTCCTGAAAGCCAACATGATCCATCATGCTACTTCGGCACCTTTTCATCCGGCTTCCAACAGCTAAGCTGAGCGCATGGTGCGCACCACCAAAGACGCCTTGAAGAGGCTTACTCATGGGAATTGGCACCATAGGTTAGCTGATGTTTTTTCTTTGCCATCACACCACACCTTGCACAGCTACAGGCAAGAGCCCAGCTGAACTCCGCTGGGATCACCATCTTATTACCAAAATAGACAGATTGCACCTAGACCAGGTGGTTTCACAGGTATTACAACCGCGGGCACCAAGGAGACTACAAGTGGGCGATCCAGTTTGGGCAAGGAACTATGGACCTGGACATTTTTGGGTGATAGCAGTGGTCTGCAAAGTCATTGGGCCACTGTCATACGAAGTGGCCTTGGAAGATGGCTGTGTCCTGTGTCAGCACATTGACCAGCTGCGATGGAGGCTACCTAGTCACCTTTCCACTCCTGACTCTGCTCTCGGGGGGGAGGAGGACCACAATCATGATCGTGGATCTCAGTCTCTCTGCGAACGTGGGGTTTGCACTCTCCAAATAGGGGCTTTGCCAACAAGGCGGCTCCTGACTCTGGCACTGGGTCCATGGGGCATTGCATGCAATCTGCTTTTCATGCCACACCTACCTCAGGCCTTGTGCCTATGGGACAGTGCTCCCAACTGGGGTCTCTTGCTGATCAGGGGAATTCCACTCCACCAAGAAACTCTGGTCTGGGCTTACCAGAAAGAGCTAGCCGAAGTCAAATGGACAAAGGGTTGGGCCTATCGGACCAGGCCAGCCAGCAAGATGCAGGTTTGCCCACATCAAACGGGCCTCAAAGTCCCGGTCTGCTGAGCCTGGCAGGTGAGCTTGCAGACCGGGCGCTTGCAGCAGCTCCGAGATAGTCGGAGTGGGCCAGAAACCCTCCAAAGTTCTTATAAGATTATGTAAGTTTCCTGTCAGTAAGCGGGCAGGCCTAGTGTTCCCTAGAAATAAGAACACGCTCAAAAGAGTGATTTGTAGTAAATAAAATAGTAGTATATATTTTTTTGAATCAAGAGGGGAGGGGTGTTATATCCTGGGTCTGTGATTGATAGAGCAGGTGCAGGAAGCTGCAGAGAGACCTAGGCAGACCATGTGGCCTGCCTGGGCCAGACAGGCTGTCTCCAGCCTATTACGCACGAGCAAAGCAGGAAAATACGTTGCATTTATTGGCTGACGCTGTTCCCTGCAAAAGGGTATAAAAGGGATCAGCGCCATTTTCTGTTGAAGCTTGAATAAAGAAATAACTGTTGTTACTCCTGCCTCATTTCAATGCCTTACCAATGCACAGAACAGAAAGTATTTTATGAGTAATGGATTTGTTTATAAAATTATGATGTTAAAGTTTGAAGAGAGTTAAGGGTTAGTATGATTCTGGTTATTGTATAATTAGTAAACTTAAACAGATTATGTTTAATATGTTTGTATAACCCTGTACTTGGCTCTGGGAAGTTGGGGGGAGGGAGGAGGGGGACAGAGGTGGGGGGAGGATGGGTTGGAGGTTAAATAGCTCAGATAAGTAGAAATAATTTTATTGTATATAATATTGATGTTTTAATTTGGAGAGAGGAATTGCTTGGGCATTTCCTCTGGACTGCATCCGGAGTGAGAAGATAGGAGGAAGGGGAGAAGTAAGTAGGAAGGTTGGGGAGAAGGAGTAGAGGGGGGGAGTGAGGAAGAAGAGGGAAAGAGGGAAGTGAGAGAAGAGGTTAGAGGGTGGATGCGGTTTGGGGAGAAATGGGTGAGGAATACCGAAAGTTGTGTGTATAAATTTATTTTACTCTTTATCTGAAGTATTTTTATAAATGTAATGTAAAATTGAAAATAAAAATTTTTTTACAAAAAAAAGAAGTTATTTTGAATCAGCTAAATGCAGTCAACTGTGAGAGCTTCTGATTTATTTTTTCACCAATAGAGAAATTAAAATTCTCTAACAGCTTATGGGCCCAGAGCTTACTAAGGACTGCATTGTAATTTAAAGCTGGAAGAAATTGCCTGTGTTTATAAAGTATAAGAACAAGGCAGAATTAGCAGAATGGCTGCAATGGAATTTAAGGAAAGCTCTGTGCCTCATTTGGGCCAGAAGAATTACATTGTGTGGGCTGCAAAAATGGAATGTTTGCTCAAAGCAAAAGAGCTGTGGTATATTGTAGAAAATCTACCACAAGTATTTGCAGCTGCTGATCAGAAAAGTCATGATCAAGCAATGGCTTATCTAATCTTGAATTTAGATGATGAACAATTTCTAAATGTTGCAAATTTAAAGATTGCAAGTTGAGAACTCTGCACGTGAATGTTTCTGCATGCAATATAGTGCAATTGTCAAGAAAACTTTACAGGGCTTGTTTGCAACCAGGTGAATCTGTGGAACAGCATTTAAATAAAATGCAAAGTTTATTTTTGGACTTAGAACAACGTGGGATTAAATTCCCTGAGTCCCAGAAGGTTTTATTGGTGTTGAACAGTTTAGATAAAACCTGGGACACAGTTTCTGCAATATTTGAATGCAAAGAAGAACAAGACTTAAATTTTGAGGCTTTAAAGGCATGTTTGCTTAATGAACAAGAAAAGCAACATTTTAGAAGCAGCCACAGGAGGAGAAATTCCTGAGGAAGGGGTCCAGACTGCAAGTCTCCGGAGGAGAAGAAACAAGCAGATTGGACCCGGACCAAGTTGCAACAAAAGAAACATTTTGCAGGCAGAGAGCTAAGCAAGAAAAGAATTGCTACATTTGTGGAGAAAAGACACATCTGAAAAGGAACTGTTTGCAGAGGAAGTGTTTGCATCAAAAGACATTTGTGCAACCAAAAAGGACTGATTTGCAAAAGGAACAGTTTGGTGTTGCAAAACTTTGCTATAGCAATAACAGAGACAAGTGGCTAATAGATAGTGGGGCAAGTCAAACAATTGTTAATGACTCTGAATTATTTTGCAGGTTTGTTCCAGTAGCACAAGAAACTATGGCTTTGGCAAATGGCCAGAAAGCAAAAGTCATCGGAAGAGGCGATGTAAAAATTCTATATTTGGAATTAAAGTTTATCAATGTGCTTTGTGTACCTGAGATGGAACATAATTTGTTAAGTGTGTCTAATTTAGACAAACAAGGTTTTGAGATCATTTTTGTAAATGGGAAGTGTCTCATCAAAAGGAATGGGAATATTTGTGCAGAAGGCATAAAGAAAGATAATCTATATATATTGCAGGGACAAAAGGTTCAATGTTCCCATATATTTAAGAATGTTGCAGAGCATGATTCATGTGGTCATCTTCTACATAGAAGACTTGGCCATGCAAGCTTTAAAGTTTTGCAGCAAATGCACAATTTTGCAGAAGGGCTAAATTTGAAGGGATGCAAAACATATTTGGACTGTGCAGTATGCAAAGCATCAAAGTCAAAGGCATTCCCAGTTAGTAAATGTAGCACAAGACAAACAAAAAGAGTTGTAGAGCTGGTCCATGCAGATCTGGTGGGCCCTATGCAAGCCAGTTTGGGAGGAGCAAAATATGCACTGGTAATTGTTGATGATTATAGCAGGTATAGTTTTTGCTTCTTGCTTAGAGCAAAGACAGAGGTGCTACAACAATTCAAACAGTGGGTAAGTTTTGTAGAGAGAAGGTACAGACAACAAGTGTGTCAGTTGCAAACTGACAGAGGTACTGAATTTATGTCAACTAAATTCCAACAATGGTTGGGGCAGTTGGGGATAAGACACAGACGTACAAATCCTTACACAACAGCAGAGAATGGTGTAGCTGAAAGAAGGAATGGTGTTTTGCAAACAATGAAAGATTCATTATTAGAGGATTCTGGTATGAGCAGGTCATATTGGGGAGGAGCCATATTGACTGCAAATTATATAGTTAACAGGCTGTGGAGTTCCTCCATTAATAATACTCCATATGCCATTCTATATGGAAGAAAGCCATCACTGGCACATTTGAGAATTTTTGAAGTTCTGCATGGTTACATATTCCGAAAGCAATCAGAAGAAAGGGACAGCAAAAGGCAAGAAAGCTCAGGTTTGTGGGCTATGAGCCAGGGTCAAAAGGATATCGCTTTAGCGATGGAAATAAAAGATTGCAATACTGCTCCCACACCCATGAGTGCGGATTTTTAGAATAGTTTAAGTGTGGACAAAGGTGAAACCTGTGATCAAGAGATATATCACTCAGCAATAGGGAGTTTGTTATATCTATCACAGTGGTCCAGACCAGACATAGCTTGCGCAGTAAGCATTTTGAGTCGTTTTACTGCTGCACCTACAAAGTTACATTGGATGGGTGTAAAAAGGGTTCTCAGATATTTAAAGGGAACTATAAATTTGGGTCTTCAAATACAGATTACTGAGGAATTGAAATTAAAGTGTTATGTCGATAGTGACTATGCAAATGACATAAACACAAGGAAATCAAATTCTGGGATTATAATATTGTTTGGAGGGACTCTGATTGGATGGAAGTCCAGAAAACAAACAACTGTTGCTATTTCAACAGCGGAAGCAGAGTTTATTGCTTTATCTGAATTGTGTTCTGAAGTAACATGGTATGTACAGTTGTTGCAAGATTTAAATATTAATGTAAAAGAATCTGTAAAGGTATTTGAAGACAATGCTGCCTGTATAAAAATGGCAACTGGTGACAGGGTGAAGAACAGAAGTAAACATGTAGACATTAAGTATTGTAATGTCAGGGAAGCTGTAAAAGGAAAATTGATTAGTTTACATCATTGTTCTTCTGAGGATAATTTGGCAGACATGATGACTAAACCATTGAGTAGTGTTCACTATGGAGAATGTGTTAAGTCAATAGGTCTGATGTCTCTTCCTGTCATGAAGGGAGGAGTGTTGGAATATTCATGAGCAGGAAGAGTCATGTGGTAACTCAGTCAGCCAATGTGAAGAAAGTGCTACTGAGTCTGTGCAAAGGGTATTGAGTTAGAAGCTGAATTTTCAGTTTCAGGTTTGTCTCTGTATCTCTCTGTAAGAAGTCTTCAATTGAGCTATGTTGCTGTAAAGAAGAATATATGATATTGTAAATATTTTATATGAATATAAAGAAGTTATTTTGAATCAGCTAAATGCAGTCAACTGTGAGAGCTTCTGATTTATTTTTTCACCAATAGAGAAATTAAAATTCTCTAACAGTTTTACTTTTGACCATGCCAATACTTTGTGTCCAATAAACATGTTCTCAGAGGAAAACTCAAGCCTCGGAGTTCTGTTTTATTTGGTCTCATCTATCAGAACCATGACATTAAACCAAGACTCCTAATCATTAATTGGGGTCCTGAGTCCCAGTCGCCTACCTCACACCTATAGGAAGATGACAAAGACTCAGGGAAGAATTTGAGAGGGAGAAGAGAGGAGAAGTGTCCTCAGGCCTTAGTGCGGCATTGGCTGCCAGGAGACAGGCTACAGCTGTCATGGTTCCGAAAGAAGAAGCTCTTCAAAGAACTTTGAGGTATTTTTTACCTTAAAGAATCTTTAATTTGCAGCATAGCTTCGGCATGTACATAGAGAAGCCAAAATCTAAATTCTCCTCCCTCAGATACACAGTAACAAAGCATAACTCACTCCTTCATTTAACAGTCATTAATCACATTCTCCAATTAGTTTGAAGTGTAAACTTTCCCTCCCGTTATCTCCTATTATTACAACTAACCTTGAAGAATTCTACTGAGATATTGTTATGTCCCCAAGCACATTTCCCCCCCTCTTTTCCAGCAACATCTAATTTTAACTCTAAAAGTAATACACTGGTTAAATAGAAAATGTCTGCATCTTCATATATTGTCAAGCAAGAACATCCGATGTTAGCAGCATTGACAACAGCCCAGGTGGAGAATAGAGCCTCGGCCATGGGTGAGCTTAAGACCAGGCATACAATAGGCTTATTGGGGACCACAGCCTTTAGAACTACCTCCAATCAAACCTATTTTTCATGGAGATCTTGAAAAGCTGTCATTCTTCATGAATCAGGTCTGGACCCACCTGAACTGCCACACTTGTGTCTACCTCAATGTGGCCGGGATGGTTGATGCAGTGGCGGGGAACCTCAAAGGGGAAGCTGCCTTATATGATGAACAAGCCCCTGAGTTGTGGGACATCAATTTATTCATAGGTGAGCTGAGAGCCAGGTTTGAGGATAAGTCCCAAGCCCTGCAAACTGAGAAGGACATCCATGACCTGAAGCAGAGAGGGAGGCTAGCTAAGGAGTATGTTTGTGAATTCAGGAAAATGACTGGCAGGCTCAGACAGTGGCCGGAATGCTCACTGATTTGCCATTTTCGAGCAAGTCTAGATCAAGATTTGCTCTAGGCATGCGCCTACCAAGGCATCCCTGCCCAGCTCCGAAAGTGGTACTGCATGGCCATAATCCTAGACATTGAGCTGGATCACCATCCAAAGCCTAGCATCTTGGAGTTCAGGCCAAGGCGGATCCAAGAGAAACGTCCTGCAGCTTGATGCCCTCCAGCTGTGACAGTCACCGGTTCTTATCGAGCACCAGTGGGACCTCCCATCAAGTGTTTCAGGTGTGACCAGTTAGGGCATTAAGCAGCTGAGTGTTCGGTCCCTTTTCCATGGCTAAGCCAAAAGTAAAGCCATACTTGGTGAAAGAGAAGTCCAAGTGCACCAGCGAAGAGCAGACTGCCAAGGTTATTTCTCCACTAGGGGGAAAACTGGAGGCCCTGCCAGAGCAACTGCCAATGCCAGAGCTGTATGATAGTGATGATGATGGGGAAGATGACCCTATGGTGAGTCAGCCTATAGCACATTTTACTCTGTCTGCAAAAATCATAGTGCCCAAAACAGGGACCCAATTGGACTTAAATGTTTTAATTGACTCTCGGTGCACCTGGTGCATAATTAATCTCCCCACCGTACTTAAGCTAGGAATTTGGGCAAAATTCCTGCCTTTGGCCATGAGATTTGAGCAGGCAGATGGATCTCTCATTGGGAGAACTCCTGCAATGCATTTAACCAAATCTGTGCATTTAGAATTGGGGGAGCACTGGGAAATTATCCATTTTGTTGTAGTTCAGTTTGGCTTGGCTCAATAAATTGTTGTTAGTTGTGAAGTTGTGTTTGACCCATTGCGACCCCATGGACATGTTCCTCCAGGCCTTCCTGTCCTCTACCATCTTCTGGAGTCCATTTAAGCTCATGCCTACTGCTTCAGTGACTCCATCCAGCCACCTCATTCTCTGTCATTCCCTTCTTCTATTGCCCTCAATCTTTCCCAGAATTAGGCTCTTCTCCAGTGAGTCCTTCCTTCTCATTAGGTAGCCAAAGTACTTGAGTTTCAACTTCAGGATCTGGCCTTCTAAAGAGCAGTCAGGGTTGATCTCCTCTAGGACTGACCGGTTTGATTGCCTTGTATTCCAAGGGACTCATAGGAGTCTTCTCCAGCACCATAGTTCAAAGGCCTCAATTCTTTGGTGCTCAGCCTTTCTTATGGTCCAAATTTCTCAGCCATACATTGCAACTAGGAATACCATGGCCTTGACCATAGGTACTTTTGTTGGCAGGGTGATGTCTCTGCTTTTTAGTATGCCGTCTACATTTGCCGTAGCTTTCCTCCCCAGGAACAAGTGTCTTTTAATTTTTTGGCTGCAGTCCCCATCTGTGGTGATCTTGGAGCCCAGGAAGATAAAATATGTCACTACCTCCATTTCTTCCCCATCTATTTACCAGGAATTGAGAGGGCCGGATGCCATGATCTTGGTTTTCTTAATATTGAATTTCAAGCCAACTTTTGCACTCTCCTTCTTCACCCGCATCAAGAGGCTCTTTAATTTCTCTTCACTTTCTGCCATTAGAGTGGTATCATCTGCATGTCTTAAGTTGTTGATATTTCTCCCAGCAATCTTAATTCCAACTTTTAATTCATCTAGCCCTGCCTTTCTCATTATGTGTTCTATAAATTAAATAGACAGGGTGACAGAATACAACCTTGCCGGACTCCTTACCCAATTTTGAACCAATCAGTGGTTCCGTGTCCACTTCTCACTGTTGCTTCTTGATCCCCATATAGGTTTCTCAAGGGACAAATAAGATGGTCTGGTACTCCCATCTCTTTAAGAATTTGCCATAATTTGTTGTGATCCACACAATCAAAGGCTTTAGTTTAGTCAATGAAGCAGAAGTAGATGTTTTTCTGGAATTCCCTAGCTTTCTCCATGATCCAGTGTATTTTGGCAATTTGATCTCTAGTTCCTCTGCCTCTTCGAAATCCTGCCTGTACTTCATGAAGTTCTTGATCCACATACAGTACTGCTGGAGTCTAGCTTGTAGAATTTTAAGCATAACTTTACTTGCATGTGAAATGAGTGCAATGGTGCGATAGTTTGAACATTCTTGGCATTGTCTTTCTTTGGAATGTAAACTGACCTTTTCCAATCCTGTGGCCACTGTTGAGTTTTCCAAATTTGCTGACAAATTGAGTGTAGCACTTTTACTGCATCGTCTTTTAAGATTTTGAATAGCTCAGCTGGAATACTGTCACCTCCACTAGGTTTGTTATTGCTCAGCTTTCCTAAGGCCATTTCACTTCACATTCTAGGATGTCTGGCTTGAGATCAGTGACTACCCCATCATGGTTATCAGGGATGCTAAGCTCATTCTTATATAGTTCTTCTGTGTAATTTTACCACCTCTTCTTAATCTTTTCTGCCTCTGTTAGGTCCCTGCCATTTTGGTCCTTTATCATGCCCATCTTTGCATGAAATGTTCCCTTCATATCTCCAATTTTCTTGAAGAGATTTCTGGTTCTCCCTTTTATTGTTTTCTTCTATTTCTTTGCACTGTTCATTTAAGAAGGCATTATCTCTTCTAGCTATTCTTTGGAATTCTGCATTCAATTGGGTATCTTTCTCTTTCTTCCTTGCCTTTCGCTTCCCTTCTTTCCTCAGCTATTTGCAAAACTTCCTCAGACAGCCATTTTGCTTTCTTGCGTTTCTTTTTCTTTGGGATAGTTTTAGTTGCTACTTCTTGTACAATGTTGCGAACCTCCATCCATAGTTCTTCAGGCACTCTGTCTATCAAATCTAATTCCTTAAATCTATTTGTCACCTCTATTGTATATTCATCAGGGATATGATTTAGTTCATATCTGAGTGGTCTAGTGTTTTTCCCTTCTTATATAGTTCTTCTGTGTAATTTTACCACCTATTCTTAATCTTTTCTGCCTCTGTTAGGTCCCTGCCATTTTGGTCCTTTATCATGCCCATCTTTGCATTTCAATTTAAGCCTAAATTTTGCAATGAGAAGCTCATGATCTGAGCCACAGTCAACTCCTGGTCTTGTTTTTACTGACTGTATAGAGCTTCTCCAACTTTGGCTGCAGAGCACATAGTCAATCTGATTTCTATGCTGATCATCTGGTTATGTCCATGTGTAGAGCTGTCTCTTGGGTTGTTGGAAAAGAGTGTTTGCTATGACCATTGTATTCGCTTGACAAAATTCTATCAGCCTGTGCCCTGCTTCATTTTGTACGCCAAGGCCAAACTTGCCTGTTATTCCGTTTATTTTTTGGCTTCCTACTTTAGCATTCCAATCCTCCATGATGATAAAGACATCATTTTTTGTGTTGATTCTATAAGGTGCTGTAGGGCTTCATAGAACTGGTCAATTTCATCCTCTTCAGTATCAGTGGTTGGGGCATAGACTTGGACTACTGTGATATTGAATGGTTTGCCTTGGATTCACACTGAGATCATTCTGTCATTTTGGGGATTGTATCCCAGTATTCCAGGGATGTATTCTGTCTCCACTGTTGTTCGATATCTACTCTGAGTCAGTCTTCAATGAGGCATTGGAGAACATCGATGCTGGCATCAAAGTAAATGGTGTTTGGATCAACAACTTAAGATATGCTGATGATACAGTTCTGCTTGCCAGTAAGCATGAAGACCTTCAGCTCCTCATCAACAGAGTCACAGAAATATCTGAAAAATATGGCTTGAAGCTTAACACCTCAAAAACCAGGATCATGGTTGTCAGCAAACAACCTATTAATTTACCATCAATAAATTCAGAAGGAATACCACTAGAAAAAGTTGAAAGGATCACGCACTTTGGTTCTAATTTACATGAAAGCTGGGACATGACCACTGAAGTAAAGACAAGGACAGAGAAAGCTCGAACAGCATTCTTCAAAATGAAAAAGGTCTTCTGCAGTCACGACATAAGCCTAAGACTGAAAATCAGGCTTGTCAGATGCTATATTTTTTTCTATCCTTCTCTATGGAGTAGAGAGTTGGTCTCTGACAGAAGGCCACCTGAAGAGACTAGAAGCATTTGAAATGTGGGTTTACAGGTGGCTGTTACGTATAAGCTGGGTTGACAAGATCAGAAATGAGGAGTGATAAGCCGCCTGGGAAAACCAAGGGAAATCATCAAAACAATTAAAAAATGGAAATTAGAATATTTCGGATGTGATGCGACATCCAGAAAAATACGACATACTCCATTTAATCCTCCAGGGAAAGATTGAAGGCAAACAAGGTCCAGGCAGAAGAAGAACATTGTGGCTTCAAAATCTAAGGGACTGGTTTGACAAAACTCAGCAGCACTTTTTCATGTGGCTGCTGATAAAAACAGGATCGCCAACATGATCGTCAATGTCCGATAATGGATACAGCACAAGAAGAAGAATTTCTTTTCCTACTCTTTTATTGATGATGAAGGCTACTCCATTTCTTCTGAGGGATTCTTGCCTGCAGTAGTATACCTGATGGTCCTCTGAATTAAATTCACCCATTGCTGTCCATTTTAGTTCACTGATTCCTAAGATGTCGATGTTCAGTCTTGTCATCTCTTGTTTGACCATGTCCAGTTTGCCTTGATTCATGGACCTTACATTCCAGGTTCCTACAGAGAAAAAATCTTTATAGCATCGGACTTTCCTTTCATCACCAGATGCATGCACAGCTGAGCGTCCTTTTGGCTTTTTGGCCCAGTCGTTTCACTCTTTCTGGTGCTACTAGTACTACCCTCTGCTCTTCCCCAATAGCATATTGGACACCTTCTGATCTGAGAAGCTCATCTTCCAGCATCATATCTGTTTGACTTTTGGTACTGTCCATGGGTTTTCATGACAAAGATACTGGAGTGGGTTGCCATTTCCTTCTCCAGTGGATCACATTTTGTCAGAACTCTCTACTATGACCTGTCTGTCTTGGGTGGCCCTGCATGGCATAGCTCATAGCTTCATTGAGTTACGCAAACCCCTTCACCATGACAAGGCAGTAATCCATGAAGAAAGGCTCAATAAATGGCATCCCTTAATTTGGTGGGAGAATGGAGTGAGGACAATAAGGTTGGCAACAGGACCTTCCCCTCCTATTACACTAAGCAAGGTGCAAGATGCTGTCTCTATGGAAGATCAATGACAGTCCCATGAACTGTTGGGAGTGGCTATAGAACCCATTCCAGGAATTAAGCTTGTGCCAAGTAAATATCGGGCTCTAGTGGAAAAGAGTGAAATCGGTGAAAAAGAGTGTGACATTCCCCCCCCCATGTGATTGATTGTGCAATTGAAATCTTACTGGGGGACAAATGACCTAACCAAAAATGTATTCAATGATACCCACTGAGTTAAAAGAACTGAGGGAGTACATTGACAAAAGCCTGGCCAGATGCTTCATTCAACTTGCAAAGTCCCAAGTGACTACCCCAGTGCTGTTTAAGGAAAAGAAAGATGACTCTCTGAAATTGTGCATGGATTTTAAAGGGTTAAATGTGCTCAGTGTGGAAAATATGTACCCCCTCCCTTTGATGAAGAATATGCTGGCCCACTTAGCGAGGGGAAATTTTTTCATGAAGCTGGATTTGAGAGAGACTTATTATCAGGTCTGTATTAAAGAAGGAGATGAGTGGAAAACAGCTTTCAACAGCCTCTAGAAAGCTTTCAGTTTAATGTCATGCCTTTTGGCCTCCAAGGGGCCCCTGCTATGTTCATGCAATTAATTAATCAGGTGGTACATGATCACCTATATAAGGGGATTCTATTCTATCTTGATAACATCTGTATTTACATGGAAACCATGGCAGAGCACATAAAACAAGTGCACGAGGTGTTAAAGAAGTTATTGAAAGCCAGACTTTATGCTAAACTTTCTAAGTGTGAATGCCGTTAAACTCAAATTGACTATCTTGGATACAGGATCTCTAGTGAGGAGGTGAAAATGGACCCCGCCGAGGTCAAAGCTGTGCTAGAATGTCAGCTTCCATGAACCCAAAAGCAGCTTCAAAGTTTTCTAGGGTTCCCAACTTCTACCGGCAATTCATTTGCCAAGATAGTTTTGCCAATCACTGAATTGCTAAAAAATGGAAAGGGGGGGGGAAATGCTGCAGCCCTGTCAATCCCTGCCTTGGTTGCTAGAATGCCAAGCAGCATTTGAAACCCTTAAAAGATTATTTGCTGCTGAACTTATTTTGAAACACCCTGATCCTGAGGAGCAGTTTATAGTCCAAGTCGATGCCAGTGATGTTGCAGTGGAACTGTACTATTACAGAGAAATAAAAGGGGGACCTACAACCCTATGCTTACATCTCCCAAAAATAATAGATACCAAAAGCTATATGGGAAAAGGAAACTTTTGCAGTGAGATGGGCATTATTAATGTGGCACCATTTCCTAGAGGGGGCAAGATGCTTTTTGAAGTGTGACTTATCATAAGAACCTGGAGGCCCTAATGACTCCCAGAAAGTTGTCCCCCAAACATGTCTGTTGGGTGTAATACTTCTATCATTTTAATTTCGAGTTAAAATATTTCCCTGGGGGGAAAAATTTCCTGGCTGACCCCTCATCTAGACTGCCCCAGTATAAAAGCCGCTGAGAGGACATTGTTAACTCTATCATTCCCTCTCCCCAATCAGCAGCACAAATAACCCCCCGGAGCCAGACACATGCACACACTGATTCCTCAAATAGTCAGTCGCGAAGGAAGCTCAAGGAAGCATTACAAACTGACACTTGGTTCCAAGCAAATAAGACTATAATGACCCAACAGGGTGGGTTAGCATGGAAAGGCTATAAATTATATCTGCCTGACACTCTCAGGCTCCAGGCACTTCAGTGCAGTCACGACGACAAACCGGGCAGTCATTTTGGATTTCTAAAAACATTACATTTGGTTCAAAGGCAGTTTTGGTGGCCAGGGATGAAGAAGGACATTGAAAGCTATGTAAAGAGCTGTGCTGTTTGCACCACTATGAAAAAACAACCCGGGAAACCTCCTGGGTTGCTGCAACCAGTAGCCGATCCTTCATTGCCTTGAGAGGAAATAGCTATGAATTTTATTGTTGAATTACCAGAAAGTAGAGGTAATACAATAATATGGACTGTCATTGATCTCTTTTCCAAAGAAGCTCATTTTGTAGCCTGCGCAGGGCTCCCATCTGCACAGAAATTAGCAAAAAATGTTTTTGAAACATGTATATGCCTACATGGTGCCCCGAAGAGAATTATATCAGGTAGGAGGGTACAGTTTACTGCTAAGTTTTGGAAAGATTTCCTCAAGCTAATTGGATCCATTCAAGGACTTTCATCAGCTTTTCATCCAAGTATGAATCGATCGGCTGAAATGCAAATGCAATGGTGGAGCAATATATCAGATGTTATCTTAATTATCCTCAGACTAATTGGGCTGACCTCCTGCATTTTGCTGAAGTAGTATACAACAATATGGTACACAGTAGTACTAGACTTGCTCCATTTAAAATAGCAAGTGGTCATGAGTTCATTTCTATGCCTGAATATCCTCAGGAACCACCTGCCTCACAAACCTTGGATCAGTGGGTTGCTTCTTGGCAAACTGTTTGGGCTAATGTGAAAAAAGCTCTAATGCAAGGCACAAAGACTTACAAGGAACAAGCTGATAAGAAGTGGTCCACTCAGAGGCCATTTCGCATTGGGAGAAAAGTGTATTTGTCCACCAAGTACTTAAGACTTAAGCTGCTCAATAAGAAGTTGGGACCGAACTTTCTTGGGCCTTTTCCTATAATTAGAGTTATAAACCCTGTGACTTTTGAGCTGAAATTCCCTCGCTTGTTAGGGAAAATTCACCTTGTTTTCCATTGTAGATTGTTAAAGCCTCTTAGGGAGTTCTCATTGAAGCCAACTCCAAAGGATGCCCGCTTTTGGTATGGGGGAAACCCATTATGAAATTAAGCGAATCCTTGATTCTAGATTATACAAGGGGAAATTATAGTATCTAATGCAATGGAGGGGATATCCGTTATCAGAGGCCACTTGGGTGAAAAGGCTTATCAATTAGTAAAGAGATTTTACAATAAATAAATAATATCTTATCAAATGTAAATTAATTGAATTACTTGAGGAAAAGTTATGGGACTAGATGATAAAGTAAATGGTCTAGAGAAAAAATTAGCCACTCTGAGATTCCAATACCAAATGAGAAACCTGAAATGAAGGAAGAAGACTGCAACCAAACTGAACGTAGTAAGGAACAATTAATTAACAGAAAAAAATGAACCTTTAGAGACAGACTGATGACAACATGTCACTCATTGAAGGAAAAAACATATCCAATCCAGTTTAGTCCAGTTCTGCTGGAGCTAAACAATCAATTTCATAACCTTCTCTTGGAAGAAAGTGTGCAGACACCTGGAGAAGGGACATCATCAAGTTTGCCAATGACAGGAAAAAAGTAAACAGATTTCTCAAGAAAAAAAAGTTGTGTGCTGGTGATAGGAGACTCACTACTTAGGGAAACTGGACCAGCAATTTGTGGATTGGATAATCTATCTAGGGATATTGCTATTTCCCTGGAACAAAGCTCAAAGATGTGTGTAAGGACCCACCCCACTTTGCATCTTAAGAAGAAAGAACTCTTGGAATAGTTCTTCCAACAGGCATCCTTTATTAAGAGAAAATGGTTGCAGGTGTTCTAGACAGGACCTGGGGCCCAAGCTCTCCCATTCAAGGTTTTAAGGGATCCCCAGCAGCCCCACCCCACCCCACCATCTTTCCAGCGACAATCCCAGGCATTACATTTCCACCCCCTTTTTCCTCACTGCCAGAAGGGAGACTTTAAAGAGAAGGAGATGAAAGCTGATGGCCCCACTGTTATGATTTAGTCCTTTTGGTGGTATCCACATTCAATCCCTTTGAAGTTGTACCGAAGGAAGTGAGGGCCATAAAACCCCTTTGTTCACCCCCCTTCCCCTTCATCATATGACAGAATCCAGAGAGGGCAGAAATGGGGTTTTCCATAGTCGATAACTAGAGATGAAATATAATTGGATTCTGACATCCTGCCCCCTTAAAAATAAGATATCTCCACCTGAAAGAAAAAAAAAACAGGTATAAAAGTTAGTCAGGCTTGTTAGGATACTCCGTGTGAAACTTCTTTAATAGCTTCAGGGCTCTGACATGACATTTATGGACCCATTTGTTTTGTGAGGCAGGGAGGTGCTTCCATGCAACTAGTTACTGAGTCACTCCATGATATCTCCTAGAGTCTAGGATTTCCTTTATTTCAAATTGTTCACCCTCCACCATGATTGGAGGTAGTGGTGGGGTGATTTTTGGCCATAACGATGACTGATGCTCTCTTTTCAGCAAGCTGCAATGAAAAATTGGGTGTATTTGCCTGACATTTTTGAGTAATTCTAATTCTACTGTTACTGGGTTTACAATTTTTTTAATTGGAAAAGGCCCTATATATTTTGGTCCAAGCTTTTTACAGGGTTATAGGGACTTTAGGTATTTTGTAGATAAGTACACCATTTCTCCTATAATGAATGGTGTGGGCTCAACTCTTTTTTTATTGGCTTGTGCTTTGTATGCCTGCCTAGCTTCATCTAGTGCTTTTCTAACTATTGGCCAGGTGTTTTGTAATTGTTCCATCCATTCTTTCAGTGATGGGATCGCCAGTTCATTTGGGGTTAATTCTGGCATGGGGTTGAAACTTTGACCGGTGGCTATTTGAAAAGGAGTGTAACCTGTGCTGGAGTGGACTGCATTATTGTAGGCAATTTCTGCGAAAGGGAGTAGGTCCATCTAATCGGACTATTGGAAATTAAGTACTGAGTGACACCGTTCTGTTTGTCCATCCCCTTGTGGATGATGGCTAGATGTCAGTCCCTGAATGGTCCCTAAGAGGGATAAAAATTCCTTCCAAAATGCAGACGTAAATTGCACTCCCCTATCAGAGATGATGCGTTGGGGTGCCCCATGCAATCTGTAAATATG
This sequence comes from Crotalus tigris, assembly GCF_016545835.1. Classification (NCBI taxonomy): domain Eukaryota; kingdom Metazoa; phylum Chordata; class Lepidosauria; order Squamata; family Viperidae; genus Crotalus; species Crotalus tigris. The sequence continues at coordinate 153,868 of NW_024096844.1, forward strand.
CTGGACAAAAATTTTCACTAAGGCTTTTGCGGTGGGAATCTTTTGGCAAGGGATAAAGTGCACCTGTTTGGAAAACATGTCTGTGACCATCCAGACAACAGTATTGCCATTGCTTTCTGGTAACTCCACTATAAAATCCATGGCTATTTCCCTCCAGGGGGCGGAGGGATTTGCCACTGTTTGTAATAGTCCGGGCGATTTTCCTTGCAACCTCTTTGCAGTTGCACACTTTGGGCAGCTGGCCACGTAACTTCCTATGTCCTTTTTTATTGATGGCCACCAAAATTGCCATTTAATTAAGTGTAATGTTTTTACAGATCCAAAATGCCCTGCTGATTTTGTGTCATGGCAAAGCTGCATGAATGTGACTCTTTGGGTTGTTGGTATATATAACTTTTCCCCTACCAAAGGCAGCCTGTCTCTCATTGTGCACACATTTTTGTTTTTCTGGAACCATTCATCTGTTTCCAAGCTTTTCCGGAATTCAATTCCGGTTTGGCTGCCCAGCTGTGGTTTTAATTTAGCTTGGGCTCTGGTGGTTACTGGCACTGCCAGTTGTGATTCTACCATCATCAGTTTAGAGTCGGTGGCTCGCATGCTATTATATTGCGGCATGCAAGATAGTGCCTCTGCCAGGAAGTTCTTTCCCCCCGGCAAATGCTTGAGCGTAAATTGGAACTGGTGAAAATGCTGGGACCAGTGGGCTTGCTTGGGGTTGAGCTTCCTGGATGTTTTCAGGGCTTCCAAATTTTTGTGGTCAGTCCACACCTGGAAGGGGATTTTGTTGCCTTCCAGAAACTGGAGCCACGTGAGTAATGACCAACGTATTCCATATGCCTCTTTCTCCCATACGGGCCAGTGCTGTTCCGTTTCCATGAGTTTCTTGGATGTATACGCACAGAGTTGCAATACCCCTTCATCATTTTCTTGTAACAGTACAGCCCCACAGCCACATCACTTGCATCCGCCTGTATTACGAAGGGCTTATCCATGTCTGGGTGCCTCAGTACTGGTTCAGCAGCGAAAAGTCTCTTTAATCTCTCAAACGCTGGTTGGCACTCCATTGTCCATGTTAGTGGCTGGCTAGATTTTACTGAGGATGCTCCCTTCATTTTTAGTAAGTTCGTGAGGGGCAGGGCTATCTGGGCAAATGAGGGGATGAATTGACGGTAAAAGTTTGCAAAGCTGAGGAAACTTTGCAGTTGCTTTCTTGTGCGGGGTGGTGCCCAATCTAATACTGCTCTGACCTTCTCTGGGTCCATTTCAATGCCCTTGGGGATATGCAATAACCTAGGTAGTCTATCCTTTCCTGGTGGAATTCGTATTTCGAGAGTTTGGCTATAGGTGGTCGGCTTGCAGTTTTTTAAAAACGGCTCTGACTAGGTTGACATGTTTCTCTTTTGATTCGGTGAAGATAAGAATGTCGTCTAAGTAAACCAGGACCCCTTTAAATAGGTACTCCCTTAGAACGTCATTGATTAATTGCATAAATACTGCGGAGCCCCCTTGTAATCCAAATGACAAGACTTTGAATTGGTAGCACCCCATGGGGCAGTTAAATGCGGTCTTCCATTTATCCCCTTCCTTAATTCTCACGCGATAGTAAGCTTCCCTTAGGTCTAGTTTAGAAAAAAATTTCTCTTTCGAGAGGTTTGACAACTATGTCCTTCATGAGGGGCAGAGGGTATAGGTTGCTTTCACTGATTGTATTCAGGGCCCTATAATCCATGCACAAGCGTAAAGAGCCATCCTTTTTCTCTCTAAAGGGGACCGGGGCAGCCACTTTAGGCTTGGCTGGCTCAATGAACCCCCTTTCTAGGTTTTTCTTTATGAATCTTTCCATTTCCTCCTTCTCCTTTGGGCTCATGGAGTATAATCTGGGCTTCGGGAGTTTTGCCCCAGGCTTGAATTCAACGGCACAGTCTGTGGGTTGGGGGGGGGGGAGCTCATCTGCCCTCTCCTCACTGAAAACCTCAGCAAGGTCTCTGTATTCCTCTGGTATTTCTGATAGTCCCTTTTCTTCTCCCATGTATGCTTTTTCTGTTCTTGATTCTGGTAGTTCCCCTTGGGATTTTAAGTGCATAGGATCCCCCTTCGGGAATTTGATTTCTGTCATCCTCCAATTCACCCAGGGGTTCCATTTTTTTAACCATTCCATCCCTAGGATCATTGGGCATTCCATGCCTGGGGTCACCACAAACATTATGTCTTCCTCATGTTTGCCCAGGGAGAGGTGCATTGGTAAAGTGGCTAGGGTAGCTGGCACCCCCCCTGCCATGGACCCATCTAACTGGCCAAATGAGATTGGTTGTTCCAGTCTCGACGGAATGCCCAGATTCCCCACTAGCATCGGGCTAATGAGGCAGCGGGTGCAGCCACAGTCTGTTAAGGTTTTCCCCTTCATGGCTTCGGGCATGGGGGGAATTAATATAGTCACTGTCTTGAGGATGGGTGCGATGCGTCCACTTACCAGAGGTTCGCCCTCCGAGCTCTTGTCTAAGGTGTCCACCAGCCCTGCGGTGTAGGCTGGAGTTCTTTCCTCCTGATGAGCAGGGGGGGGGGTTCCACAATCTCCATCATTCTCATGGCAGTTTCTTTTGGCTTAACTGGAGATTTTCCAGATTTGCTGGCCAGTGATCTGTCTGGGTTGTGCTGGGGGGCTTTGGAGTGGCATTCTACAGCCCGATGCCCTTCTCTCCCTCACTTGAAACACCCCATTTGCTTTTTGGCCGAAGCCGATGGTTTCACTGGTTCGCATGTCAACTCAGGTGGTGAGCGGCTCCATTTGTCAAGACTGCTAACATCGTATGTTCTTGCTTGCCATATATGAAGAAGCAAACCTGTTTTATTTAGCCGAGTAGCATTTCTAAAGTTAAGACAGATAGCAGTAGGTTAAGGGGTGGGAAAGTATGCAAGTCAACCATAACAATGTCTGGGCACAGCGTGGCCAAGGTCAGCTCAGCTGCAACGGGAGGGGCACCTCACGGTTCACATTAATTGGAGAATGTGATTGATGACTGTAAAATGAAGGAGTGAGTTATGCTTTGTTACAGATGCTTGGGGGAGGGAGGATTCAGTTTCTGGCTTAACTTTGTTAGTGCCGAAGCTATGCAGAATAATAAAAGTTTCTTTTAGAGGAAAAAGTCTCTAAATTCTTTGAAAATCTGCTTTCTTTCGGAACCATGTCATCAAGCCAGAAACCACAAACTTTTAAATTCATTTAGGGGTCCCTTACCCCAGTCACTATCCCTAAGCTAACGGGGACAGCTGACAAAGAGAAGGGGAAGATTTTGCCATGGAAGGGAAAAAAGTGCCTGAGGCCGGCACCCCCCCAGCCGCAGCTTCTCCAGGAGGAACAGCAGCAGCAGCTTCTCCAGGAAGGGAGGGGCCAGCTACCCAGACAGTGGAGAAGAAACTCTGGCAAACTCCACAGCTGGGAGCAAGGCCAAAACTATCAGGAGAGCTGATTTGGTCGTCAGACTGGGACAAGCCAAGGAAAGGCTCCGGAAGTTTCCACACAGCCTTGCCAGCAGATGAGCGTGAGTCACGGCGAAGGGATGCTTACATATCACCTTCCTCCCAACAATGGAGAGCTGCCCGGCCATCTATTGCTGAAGACTCGGGTGAGTGGAAATACCCACCTGCAGCTTGCAGTGGGTCATTAGAATACCTAGCAGAAAGATTTGAAGAATTAGAAGTGCAAAGCGAAGAGCAACTCCCATTGAGAGAGGCCCCCAGCCCCTTCCTTGCAAATCAATTGGCTTTTCAACCCCTGGGGACCCCTGCCAGAGCCTCTAGCCCCACACAGAGAGGAGATTCCAGCTTGGGGCCCCTGCTGCAAGGTGAAATTGAGCAAATTCCACAGATAAGTGATCAGCCGTCTCCAAGCCTACAACAAATAATAGAGGCCTTGCAACAGCTCGGGCTAGTGCCAAAGCCAGGGGAGCTACAGCCAGTGAGCTTGCAGACGAGGGAGGCCCAACATGTCCAGCAGCCACTGAGGGGCCTACAGCAGCAGAGGGCGTCGCCACCCCCTGCAGCCCAGCAGCAAGGAGGGCTGCTACTACCCCCGCTTGCACAACCACCATTGGGAGGCCTGCAGCAGTAGGGGGCACCCCCAGCCCCCACTGCCCAGCAGGCAGGATGGGACCAACTGCAGCAGGGGGTGCCACGCCGGCTACTGAGAGCCGCGCAGCCGTTGGATCAGCAGGCAGGGTGGGGCCAACTGCAACTGGGGGCACCACGTCAACAGCAGAGAGCCCCGCAGCAATGGGGCCAACAGCAACTGGGGGCACCACCAGCCCCCGCTGCCCAGCAGCAGAGAGCCCCACAGCAACGGGGCCGACAGGCCGGATGGGGCCTACAGCAACTGGGGGCACCACGTCAACAGCAGAGAGCCCAGCAGCAATGGGATCGACAGGCTGGATGGGGCCAACAGCAACCTGGGTGGGGTCCGCAGCAGCCTGCACTCGCACCACCTTTCAAAGCAACGTTTGATGGGGACCCAGAGAAGCTGATTTTTTTCCTCAACCAAGTGCGTTCTCATTTAAATCGCTGGGCCTATCTCTATCCGGAACCAGGGGCCATGGTTGACGTCATTGCGGCCAACCTGGAGGGAGAAGCATCTGAATGGCTGAACAATCTATATAGCGAGCAAGCCCCCGAATTGGAAGATCCCCATCTCTTTCTCTTAGGACTGAGAGAGCGATTTGAAGACCCATCCATCGGCCTCAAAGCAGCAGGACAAATTCACAAAATAAAACAAGCAGGGAGGCCTGCCCTGGAGTATGTGCGAGAGTTCCGCAAGATGGCAGGTCGAATAGAGGGGTGGCCTGAGCAGTCCCTCATCCATTACTTCATCGAAGGATTAGATGATCACCTCTCTCAGGCTTGCATCTATCGAGAAGTACCTGATCGACTGCAGGAGTGGTACCAGACGGCCGTGAAGCTGGACGTTAAGCTCTCTCGTTATAAGAAGCCTCCCTCTCCTGGAGTTGAACCAATACCAGAACGATCCAGACGACAATCAACCCCCTGGAGACCCCCAACAACCATGCCTACCAAAAGACCCAGACCACCTGTGGGGCCACCGCTTGCATGCTTCCGATGCGGACAACAGGGACATCGAGCAGCAAATTGCCCAGTCGCCTACCCTCAACAGCAGAGCAGACCGAGACCCGCAGCAAAAAAGAAACCTGATCAGCAACCACCCAGAGGGAAATCCAATTGGATCAACCAAGAAGTGGCTGCCCAAGTCGCACCCCCTGCGCGTCAGGACACCGGAGCCAAGGCTGGATCTGTCCCTGCTCTACCGCCTTTTGACAGCGATGACGAGGGGGAAAACGACCCAATGGTGAGTCGCGAAATCCCGTCTTTTACCCTAGCCGCTAAACTTATAATCCCTAAATCAGGGGTGCAAATAAACTTAAGTGTGCTAATAGACTCTGGATGCACCCGATGTATTATTAGCTTACCCTTTGCTATGAAATTGGGCATACGAGCGAAATCACTTTCCAAACCCATGAGGTTTGAACAGGCTGATGGCTCCCTCATGGGAGGAATTCTCATCACACAAATAACTGAACCCTTACGCCTAGAGATAGGTGCACACTGGGAGTTTATTCGTTTCCTGGTGGCTCCAAAGATGACCGAGGCAGTGATCCTAGGACTAGCCTGGTTGGAGCAGTGTTACTTCAAAAGAACAAAAATGGGATCCTGCAACCCTGTGCCTACACCTCTAAGAAATTCACTGAGAGCGAGCGAAGATGGGCAATCTGGGAAAAAGAGGCCTTTGCAATTAGGTGGGCGCTATTGAACTGGCGACACTATCTAGAAGGGAGCAAGGTACCATTTGAGGTATGGACAGATCACAAAAACCTGGAGGCACTGAAAACTCCCCGCAAATTGTCACCAAAGCAAGTACGGTGGGCACAGTATTTTAACCGCTTCAACTTCACTCTAAAATACATACCAGGAGGAAAGAACTTTCTAGCTGATGCGTTATCCTGGTTACCCCAGTACAAAAGCGAACGAGAGCAGGTTAACGAGGCAATTATTCCCAATCCACAAACTGCCGCTCAACTTACGCCTCGCGGGGTCCCCAGTCCTGATGACCCTGGAGTGAAGAAAATAAAACGAGAGCTCCTCACTGACCAATGGTTCAAAGACAATCAATCGTCCCTAACATGCAGGGATGGCTTGGCTTACAAAGGGGGGAAGTTATATTTGCCAGAAGCGCTCCGTCTTAATGCTCTCAACCACAGCCACGATGTAAAGCAAGCTGGACACTTCGGATATTTGAAAACCCTACACCTCACCCGCCGGCAATTCTGGTGGCCAGGGCTGAAAAAGGATGTGGAAAACTATGTAAAAAGTTGTACTGTATGTGCCACAATGAAGAGAATCCCGGGGAAAACTCCTGGGTTACTGCAACCAGTGGCAGACCCTTCTCAACCCTGGGAAGAAATAGCTATGGACTTTATAGTGGACCTACCTGAAAGTAGTGGAAATACTGTCATCTGGACTGTGATAGACCTGTTCTCGAAACAGGCTCATTTCATTGCCTGCAAAGGACTCCCATCTGCCCAACGCCTGGCCAAATTATTCCTGAAACATATCTACCGGCTGCATGGTGCCCCTAAGCGAATAATCTCAGACAGGGGGGTGCAATTCACAGCGAAGTTTTGGAGAAATTTCCTTACCTTGATGGGATCATCTCAAGGGTTATCATCTGCCTTTCATCCAGCCACCAATGGGGCCGCTGAAGCCGCTAACAAAATGGTGGAGCAATATCTTAGATGCTACGTTTCCTACCAACAAACGAACTGGACTGATCTCCTCCCTTTTGCGGAGGTGGCGTACAATAATTCCGTGCACAGCAGCACCGGCTACACACCTTTCAAAGTAGCCACAGGAAAAGAGTTTAACCCAATACCTGAATATCCTCAGTTGCCCTACGCCTCACAGACACTTGATCAATGGGTGAGAGGGTGGGAAGGAGTTTGGAAAAACACAAAAACTGCTTTAAAAAAGACTTTTGGAACCTATAAAAACCAGGCTGATCAAAAAAGGTCTCCCCAAAGAACATTCCAAGTTGGGGAAAAGGTCTATCTGTCAACGAAATATCTACGCCTCAAGTTGCCCAGCAAGAAATTGGGGCCAAAATTCTTGGGGCCTTTCCCCATAGTAAAGGTCATCAACCCAGTCACAGTACAACTAAAACTCCCTAAACTGTTAGGAAAAATTCACCCAGTATTCCATTGTAGTTTGTTGAAGCCATATCGGGGCTCCACTTTGAGACCTCCTCCAAAGAAGGCTCCTGGACCCCTCGTAGTGGCAGGGCAGACCCACTATGAGGTGAAACGTATTCTCGATTCCAGAATCTTTAGAGGGAAATTACAATACTTAGTACAATGGAAGGGATACCCATTGTCTGAAGCCACCTGGGTGAAATCTAGTGAAGTGAAAGCTGACAGATTGACCAAAAAGTTTCATGATAAACACCCCAACAAACCGAAAAATAACCCTTAACCTATACTTATGTTTATATTCCAGGGTCTGTTCTTTTTGTAAGGAGGGCCGGATGTCAAGACTGCTAACATCGTATGTTCTTGCTTGCCATATATGAAGAAGCAAACCTGTTTTATTTAGCCGAGTAGCATTTCTAAAGTTAAGACAGATAGCAGTAGGTTAAGGGGTGGGAAAGTATGCAAGTCAACCATAACAATGTCTGGGCACAGCGTGGCCAAGGTCAGCTCAGCTGCAACGGGAGGGGCACCTCACGGTTCACATTAATTGGAGAATGTGATTGATGACTGTAAAATGAAGGAGTGAGTTATGCTTTGTTACAGATGCTTGGGGGAGGGAGGATTCAGTTTCTGGCTTAACTTTGTTAGTGCTGAAGCTATGCAGAATAATAAAAGTTTCTTTTAGAGGAAAAAGTCTCTAAATTCTTTGAAAATCTGCTTTCTTTCGGAACCATGTCACCATTATTTTCCTCGGCGGTGCCTCTTCAATATGTCGATCTCTGCTTCTTCTACCAAGACGTACCATTCCTCCTTGGGGCAGGCAAGCGCCATATAGGTCATAATTTAATCCATCTTTGAAATGGCTAAGGAGTATGTCTTCCGGCCAGTTCACTTTGCTGGCAATGGCCTGGAATTCTTGCATATATTTGGCTACCGGGCGTTTGCCTTGCTTCATCGTTTTTATCCTTTCGCGGGCTTTGCGATCAGCCAGGGGGTCCTCAAATCGCCTTCTCAGAGAGGACATGAAACGGTTGAAGTCGTTGAGCTCTGGGGCATTGGAGTCGTGCAAGTTCACCTCCCAATCTGCGGCCAGCCCATCCAGGGCAGATTGCATGATCCGGATACGGGCTTTGTCGCTGGGGATGTCCCGCCTGTATTCTTCCATGTAGCTGAGTACTTGGGTTAGGAAAAACTCCAAGCGTATTGGGTCCCCCTTGAATTTCACATCCAGCAGCGGGAGTCTTTGAATGGACAGGTGCCTTCATTGTCGGTGGTAGTGTCTTCCATCCAGATTGCCATCTGTGGGTCAGTGGGGAGTGGGGACTAATGGATCAGCAGATGTCCCCGGGGCTGCAGGTTCCACTTCCCCCTCGGTGTCTCTCCCTTTGCAGCTCCAGGAGCTGGGGCAGACATAGGCTCAGAATTCTCCTCTCCTAGGGAGCTGAGAGTTCTCTTCATCAGATCTATAGCTTTCTCTAGGATCCAGCCCAAGTACAGTGCCCAGCTTCCTTCCTCTTCACTTGCGTGCAGGGATTTCTCCATCTCCTGCTTCCATTCTGGTTGGTTGGCCCCCCATCTCAGAGTCACCTTTCTTGATTTCTTTTCCCACTCTCCTTTCTTTCCAATGCCCATTGACCACTGAGGTTTGTGGTCCCATGTCTCAACCACCTCTTCTCCTGAGGAATCTGACCTCTCAGATCCTGACATCTGGCAGGGTTTCAGTTAGGGCAGCAGCTCCCTTTCTGGGCAGTTTTCTCCCTTTCTTGCTCCGCCGTCTGACATGGTAATTTTTGCAAAGTCCCCTGGAAAGGTTCTCTCTTCCAGGTGGACTAATTCTGCAGGTCCTGTCTAATGTAAGGACCCACCCCACTTTGCATCTTAAGAAGAAAGAACTCTTGGAATATTTCTTCCAACAGGCATCCTTTATTAAGAGAAAATGATTGCAGGCATTCTAGACAGGACCTGGGGCCCAAGCCCTATGGTTCAAGGTTTTAACGGCTCCCCAGCAGCCCCACCCCACCCCACCATCTTTTCAGCGACAATCCCAGGCGTTACATTTCCACCCCCTTTTTCCTCACTGCCGGTGGAAGGGAGACTTCAGAGAGGAGTAGATGAAAGCTGATGGCCCCATTGTTATGATTTAGTCCTTTTGGTGGTATCCACATTCAATCCCTTTGAAGTTGTACCGAAGGAAGTGAGGGCCATAAAACCCCTTTGTTCATCCCCCTTCCCCTTCATCATATGACAGAATCCAGAGAGGGCAGAAATGGGGTTTTCCATAGACGATAACTAGAGATGAAATATAATTGGATTCTGACAATGTGACTGAGAGATTTATTAAAATAATTAAGTCCACAGATTATTATCCCTCTCTTCTTCTTCATGTGGTGTGATGAAAGATGCAACAAAGAGCCTGAAAAAATTATCAAGAGCCTATGAGCCGCTAGGCATGAAAGCCAAAGAGATGAGAGCACAGGTCATTTTTCTTCTGTAGTTCCAACAAAAGATAAGCATCCAGTAAAGGAACACAGAACTTTTAAAGTAAATCTTAGGAGATGATGCTAGGAACTTTGGATTCCTAGACCATGATCTACAATACCTGTTTGGGGGCTTATGACATGGGATGGACTACACCTAACAATTACTGGGAAGAACATTTTTGAAAATAAACTGTTCACTTTATCTGAAGGACTTTAAATTAAACTGGAGAGAGAGGGACATTCACTTTCAGAAGCTAATTCCAAGCATAAATCACAGGGCAATTGACCAAGTGGTAAGAAAGAAGAGGAACTCAGATACAAAATAGGAGAAGTACGAAGCAAACATAGGATTGCTCAAAAGTAATGCAAATGGTTATACACTAATGTTCAAAGTATGAGGTATGAACAGGACAAACTTGACGTTCTAGTACAGGAGGACAAATATGACATTACTAAAACTTGGTGGGATGAAACATATAACTAGAAGGATTTAACATGTTCAAAAGAAACAGCCGCAATAAAAGAGGAGGTGGAGTTGAGTTATATATAAGAAATAACTACACCACTGTAGAAATGAAGAAAAAAAAAGGTCAGAAACCTTGAATGTGTTTGGGTTAACAAGGAAAAAGGAATGATCTTGCAATTGGTGTACACTATAGACTGCCCATCCAACCAGAGGAAATAGATGAACTTTTGCTAATCAGTTAGCTAAGATGTGCAGAAACGCACCACAATAGCAATGGTGGACTTTAATTATGCTGATATCAACTGGGAGAAAAACTCTGTATCAAGTGGGAGATCAAACAGGTTTCTGACAAACCTAGCAGAAAACTTTGTCACCCAAAAGGTAGAAGAGAAAACTAAAGGGTCAGTTTACTGGACTTAATCTTTACTAACAGAGATGAAATGATTGAGGGTGTTCAAGTTGTGGGAACTTTGGAGGAGAGTGACCATGTGATATTGAAATTCAATGTAACCCAAATACAAGTAATAAAACAAGGTGACTTTAAGAAAGCTAATTTCAACAAATGTAAGGAGAGTTTGGGAAGAATTCCTTGGATAAATATCTTAAAGCGGGAAACAAATCAAAATGCTTAGGAAGCTCTGAAAAATGAGATTATAAAAGTCCAGCCTAGCACAATACCACTTTAAAAGAAAAATGAGATACCCAGATGAAATTATCGTGGTTGCATAAGGAACTCTCTGATAAACTGAAAAACAAAAAAGACAAATAAAAAATGGAAAGAAGGACACATAACTAAAGCATCATATCAACAAATACACTGAATCTGCAAAGCTGAAGTCAGGAAAGTTAAGGCTCAGAATGAATTAACACTTGCAACAAATGACAATAAAAAAATGTTTCAACATGTAAAAGAAAAAAAATCAAGGAAACAATCAGTTCACTAATGGGAGAGATAGGGAGCAGCAGGGAGGAAGCAGAACCGCTTAATTCATTCTTTGCATTTGTCTTTATACCAAAGGGGAAAAAAATATCAAAAGCAGTACTGTAAAAGGAAGATTAGGAATAGTAGTCAAAATAGGCAAGAAAGTGGCAAGACAACATCTATCCGCTCCAGATAAATTCAGATAATAGAACCAGGATTCTGAAGGAGCTGGCAGATATGATTTCAGAACCACTGAATCATATCTTTCAAAAATTCTGAAGCACTGAAAAACTACCAGAGGACTCAAAAAGAGCTGATGTGGTTCCAGTTTTTTTTAAAAAAAAAATGGCCCACAAACTACAGATCAATCAATCTGACACCAATACCTGGAAAGAACCCAAAAAGTCATGCAACGGATCTGTAAACACCTAGGAACAAACAAAGCTATTATTAGAAGCCAACATGGTTTTGTTAAAAAACAGATCATGCCAGATAAATCTTATTCCCTGCTTTGACAAAGTGACTACATTCATGGACTAGTGAAATGCTGTAAATAATATACTTGAACTTCAGTAAGTTATTTGACAAACTAGACCATAGCCTACTTAGGAATACAAGTCAAAATCGGTAACAAATTGGTAAAAGAACATCTATCTGCTTTAGACAAGTACAAATCAACTAGACCAGAGGGTTTACATTCTAGGGTACTCAAGGAATTGGCAGATGTGAATTCAGAACCAACTGAACAAAAACTTTAAAGCTCCTAGAGTGAGGGGAACTGCCAGAGGACTGGAAAAGAGTTGATGTGATTCCAGTCTCCAAGAAGTGGAAAAAAGTGGATCCAGGAAACTACAGACCAATCAGGTTGAAATCAATACCTGGGAAAATACAGGAAAAGATAAGTAGTGGATCCATGATCATCTAGAACTGTACAAGGAAATGAACAGGGATTTGTTAAAAACACACTATGTCAAGCACTGCCACCACCACATGAATTGGCAATTGGCTGACCAACCACAAACTATAAATGCATAAAAATGGCAGAGATAACAAATCCATATGGTACAAAAAGTAAGAAAAGCCTAGTTCAATCACAACAAAGAACCAAGTCTTTGAAATACTACTGATTGAATCAGGAGGGGGGAGCTATTTGTCTGATATGAAATAAGGACTCCTGCCTTGGGCAGGCCTTTGGATTAGAACAGGTACTTTGGCACCTGGCAGGTGGTATGCAACCGTCCTATAGAAGTGGTAGCGGGGGGGGAGAGGAATGAGTGAAGTGGCGGCAGCGTTACACAAGCCTTGAGGGAGAGACAGCTGGAGCTGCAGGGCTGTCAGGGTTTGACAGAATCTGCGCGTGCGGCTACAAGCTGATTGGCACTTCTGCAGACTTGTCTGGGTTCAGCATTGAGCTCTAGCTGATTGGCGCTTCCGAAAGCAGCACATAGCTAGAGGTTCACAGAAAAGGAGGGAGGAGAGAGGAAAGGATATAAAAAGAGGAAGTTTTGGCAGGAAATGGGCAGCGAGAGGCTGCCTTGCCCTGCCCCCTGGGTGCACACACAAGAAACACCTGGAATCCCTGCTTAATGTTCCTGCTGACTGCTCAGAAAGAAAAGAGGCAAGCCCAGGCTGGCTGGGTGCTGATTTACAACCTTGTAGCTACTATCAAAGCCAGAATGTGCTCAGCCTTAGATCCATGGGGCAGCCCTGGAACTAGGGGTCCAAGCTCTCCCATTCAAGGTTTTAAGGGGTTCTCCAGTAGCCCCACCCAATCACCCCCTTCTTCCAGCGACAGTCTCAGGCATTACACTCCCACCTCCTTTTCCTTACTGCGGGCTTGGTAGAGACTTCAGAGAGAACTACATGAAGGTAATAGCCCCATTGTTATGGTTAGTCCTTTTGGTGATATACACATCCAGTTCCTTTGAAGTGTACTGAAGGAAGTGAGGGCCATAAAGCCCCTTTGTTCACCACCTTCCCTTCATCGTATGACAAAATCCAGAGAAGGCAGAAATGGGGTTTTCTATAGTTGATAACTAGAGATGAAATATAATTGGATTCTGACACTGCCTCTGTTCCTAAATGCTAAAGCTGTTGCACATAAAAAATGGAGGAGCTCTGACCAACTATCACAGCCACCATTTTGACAGTTTTGTGGTACTGTTGTCTGTGGATGCCCCTACTAAATGCAAGCAAGGGATAAACTGAGCCTGGTTTGTTCTTGGTCTTTTAAGTGGCCACAAACTACTAGCAAAAGTGGCATTTGATCACAAGGCAAGGAAGCATCAAGAAATGTTTCTCCTTTTGCATTTAAGCATCCAAGAAGAGACAGGAAAGGAGAAAGGGAAAGTGGAAAGATAAAAACAAAGAAGGAAAGGGGAAGAGAGCAAGGAAGGAAAAAGAAGGGAAAGAGGGAAAGGAAGAAAAAGGAAAGAAAATGAAGAGGGAAGGAAAAAGAAGAAAAGGTGGAAGGAAGGAAGGAAGGAAGGAAGGAAGGAAGGAAGGAAGGAAGGAAGGAAGGAAGGAAGGAGGGAAGGAAGGAAGGAAGAAGATTATAATGAGAGGAATGGGGGGTCTGAAGGAAGTTCTACCTTAGCACTTGGCCACGACCAGCCTTGCTGCCCTTTTGCCATCCCTCTGTCCCCTCCTCCTGACTCTCCTGGTGGTCTTCCATCCTATTGCTGATGCTTTGATTACAAAGCTAGGTCTCCTCGAATGGAGAGGAAGTGGGTCTCCCTCTGTCCCAGACATTTTGCCCTCCTGTACACACCATGAGCAACTTGGCCAAGGAAAGCAAGCCAAGCAGCAGCAGCTTCGAGGAGGTAAGTGCAGCCAGGCACCCTTGGGGAAGGCTGGGCTGAGCTGGGTGCTTGCCTTCTACTGCCCAGGGCTCTGGGCAGCCTACATCACCAAGGGTCCTCCATATGGCCTGAGAGTAAAGGAACTGCCACCGAAGAAATTAAAACCGTTACTTTTTCCCTTTTATTTTTACGGTTTGTAACATTTTATTACAAAAATACAAAAGCAAATAGTAGGACACAGTAGGGAGGAAAAAGGGAAAGAAAAGTGAGGGGGAGAAAGGAAACAGAAAAGAAAAGGCATTGATTTCTGACTTCCTCTGTTGCAATAGAATGAAGTATTAACATCGAACCTCAACTTTTTACTTTTCCATAATAGTATAAACTAGCCATTTCTATAACAACAAATCAATCTAATCCGTAAAACCAAAAATTCTGCCCCCTTTTTTTTCAGTCATCAAGTTTTTGACACCTTGCTAAGCATAAGTGGTACTCGACTATTGTCATGTCCTAAAAGTGGTACAATCTGTGAAAAGGTTGAAAAGCCCTGGACTAGAAGACCTCCTTGGTCCCTTCCAGCTCTATTATTCTGTGTTTTCAGTAATATAATAAATTAATCATTGATTACAATAATTGCATTTGGATGAATAATGCAAGTACTGAATACCAAAACTTGATCTATGTTTTTGATATTTAATTCTTACATTGAAGAAAAGTCACTATAATGTATACATTTTTTTGCACAGTAAAAGAGGAAATTGATTTGTATCAAGGTAGTTGTTTAATGATTATAATTGGGACTGGCAACTCAATTGTTAAGAGAAAAAGTTGCTAAGTGAAACCTGATTGTGCTTATGATTTTATTTCAGCTATCCTTTGCTGTAAAGATAGTAAAAGTGAGGATTGGTTGTAAAGTTACTTTTTCATTACCATCATAACTGTGAATAGTTACTGTACAAGGCAGTTAGGCACAGCCTTGTACCTTTAGACCAGGAGTAGGCAACCTTGGCTCTTTTATGACTTGTGGACTTCATGCTGACTCAGGAATTCTGGGAGTTGAAGTCCACAAGTCATAAAAGAGCCAAGATTGCCTACCCCTGCTTTAGACATATGGTTTGCATGTCTTCCACTGTCTTTGTCTCTATCCAGCCATCCTTTTTGGGAAGAGAGAAATCTGGGCAGTTTACATATTCTTTCCTGATTTTAATCCCATAATTGTACCACTGTAAGGTACCTGCAAGAAAGTGACTGTACCCAAATAGCCTTGTAAACTAAATAATTTTAGTCTAAGGCCCTCATTACCATGGTACATATGTTCTTACCAATATAATTTTATTTGTTTAATAAAACAAAAATTGCTTTAAAAAAAACCCTGGTTAATATTTGATTGACATCAACCACTCTCAAAATTTTATTCTTTGTTACACATGTTTAATGATAATCTGGAATTCTTATAGCATTGTAATAAGTTCATTAAATTAATGATTTATGAGGTTGTTCCCTCCAAGGCATTAAATTAACAAACTTACATTAACATTTTAAAAGGAAACTACCATTTTTGGATCACTAGGTCATGTTTCTCATTTGTCATTAGATTTTTATTGCTAACCATAGACTTAACCTTTAAAGTCACCTGTTAGTATGTAGAATAAATGGAAGGAGATTCTAAATTCTTCAGCCTATAAACTGACCATATTTTCATATTTTATAATGGAAAAAATACTAGTATCAAGTGTGTTACAACCTGACATTCTAAGCAGTGTAACATTTTTACTGTTCTATTGTTCAGTTTTTCAAGATAAAGCATATAACATTTGATTAAAATCAACTAACGAATAACCAAGACATTGATTTGTACAAGACTAACATAGTGCATACCAACAGCAAGTAATAGAATTAGACTGATTTATTTATTTGACTAGCTCTATTTGATTCTAGGGGTTATATTTGCTGCTGTATATCAGGCAGCAAATAATCTTAGATCAGTTTTGCCCTTGTATGATATTTCTAGCCACTTCAGCATTTGTCCAGGATTACTGACTTTTTTGCATAAATCCTGGAAGCCTTGAGTAGGAGCCACAAAGCCTTATCCCCAATTAAAGTGGTCTGGCACATGAATTTGTTTGTTTGGTTGGTTGGTTGGTTTCCTGATTATGCTTGGGAAAATGACTCATCTATCAGCAAGCCTTGCACAAACTTTGGAATGTGAGATGGCCCAAGCGAATCATGCTCTCAATGTAGGATCCTTGGTGCTCTCTGAGCTTGGTTACTCAACCCTAGTTCAAGGTTGAGCTACAATTTTTGTCTTCTACCATATTCTCACTTCTAAGCATTTTTGCTGGAGCAAAACTTAATCAACACTTTGGTTTATCACAGAGTGAGATCATTAAAATGAATAAGTAAAAGATTGGAGGGATTTTCAGGGTAGGTCAGATTAAACAGGGAGTTCATCTTTCTCTATGCCAGTGGATGCAGTGAAGTAGCTTTACTTCGAGTCCACAAACTTACTGAGACATGATGCATTTATTTACAGTACATTAGCTTTACTGTGAATCATTTGACCAACCATTTTATCCACATATTTCTTCTGTATACATCTATATAGATAAAGACAAAGATTTGCTAAAGTGAGTGTGAAATATCTTTATATGTGAATCCAAAAATACATAAAGGATGAATAAAAATCAATAAAGCAAAGCATAATTGATAAAGACAATTTGATGTGAGTGGGAAGGAGGAGAAGGTAGGGGATCTTTTATAAAGAGATATTTATCAAAGGTCAGGTGATAGGTCAGTTCAACATTATTCCTTGGCTTCCTGAAGTCAAAGTTCTCCTGGAAGTAGACACTCAGATAGTACAAAGGATGGATATTGATATATCTCTCCTTTGACTAATCTGGACTCAGCCGCTCAGGCAAAATTGGTTGATTGTTCTTCAGTGTAAATTCTATTTCAGCAAAGGGTTGTTCCAGAGTTATAGAAAGACTATGCTTCTGAGTTCTAAAAAGGCACCATACCTGATATGCTAAATTCTTTTCCTATAAAGCCTAGCAGGTTCTTTGAGGCTGTAACTCAGCTCAATGGAGGACCCTAATGGGCTCCTGTTGGTTTTGAGGTTGCAGTGGTAAGTCCATTAAGAAAATCTAGTTCATTGTTCACTTAAGATAAAAAATAGTTGCAAAGAGGGGAAGCTCAGTTGCCTAGCCCCTGAATTATTTCGGTTTGAGAGAGGAGTTAGATTCAATTTTTTTCTCCTTCTCTGGCTGGTCAAAGATAACTTTTTAATATTGTATCTTTTCAAAAGATAGAAGGTAGAAAAGCAGTAGAGTCATCTTATAGGTCAGGTCCACAAAAGGTTCACATTTCTGATTTCTCTTACATTTAGGATGATTAACATCGACAGGATTTGCAATCCATTTAGCCTTCTAACAACCATTTGTCTGAGATGGTATAAGGATTCCTGCCTTGGGCAGGATCTCTATGTGGTTAAGGAAAACATGTTATTGGAACAACCTGGGAATTAATTACTTTTCAGGTTCTTAATTATTTTAGTTGAATACATGATAAATTTCTCAAGTGTAGCACCACAGGCTATAAATAGTATTTAGTTTATTAGGTCCTTTTTCAATACCAATGTTAAGAGGCCAGCAATAACAGTACGTGGAATTAGCAGAACAAAATTAAAAATAGTTGCCTTGGGTATTCACAAACTGATGTCAACTGATGCTGCAACTGAAAATAAAATAGCATCGAAAAACATTGTCAAGGACACTTAATTCTCTGCTAAAATTCACTTATTTATTTACAACTTGAAAGTAGAACCAATGATAAACAAAATTTGATATGATTCTTTTTAAAAATGTTTATATTGTGCTATGGGAGGAGGAAATCATTGTGAAAGAAATGCAGATAAATTAGAAAAATCAATATAATAAAATTGCTAAGTTTACTTTCATTCATGTAAGATTAATCAAGTACTTCTACTTTATTTTTTATTTTATCTTAGTAAACAAATAATGTATCTGCAACTGTTGTGAACCATGGAGAAAACAGATTATCTAAACCTTTTCCAGCCAGTTTTCAAGCTGGATTTTAGCCCTGACACAGCCTTGATGGTGCTTGCTGATGACCTATGGTAGAGCCAGGATGGCAGTGGTGCATCCATCTTTGTACTCTTTGGTCTCTCAGAGACTTTTGACATTGTTAACTATGACAGGGCTTTTCAACCTTTTCACCCATTGTACCACTTTTAGGATATGGCAACATCTGAGTACCACCAGTCGCCTACAAGGTGTCAAAAACTTGATGACAAAAAAAAAAAGTAAAAACATGATAAAGTACAGGTAGTCCTCGACTTACAACAGTTCGCTTAGTGACTCTTCGAAGTTACAATGGCAGTGAAAAAAGTGCCCCTCAAGCCACAGCCGAGCAAGACACCTGCCTGCCCACCTGGTGGCGCTCTTCCTCCTGTCCAAGATTTTAATTGCTGTGAGTATTTCTGTTGAGGATTTGCAGCGGGGGTGGGGTGGGGGTGTTTGGTTTTTATTTCCCCCCTCCATCTGCTGGGTGGTTGCAGCAGGTTTTGGTCACTTCACATGACTCTGGGACACTGTGACCGTCATAAATATGAATCCGTTGCCAAGCATCTGAATATAAATCACAAGACCCTGGAGATGCTGCAACATTCCAGCTGATCAGCACTTCTTCTGGGCTCAGCAGAAGTGTCAGGATCAGTGCTGCTTTCCAGCTGATTGGTGCTTCTTCAGGGCTCAGCACAAGCACTAGGATCAGCGCCGAGCTCCAGCTGGAGCCTGGCATTGATCCTGGCACTTTCACTGAGCCTTGACAGTCCTGAAGAAGCAACGATCAGCTGGAAAGCGGCACTGATCCTGGTACTTCCGCTGAGCCCTGACAGCCCTGCAGCTCCAGCCATCTCTCGCTCAGACTTGTGTGGTGCTGCCACCAGTTCAGCTCATTCCCCTCCCCCACTACCACTTTTCTAGAATGGTCGCGTACCACCTGCCAGGTGCCAATGTACCACAGGTGGTACCCATACCACTGGTTGAAAAGCCCTGAACTATGATATCTTCGAGACAGCTCCATAAGTTGAAGATTAGGAGCATGGTTTTACAGTAATTCTCATCCTTTTCTCTGGGATCAGCTTCTATTAGTATTGTTGAGGGAGAGAGATTATAAATTGCTGCAAGGTTCTATTCTCTCCTATCCTCTCAAAATCTATATAAAAACCCTGTGTGAAATCATCTGACAGCTTGGAATTCAGTATCATCTTTTGACCTCAGGCCAGCCAAGAGAGGTTCCCAAGGATCTGTCCTAGTGCCTAGACATGTGAGGACTTCAATGGGGAGGAACTTTCTCTGATTCAAATCTATCAAAACCAAGTGAATGTAGATGTTAGGCCAGCCAGATCTTGTGATATTCCATCTTTGATCTTGAATTGGTAACACTTCTCACTTCAAGGATGGTATACAATGGGAGGGGGGGTGTCTTCCTAGAATTGCAGCTTCTGCTTAAAGAACAGGTGTCAGCTATGGCCTCAAAGATCTTTGCAAAAGTCCAACTGGTGTGCTATATCTTGTATGTTTGGACAATGTTGAGCAGTGATTCCATTTCAGATGGGTTTTTTTTTTTCATACCTTTGGATTATCCATGTAAAATAGATGTAATGGCCAAGCAGATGTTTTTGATATTTAATAGCCATGGCTTGAATTGTTCAGTATTGTTGACAGAGGAATCAGAGCAATGATAAACAGTAGTGGTGATGGTGAGTCCCCTTATAAGATTCCTCTGTTGATGTTAATATTTCTCAATCTATCATGATTGACCAGCATCCGTGTCTTCCATTGTGCCATCAATTTTTGCACAAAGCTTCTGATGTTTCTACCAACTTGTTTTTTCTAGACACTTGATTAACCAATCATGTGGCAGAGAGTCAAATGCCTTGTAATCAATGCATGCTACATTCAAGTTGCTCTTCCTTCTCTTGCAGTTTCCAAAATAAACTTGTCAATTAGAAGTTGATCTTCTGTTCCTCTGCTGTTTGTGTGGTTTCCTTTCTGCTCAGATAGAAAGAGCTTGTTTTCAACTAGATCAGGGGTGTCAAACTGCCGGCCCGCAGGCCGGATGCCTCATAGCAAAACTGCACCCACCTATTGCCGGCAATGGCAAAAAAGTCACGATATGTCACAACATATCACATGATGTTGCGAGTTTGACACCCTGAACTAAATGCATCTGCTACCACACCAGTTAGCAATTTGAAAGTAGTTTGTAAGCAGGTGTTTTACCTCCTTGCAATATGTTTTTAAACTGCTGGGCAACAAGTGAGTGTAGATTGATCAGAAGTTTCAGCCAAAATCCATGCAGTTCCATCTCCTAATTTTTGATCTTCCTTGTTCTTTTCTCCACCACTTCTGCTGTTGTTACAAGTTCTTCCATTTCAGCTTTTTTTTCTTATCCACTTCCTTTAATCAAGCTGCATTGTATTTCTTTCAATTATTCCATATCTGTACCCAGAACTGCATTGTTTTTTCTTTGTCAGGTGATAGCTGATTCACTGCAGTCTCTCCATTGATGAATTTGTGAAAATATTTCTGATTGGATTGATATTGGAGATTCTGCCTATAATTTTTAATTTCTGCTGATCTCTTGGCTATAGTTATTTGCTGCTTTATTTCCAGTGTTTTCTTGCACTGTTTCTTGTTTCCAAATAATATTTCTTAATCAGATATGCTTTGGTCTTTTTGTTCATCAGCTTATTTTCTTTTGTTTGTTCTAGCTTGCTTGCATCTGATCTCAGCTCGCTGATCTTATTTTCCAACCTGATCTTCCATTTTGGTGATGCATTGTCTGGCTTTTTTTCTTTGTTGATTTTGAATTCCAGATATTCATTTATGGCTGCAGCTGTGTGGTACATTACTTGCTTTGTTTCTTGTAGTAAGCTGGTGCTTATATTTAATATTGCAGTATTGGCATTTTAAATGCTTATGTTAGCTGTTTCTATGGAACAAACTTCAATGCAGCCAGCCTTATTCTGTTGTTTTTGTGCTGTAGTAGATACTCATTGATTCTTCATTTCAATTCTTCTACTTTTTAGTTAGACAGCTTTGTTCTTCTGAGACAAAGGACAGTGTGCCTGGTTTCAGAATGAAAACAATTCAATAGGTATGCTAGTTTCCTTTATTGCAAATTCCCCTGGTTACTTCTAACAAACCTTTATTTTTTATTTTTTTATTTTTTTGCCTTGAATAGGCCTTTGCAATTCTTCTAATTCTGCTGTTATGAATGGTTTGTTACACAGGCAGTCAGATGTTTAGACTGAAGTTGGCATTTTAATCCATTTATTGAGTCCTTCCCAAGGATCTGGGATAGACAGATATGGATGCCTGATGGTGTTAGAGATAGTCTTACAGAATGTAAGTTGTTTTAAGTAAAGATGCCTTTTGCAATTGGTTGATGGTGATTTTGTCAATGCCAATAATGTTTAAGTAGTACTCTATTAAGCTAGTTGCATTATTGTACAAGAAACAATGAACTCAAATTACAAGAAAGTAAATTGTAATTGAATACTAGCAAAATAATACTAATAATAAAAATTGTTCAATGATGGAGGAGACTGACTTGCAGATAGAAGAAAATCCTTTAATAGAAAATTTTAATCAGAGATGGGACAAGCACCTGCAGGGGGTTGCAGTGCATCTAATTGAGCTAGATCTGGAATGTCAAACTCGTGACATCATGTGACGTTGCGTGACGTATCACGTCTTTTCCCCCATTGCCAGCAATGGGGTGGGCGCGGTTTTAGCGTAACGCATCCAGCCTGCGGGCTGGCAGTTTGACATGCCTGAGCTAAATGATCTCCAAGTTTTTGTTCTATTTCAAACATGGGCATGGCTAGCCCAAGATATTCTGTTTAATGATGTAAAATCAGTTCCATTTTCTCATAGTATGCTGATGGATCTGTTACTTTATCTCAGTTTAAAGTATTTCAAGAAATCTTGAAGTAAAGAATGGGGAATTCATTAATTCCTATTGGAGAGGTATAGTATTAACATCTCCTTCATGGATTACTGCCTTGTCGTGGTGAAGGAGCTTGTGTAACTCAATGAAGCTATGAGCTATGCCGTGCAGGGCGACCCAAGATGGACAGGTCATAGCAGAGAGTTCTGACAAAATGTAATCCACTGGAGAAGGAAATGGCAAACCATTCCAGTATCTTTGCCATGAAAACCCCATGGACAGTAACAAAAGGCAAAAAGATATGATGCTGGAAGATGAGCCCCTCAGGTCGGAAGGTATCCAATATGCTACTGGGGAAGAGCAGAGGGCTAGTACTAGTAGAGCCAGAAGAATGAAGTGACTGGGCCAAAGCCGAAAGGACACTCAGCTGTGGATATCTCTGGTGGTGAAAGGAAAGTCTGATTTTGTAAAGATCTTTTCTCCATAGGAACCTGGAATGTAAGATCCATAAATCAAGGCAAGCTAGACGTAGTCAAACAAGAGATGACAAGACTAAACATTGACATCTTAGGAATCAGTGAACTAAAATGGACAGGAATGGGTGAATTTAACTCAGATGACCATCAGGTATACTACTGTGGGCAAGAATCCCTCAGAAGGAATGGAATAGCCTTCATAGTCAATAAAAGAATAGGAAAAGCAATACTGGGATACAATCCCCAAAATGACAGAATGATCTCAGTTCAAATCCAAGGCAAACCATTCAATATCACAGCAGTCCAAATCTATGCCCCAACCACGGGTACTGAAGAGGATGAAATTGACCGGTTCTATGAAGCCCTACAGTACCTTATAGAATTAACACCAAAAAATTATGTCCTTATCATCATGAGGGATTGGAATGCTAAAGTAGGAAGCCAAAAGATAACTGGAATAACAGGCAAGTTTGGCCTTGGAGTACAAAATGAAGCAGGGCACAGGCTGATAGAATTTTGTCAAGAGAATACGATGGTCATAACAAACACTCTTTTCCAACAACCCAAGAGATGGCTCTACACTTGGACATCACCAGACAGTCAACACAGAAATCAGATTGACTATGTGCTCTGCAACCAAAGATGGAGAAGCTCTATACAGTCAGTAAAAACAAGATCAGGAGCTGACTGTGGCTCAGATCATGAGCTTCTCGTTGCAAAATTTAGGCTTAAATTGAAGAAAGTAGGGAAAAGCACTAGGCCACTCAGGTATGAACTAAATCATATTCCTGAGGAATATACAGTAGAGGTGACAAATAGATTTAAAGAATTAGATCTGATAGACAGAGTGCCTGAAGAACTATGGAAGGAGGAAGGAACGGCCTGGAAGCTGTTGTCCATGGGGTCGCGATGGGTCGGACACAAGTTCACAATTAACAACAACAACAAAGTATTAACATAATTTTTTCTAAAATAGCTTGACTTAGTTCAAAATAAATATTTCAAATGCAAATAAATAAAAACAACACAAATATCATCACCATACTATACTGCATAATAAGGCTGAACTATTATATAAGAAAACTGTCATATACATTTTTATCTTTACCCCAGAAACACACAATAAACAGTTTTATAGAGGTGATGTAATATTTGCTTAGCCATAAAGGCTCAGCCTAGAAATATTATAGTATACAATAGAACTCACATTGGTTCTTTTCATTTTAGAAAGCAATTTTAATGAGTATTTTTTGTTTTACATGAAATAAGATCTGAACTAGGAAGATTATGAATTTTCTTTATTGTTTCTACCTGGATAGTAAGAGAAGATGTCTCAATTTTGGCTACATTAATACTCTGGATTTCTCTATTTAATTTTTAAGAGCAATGAAATATAGTTATATAGGTCTATCTGTTGTCATATATGAATGCATAAGATTTGTAAGTACTCTATCAGAAAGAATCAAATGACCACTTAGAGAAAGCAGTGGTAGAATGTTGAATAGCCTAAGTTTTCTTCTTTTTTTTATAAACCATGTTCTCATTTTTAGAAATAAACCAATTCTCAGAACTATGGGAGAGGCAGACCAAGAATGTGATATATTAACTCACATAACTGAACCTTTTGAAAAAACTTAGCAAGCTTGAGCACATCTGGTGATTTTGAAGAGTCTGTCATTGGAACCATAAAGGATAAGGGGGACTAAATTTTCTACCTATGCTTTTGTTGGACAGCTTGAGATAAACTCTGCTTTTCCATTCTGTATCAGTCTGGTTGGGATTGGGATAGACTACTCTGTTTGCAGTTAGTTTTAAACTGTAAAAATGGGGCAAGTATAGACTGAATGCAGCAGATTCTAGTTAAACATTAGGGGAAATGGTAATGGTTAACACCTAGCTTATGAGTACCTTAAGAACTGATAGGCACTTATAGCAGAATATTTAAACAGAACTAAATACAGTAGGCATTTGTCATGGTTGTTATAGTTTCTAGCATCTTACACTGAGCATGTGATTCACTAAATTAAAGTAGATATTAGAGCCTTGTGGGGTCTCTGCCTTTTTTGTGAAGTTGTTGAGCTCCTTTCTAAACACAATTGCAAAAAACTGCCCTTTTTGAAGAAAATTCAAACATAGTTGGAGTGAGAAACACACATTATCATGTGAACTATAAAATAGCTTTAATATTGTAAAACAAAATAAATTTTCACCAACCAAAATAAAAACATCAGAAAATCCTGGCCCTACTGTTGCACAGATTTGTTCAATTTGCCTTATTGTTCCTGTTACTAAGGGCATGTGTTATATGTAATCACAAACCATATGAAAATTTCCCATTGCCAGATTAAATTTTCTCTTTATTATTTTACTGTGACTTGCACAAGACAATTTCCTATTGTTTTTCTGATGTCAGCAGTTGGCTAAAGATGAAGTTTCTGTTTTCTTTTTCACCCATTTCAAAGATCATTAACTGGGAATATTCTTTTAGTTTATTATTCTTATAAAGTAATATATTAACATAATTATTCTTTTTCATTGCCTTGACAAAGTATTCCTTGCAGATACAAAAACAGGAAGGACTAATAGTCATATTTCAAGTTAGTAACAAGGGCAGGTTACAAGTTAAACTATCACTGTATAGAAACAAAGGGAAACACGTATAACATTTTTTCGGTACTGTTACAGTGAGTTAAAAGGTGACAGACAGACAAATATTTGAGATGTACGCACTCAGCATTTGTTAAGATACACAGAATAAATGAAAAAAGAAAAAGATTAATTTGCCAAAGTTCAGCAAATTAAATATGAGAAGCAAATAACTGATTCTGAAATAGCTAATTTCTGGATAGATGACTGGGGAAAAAATAGGCTGTGATTGCTCTGAAAGGAAAGCAGTAACACAAGGCAGTATTATTGATCAAGATGGTTTTGTATAATTTAAACTCAGTAGTAGAATAGAATAGAATAGAATAGAATAGAATAGAATAGAATAGAATAGAAGCTGGAAGGGACCTTGGAAATCTTCTAGTACAGTCCCCTGCTCAAGCAGGAGAACCTATACCATCTTGGGCAAGTGACTGTCTAATGTCTTTTTAAAAATCTCCAGTGATAGAGTACCTACCATTTCTGGAGGCAAGCTGTTCCAATGGCTAATTGTCCTAACTGTCAGGAAGTTTCTCCTTAATTCCAGGTTGCTTCTCTCTTTGATCAGTTTCCAACCATTGTTTCTCATCCTTCCCTCTGGCGCTTTAGTGAACAATCTGACCCCCCTCTGCTTTGTGGCAGCCCCTCAGATACTGGAACACTGCTATCATGTCTTCCCTATTTCTTCTTTTCCTTAGACTAGCCAAACCCAAGTCCCACAGCTGTTCATCATATGTTTTAGTCTCCAGGCCTTTGATCATCTTAGTTGCTCTTCTCTGAATTTTGCCAAACTCTCAACTTCTTTTTTATAATATGGTGACCAAAATTGGTTGCAGTATTCCAGGTGTGGTCTTACTAGGGCAGTGGTGGCGAACCTATGGCATGCATGCCAGAGGCAGCACGCAGAGCCCTCTCTGTGGGCACGAGCCATCACCCCAGCATATGTGGTCTCTAAAAGTTCACCATCACTGGCCTAAGGCCAACCAGCCTGGAGCCACCATGGGGGAGCCCACCATCCCACCCGCCAGAGACCCCCTGGATCTCCCCCAACCCTGCCCGGCTCCCACAGGTGTCCCTCCCCATAAGCAACATCAAGGTGCCCACCCCAGCCATGCCCACCCAATCTGTAGCTGCACCTGAGTGGGCCACACCCACCCGGTACCTGGCAATACATAAATGGGTTTTGTGTTGCACTTTGGGCACTCAGTCTCTAAAAGATTTGCCATCACTGTACTAGGGTTTTATAAAGCGGTACTAAAACTTTGTGTGATCTTGATTCTATGTCTCTGTTTACACAACCCAGGATTGTATTAGCTTTTTTGGTTGCTGTTGCACATTGCTGGCTCATAGTCAAGTGATTGTCCACTAGGACTCCAAGGTCCCTTTCACAGTTACTGTTTTAAGTCAGGTCTCACCCAATCTGTATTTGTACTTTTGGTTTTTCCTGCCTAAATGTAAAACTTTGCTTTTCTCCACACTGAAACTCATTTTGTTGCATAGGGCCCATTGTTCAAGTTTGTCAAGATCTTTTTGGATCCTGAGTTTGTCCTCTAGGGTGTCGGCTACTCCTGTCAGTTTGGTGTCATCTGCAAATTTAATGAATTCCCCTTCAATTCCCTCATCTAAGTCAATTTATGAACATATTGAAGAGTACTGGGCCTAAGATGGAACCTTGTGGTACCCTGCTGCTTACTTCTCACCATATAGGTGTGGTGTTATTGAAAACTACTAATTGAGTATGTTTTGCCAGCCAGCTATGGATCCATCTGGTGGTGATATTGTCTATTCCACCTTTTTCTAGCTTACCAAGGAGTAGGTTGTGGTACTTTATCAAATGCCTTACTGAAATCTAAGTATACTATGTCTACAGCATATCGCTAGTTAAGTAGTTTAGTCACTTTATCAAAGAATGAAATAAGATAGGTTTGGCATGATCTGTTTTTAACAAACCCATGCTGGCTACTAGTTATAACTTTGTTTGCTTCTAGTTGTTTGCAGATCTGTTTTTTTGATTATTTTTTCTAAAATCTTCCCAGGTATTGATGTTAAACTGATTGGTCTGTAATTTCGTGGGTCTGTTTTTTTTCCCTTTCTTGAAGATGGGAACCACATCAGCCCTTTTCCAATCCTCAAGTACTTCCCTGTGCTCCAGAATTTATGAAAGATGTGGTGCAATGGTTCTGAGATAACATCTGTCAGCTCCTTCAGAACTCTGGGATGTAATAGTAATATAAAAGATCAAGACAAACAAAAATAAATTATGTACTGTATTGTTATTGTGATGAAATCATTCTTTTTCAGTTATAGGAAAGTGTATTATATACTACCTTGTTTGAAATGAGGGTATTAGAGATTGAAGCCAAGACATTCAACATGCAAAATATGCATTCTACCTATGTTTTTTGTTCTTCGCATTGATAGGCATGAATAGTCAGAACTCATGAACAGGTATTTCTTTATTCAAGTAAAACAGAACAACAACAAAATGGCTCCACCCCTTTTTATACATTTTCCCTGGGGCGTCGCCAGCCAATCATTGCAATGGCTTTTCCCGCTCAAATTGCATGCTAGTCATTGCTTGCAGACAGCAAGTCTGACCAGGCAGACCATGTGGTCTGCTGGCTGTTCTGGTGCAGCTCCCTGCACCTGCTCTTAATTAAGCCCAGAACACAACACCCCTCCCCTCTTGGTTCAGGAGTACATACTAGCTATTGTATAATACTACAAACATTTCCTTACAAGGTACAGCAAAACACACAACAACACAACATTATAGGCCTTTCCTTCCAATACAATATATCAAACAACAGTGGACAACATCATAGGTCTACATTCACAATGGAACATACATACATCATTTCCAATTGCAAATAGTTCACAGACACTAAACTATAGTATATGGAATTTGGATGTTCTAATTCCTAAGGAAATACTAGGCCAGTCCCGCTTACATTGACAGAAACCTCATGTAGTCCTTAAGAACTTTGGTGGGCCTCTGACCTTCTCCAATCGCCTGCCAGGCTCGGCAGACCGGGACTTTGTGACCCATTCAAGATGGGTGAAAATGAATCATGCAGGCTGGCCTCTTCCGGTCGGCTCAACCCTGCATTCCGCTGTGGATCAGGGGAATTCCACCCCACATCGGCGTAAACAGCTCGTGGGAACAGTTGACCCAAGTCAGAGTTCCGCTGTAGGAGCAAAGCCCATGGTAGGACTGTCTTGAAAAGCTGATTCCGAGCAATGTTCCATGGGTGTGGTGCCCGAGTCAGGAGCCGCCTCATGGGCAAATCCCTCTTTTTACAATTGCGGTGATTTGCAGTCACTGCGCAGTTGATCTTCCCAACCAGGATCAAGAGGATTGAGGGCTTCCTCCCCCACCCCGAGAGCAGAGCAAGGAGCAGAAGGGTGGCTAGGTAATCTTCAACAAAGCTGGTCTATGTGCCGTCGTAGCACGCGACCATCTTCTAACGCCACTTCATAGGAAAGGGGCCCGGTAACCTTGGCAACCACAGCTACCACCCACAATAGACCCGTACCATAATTGCGAGTCCAAACTGGATCACCCACTTTCAGTAGCCTCGGTGCCCACGGCTGGGACACTTGTGATGCAACCTGGTCTGGATGTAATCTATCTAACTTGGTGATAAGTCGGCGACCCCATCGGAGTAAACGTGCATGAAGTGGTGCAGTGGCAGAGCAAAAAATCTGCCAACCTGTGATGCCAATTTCCATGAGTGATCCTTTTTAAGGAGTCTTTAGCTATGCGAACTATTCACTCCGCTTGCCTGTTTGAAACCAGGTGGAACGGTGCCGAAGTAGCATAGCGAATTAAATTTACCCTCAGAAATTTACTCCGATGAAGTAAATTGAGCTCTGTTGTCGGAGACAATTACATCTAGGAGGCCATGTGTGGCAAAAATGCCTTGAAGCATCCTAATGGTGATGGCGACTGTCGTGCTGGACACTGGAACGATTTCCAGCCACTTAGAGTGATTGTCTACTATGAGGAAGAGCTGCACTTGAAAGGGGCTGGTGTAGTCGATATGGATCCTCGACCACGGAACTTGGGTGGTTTCCCATCTATGGACAGGAGCCTGTGGCATTTCAGGCCAGGACTGTTGGCAAGTGGTACACCTGTGGACCTGGGCCTCGATGTCTTTATCGAGCCCATGCCACCAGAGATGGCTGCATGTGAGTGCCTTCATGCAGACAATGCCTGGATGTCACTCATGCAAGGAATCGAGGACTCTAGTCCTCAGTGAGGCTGGAGTTACTACTCTGCTTCCCCACAGGATACAACCCTTAAAGGTAGAAAGATCATGCTTCCTTTTCCAGAAACTCTGGAAATTAGGGGCAGGACACGTGTCAGGCCATCCGGTGGGCACACAGTTCAACATGCATGTTAACGTGTTGTCAGTAGCTGTCTCTGCAGCTACAATCCCTGCATTGAGACTCC
Source organism: Crotalus tigris (assembly GCF_016545835.1). Classification (NCBI taxonomy): domain Eukaryota; kingdom Metazoa; phylum Chordata; class Lepidosauria; order Squamata; family Viperidae; genus Crotalus; species Crotalus tigris. Next base: position 183,333 of record NW_024096844.1, read on the forward strand.
AGCAAATCCTGGATGGACAGGATGTGGTTGGCCAGTGCTGGATCAGGCTCTAATTGCCTTAAGGGCAGCCTACTCAGGCCATCTGCATGGCCCATCTCTTTACCCGGTTTGTGCACCGAGCAATAATCATACGCGGACAGGAATATTGACCATCTCAACATTCTAGGAGAAATGATTTGGCGTGTCTGCTTGTTCATTGTGAACAACCCCCAAAGTGGCTTGTGATCAGTAAAGACCATAAAACGGTGGCCATACAAGAAGTCGTGAAACTTCTTGATGCCCGCCACGATTGCTAAAACTTCCCTATCTATTCGAGCATAGTTTTGCTCAGCAGCAGACAGTGTCCTGGAGTAGTATGCTATAGGGACTTGTGTCCCATCAGCTCTGAGGTGATTTAAGACAGCCCCGATCCCATACGGGGATGCATCACAAGCTATGCTAATGGGCAATTTCTCATTGAAATGAGCCATCACTGCATTGGAAGATAATAAAGACTTAACCTCTGCAAAACTCTTTTTGTGGACTTTTGTCCACTTCCAAGGGGCCTGTTTGTCCAAGAGCCAGTGTAACAGCTCCGCCACTGTGGCCTTGTGGGGAAGGAAGGCATAATAGAAATTGAGAAGCCCCATGAAGGCTTGAAGCTCTCCCTTTGTTTTTGGACTGGGTGCCTGCTGAATTGCTTTAAGCTTTGATTCAGCAGGATGGATGCCTGCAGTATCAATTCTAAAGCCCAAGAATTCCATGGAAGTGACTCCAATCTTGTACTTCTCTTGTTTGAATTTCAGCCCCGCTTTGTGGAAATGCCGCAAAATGGCCCGAAGCCTATCTGCCAAGTTTTTGACTGACTCCCCTGTGATGAGGACATCATCGAAGTATGGGCAGACCCCTGGAATATTATGGAGCGTGCATTCTATCATGCTCTGAAATATGCCAGGGGCTACATTCACTCCAAACTGTAACCTTCAAACCTTGAAAGCTCCCTGGTGAGTTACAATCATTTGGGCCTTGGCTGTGGTGTCGTCCACCGGCAGCTGCTGGTAGGCCTGAGCCAAATCTAGTTTGGCAAAAATACGCCCTCCCTGTAGAGATACCAGAATATGGCTGCCTATAGGCACTGGATAGGAATGCTGCTGAAGAGCTTTATTTCATGTACATTTGTAGTCAGCACAGATTCTGACTTCTCCATTGGCCTTAAATGGCGTGACAATGGGGGTTTCCCACGGACTGCTGTCCACAGGTTCCAGAATGCCCTGCTGAAGTAATTTGTCCAGCTCCGCATTTATCCTTTGCTTGAGAGCAAATGGCACCTGACGAGGCTTAATCCTGATCGGTACTATTGAGGTGAAGGAAAATAAAAGTTATTCTTTTGTAAATTGTAGAAATATAATTGTAGAAATGCAATGCCAATGTATGAGACTGTATGTTTAACACAAATGTATTAATGTAGTATAAATGTAACAATGCAATGCCAATGTATGAGAAGGAATGTTTACTGCTTCCTGCCTATGTAGAGTGACCACAAATGGTAATCAGCAAAGATAATGAATTATGACCCGGATGGACGGAAATTGGAAGGAAATTGTCAGGATGAACTATTAAGTGTAAAAACAACTTCAAAGGATTGCCATGGAGTTGAAAGAGCTTCTTAGATGTGACGTGCATTGTAAAAAGTATAAAATGCAAAGCTTGGAAACTGTTTGTTGTGCTCCTGGAACCCAATCCATAGGGAAGGATCCAGGAGACTGCGTTTGCAAATGCCTCTCTGTTCTTCTCTTCTCTTTTCTTTTTATTCTTTTTATGTTATTCTCCAATAAAACTTTGTTTTGTTAACCAGACTTGTCTTCATATTGTATCAAAATTTGGGGGTTTTACATCTCACAATCTTGGTGGAGAATGCGGGCATTAAGAGCCTTTAGGGGACACTGTTCTCAGTAAAATCCAGGAGTGCACCTGTCGATTTCAACTGCCTGGAGTTATCTGAGATCTAGTTTCCCCTTGCAGCCTCCGAGCCAAACTAAATTGACATCTCTGGTTTACAAAAATCAAAGAACAGGAAAAGGAAGGTCAACAACTGAAGCTCAGACCAGGTAACCTGGTGCACTGGCCCAGGTAAGACACTTTTGCTCCAAAGAAGGGAACCATGCAATTGTACCTGGGTGGTCAGGAGAGCAATTATGGGAGGTTTTCTGCAATAATGGCTGTGTGAGTGTGATGGGCTATGTTCTGGGAACACTAGTAAGTCCAGAGGAGTGCAGACCTGAAAGGTTGAGGTCCCTTACTCCCGAGAAGGGGGAGGCCAGCCTGAAGGGAAGCAAACTGGTGCTAAGAGTTTTGAGTGGCCATCAAATCGAGAACCTCAGGGAACCATAATCAGGGAAACTCTCAAGAAGATGGGTTGTTGTTGTAAGTTGTTGTTGTAAACCTAAAGAAAAAAACTGTAAAATTGAGTAGCTTCAAACAGGAAAACCCATCTTGCTAGCAGCAGATGCCTTATGTCTGTGAATGGGTTTCCCAGACTCTGCCCATGTGGAGCCAGGCTAGAAAAGGAAGTTTTGAGTTTGAACTTAAGGACTGTTTGGGAAATAAGGGGAATGAGAGAAATGTGTGTATGTCTCTGTGTGTGAGTGAGAAGACCTTTTTCCCAATCACAGTTTTCTGTTCTCTTTTCCTTGTCTTGGTATGTATATGTGTGTCAGAGTCTTTGTGTGTGAAGTAAATATGACTGTTACTAACCTCAAGAGAAAAGAAGATACCAAAAGAAACACCCTCACTCTGTTTGTCTGGCCAACAAACAAAGTAAAGAAAGATGTGTTTGTTTGTTTATTTTTTTCTCTCTCTCTACTCTTAAGAACAGCCCAAACTTAGCAGGAACAATAAAGTTGGAAGGGACCTTGGAGGTCGTCTGGTCCAACCCCCTGCTCAGGCAGAAAATCCTATACCATTTTCTTGCCCATTAGTTCTGCTCTCTCCCTTTTGCAACTGTCTGCAGGCACAAATTCCCTCCCCCCTACTTTTTCTGGATGTGTTGCTTTGAAAGCAAAAGAGAAAAAAAGGAGAAAGGGGGGTGTTGATCTTTTTAACTTTTTCTCTGCTTAGAATTCCAGTTTGAGAAAGGTGGGGTGGCTGTGAAATATAATGCCCACTTTTGCAGTTTCAGCTTGTAATTTTTTTCTACTCAAAAGAGGAGCCAGTAAATGTTGGACAATTTTTGGGGGGAAATTTTTGAGTTTAAATTGTTTAGTTAGAGTTGGACCTATCAACCAAAAGAAATTACTCTGAATTGTTTTGCTTAGATTTATAAATGTTTTCCCTATTTAATGGAAATTTAATGGAAATTTGTTTCCATCTGAATGGAATTTGATTAAATTGGAATTTGACTAATTTTATATTAAAAACAATACTAGAGTTTGATTAAAAAACTATTTTAGTAACTCAGAATATCTTATTAAGCTTGTTTATTTTTTTGTAAAGTTAAAACAAAGAAGTTGAGAAAAATTTTAGGATTATAAATAGCTATCCTGTTTTGATTAAAGATTTGTATCAAAACTGTTAGAAAAAGAGCTTGTGTTAACAAATGCAAACAGAGTTTGGTGAGCTCTCCTTTATTGGCTCTTCGCTAGGTAATTTGTTTGTAAATAAGGACAAAGTAATGGCTTGGAGGAGGTTTTAACCCAGAAGTGGTGTGGGGGAAGAGGCAGCCAGTGGCATTTTTGTCTAAAAATTGACATTTGGGGATGTCTTGGTGGTTAGCATTTCTTCTCAAGTGTGGGCAATTTTAATCAGGAAGCCTAAAGGAGGTACACACTTGTTCATAGAAAGTAGTTGGGAAAAAGAAAAAGAGAGACATAATGAAGATGTGATAGTAAATGGGGAGGAGAAAATGTGAGTGGAGGCTAGATGAATTTCCCTCCCTTAGTCAGCACAAAACTGTGGATCTTACAGCAGGCTCTGAGGTTGTTAATAAGGGAGAAGGAGAAAATATACACTGACTCCAAGTATGTTTATGGAGTCTTGAATACTTTTGGAGAAGGGAAATGAAGAGGATAGATTAATAGTAAAAGGGAAAGAGTTGGTTCATGTAAAGTTGATAGAAGATGTACTGGTGGAAGAAGAAAAGAAAGAAGTTATGCTAGAGTAGCAGAAGGGAAGGAAGGAATGGATAATAGAAAAAAGAAACAGGAAAGTTGTTTTAAGTTGGTTTGCACAGACTTGTGAATGGCATGCATTAAGCAGGGAGACTTGCCATTAACATGGTCAGCCCAAACATGTGAATTGTATGCCTTAACAGAAGCCTTAGAATGTTGAAGGAATAAGAATGTATTAAAGTGGGAGGTGGATGTTGCAAGATGGGAGAAAAGAAGAAAGAAAAAAAAAACCAAAGGCCAGAACACAGAAGCAGCCACTGAAGGGGGGGGGGCCACAAGGGATGATTGATATTTTCTAAAACAGGATGGTTGTATTTATACTTTAATTAAACAAATCTGTGATAAATACAGGTAAATAATAATAAAAAAGCATTACAACATTTAGTGGTGAGGCCATGTTAATATAGGCCTCAACTGGAAAGTTGTTTTTGTTTCTTTGAAATGATGTATGGGAGGCTTTTGTTACATGAAGGTTCAAGAATGTCAACAAAGAGAAGAATTTACTCAGTATTTGCATAATCTGGTGCAGGTTTTGTCTTCTATTTCAGTACAGGCTCAGGCTGCCTTACCACCTGTCTCTGGCTATTGTTCCTGGAGAGTGGGTTCAGGTGAAAAGAACTGTCACCTAGAAATACCAGTCCTGAGTGGTCTCATCCATGCCAAGTCCTCCTGATTTAAGGAATCAAAGCGTGAGTGCATGGAAAGTCCCATCATATCCTCTCCAGTGAAAAGCTCCACAGCTGGATGGCCTGAAAATGAAATTTCAACCTGCTTCACCTGTTGAACTGTTTCCATCTAAGTAGGAGAAAAACCTCAGTGGATTGGACTACCCTGTAAATTGTCTTCCTAGAACCTGGACTATGTGTTGCAAAATTTTTCTTCTGCTACTGTTGTTTCCTTCGTACCTTCTTTGGTAGAAGGAAGGACCATGGGCCCAATACTTTAAGGAATGTTGGGGAAAGAAGACTCAGAATATGAAAACTTGCTTGCACAGGAATCTAAAGAAAATATAGGGAGTTATGAACTATAAAAAGTACAAAAAATAATTCAGGTAAAAAAAGGGCAGAATTGAAGGAAAATAAAAGTTATTCTTTTGTAAATTGTAGAAATATAATTGTAGAAATGCAATGCCAATGTATGAGACTGTATGTTTAACACAAATGTATTAATGTAGTATAAATGTAACAATGCAATGCCAATGTATGAGAAGGAATGTTTACTGCTTCCTGCCTATGTACAGTGACCACAAATGGTAATCAGCAAAGATAATGAATTATGACCCGGATGGATGGAAATTGGAAGGAAATTGTCAGGATGAACTATTAAGTGTAAAAACAACTTCAAAGGATTGCCATGGAGTTGAAAGAGCTTCTTAGATGTGACGTGTATTGTAAAAAGTATAAAATGCAAAGCTTGGAAACTGTTTGTTGTGCTCCTGGAACCCAATCCATAGGGAAGGATCCAGGAGGCCGCGTTTGCAAATGCCTCTCTGTTCTTCTCTTCTCTTTTCTTTTTATTCTTTTTATATTATTGTCCAATAAAATTTTGTTTTGTTAACCAGACTTGTCTTCGTATTGTGAGTATCAAAATTTGGGGGTTTTACATCTCACAGAGGGATCTAGTCTTAAGGCAATAGGACAGTGGTGGTGAACCTATAGCACGGGTGTCAGAGGCGGCATTCAGAGCCCTCTCTGTAGGCATGTGCACCGTCGCTCCAGTCCTAGGCCTTCAGCTGGGTTTTATAAAACCTCTTCACTTTAGGCCTCCGCTGCTGTGTGCAAAAAAAAATAAAAGGTTCAATCAGTCAATTTCAACTTCTCATGGGGAAAAAAAGATCTTGCAAAGTTAGAATTGATTGATTGAACTTTTTAGTCCCACCCAGTGTGCCATTACCATCGCAGCCATGCCCACCCAGTGGGCCATGCCCACCCAACTGGCCACACCCAGCCAATGGGCCACACCCACCCAGCACTCGACGTTGCATAAGTGAGTTTTGAGTTGCAGTTTGGGCACTCAGCCTCTAAAAGGTTTGCCATCACTGCAATAGGAGGCCCTTTGTATGCCCCTAACTCTGGGTTGAAAACATCAGCAAATTCCTTACAAACCTCTGCAAGGTTTGCCGTTTGCAGACTGTTTATCCCAGTCATCTGGATGCCTAGTGCATCAAACCAATCGAGTCCAATCAGACTCGTGCGGTTGCCCTCGACAACTACGACATCTAACGGACCCTCAAAATTCCTAAATTTTACATTAAGTGTGGCCTCTCCCTTGATGCTTACTTGGGAATTCTGGAAACCAGTCAAGAGGATATTCAACGACTTGAGCTTAACTCGATGGCCACTTTTACTGCAAATCTGTCCCAGTGTATTCTTAGAAATTACGGACAGAGCAGAGCCCGTGTCCAATTCCATGTCCAAGGGAACCCCCTGCAGTTTAATTTCAAGATGAAGCTTCTTTTTCAAAGGCCGGGTGGCCCCTGTTCTAAACACACTTCTTCTCATCGTGCAAAAACCCATCCGGTTCTGACTAGGGACCCCAGTACCTTTCTGAGGCAACTCTTCCACAGAACGGTCTTTTGTGCAACCCAAACAAACGGCGGCAATATGGCCTTGCCTGCCACATGCCCAGCAAGTTGTGGTGCGGAAATGACAGTCGGCCTGCTTGTAACGGCCTCCACACCCAATGCATCAAGGAAAGGAAGTAGCCTGCGGGGCCTTCTTTCTTGCGGTTGCTGTAACCGATCAACCTTGCCTTCTGACTTGGAGTCTTCAACTCGCTCGGCGTCCTCTTGGTGGATGGTTCCAGGATTTGGAAGGTTTTTCGATAGCCGCAAGGCCTTAACAGCTCCTCCCGCTGCTTCTTCCACCGTTACTTTCCTCAAAATGTCTTGGAAGGAAACAGTTTCTCTAGTGAATATCTTCTGCTGAAGATCGCAGCTTCTCAGACCACAGACGAGCCGGTCCCGTAACCGCTCTTCCAGGTCCTTAAAATCACATGGCCTTGCAGCTTGTCTTAACGCAATGATGAAATCAGTAGCAGACTCCTCTGGATGCTGGTCCCGCTGCTCGAAAGCATGTCGCCAAGCTATGACTGACAGCTTGGACTCAAAATGCTGTTTGAGCATTCTTTTTAGTTCTGTGTATGAACTAAAGGGTGCTAGAGCAGGTTCTCCACTATATCAAAAGTTTCTTGTCCACAAACACACAACAGTGTCATGCCCTTCAGTCCATCATCCTGAACCTGATTCACTCTGAGGTAATTTTCCACCCTGGCAACGTAGGAGCTCCAACGTACAGGGTGCTTGATGTCAAATTCTGAGAGACAGCCTATCTTTGCCATGATGTGATGGTGGCCTATTCAATGCCTTGTGCTGCACAGGCTTCTGAAGCGGTTCCATTATGGCTCCTAGTGGCACTGTCCTCCAGCGATTCCGGACTGGCAGGTAGAGTGTCAGAATCCAATTATATTTCATCTTTAAATTATCAAATATAGAAACTCCCAATTCTGCCTTCTCTGGATTCTGCCATAAGAGGGAGAGAAGGGGGAGAACAAAGGGGCTTTATGGCCCTCACTTCCTTCTTTACACTTCAAAGAGCTGAATGCTGAATGTGTGTTTATTGTAACCTCGAAGTGTTAACATACCAAAGGAGGGAAGTTGCCTTTCATGTAGTTATCTGAAGTCTCCATCCAGACGGAAGAAAGAAGAAAGGGAGTGGAATTGTGATACTTGAAACTATCACTGGAAGGGGGGTTGATTGGGTGGGACTACTGGGGAACCCCTTAAAACCTTGAATGGGAGAGCTTGGACCCCAAGTCCTGTCTAGCATGCCTACAACCATTTTCTCTTAATAAAGGATTCCTGTTGGAAGAATTATTCCAAGAGTTCTGTCTTCTTAAGATGCAAAGTGGGGTGGGTCCTTACATTAGACAGGACTTGCAAAATTAATCCACCTGGAAGGAAGACCCTTGCCGGGGGATTTTGCAAAAATTTACCATGTCAGACAATGGAGCAAGAGAGGGGGAAAACTCCCTGGAAAGAGAGCCGCTGACCCAGTTGGAACCTTGCCAGATGTTGGGATCCGAGAGGCCAGATTCCTCAGGAGAAGAAGTGGTGGAGACACAGGACCACAAGCCTCGCTGGTCGATGGGCGTTGGAAAGAAAAGTGAGTGGGGAAAGGAATCAAGAAAGGTGACCCTGAGACGGGGGACCAAGCAACCAGAATGGAAGCAGGAGATGGAGAAATCCCTGCACGCAAGTGAAGAGGGAGGAAGCTGGGCACCGTACTCAGACTGGATCCTAGAGAAAGCTATTGACCTGATGAAGAGAACTCTCAGCTCCCTAGGAGAGGAGAATACTGAACCCTACGGCCGCCCCAGTTCCTGGAGCCGCAAAGGGAGAGACACCGAGGAGGACATGGAACCTGCAACCCCAGGGACATCTACTGATCCAGGAGCTCCCACCCCCTACCGGACCACAGATGGCAATCTGGACGGAAGGCACTACCACCCACAACAGAGGCACCGATCCATTCCAAGACGTCCACCATTGGAAGTGAAATTCAAAGGGGAGCCAACACGCTTGGGGTTTTTCCTAACCCAAGTCCTCAGCTACATGGAGGAATATGGGCAGGATATTCCCAGCGACAAAGCCCGCATCCGGATCGTGCAATCTGCCCTGGATGGACCAGCTGCGGATTGGGTAGTGAACTTGCATGACTCCAATGCCCCAGAACTCAGTAACTTCAACCGTTTCATGTCCTCTTTGAGAAGACGATTTGAAGACCCCCTGGCTGATCGCAAAGCCCGTGAAAGAATAACAACGATGAGGCAGGGCAAACGCCCAGTGGCTGAGTATACACAAGAATTCCGGGCCATTGCCAGCAAACTGAATTGGCCAGAAGACATCCTCCTTGGCCATTTCAAAGACGGACTAAACTATGATCTATATGATGCTTGCCTGCCCCGAGGGACCCACATCGACTTGAGGACTGGTACGTCTTGGCAGAGGAAGCAGAGATCGACATATTGAAGAGGCACCGCCGAGGAAAACAATGGAGCCGCCCCCCGCCTGAGCTGACACACCAACCGGTGAAATCATCGGATACAGCCAAGAAGCAAATGGGATGTTTCAAGTGCGGAAGAGAAAGGGCATCGAGCTGTAGAATGCCGCTCAAAGGCCCCCCAGCACAACCCAGACAGATCCCCAATCAACAAACCCGGAAAGTATTCAGCTAAGCCAAAAGAAACGGCCATGAGAATGATGGAAATTGCAGAAACCCCCACCTCTGCTCACCAAGGGGAAAGAACTCCAGCCTACACCACAGGGCCGGTGGATGCCTCAGATGACAGCTCGGAGGGCGAACCCCTGGTAAGTGGATGCATCACACCCATCTTCAAAACAGTGACTATATTAATCCCCCCCATGCCCGAAGCTGTGAAGGTGAAAGCCTTAATAGACTCTGGCTGCACCCGCTGCCTCATTAGCCCAACACTAGTGGGGAATCTGGGCATCCCATCCAGGAGACTGGAACAACCAATCTCATTTGGCCAGCTAGATGGATCCATAGCAGGGGGGGTGCCAGCTACCCTAGCCACTTTGCCAATACATCTCTCCCTGGGCAACCATGAAGAGGACTTAACGTTTGTGGTGACCCCAGGTATGGAATGCCCAATGATTCTAGGGATGGAATGGTTGAAAAAATGGAACCCCTGGGTAAATTGGAGGACGACAGAAATCAAATTCCCGAAGGGGGACCCTATGGACTTAAAACCCCAAGGGAGGCTACAAGAATCAAGAATAGAAAAAGCATCCATAGGAGAGGAAAAAAGATTAACAGAAATACCAGAGGAATATAGGGACCTTGCTGAAGTCTTCAGTGAGGAGAGGGCGAATGAGCTTCCCCCCCACCGACCCACAGACTGTACCATTGAATTCAAGCCTGGGGCAAAACTCCCGAAGCCCCGATTATACTCCCTGAGCCCAAAGGAGAAGGAGGAAATGAAAGATTATAAAAAACACCGGAGAGAGTTTCATTAACCAGCCAAGCCTAAAGTTGGCTGCCCCGGTTCCTTTTTTAGAAGCAAGAAAGCATGGCCTTTACGTTTAATGCGTGATTTATAGGGCCCTGAATACAATCAGTGCAAAGCAAACATACCCGCTTGCCCTCATGAAAAGACATGCGTCACACCTATCGAAAGGGAAAATTTTTTCTAAACTAGACTTAAGGGAAGCTTACTATCGAGTAAGAATCAAGGAAGGGGACGAATGGAAGACTGCAATTAACTGCCCCATGGGGTGCTATCAATTCAAAGTCTTGCCATTTGGATTACAAGGGGGCCCTGCAGTCTTTATGCAATTAATCAATGACGTTCTAAGGGATCACCTGTTTAAGGGGGTCCTTGTTTACTTGGACGACATTCTTATCTTTACCGAAACAAAAGAAGAACACGTCAAACTTGTCAGAGCGGTTTTAAAGAAGCTGCGAGCCGCTCACCTATATGCCAAACTTCAAAATGCGAATTACCACCAGGAAAGGATAGACTACCTAGGCTATCGCATATCCCCACAGGGCATTGAAATGGACCCAGAGAAGGTCAGAGCAGTATTAGAATGGGCACCACCCCGCACAAGAAAGCAACTACAAAGTTTCCTGGGCTTTGCACATTTTTACCGCCAATTCATCCCCTCATTTGCACAGATAGCCTTGCCCCTCACTAACTTACTAAAAACGAAGGGAACATCCTCATTAAAACCTAGCCAGCCACTAACATGGACAATGGAGTGCCAAGCAGCGTTTGAGAGACTAAAGAGACTTTTTTCTGCCGAACCAGTACTAAGGCACCCAGACATGGACAAGCCCTTCATAATACAGGCAGATGCAAGTGATGTGGCAGTGGGGCTGTGCTATTACAAGAAAATGATGATGCAGTATTGCAACCCTGTGCATATACATCCAAGAAACTCACGGAAACAGAACAGCGCTGGCCCGTATGGGAGAAGGAGGCTTATGGGTACGTGGGCCACTCACATGGCGACTAGTTCTGAAGGCAAACACAATGCCCTTTCCCGGGTGTTGCGACTGAATCACAAAAATTTGCAAGCCCTGAAACTTCCAGGAAGACTCATCCCAAACGCCGCTGGTCCCGTGGCATTTTCACCAATTCACATTTAAGCTCAACTTTACCAGGAGAAACAACTTCCTGGCGCTGCACTATCTCGCTATGCCGCCATTATAGACAGCGCGCAATGACCCAATGCAAAAAAGGGAAAAAAAAAAAATCAAACAAAAACAACCACAGACTCTAGAGCCAATAATGGCAGAGTCACAACTGGCAGCACCAGTAAACACAAGAACCCAAGCCAAATTAAAACCACAACTGGACAGCCAAACTGGAATTGAATTCAGAAAAAGTTTGGAAACAGATGATTGGTTCCAGAAAAACAAAAATGTGTGCACAATGAAAGACGGTTTGCCTTGGATAGGGGAAAAGTTATATATACCAACAACTCAAAGAGTAACTTTCATGCACCTTTGCCATGACACAAAATCAGCAGGGCATTTTGGATTTGTAAAAACTTTACATTTAATTAAACGGCAATTTTGCTGGCCATCCATGAAAAAGGACATTGAAAGTTATATAGCCAGTTGTCCAAAATGTGCCACGGCAAAGAGGTTGCAAGGGAAAGTGCCAGGACTATTGCAAACAGTGGCAAGTCCCTCAGCCCCCTGGAGAGAAATAGCCATGGATTTTATAGTGGAATTGCCAGAAAGCAATGGGAATACTGTGGTCTGGACGGTCACGGACTTGTTTTCCAAACATGTGCACTTTATCCCTTGCCAAAAGATTCCCACTGCAAAAGCCTTAGCAAAACTTTTCATCCAACACATTTACAGATTGCATGGGGCACCCCAACGCATCATCTCTGACAGGGGGGTGCAATTTACGTCTGCATTTTGGAAGGAATTTTTATCCCTCTTAGAAACCACTCAGGGACTGACATCTAGCCACCACCCTCAAGGAAATGGGGGGGCTGAAAAAATGAACTCAGTACTTAAGCAATATTTAAGATGTTTTCTTAGTTTCCAGCAGACCGAGTGGGCGGACTTACTCCCCTTTGCAGAAGTTGCCTACAATCATGCAGTCCACTCCAGCACAGGTTACACTCCTTTTCAAATAGCCACCGGTCAAAGTTTCAACCCCATGCCAGAATTAACCCCAAACGAACCAACGATCCCCTCGCTGAAAGAATGGATGGAAAAATTACAAAACACCTGGCCAATAGTCAGAAAAGCACTAGATGAATCTAGGCAGGCTTACAAAACACAAGCCGATAAAAAAAGGGTTGAGCCTACACCATTCATTATAGGAGAGATGGTGTACTTATCTACAAAATACCTAAAGTCCCTACAGCCCTGTAAAAAACTTGGACCAAAATACATAGGACCTTTTCCAATTAAAAGTATCATAAATCCAGTAACAGTAGAATTAGAGTTACCCAAAAATCTCAGGCAAATACACCCAATTTTTCATTGCAGCTTGCTGAAAAGAGAGCATCAGTCCCCTCTACGGCCAAAAATCCCCCCCCCACCACCTCCAATCATGGTGGAGGGTGAACAACACTTCGAAATAAAGGAAGTCCTTGACTCTAGGAGATATCATGGAGCAACTCAATACCTAGTTGCCTGGAAACACCTCCCTCCCTCACAAAATGAGTGGGTCCATAAACGTCATGTCAGAGCCCCGAAGCTATTGAAGAAGTTTCACACAGAGTATCCTAACAAGCCTAACTAAAATTTTTACTTGCGTTTTCGTTCAGGTGGATCTCTCTTATTGTTAAAGAGGGGCTCCGGGATGTCAGAATCGCAATTATATTGTCTATTCTTTAAAATTATCATATAGAAACTCCCAATTCTGCCTTTCTCTGGATTCTGGCCATACGGGAGGGGTAGAGAAGGGGAGATGCATAACGGGGCTTTCTATGGCCTTCACTCCTCCTTCTTTACAACTTCAAAGAGCTCATGTCGTGTTTTTATGTTAACTCTAAGCGTTTAACATATCAAAGAGGGTAAATTATTCCCTTTCATGTAGTTATCTGAAGTCTCCATCCAGCCGGCAGTAAGGAAAAGGGGGTGGGAATGTAATGCCTGAGACTGTCGCTGGAAGAGGGGGGTGATTGGGTGGGGACTACTGGGGACCCCCTTAAAACCTTGAATGGGAGAGCTTGGACCCCAAGTCCTGTCTAGCATGCCTGCAACCATTTTCTCTTAATAAAGGATTCCTGTTGGAAGAACTATTCCAAGAGTTCTGTCTTCTTAAGATGCAAAGTGGGGTGGGTCCTTACACTAGTCATAAAGTATGCTATTTGATACTCTTTCTTATGCTGTTAACTTATTAAATTCTAGTTAGGGACTGCAATAAAGTACTGAAGTATTTATTTAAGAAGTTTCTACTCTGCTGCAATCCAGAGGATTCTTGGCAGCTTACATGAAGTATGAAACCAACTAAAATAAAATTAGAAACAACAAAACAAACCTTCCCAAACAAAAACTACAATAAGCAACAAAAATAGAGAATACAGACGGCTTCACAAAACCAGAAGAAGGTTTGCTGGAACGACTCGGTCTTTCAAAGCTTCTCAAATACGAGAAAGGCGGGGTGGGATGATCTCAACCAGGAAGCATTTCCCAGAAGCCCCCCCCCGTCTTCAGCCCCTCCCCAAAAATGTGGGGTCAATGACAGTTTCTCTCCTTTTCCATTGGTTGGGCTATGCCAGAAGAAGCAGGTATTCAGGAATCAAGCCACAAAAGACTTTAAAAGATAAAACCAGCACCTTCAATTGTATCTGGAAAGCAAATACACAGAGATAGATAATAAAAATATAAATAATTTACGACCACCAGGAGGATCCAAGTAAGAAAATACTTTAATAAAACCAAGCTTTCGTTGGGCACTCCCAACATCGTCAGGGTTAAAAGCCAGTTAGAGAAGACGCCTTAAATAAGGTTAGCTAACGCTTGCGCCCGGCTCCTAAAGTGCGTCATCGGTCCTAGCCAACTAATCTGTGTTCTGGTCATTTCTGTGGCGTTTGCACTCCGCTCTCTTCTATCACTTTCGAATACTGATATAGATAATAATATAGAGACTAATGATGACGATAATGATGATATATACCAATACATACTGGTCCAGTGTCCGACTCTTTTTTTCGTATAAACCAGTGTTTCTCAACCTTGACAATTTTAAGGCATATGGACTTCAACTCCCAGAATTCCACAGCCAGTATTGCTGGCTGTGGAATTCTGGGAGTTGAAGTCCACATGCCTTAAAATTGTCAAGGTTGAGAAACACTGGTATAAACAATGCTGCACTTCAGTGGTTAGATAGCCTTGAATATAGGTGATTTTAACATTTATATTTTCTTGTGTTTTATTAATCTAGGTGAAATGTTAATATATATTACAATTCCATGTATGTAAGGTTAAAGAGTTTGGCTCAGAGCATGAACGAGCTTCCCCCTTAGCCTTGGACGTAAGTTCTGCAGATTTAAACTCATTCAAAGTCAAGATGTGTTCAGTGGCTGTCTTTCATCAAGTCTCTGATCCACCATTTCCACCCTGATCCTTTATCCGTTTTGCCTGCTTGGGGAGCCCATTCCCTCTTGAACGTCGCCCCAACTTTTCTTTGTTAGTAGGAATGAAGCCTTGTTCAAACTGAATCCATCTGATTACTGTTGTGCCTCTGCCCCTTCTAAAACAGCCCCCTTGAAAAATGGCGGGAGAATTTCTATTTCCCCCGCAGACAATTTGGACATTCTGGGGACAGCAGTAAGGCTCCTGTATACCCAGAGATGGAACTCACAGTGGAAGGATGGAGGTTGAAGCTGATGGAACTGGCCGAGACAATGAAACTGATTACCCTGATTAAAGACTTCCTAAGTGGAAACCACTGTTGGAATTCTTGCTGGAAATGAAGAAATGAACATTTAATTCTGCGATTTCCCAGTATATATGGTTATAAAAATACCGTGTATTATTGATTTTAAAGTAAGAGATCAATATATTTTATATCTGTTTCTGTATCAAAAAAGTAAGAAGTTATTCTCTTTTTTCCTTTTTTATTTTGTACTTCTGATTTTTCTTTTTTAACCTCCCCTTTCCCTAAACCCAAGTCTTTTTTTTTTCTTTTGCTGAAACCTAAATTAAGAAAAATGTTTAAAAGATAATTTTCCACTCAGAAGCTGAATGGTGAGTTTTAAAAGGCCCTTTGCAGCCAAGCTGTAGGGAAACATTTGTCTTTTCTTATAAAATTATTATCTTTCACTGAAATTGCAGCCACCGGGATAGCAGGATTCAGCCTGGGCTGTCTCCGTGCACCTCAGCGTGGGATTCTCTGCCCTGAGAATTCCCACCTCTTCTCTCAGGCCTGTTGCAGACTTCCAGGGCACGCTTGACCTGAGCAACGTTCCCCAGGTTCTCTTGCAGCTGGACTTGAGCCGGCAGCCCCCACCCCACCCCGGGGCTGCAGACGCTGCTTGCTCTGCCTCCTGAAAGGTTGACGGCCGCGGCTGGCCGACGGGGTGCAAGAGCCGAGGCTCAGCACAGCAGAGGCTTCGCGGCTGGGCCGATCCACGCGCGACTTCGGGAGAAAAGTTCCAATTCCTGGAGCAGCGAAAGCCCCTCGCCAGGCAACCTGGGCGGCTTCTGTTGCGCCCGCCCGAGGTCGGCTCAAGGGCGAGGAAAAGCTGCGTCTGCTTTTGGAGGGCTCCCATCTCAGCCTCTTGGACACCCGCTTTGGAACACGTGTGTGTGTGTATGCGCGCGTGGAACACACGTATGTGTGTGTGTGTGTGTATGCGCGCGCGCGCGCTCAAGTGCGAGGAAAAGCTGCGTCTGCTTTTGGAGGGCTCCCATCTCAGCCTCTTGGACACCCGCTTTGGAACACGTGTGTGTCTGTGTCTGTGTGTGTGTATGTATGCGCGCGTGGAACACACGTATGTGTGTGTGTGTGTGTGTGTATGCGCGCGCTCAAGTGCGAGGAAAAGCTGCGTCTGCTTTTGGAGGGCTCCCATCTCAGCCTCTTGGACACGCGCTTTGGAACACGCGTGTGTGTGTGTGTGTATGCGCGCGTGGAACACACGTGTGTGTGTGTGTGTGTGTGTGTGTATGCGCGCGCGCGCGCTCAAGTGCGAGGAAAAGCTGCGTCTGCTTTTGGAGGGCTCCCATCTCAGCCTCTTGGACACCCGTTTTGGAACACGTGTGTGTGTGTGTGTGTGTGTGTATGCGCGCGTGGAACACACGTATGTGTGTGTGTGTGTGTGTATGCGCGCGCGCTCAAGTGCGAGGAAAAGCTGCGTCTGCTTTTGGAGGGCTCCCATCTCAGCCTCTTGGACACCCGCTTTGGAACACACACACACACACGTACGTGCGTGTGTGTGTGTGTGTGTGTGTGTGTGTGTGTGTGTTGGGGGGGCGGGGTATGTACAGTGAGGAAATGAGGGAGAGGGAGCCAGAGATAAACCATTTCCGACCAAGTTCCCGTGGCCCAAAACCGCCTTACAAGAAACACATGTTCCCTGACAGAGGCTGCAACGCCGCTCTCGACAGGGTCCACTTGGAGGCTGGTGGTTGCGTGGAGAGCGCGGCGCAGGCAAACATTCCAGCTCTTGGGCGCGCTCGCAAAAGAGGGAGGGGAGGGGGAGGAGAGGAAGGAGGGAGGGGAGGGGAGGGAAAGGAGGGGATCCACTTAACCCCTCCGCGGCCGGACGGTCCTTTCCAGCGGATCCCTTATGGAGCGAGGCGCAAGGGCTCCGGGCTGGGCAGGGTCCCGTCCCGTCCCTCCCTCCCGGCCTGGCTCGGCTCCCTCCCTCGGGCCGGCCGCCCGCTTGCCGGGGGAGGCCCTGCGGCCACCGGCTGACCCGCCCGCCGCACCCCGCTGCCCGCGGAGGGCCGGGCCGTCGGAAGGGCCGCGGGCGCTGCGTGCCGAACTATCTTGGGCTTCGGGAGGCCGACCTCCCTCGGCGGCTGAGTGGAAGCAGCTGGGCCGACTCGCTCGGCCGCCGCCTTCCCGGGCTCGGGGATCGGCAGGCGGCAGTTGCGCTCCGTCCCTCCCGTCCCCGCCCTCCCTTCGCCCTTCCCTCTCGGGGAAGGCCGGAGCGGCGGCCCGCCTCGGGCTCGGGCGGGGCGGCCCCTGGCTGGGTGCTGAACGACCCCCGCCGGCTTCCCCTGCCCTCCGTCGTCCCCCCCCCCCACGCTCCTTTTTGCTCCGGATCTCTGGCAAGCGTCTCCGGTGGGAGAGCCGCCCGTTTCTGCCTCTGGTCCCCTCGCAGAAGGGGGGAAAGGGCGGCGGCTGCCGTGGCCCTCGCCGAGCGCCATCCCTGTCTGGCGGGAGGGCTTCTCCCCGGCCTTTCTGCAAGGAGGCATCTGGGAGACGCCGCTGGCCTGCCTAGCCTGCCTTTCCTGAGGGAACAATTGACCAGCGGAATGACTTGCCTCCAGAAGTTGTGGATGCTGTGACATTGAAGGGTTTTTTTGTGTATATATTTATTATGTTTTATCAAATGATACTGGAAGTTTTGAAAAAGAGATTGGAGAACCATTTCTCTGCCTGAGTTGGGGGCTGGACTAAAGACCTCCAAGATCCCTTCCAATTCTGTTACTCTATTTGGAAGGGACCCAAAACTCCTCAACCACCTAACAATGCAGGAAAGCTATGGCATCTCTGGATGTTGGCTGTTCAGGTCTCTGATTAAGATCTGCCATGAAGGAGAATGTGCAGGAAGACACCCACAAGACATTGTGGTTTGGCCTCTTCTTAAAAAGCCCCCGAGATGGAGAACCACAACAACCTCATCTACTGGATGGGCTGGTACTTGCCTGTCTATCAGGATCTGGAAGTCCCACCGGATCTTAGCCCTGTTGTATCCTGTGACCCTTTTGTGGAATCTCCCATCTGGACTTGGGAGGATGTAGCCCAAAACTGGACAGATGTTCTTGTGCCCAGGGCCAGCAGCTCAGTGTATGCTGTTCCCACCTGCCTCTGACACCTTGCCACTCTGTGAGGCCTCTGCACAGTCTGCCCCTTAGACCCTGTCTGGCCTGGGAGACCTCGGTGTCTGTGGATCAGTGCCTCAGGGCTGCCTTTTAATCCAGCTCCAGGAGTGAGCAAAAAACTGCATTCCTAGATTGTCTCCTGGTGATCAAGGCCCTTGAACTCCAAGTTCCATAAAAGGCAATGGCTCACCTGTTGACGCAGAAAAAGACTTCTATCAGGACCAACTGGATTAGCTCAATGTAGCGTCCGGCATCTTTTCAGACTCATAATGACCTTGTCAAGCTGTGGTGGCCAAAATAGTCGTCTTCTCCAATACTTTTCCCCCTCCGTAGATTGAGGGATGAGAACCAGTTTGGTTTAGTGGCTAAGCACCAGGCTAGCAACTGGGAGACTGTGAGTTCTAGTCCCGTCTTAGCCATGAAAGCCCATCAGGTGACCTTGGGCCAGTCCCATTCTCTCAGCCCAGCCCACCTCACAGGGTTGTTGTTGCAGGGAAAATAAGAGAAGGAAGATGTGTTGCCTATGTTCTCCATCTTGGGTAGTTTGCAAAATAATAATAATAATGGTCGGATACAAATAAATAAATGAATATCTTGATTTGGGGGTCAAGCCAGAGGGAGACAGGAGGGCCAGACAATCCTTGAGGAAAGACTGTATTTCTTGGGGGGGGGGTCTTTAGAGGAAATGGAGAAGGGAAAGGATGCAGGAAGCCCAACAGGCACAATGGTTGGAATTTTACTTTTGCAAATGCTGAGCATGGGAACAAATTTTTTGCCTTTTGGGGTTACAGGGAAGGAAAGGAGAGTTATTTCCTGTTGAGCGGGAGAAGAATTTGGCTCTCCGTGTGCTCAGTGCTGTCTTTTAGGGATGCCTCCAGAGCCGTCAGCTGTTTGCCTTTAATGTACTGAAGCAAGAAGAAGAACTTGCCTCTAAGTTACTTACAAATGGACAAGAAAAGTTAAAATAATAAGCTGTTTTTCCTGAAATTGTCTTCTTGGAGAAGAACAGTTTCTCTTGGGAGTCCTGCTGGCTGTGTCTCAAATGTCCTTGTCATCAAATGTGCTACAGGCCTCTGTGTCAACCATCCCATTTGGCATCCCATTCAGCAAAAGAAACTCCGGGCTCTTTAGTATAACCAAGAGTGCAGCTTGGTCATTCTAAGCCTATCCAGCATGAGTCGGAAAGCTTGGAAGATTAAACCTCTGGTCCTGGTGACCAACCCAGATTTGATCTTGCAAAATTATCCTGGGACGCGTATATTTGCCTTCGTTCGTAAGGACTTGAAAGGCTGATAAAAATGCCAAACCCAGCTAATTTTGGCTGCACAAGACCAACAACAAATGCATACAAAGCCAGAACTGAGAAGACAGCAATAGACAGCAAATCTTTCCTCTGCAAAGAAGTTGAAGAAATAGTGGAGCCCTGGTTAGCTGCTGCAAGAGGATCTTATAGACTGACTACAAACAACAGCCTGACAAAATAGCAACAAGGGTGCATTGGAAGATCTGTAGAAACACCATTTGCCTGTAAGCAAGAATTGGTGGGACCTTAAAACAAAGTAATAGAAAATGAAGAAGCTAAATTGCTCTGGGACTTTAGAATTCAAACAGGACAGGCGCCTGCTGCGAAATACACCAGACTTAACAACTGTTGATTAAAAATCCAAAAAAGTCTGGATAGTGGATATGGCAGTACCTGGAGATAGCTGAAGAGAAGAGAAAGAACTGGAGAAGATAACAAAATACGAAGATCTAGAAATAATAGAAATAGAAATAATAGAAATAGAACGACTGTGGCAAAAGAAAGCAAAGATAGTATTTTTTTTTATTGAAAATTTTTAAAATTTTTACAAAAACAACCCTACCCATCCCACCCCAACCCTCCCATTCCCTCCCCCAACCTTCCCAGAGCTGAATATAGGCTTAATTAAAATTTTCATAAAGTCTTAAAAAATATATATATAAACCATAAATAAGTCTAAATACATTACTTAAACCACTTATAAGATAATTAACAATAATATATATATAGGAAAAACAAAAGCATAAATATTAGAGATAAAATAAAAATAAAAAATAAACGGAAGAAGAAAAAATACAATCTATAAGATATTAAAATTTATATATAAATTATTGAAAAACTAAATAATATTTTTTATGTCCAACTTATGTTGTATAAAATCTATCCATTTTTCCCATACCACAAAATACTTCTCTTGCGATTGATCCTTTAAGAAAGCCGAAATCTTTGCCATTTCCGCCAAGTAAGAAACTTTAAAAAACCACTCTTGCAAAGTAGGCAAAGATTCCTTCTTCCAACATTGCCCTACTAACAACCTTGCGGCTGTGATTAAAACAAAGATAGTATTGAAAGCAATAGGTGCCTTGGCTGCAATATGCTGGAGTCAGCATTGACAAATTCAGCCTCAGTCAATTGCAAAAGGCAGCTTTACTCAGAATAGCTCATATACCTCAATGAGACCTTTAAGCCTATCAAACTGCAGCATCTGTCTTTCCTATATCCTTGAGAAGGGTTCAATAGGTAGATAAAAATGCCAAATCCGGTCTGTACAACAAACCATAATTAACAACAACAATAACATGTTGAAAGAAAAATCAGGTCCACTTCCAAACTGGGACTAAAATGGAGGCTGTTTGGAAAGAAGGTTAGTTTATTGAAGAACAGAACCAACAGCTGACCAAGTGGGGTTGGGATAGGTGGGCTTTTATACATTCTTTGGGGTTTTGTGTTTGGAATGCTCCAGGGGGTGGAGGTGGGCTTTTGTGTTCTAAAAGAGTGTTGGGCAACTTCTATTGTGGCTGATGTCTATGTCCTGGGTTGGATTTTGGGGGTGAGGGGTTGCTGGTTCTAATCCTATCACTCTGCTATTGTTAGCTGTCAAATCTTGCTCCAAGGGATTTCAAAAGATCCTGTCTTGAATGGGCTTCTGCCGGTAGTATTTGTTTGCTCATGAATGGGGCCTTAGTCTTTCTGAATCAATTACTGAATCTGCATTTCTAAAAGCTGGTTTCTGCTCAGTTTCTGCTTGGGGCAGGGAGACTTGGGGCTGTCTTTACCTAAGATTTTTCATTGTTCCTTTGGGGAATTATAATATTCTGCTTTTTTAATATTCCCCTCAATATTTCCTTCTCTAGGAGGGTGGGTGGGTGCTGACTTCCATCAAACAAGAAGGATGAAACAGTGGATCCCCTTGTCAATGGCTGTAGCAAAATCTCGCAGACTGATTATCTACAACAGTGGTTCTCATCCTTTTTAATGCCGCGACCCCAACCGGTCGTAAGTCGAGGACTAAACCGGTCGTAAGTCGAGGACTACCCAACCGATCGTAAGTCGAGGACTTTCCCTGCCCGGGAGCACCACGCATGCGTGGTGCCTCCTCCTGCGCCAGCTGAGGCATAGCTGGCAAGCAGCAGAGACGGAGCAGGCCGACCACCGGCTGGGCCACCAGCTGGCCCAGCCCAAGGGAGGTAAGGCACCCACCAGAAAAGGGGAAAAAATGGCGGACAGCCTTGCTTGGCAACCCCCGTGAAATGGTCGATCAACCCCAAGTGGGGTCGCGACCCATAGGTTGAGAACCGCTGATCTACAACATTATGATCGAGTTGCCAAAATCATACTGTACATTGGAAGCTTTGCCAGAAGTTTGGGTTCGAATGCAGCAGGAATCACTGAGAACACCAAATTGACAACGTTCCTGAAAATAAATAGGTTAAGATCCTGTGGGACTTTCGGATCCAAACAGGCCCACAACATGCCTGACATCACGAAATACCATGATTTGCAGATTGAAGCTAAGCGATTGTGGAGAAAGAAATTAATGGTTGTACCAATGGTCTACAACGAGAAAGCCCTGGCAATGAAAGTAGCTTAATTAGGTCACTAATAAAGGAAAATTAAGTCTGGAGTATTAATTCGTTCCAGTTTCCAAGATACAGCTTCAGATCAAAATTGCATCAAAATAATTCAAAATTAGGAGGGGGATGTGTGATTATGCTCCATACCTTTTCTGCAAAATGTGATGCAGCAATGAGAATGGTGCCACACCAATCATTATAAATTTATCTTTTTATTGATACCAATAACATAACTTTACATTCATTTATTGGTTTTTCATGTAACATTTTCATGCTTTTTGCACGAAAAACTGACAAGCTCTAACATCAGATTAAATGACAAGGTCCCACTGTTGTAATATGGAGCCAAATTCCAAATCCCTGACCAGGTCATTTAATTCACTCTGTGAAATTGGATGTGGTTCAGGAGGAGCAGACGGTGGGCTAAAGTTTGGGTCCGTTGACGTCAATGTCTTTATCATCATCCGAGTCTAGAGAGTAGGATTCTGGTGGATCTGGAATTGGTAAGTGTTCACCATGGGAACAGGATCCAGTGCGGATGGCATGTTTGGATATTCCATGGTCCACTTTTTCTTTCCTGAGATCTCTTTTGCAGTTGGGGGAACCATGCGAAAAGAGCAGTTGCTACTATGATTGCTGGGTTCCTTCCACACCATTGGAACTGCAAAAGGAATGGACTTTTTCTTCTTGTTTAGCCAACGATGCAGATAAGTTGCACATGTAATGCATCAATAATGAGGAGCCCAACGCTTATCTTGATCCCCTATTTTGCATCCAAGATATAGGTGGTATGCCTTTTTTACCACTGCGGTCATACTGCACTTTTGAGATGCAAATGTCACCTCACCACAAATGTAGCAGAAGTTATTGTTTACACAGTTTTGTGGCATCTTGGCTTCTGAGGGAAAATATCACGCAACCGTTCCTTAGAAATGTTAGGCAATCACACTTTCACAAACCACAGATGTAACTGTATGATGTGTAGATCTGACCAAGACAAATGTACATGCAATAAAAGAACAATAAATTACAATTGGGTAATAATCTTGAGTCTCAAAGTGAAGATAAATTTATACACTTCCATGTGGTACCATTTTCATTGTTCTACTGTAATTTGTTGAGAAGTTACGAGGCATCGTGATCATTAGACACCTCCCTCCCTTGTAGGCAAATATACTCGCCTGTGTATAAATCTTTATTGTGGAATATCTTGAAAACTTTAGCCAACCAGCACCTTCATCACTTGTTTTCTAATTCATCTAATCAAAATATGTAAGAATTAGAATACAATAGAGCTGGAAGGGACCTTGAAGATCTTCTAGTCCTGCCCCTCGCTCAAGCAGGAGACCCTATACCATTTCAGACAAGTGACTGTCCAGTCCCTTCTTAAAAACCTCTAGTGATGAAGCACAGAACCAAGTGCCATCCCGCAATGGAAGGGGGCTTGCTCCACTTGGGTCAGAGATGCTTGGCATCATGAAACGCTCCTAGCCAGGCCCTTTTGGAGAAGCCTGGAGGAAGTAAATTAATCCTTACAATAAATTGCTCTTAGTACAGCAGAGAAATTAAAGTAGTATATTTCTCTCTGTCTCTCTCTCTCTCTGTGTCATTTTTTTTTTACGAGAGAAAGAAAGAAATCTGTTTACTCTGTTTCTGAGTGGCATGCCTATTTTGGGAGCTACGAGCGCTGGCTGGCATGCCACAGCAGCTTTGCATCTGGACTCAGCAGCTGCTGCCTCTGGCCAGCCTTTCTCCTTGCACCACCAGCAGCCAAAGGGCTCCAGGGCCACGGAGGCCTCCGCTGGGCTCCGCAGGAGTGCTGGGCTCCCTCCGGCAGAGGCAGAGCCGAGGACTGCAGCCCGAGTGTTGCCACTTCCCGGAACCCAGCAGGCCTCCCTCACAAACTCCACCCTCCACACTCCCGGCAACGTGGCAGCCCCCCACCCCACCCTCGCTGTTGCAAAAATGTATATAATGTTCCTAAACTTTGGCTTCCATTCCTGGAGCGCAGGAAGCTCTTTTGCAAGGGAAGAAGGCTGGATTGTGGAAGCGAAGCCAAACATGATCTGTCCTCTTTTTTCAGCTAATCGCTGTTTAGCTCACTGAGCTGGATGCATACATTTAGACGAAGTTGTATAATAAGATGATTTAAAAGCCTGGGTTATCACCAATTAAAGATCCAATAAAAGTTACACAGAAACAAAATTTAAAAATTGCACGGTGCTACTGATGGAATGAGCATAAAGTCTTTCCGCTCAGTGTTTGTATCTGGGTCACCACAGGAAAACAAGAGTGAGGAGCCAGCCAAGGGGCAGTAACTGGTGCCTGTCCACAAACTCTGCCGTAAGGCCGGATGGTCATCTGAAGCCCCCAGGTCAAGGGATACCGGGGGGGCCCTTCTGGATCGCACCCCAACAGTTTCGGCAGCATCCGGGGGATTGGGCAGTTGTGCTGCACACCTCACCTGTCCTTCTTTGCCCTTTCCCCATCGCTTTGGAGCCAGGTGGGACTTTTCTGCCCCTTCCAGGGCAGCCATCCCTGTTCAGAGATCCTGTCGTCTCTCGACTGGCCAGCTTTGCCAAATTACCAGACGAGGCTTTTTCCCAAAGATTCATGGATTTGCACCAGACTAAAATGAGACAGATTTGGTGTACTACAGGCAGTCCTCAACTTACAACAGTTCATTTAGTGACCATTCAAGGTTACATCACTGAAAAAAGTGACTTATGACCATTGCAGCATCCCATAGTTACGTGATCAAAATTCAGACAATCAGCAACTGGCTCACATTTACGACGGTCGCAGTGTCCCAGGATCATGTGATCTTTTGCAACCTTCCGACAAGCAAAGTCAATGGGGGAAGGCAGATTCACTTAACAACCATGTGACTAACTTAACAACTGCAGCGATTCACTTAACAACTATGTCAAGAAAAGTCATAAAATGGAGTAAAACTCACTTAAGAAATGTGAGCAATATAAATGTTGGGCTCAATTGTGTTCGTAAGTCGAGGACCAGTATATGAACCTTATGGAGCCAGGAGATGACTTGTCATATTACGCAGCACATAAAAACAGGAATAAATGGATTTAGTATGATGCAAAAAGCTAGGAAAAAAGCCTCTAGTTTGAGATCTTTTTTGGGTAAAGACTTTGAAAGGTTTATCCAGCTTTATGCCCATAAACCAGACACATCAAACTTGCAACGTCACATGATGTTGCGCATCGTATCGGGACTGTTTTGCCATTGCCGGGAATGGGGTGATGCATCCGGCCTACGGTCCGGCAGTTTGACACCCCTGCCATAAATGCTCAGCAGGTCACGCGCAGGAGTCGCTGTGCATTTGTCACAAACAAAGTGTGCCACTCCAACACGTCCTCTTCTTTATTCATAATTTAGTGGATCCGGGAAAGGCCCTGGGGGTGGTGCATCCTGGCCTCAGAAAGGACTTCGACAAAATACCTTGTGAGATTCTCCATAAAGATAAAATATGAACGGAGGGGGGGCTCTGGGCCGGCTGGGGGGGCGGCACCCCCGGGTGGCTGTGGAAAAGGCAACTGCTCCGGGAGGGCAAATGACAGGAGCCCAAAGTCCAGATTGCGGGGAGCAACTACTCCATGTTCTGGCCAGGCCCCACGTTCTCCTGCGTCCAGTGCTGGGCAGACTCAGGAAAGGCTGTCCGCAGCCTGCAGGGAAGAGTCTTCAAGGGGAGACCCCAGCGCAGCCTTGGAAGACCTGTGGGAAGGATCGGGATCAGGGGACTCTGTCGAGGAGGAGGGAGGGGAGGGGAGGCTCTGTGTCAAGGGAATCTCCCTGAACGCAGGTAGTCCTCGACTTACAACGGTTCCCTTAGTGACCATTCAAAGTTACTGAATGCTAATGGCACTGAAAAAATGACTTAGGGCCACTTTTCACACTTATGACCATTGTAGCCTCCCCATGGTCACGTGATTTACATTTGGTTGCTTGGCAACTATATATGACAGTCACAGCGTCCTGGGTCACAGGATCCCCTTCCGACAAGCAAAGTCAACGGGAAGCCAGATGCACTTAAGAACCCTGTTACTAATTTGAAAACTAAGTGATTTACTTAACAACTGGGGTGAGAAAAGTCAGAAAATGGGGCAAAACTCAACCAATGTCTCCCTTAGCCACATACATTTTGGGCTCAATTGTGTTGTAATTTGAGGACTGCCTGTATACAAGTTGTCAGCCCAGTGAAAGGGGCTGCTGAAGACCTTGGATGAGAGGCTGGATAGTTGGGAAGCCCCCTCCCATCCCAAGCACTCAATTTTAAGCAGAGTTTCTCCCTCTTCTTTCATCCCCCTTTCCCCCCATGGACACTATCTAGGATGCTTCACCAGTGTGGTCGTCCATGAAGCCAGAGAGGGCATCTATCCAGCAACTGCTGCCCTAGGAAGCCGTCAGAGGCCTGGCCTTCCTGCCGCTGGACGTGCTGCCCCATCAGCAGGGCCAGTTTGGCCTCAACGACAGTAGAGACGATCCCTCTGGCTTCTGCAGACCCTCTGCCCATGGAATGGCCGGCCAAGCCCCAGAGAGTGCTTGTGGTGTCCTACTTCTGGGGGTCTTCTGAGAGATGGAAAACACGGTGAGGGTTTGGGAAAGGGCCTCTGCTGGACACTCGGGAGGCTGAAAAAGAGGAACTCGGACTGACCAGCTTGTCACTACAGCATGGCCGCACTTTCTGCTGTGTCTATTACTGGGCAGGGGGTTGGACACCCCCAAGGGTTTCCACGTGGCTTTTGCAGCAGTAAATGTGGCCAGCCTTCAGAGCAGAAATGGATCCCTCAGTGATTTGGTACCAAGATGGCAGTAACTTGTTATTCCACCACCAGCGTTCCTACTTCGCCACCTCCCCTTGGCCATGCATGTTTCGGCCTGGCTACTTCTGAACGTGGATCTAGCCTGCCTCTTGAGCAGCAGGTCCTGTGGCCAGAGAATCCGCTCACCCGATGCTGTTTTGATGTCAAATAGAGCATCTCTCCTTCTTCCGCCCAGGCGCCAGCACAGACTTTGGGAACCGAGTGGGAGAAGCCGGGATTGCAATGGGAAAGGAACTGCTAGGGAGGAGATCCCCCAGAGATCCATTTCCAGCCCTGATTTCCTCTCCACAAGCAGCAAACTGGGAGGGGGGAGAAACTCTGTAGGGCAGTGGTTCTCAACCTGTGGGTCAGGACCCCATTTGGGGTCGAACGACCATTTCACAGGGGTCGCCAAACAAGGCTGTCCGCCATTTTCCCCCCCTTTTCTTTGGCCACGCCCCTGGCACCCGGTGATGTATAAGTGGTTGGGGGTCACCACAACATGGGGAACTGTATTATGGGGTCGCGGCATTAGAAAGGTTGAGAACCACTACTGTAGGAGATGGAATAGAATGAGGAGGCAGGGAAAGGTCAACATTTGGGTTGCCTGATACGAATCAGGTTGTGTGAGTGTGTGTGTATCCTAGATTCTCCACCGGGCCTAGCAACCAGGAAAGCTTAATTGTGGACCGGTGAAATTCTGTGAAGAGAGTTTACTTGCACTTCAGCAAAGCATTTGACAAAGTGGACCACAGCCCACTTCCTGGCAAGAAATGTGGGATAGAGAGCATCACCATCAATTGGACAGCTAACTGGCATCGGTCCAGAATGTTCTCCTGTTTCATTAGAAGACAGGGCCCAAAAGGAAGGCAACTTGCCCCAAGCCTTGGGAGGGGCTGTAGCCTGTCCTGGTTTCCTCTGCAGCTTTTGCCATCTCCCCCTCCCCCCCCTTGACCTCCAGCCATTGGACTTCTGCTCCTCCAGTCCTTCGAAAGGTTGGCCAACAAGCGGTAGCCAACCCCTTGACTCTGTCCTCTTCTTCTTGCTCTGGAGGTCAGTCAGATTTCAGCCCCAGCTCCTGCAGGGCTGTTCCTGCCAAGCCCTGGGATGCACAGCCGGGTTCACCGTGGATGCACACGGGTGGATGGGTGCGCATAGAGCATGCAGGGCGCGTTCTAGAAGCAGACTAGGCGTAGTTCCAGCTGGAAATGTTTCTGGGCTGCCGTGACAGCTGGTGGAGACCACATTCCTTATATAAGACTAATAACAAAAACATCCAGGAAGCATCTCCAGGCACAACTAAAGCCTGTTCCCGATCTATAAAACCTTAATAATAAGTCCCCATTGCCCTCAAATTCATCCGTGTCCTGCTCAAGCAGAGCCAACATCTGCAATGGCTGTTCCCAATTTATTTTAAATTAGGCCTAGTGATGCCCTCCGGTCACCTTTGCAAAGCACAGCCTCCTTCACCCAGCAAGTGGGGGGGGGGGATCCTCCCTGCCGTTCCCCCCTTTGAAAACCAAAAGGCCCTTGCTGGCCCTTGAGGCTGTGGGCTTCACTCAAAGTGCTCCTCCGAAACTGCCAGGTTTTCCACCCGCCTTGTTCTGATTTTATGTACGTGACATCCCATAAAATTACAATCTATTCTTTTAGTTGTTGGCTCAGTTAGACAGGACTAAACTCTGGAGGATTGGAAAATAAATATATATATCAACCCCATTTGATGTAGGGTGGGTTTCCTCATTTTTTAAATTTAAAATTGTGTCTCTGGACTAAATTTGTTTTGTGATCCTTCAGGTCTCTATATGCCACTGTGCATTTTCTGTCACTGACTGTGTGATTGGAGCCCAGGCAGCACAGCTCCCGTGGGGGGGGGGGGTCCTTAGGCTTTGGCTCTTGGTTGGGGTGACGTCCTTTGAAAGTCCTCAGTGCAGCAGGCAAAGGGGCTTCGTCCCGGTCCCTGGGCAGACTAGCTGGCTCTGGGGGTGAAACCAGCCCTGTGCATTTCTAAATCTTAAAAATATTCTTACTATCCTATTTCGTCCTATTACCCTTTCTAATTTTCTTAGCAATTTAAACTTTGCACTTAATTTTGGAGCCTGATCATAATCACCCTTCAACTATCTCAGATTTTAGCATGCTGGTATTCCTATTTGAGATGCCCTGGTGGGATGCAAGACTAATTCTTCTGAAAACACAGGGGGAAAAGGCTCTTGGCCAGGTCCTGTCACTTGGCCCACTCCTCCGTCTGGGACCAGCTGGCCAAAACAGCTGGCCTCTGATCAAGGAGGCCACAGGGGGGGCAGCCTGGGGCCGGTCAGCCTCCAAGATTGCTGTTGTTGGGGAAAAACCAAGGGAGCTTGGCTTGCAAGCCTCTCCCGGGTATCAAAGGGAAGCCAGGACAGAAATGCAAGGCAGGAATTCTGCTCTCTGATTTCGATGCCAGATGAAATATTCCCATTTAAACGGCTGGGGAATAGCTGGAAAGTCCTCGGTCCAGTGGCCCTCCTGCTCTTCTGACCTATGGAAGGCCGTCTCTGTTTGGTGGCTTTGGAGAGGAGCCTGCGTCACCGCGAGGGTTTCGCCCACCACATCGCCCTCCTTGAGGCTGCCAGCGTGCGCTAATCAAACCCCTCGGCAATGGGGGGGCTAATCCAATCTGGAGCCCCAGGGGACGAGGTTTCTGCTTCCCTGGCCATGAGGGGAGATGGGGGCAGATAAAGGGGTACCCTCCTTAGTCAGCGGTACCCCTTTATCTGGGGCATCACCACAGGGGGTCTATGACAACTCGCTGCGGGAGAAGAGTTGCCCTAATATTGGAGAAAAAGTGGAATAGAATCATTATAGAAAGGATGCCAAAGGAGGGGCAAAGTGAAATATCTCTTTTTGGATACTTTCAAAAAAAAAAGGACACTGAACAACCACATGGCCAAAGTCAGAGACGCCCCTCAGAGTAAAAATGGGGACTCTGGTCTTCCTGCAAGGGAGTCCCCACACATTTCTCCCCATTGCTCCGGCTTCCCTCCCTTCAAGCGAGGAGAATTAGGGGTGGTAGTCTTTAACGGGACCATAATTTGTTGTTATGCGTTGTGGTCATTAAGCAAGACATCACATGATGCACCCAATCTTGCAAGCTTTCTGCTCTGATTCAGCAAATCGCCACCGTTGTTAAGCCAGACGTCGTACGGTCACAATTTGTGATCTTCTATGCCAGCCTCCCCGTGAATTTGGTCGGTCCGGAAAGCCCCAGTTTACGATCAGGAACGATCAGGAACGCTCAGAACACCGCGACGGCCCTGAAGGCCAGCCAGTGGCACAGCGCTCCACTCGAATCCTGCGACCCTGGAACTCCGTCCTGGACGTGAGTGTGAGGACCAGCCACGAGTCACTTTTTCCAGTGCTGTTGTAACTTTGAACGGTTGCTAAACAAATGGTTGTAAGTCAAGGACTAGCCAGACTTTTTATTCGTATTTCTGATAAATCCAACCTTCACTTCAAATACAAAAAATATCTGTTAACATTCAATAGTAGCTGGGCTAACAGTTACTCTGCATCCAAGACAACTATACTATGAGCATTTTCTTTCTCTTAATGTTTATTAAATTACTCGATATTATTTTGCACTCTGCTTACGCTCAAGAGCACATCTGCAGAAGTGCTGAGAAAGTCTTGCTCAAGGGCTCCTGTTGAAAGCAAAGCTATGACACCAACATTATAGTATAAATTGGTTAAATTTTAAAAAGTTACTTACATTTTAAAAATGCTTTTATCTGTGTCCCATTCTCACCCCTCAGTATTGAGTGCTAAATGGATTAGATTGAAAAACAATCATGTTTTTTTAGGGAAATCATTCTAAAATTTTGGTTCGATTACTGTTGTGGATTTAAGTCTCCTGTTTGATAACCGCATGTTACTCTCTTTCCACTTCCAGGCAACTGAATATAATGGGGAAGGCTGCAGATAATGGCCAGGGACGGACGTGTCCCCTAGCAGACCATCCCAGCAACATCCTTAGTGGCAGCAGAGGTGGGAAAGAGACCCAGCTGGGCTGCAGCAGCCACCAGCCTTTGGCGAGGCTGGCAGCAGGCCTGGAGCGGCTCTTCCACACGCAGACCCCGAGGCCTCGGGCGCCTCTCTGCGATGCCAAGTATTTTTCATTTCCCAGCGAGATGTTTTCATCCAGCGCAGGATGCTTTGATCTTTACACCGGGTCCATTTGCATCTTTTTTCAATAAGTCAGTTCTGGGACTGACCGGGATGCCAGTTCAACAAAGAACCTGCCCTGCGTATCATCCCACTTGGATGCAGAGGCCAGAAGAGGCCCAGCTGCCTTTCAGCACGTCAGCAAACAATTCCAGCTTCAAGACCCAAATGGGGAAAGCAGCCGGAGAGCCGGGCAAGTCCAGGATGTGGAATCAGAATGTGAATCCAGGAAGGGGGTGGCAGGACCAGGCAGGTCAAGGATCAAGGAGTTAGTTCTGAGCTTCTCCCTGTGGAGCCTTTATTTATTTATGAGACTTATATACCGCTTTAAGTGCGAGCACTCTCTAAGCGGTGTACACCAGTAAGCAATGTATATATATATTTACATTGCCCCCCACAATCTGGGTCCTCATTTTACCTACCCCGGAAGGATGGAAGGCTGAATCAACCTTGAGCCGGTGAGATTTGAACCGCTGAACTGCTGAACACAAGTCAGCTAAAGTGGCCTGCAGTACTTTGAGACATCATTGCCTTCAAACCTCTGCTCAGAAGGCAGATCTACTCATCAACAGGGATGACTGTCCGTTCCTCCCAGGGTCTTGTCCAGAAATCCATAATTCTGCCCCCTCAGCTCTTCTGCCCCCCCCCCAACAACTGTTATTCCATTCCGGGGAATCCAGGTCAAGGGGCTAAGCTGAAAAATGTCCCAGCCTTCCCTGCTAGATGGGTCTGCTTTCAGGCAAGGCATGGATGGGCTTCCAGGTCTTCTCCTGGCTCCTTCACTTGGGTGTAGGACCACTCGCGGCGGCCAGCTTGCCCCAGTCAACTTGCCACAGCCAGCCTGCCTTAGGACAACTCAATGTGAGAAAACTCAAGAAAAGGAGGCGTGAATTGCAGCAGGCCTCGCCTTGCTTTAGGCTTAGGATGACTCAGGAGAGGGACACGAGACAAGCCTCTCTTGAGTTACCCCACGCTGAATTGTCCCGCAGGGATTGGTCCCAAAACGACTCCATCTCATTCCGCTTCTGCTTCTGAGCTTGAGTCTTCTGAGCTGACTCAAGAAAGCACTCACATAAAAGCTTCATGTATGACCTTGTCTGAATGCAACCCAGACCTGCCACCCAGGATCAGAGAAAGTGCAGCCAGGGTGGGTTGTTGCTGGTGAATAATTAACCAGCTACCCAGCAAGACCAATAGCCAAATCAATACAGACGGATTGATTGTCAGGGAAGACCCAATAAAAGACAGGCTACAAAAGAAGACCTAGGCCAAGTCACTGAAGTGCATTACTAACAAGCTACAAGCCACGCAAGATAAATAAATACCATTATGCAGAAAACCCACAGGTGGCCAGCACCCATCCAGAACACACACACACACACACACACACACACACACACACGTGTAACATCTATAGCTGGGGTCTCTGCTACAGCCAGCAAAAATTCTGCTTTGAAGCAGCAGAACAAAAAGAGCCTTGACACTTTTGAAATGCGGTGTTGGAGAAGGCCCTGAGAAGGCTACAGGCAGCCAAGAAAACAAACACAAAGATCACTGAAGAAATCAATCCAGAGTTTCCACTTGAGGTGCAAATGACCCGGTCCAAGTCATCCTGTATTGGGCACGATATGGCAAGGAGCCCCTCGTGCTCAGAAGGGCAGAAGGGAGGGGAGCAGCGAGGTGGGTGGACTGGATGACATCAGCCATGGGGAGCCAGTTTAGGGGAACATTGCAGGGAAAGACCCCGTCCGTCAACTGGTTGCGAAGAGCGGACCTGAGCGGGTGGCATACAATCCATTAGTCTCAGGGCATTCGTCCGCTCCCACTTGGCTGAGATGCTCAACTGATTGACAGAGCTAAACCAGGCATGCAGAAAACCAGAATGGTTGCACAAAGAATTCTCAGACCAACAGAGAAAAAAAAGGGTAAGTATAAAAAATGTAAAGAGGGACACATAACTAAGGAAGAATACCAACAAATAGCCCAAACTTGCAAAGATGAAATTAGGAAAGCTAAGGCTTTGAAAGAAGTAAAACTTGCAACAAATGTCAAAAACAATTACAAAAGGTTTTTCTCAACACATACAAAACAAGAAAAAAGTCAAAGAAGCAATCAGTCCTCTAATGGGAGAGGATGGCAAGGAAGTAACAGGCAGTAGAGAGAAAGCAGAATGACTTAATTCATATTTTCATCTGTCTTCATGCAAAAAGAAGTTACCAAAAACAGAACTGTGAATGACAAGCTAGGAATGCAAATTAAAATATGCAAAAAATAAGGTAAGAGAACATCTGTCAGCTCAAATCACTGAGTCCCAATGGACTACCTCCAAAGTTTTAAAGGAACTAGCAGACATGATTTCAGAACCATTGAAACGTATCTCTTAAAGTTCTTGGAGAACCAAGATGGGAACCATATTAGCTTTTTTCCAGTCCTCAGGAACAAAGTTCTTGGAGAACCAAGAACTTGGTTCCTGAGGACTGGAAAAAAGCTAATATGGTTCCCATCTTCAAAAAAGGTTAAAAAAAATGGGTCCAGGAAATTACGGACCAATCAGCCTGATTTCAATATCTGAGAAGATCTTGGAAAAGATAATCAAGCAACAAACCTGTGAACACCTAGAAGCAAATAAAGTTATAACCAATAGCCAACAGGAGTTCATCAAAAACAGATCATGCCAAACAAATCTTATTTCATTCTTTGACAAAATGACTAAATTAGTGTATCAGCTAAATGCTGTAGATAGTGTTTACTTAGATTTCAGCAAAGCATTTGACAAAGTAGACCACAAGTACTTCTTGGCAAGCTAGAAAAATGTGGGATAGACAGCAGCACCATCAGGTCGGTTTGTAACTCGCTGACCATTTATACTCACCATGGAGTCCTCAATGGAACTATGTCCACCTGGAGGGAAGAAAGATCCAAAAAGACCTTGACAGACTTGATCACTGGGCTTTATCTAACAAAATGAAAATCAACATAGGTAAAATAAAGTTTTATTTTTGAATTGGTACAAACTAGTGAAACTTGGTTTAATGCCAGTAACTGTGAGTGGAATCCTAAATGGACAAACACTTGGAATCCTGCATCCAGTTCTGGTCACCACAATATAAAAAAGTTGTTAAGACTCTGGAAAGAGTGCAAAGAAGAGCAAGAAG
Organism: Crotalus tigris; assembly: GCF_016545835.1. Taxonomy (NCBI): domain Eukaryota; kingdom Metazoa; phylum Chordata; class Lepidosauria; order Squamata; family Viperidae; genus Crotalus; species Crotalus tigris. The sequence continues at coordinate 217,586 of NW_024096844.1, forward strand.
AATGATTGGGGGCTGGAGGCGAAAACATATGAAGAACGGCTGCAGGAATTGAGTATGTCTATTCTAGTCTAATGAAAAGAAGGACCAGGGGAGACAGGATAGCACAGTGTTCCCATATTTCAGGATCCTACAAAAATGAGAGGGGCAAACTATTTTCCAAAGCACCAAAGGACAAGACAAGAAACAATGGATGGAAACTAACCAAGGAGAGAACCAACCTTGAACTAAGGGGAAATTTCCTGACAGTGAGAACAATTAATCAAGGGAAGGACTTGCTTTCGGAAGTTGTTGCTGGAAGTTTTAAGAAGAGATTGGACAATTTGAAATGAAGCCGGGTTTCCCGCCTGAGCAGAGGGTTGGACTAGAAGACCTCCAAGGTCCCTTCCAACTGTTACTCTTTTAAAATGGGTTCTTAAAGCCTCCCAGCCTGGGGTTTCTGGCCTCTTTGAAAGATCAGCAGTTTGCTTTGGGCAGCAGGCATCATCCACATTTCCGCCTTGGCTGTGTGGGCAGGAATAGACAGTAATAACTGTATTGGTTTTATTTTTTCTCTACTCATTTTAACCCAGAAATTCTTTACAAAATTGCCAACTTCATCCGTTTGGATTTCAGGACTGGGTATTTTTGACCCGTCTCCCAGCTCTTCCTTTGGAACAAACGGCCTCCTTCAGCTGCTGTATTCCAGCCGTGGGAGTCACCCCACAAGCCCTTTTCTACCTATTAAGTCATATTTTCCCTTCTCTGCTCATAGCTCAGGCTCGAATTGTTTATTCCAGACATGCTGGTTGTCAGCGTATGAACAATGAGAGCAGTGAACTTTACGAGCCAACCTTCCTGCGGATCTCTCCCTGAACGGTCCAAGCAGCAGCCTTCAGCCACATTCTGGCTTCTTCCGAGGGTCCTTACTTGGGGGTACAATTTCCACTTCCCACAGGATGTAATTTCAAGCACTCCTAACGAAGCCACCTCCGTGCTTTCCCCAAAGACATTTTTCTCCTGCTGGCGAAGGGCCCCCAGGCACCTCCGGCGGTGGCTCCAGAACCCGATTCTTTCCCATCGGTGTCCCTGGCAGAGTCACCCAGCCACGAGCAGCACTCCTCCCTTCTTTCTCACCATCTCCTGTGGAACGGAGAGATGGGCAAGTGAGAAGCCCATCCAGCTGTCTTGACTTCATCTTAAAATCTGGGCTGAGATGGCTGTGGCTACCCTTTGTGTATAGCCCCTCAAGTTTTGTAAATGTTGCAAACAGTATGTTGCATCCCTGACCCCTGACAAATGGCGCCCTTCACACATGAATAGGCATAGCTTAATAGGTGGGCTTAAATTCTTTTGGACCTCAACTGTCTTCTTGGTCTTCTTAGAGGACGTGGGGCATTGCCCCTGCTGCTCCTTCTGGTCCACAGTCTCTTTTCCTCTCCAAGGACAGACAGAGCGTGTCCCGTCTGATGGGCCTGAAAGCATGAGCTTCAGCAATGCAGAATGTCTTTTATGGAGTCTTCCACATAACCCAAAGACGCCTTACTAAGTGGCTTTGGAAGGCGTCACAACCTTTGCCCCGTCCTTACCAAAGAGCCAGCCTACGCTCATCCTTAGCTGCTCCAAAGTGGCCTTGTCCATCTTCTTCCAGATGAGAATGACCTACAAGGCCTCATTCATGGTCCTGGTGAAGTGCCAGTTGAGAGCCAGCATCCACCAAGATTCTGTCCTCTGGCTCTGGAGGCATTTCAAGGAATAGAAGAGCCTGACGTTTCCCCCCCCCCACCTGAAAGAGCCCCCACCTTTCCTGAACATCCCCAAATCAGCCTTCTGCGGGCACTGCTCCTTCCTCCGTCCTGTGGGGAGGGGCCCTTGGGCATACCTAAGCCTCAAGGCTCCTTCCCCAATTCGGGATGCACACCTGGCCCTGCACACCTGGCCCAGCCTTGGCAGAGCCCTGTCCAGGCCCCCTTTGGGAAGGCCAGGGCAACAGTGACTTTAGAGTAGCAAAGGTGTGCATTTCTGCTTCTGTCCCAAAGGAAGACACCAAGGCTTTTCTGGGAATATATTGTCTTTAAAAGGCTTCTGCTCTCCGGCCCCCGGAAGCCCTCAGCCCCGGGGGATCGGCCGGGCTTCCTTAGGGGGCTGGAAGGAGCCGCTGAGCCGCCCTGGGGAGCACAGCAGGCCGGCTGCCTCTCTCGCTGCCCGGCTCTGCTCGGCCTGTCCACCCCTCCCCGCCCGCCGCGCTGCAGAGCCCGCCGCCCGCCACCCCCCCCCCGGCAGCTCCGCTTCAGTCCAGCTGGGAAAGGGGGGAGGGAGCGCCGAGTCCCGGGATGACCTCATCGCCGCACATCTGGAAGTCTTCAGCCGGGCCGCTCGCACGGGCGCCTTCCGCAGCCCCGCGGGCGCCGGGCCGGCCCTCGCCCGCCAAGCAGCGCCTTCTCCCGGGGGGGCAGCGGGCAGGTGGGCCGGGGAGGGCAAGCGGCGGGGCCCGTTCCTCGCTGGGGCTGCCCGGGCGCCGGTGCCCGCGGGCGCTCCTCTCCGGGGCCCGGCAGCGGAGGCCTGCCCTGCCCCCTGGCGGCGGCAGAGCGCCCTGCAGGCCCCCGGCGGCGCCGCTTCTCCCGGCTGAGCTGGAAGGGGCGCCCGGACCCTTCCCGGGGCAGCACCGGCGCTTTCGGCTTCGGTCGTGGGGAGGGGGGGGGGATCCAGCCCAGGATAGGGGCTGATCCCGGAACCGGCTGCGCCAGCCGCCGTGCTGTCCTCCCCGGAGCGCCCGCCTTCTCCTCTCCTGCCCTCTTTCCAGAAAACCACGTTGCCCAAATGGGCAGCAACGATGCCAGCCGCGACTGGCAAAGAGACACTTTAAACCAGGGCCGTGTTTCTCAACCTTGACCATTTTAAGGCAGGTGGACTTCAACTCCCAGAATTCCACAGCCAGCTGGCTGTGGAATTCTGGGAGTTGAAGTCCACCTGCCTTAAAATGGTCAAGGTTGAGAAACACTCAACTAGGGCAAATCGCAGCCTCGCTTCCACTTTGGCGAAAGGGCCTTCAGCTTCTTTCGGGCCCCTTCGGAGGTCGACCAAGAGGGCTGAAGGCACCTCTTACAGGCCTGGAAGAGAATCCCTGGAGCTCCAGAGGTTGGAGCTGAGGAAGGTGGGATGGGCTCTCTGCCGCTGAGGGGAAAGGCAAGGATCCTGGGAGAGCCACTTGCTCATGAGAGAGGTCCCCCTCCGCTCTCAAAGGGGAAAACAGGAGCTGCAGCTTCCTTCCCCAAAGAGGGTCTCGCCTCCAGCCCCCAAAGCAGAAACAGGTCGGGGGAGGAAACAGCCAGGTGACCAGAGGGAGGAATGATCCTGCAGGCGACCGGCCTCCCTTCGCACCAGAAGCTGCGCTTGACATTCCACCAGAAACGGCTTTAGCTGGTCTCGGCAGCAGGCCTGTCCCCCGGACGGAGGTGCCCAGCTGAGGTGGTGCCCGCCGGCCGTCTGCGCCTGGGGCAGCCAGAGGCGGGGATGGGCCTTGGGAGTCAAAGTCAGCAGGTGATCCTGACTGCGGACTTTTTAGGCACACTTTCATGCAAAGTGTGACTTACGGAAAGGACAAATAATCCCGTGTTGTCCTTTTTGCACCAAGTGTGCCGGAGAAAGAATTTTGCTTTGGATTTTGTTGTTTTCCTTCTGCAGAATTTCAGCAAAGTTGTCGTTTTCTCAGGGTGGGTGGAAGCTGGTTTCATGCACCGTCCCGTGTGCTATCCCTGCTGGTGGAAGGAGCCGTGGGCCTCCTGGCTGCCACCTGCGCAGGAAGCTGCGAACGGTGGGCGATGCCTCCAAGGCCAGTCCACTTCCTAGCACTCCAGAACAGCAAAGGCAATTCAGCCGTTCTGTGTGCTGCTCTTGGCTCCCTTTCTTTTTTTTTTATTGAAAAGTTTTACAAAAAATTACAAAATATACCCCAAACCCACCCACCCTACCCCCCCTCACCCCCTCCCCCATTTCCCAGAGCTGAATACAGGATAATAAATAGAATAATCATAATCTAACTAACATTAACCAACTATATAGGTAAACAAATATAATGTGCTTTAACTCTCTTTTAACACAAAGTAAACAATTTGAGAATAACCTTAATCATATAAACCAATTGAAATCCCAATTTATAAACAACACAATATCATGAAATTTCCACTATACTAAACTATTATTAATAATAACAATAATAATATTCTAAAATTTATTCATAAAATAAATGGAACTTTTTAGTCCCATATTTATTCTGAATATAATCTATCCATTTTCTCCAAACCGAAATGTATCTTTCTTGTGAATAATCCTTCAAATAAGCAGAAATCTTAGCCATTTCTGCTAAATGTGACACTTTAAGTGTCCATTCTTCTATAGTAGGTAAACAATCCTTCTTCCAATATTGCCCCACCAACAGCCTTGCTGCTGGTCGTGAGTGCTGCTCTTGGCTCCCTTTCTTCTTCTTAACCTCGCCCCAATTATCTGCTGGCTGCCCTTGGCCCCTCTGAGATGCTTCCTTTCCACCTGGGTGTCCCCAGCCCCAAATGCTGTTCCCCCCCCCCCCAGTGTCTGTTATTCTTCCACAAAACCTGCCTTTTCTACTGACATTCCAGCCTGGCTCCTTAATCTGGCCTTCCTACAAATGTTGATGGCCTCATGAGCCGCCCCCCTTCTGCCCCCTCCCAACCTCCTGCTTGAGAAGCCCCCTTCTGCCCCTGCCAAAGCTGGAGGCAGCTCCCTTGCTCCAAAAAGCCCCTGGAGTGGGTCACCGATTGGACAGTTCCTGGGCCTCTGTGCCCTTGACAGCGTTTCAGAGTAGCCATCTGTTAGCAATTATGAGCCGAGGTGGCGCAGCAGTCAGAGTGCAAGTACTGCAGGCCACTTTAGCTGACTGTGTTCAGCAGGTCAGCGGTTCAAATCTCACCGGCTCAAGGTTGGCTCAGCCTTCCATCCTTCCGGGGTAGGTCAAATGAGGACCCAGATTGTTGGGGGCAATGTAAATATATATATACATTGCTTATGGTGTACACCACTTAGAAAGTGCTTGCACTTAAAGCGGTATATAAGTCTCATAAATAAATAAATAAATTCCAGCTGAGCCCTCTCTGGTTCCTAAAGCAGGTGATCCAGATTGTCTGAAGGCGCCAAAGGGCTTGTGCCAAAGCTTGGGCCGTGAACTCCCTCCATTGGATGTGTTCAAGCACAAGCTAGCCCCCATCTGCCCTGGAGACTTTAATCTGGAGCAAGGGGTGGGATTTTGGGGGTTTCAGTGGCCTCTTCCAGTTATCCTAAAAAATGCTGCCATCATCCTCATCCGAGATCTCTCCAAGACATCTCTGGAGATGCCAGGAATCAAAGCAAGGATCTTCTGCACACAAAGGATCTATTCCACTCAGGATGTCGTCAGGGAGAGCAAATGGGGTCTGGCCCTGGAGTTCAAGAGGAGAGCGAGAAGAGGAACCAAAGCCAAAAGGGTCCACAGAATTGTGTCCTCAGCTATGAACAATGAGAGTCAACTTCCGAAAAACTGCTGATTGCAAGGAGGTCTCTGAAAATGTGTTGATTCGGGGTGATGACATGGCCGTTCCTTGAGAGTAAGCAGACAGCAGGAAGAATACCAGGCTGCCCGTTCTAGGGAGCAGGAGAGCAGGGAGGTGGCAGATGTTTGTCAGTTTGCTCAGGAAAGAGTTGTGCTCGACAGGACTGGCAAAGTGTCGAGCATGATCAGGGGTTAGTTCTGAAGGTGGAAATCCAAACCTTGAAGTAAAGGTCTTAGGCTAAAAACCTATGTCAGAATCCAATTATATTTCATCTCTAGTTATCAATTATAGAAAACCCCATTTCTGCCTTCTCTGGATTCTGTCATACAATGAAGGGAAGGGGGTGAACAAAGGGGCTTTATGGCCCTCACTTCCTTCCGTACCCTTCAAAGGAACTGGATGTGTGTATCGCCAAAAGAACTAACCATAAGAATGGCTATTGCCTTTCATGTCGTTCTCTCTGAAGTCTCCATCCAGCCGGCAGTAAGGAAAAGGGGGTGGGAGCATAATGCCTGAGACTGTCGCTGGAAGTAGGGGGTGATTGGGTGGGGCTATTGGGAAACTCCTTCAAATCTTGAATGGGACAGCTTGGACCCCAGGTCCTGTCTAGAATGGCTGCAACCATTTTCTCTTAATAAAGGATGCCTGTTGGAAGAATTATTCCAAGAGTTCTGTCTTCTTAAGATGCAAAGTGGGGTGGGTCCTTACACTTAGGGTGTTGTATATCACACTGCTACAGTGTATTAATGAGCTTCTTTTCAAGATATGCAGGATTCAACGGACCTAACTGAGAAGGGAGGGGATGATTCCTGTGATGGGATTTCAGCAACTGAAAGGCACCAGTTCACAAGAAATAGGAGCCACGTGGATGGTAAAAAAAATACTCCTGCTCAGAAACACAAGCCCTTATGATACTGTAGAAAGCATCTGGTTTAAAATAAGAGGCGGCACAAATAAAAGCGGTTCCGTTGCTGTGGCCATCACTCTCCAGGCACCCAAAGCGGAGACGAGTCTATGGATCCTCCCAAGAGCCGGGTGGTGGGAGCCTTCAAGTAACCCAAAATCTCCGGGGGACAGACGAGAGAGGAAACCTGGGACTTTTTTTTTACTTTTTTTTTTACTCAGCCTATGGAGGGATCGAGAGGATCTTATGGTGAAGAAGGGCCAGAAGAAAGTGCTCTCCCCCCTCCCTACGGCCTGTTCACCAGCTCACCTCTCTTATGTCTCTCTGCTGCTGCGCATGAGTTCACACCCGGCATCCTGAAACAGCCATCCTCCCTCCACTTGGCACTGGTGCCGTGGCCAACGCCCCGGCATGCTCTCTGCTGCCTCCCACCTCACAGCTCCTCGGTCTGAGCCAGGTGCACTCGGGCCAGGTCTGGGTGAAGCGCACAAAGTTTGGGAAATGCGCATGCTGCCTGGTGTTGCCTGTCCTCACGTCTGCCGCCAGGAATGACCAAATCACAAGGATCAGAAGCGTCTGGTTGCCCCTCTGCAGACAAACGTGTTTCATCGAAAGGCAGATGGACTGTGAACCTGCTTCCCCTGAAAAGGGGCTTTTGCTTCAGCTCTGAACAGCAAGGAAGGCCTGGGGTCCCCAAGGGCCCCACGTGATGCTTCTACCACCGAGCGTGAGTTTTCTGCCAAAATGTTTCACTGGGCCCAACAGCCCCGAAACAAGTGGAACCCAGCATCGTGGCCCAGTTAAGCTCCGACTGGTGACACCACAACATAGCCTGTGTTGCATTGCCCGGTTGGCATCAAGAATCCGCCAAAAAGCAAGGGGGGAAGAGAAACCTTGGGAAACCTTGAGACTCTGAAATGTGGGATTTGCTGCAAGATGGGTCGTCGCCTGTCACAAAGGGAAAGGGAAAATTTGGACAGCCTTCAGCAGAGCATGGAGAATTCAAGCGTCTTCCCCCCTCGCTCCCTCCCAAGGCTTCTGCACATTGATGCCCATGTCTGCGCAAAGGAAGCCCTGCCTCTTTTTCACGCACGTCACACAGGCACAACTGCACACTCTGCTCACTCTACACAAGGAGGGTGCTCGGGGACCACTGCAACACCTCCGTTTCCACCGGATGACGCTCAATTCCTGTAGGAGCAGCAAACGAACGGCAGCTGCACTTCCCTGGGACTGCCACCCTGGGCTTTCCGCTCCAATGGCTGCCCAGAGGCGCTTTCCCCTGGTGTTATCTGAGGTCAGAATCTGATTCTTTGTAGCAATGCAGCATTCACCAATGGTCTTCAACAGTTGAAGGTGCACAGAGCAGGATGGAGGTCATCAGATGGGACCTGAGCTGTGGAGGTCTGCGGGGCCGCTTCTGTCGCCCTCACTGGAAAGGACCTCAGATGTCTCCAAGCTTCTGGATAAGGGCTGAGAGAAGCCACTTCAGATTTTTTAAAAAAAGAGGCCACCAGTTTCCTGGAGCAGGATTTCTGTGCAAAGGGGGAGCTCTGGGGATCCTGCCAAATCTGGGAATCCAGCTGTACCATTTACTTGACTGGAAGCCACATTTGTTCAGCCGGGAGCATCTGGCTGCTTAGCAGCTCTAGGCTAAAAGATCCACATCTCTGTTTCTGGTCTATAACATCTGGATGTTTAAAAGCAAACATTTAGCCTTGTTTCTACCCGATTTACAAAAAGGATAGTGCATGAACACTAATGCATATTTGAAATTTGTGTGCCCTATTTTCTCTTATACCTGCAGATTATTGCAAGCAAGTCTTCTTGCTGTATTTTAAATCAGGTAACAGCTTCACAAGACTTGGAGACATTAGAAAACAGAAAGTCAATTAAATTCTACTTCACATATTAAACTTAGAAGGTGTAAAATGCTGTAGAACATTTTGCTTGTAAATGTATATCAATTTACAAATTCCTGGGGTCACTGAATATTCTACCCAGAGTTGCTTAATTCTCCGATGCGCTTTTGCATTCCTCTCACGGTGCCCTCCTGTGCCCTGACACAGCTGAGAATCGGCAGTCTAGAACTTATTAATGCAGCAGGAGGCAAAGCTCCCATTGCCGAGGCAGTGATCAAAATGAGTTGCTAATGGAAAACCCTAGAAAACCGTTTTGGGGAGCCTCTGCGATGGGAAGGTTTGCGTCCAAGCGAAAGTTGCAGGCTGACCGAATCAGGCAGACGGAGATTACTCTGAGCTGCCAGATGGCTGCTCGCCGCACAAGACACTCCAAGAAACGTTAGTTGCAGCCGTGGAACATTTGGTGGAAGTCAGGAATTCTGGAGCGAGAGGCAAACTACCTCTAGAATGTGAACATAAAGCCTCCTTTGCAAGTAATGTTGATGAAACTTTCACCAGCTATTCTTTCAGGTCCCCATTTTTGCCTGACGTTCCTTGAATGGCTGAGTTCTTGTGGTGTTTCCACTTGAGCTTCCGAAACGTAGAGCTTCCCTAGACCTTTGGAGCCCTGAAACCTTAAGCCTGCAGGGAGCCTAGGAGTTGGAGAGCTTGACTCAAAACACATTTCCATTCCTCTTGAATTTTTGGTTACAGTTGTTTTTTTCCATCCAAACCATTCAAGGAGTTTGTTATTGACGGACCATAGTGAGAGCCGGACTAAGAGCCTGCATGGAAGTCAAGGAGAAAGCTGCACAGATCACTTCTGGAAATACCTTAAACCAGTGAGAGGCTTTACAACGTCCCCAGGACCATTTGTGGTTTTCATTCCATGCCGCAGCAGCCTTTCCCAGCCTGGTATTCTGTGAAATAATTCCCAGGAGTGGTCCGGCCGTGACCTGGAGAAGGAGGCCACTCAGTGAGAATGGAGGCGGTGAGGGATGGAGAGGAATTTCAGTCACAACCTCTGTGAGCTCTATCAGGAGACTCTTTTTCTGATATCTGGTGGGTTTCCCCTCTGGAGCCAAAGGGCTTCCACTGGATCGACACTGAGCTCAGGATGGAAGACTTTTCTTGAAGATGTTTTGGTCCTGAAGGCCTTCTGGCACCCCTGCTCTCCCAGGGGGCAAACCAAGGCTAGTTCGCTGGTCATGTGAGTCTTTCCTTCAGTTGCAGGACGCTAATTCTCCTCAGAGGCCCCCTTGGCAGATCCGAGGCCTTCTCGCCCACAGCAGCCATGCCCAGAATGCTCCCCAAGGGGGTGTCTTGCTTATCCCTGCAGAAAGGCATTTATTTGCCCTGGTTCTTAATCAGTTTATTGCTTGTGCCGTTCAGATTTGAAGGAAACGGTACATCTTATGCTGCTGAGAATTGATGGCTGGCTTTTGCCCTCTTTCCTGGAGCCATCTAATCCCTGAAAAGATTATTGTGTGCAAACCAAAAGATATAAAAGAAACCAGCCCTGCAGCAGCTGTCTTACTGGAGTAAGCGAGCTGGACAGCTTGTCCGGTTGCAAAGTTTCCTAAAACAGCTTCCTGCTCCTTCCCTTCCTCACAAGCTCCGGTTGTTGTTTCACGGCTTTTCTGAACATTTGGCAGCTTGCAAAGGCTGTCTTCAGAGTTGCCAGCTTGGCTTCGCAATGCCATTGAACCGAGAATCGTGTGGTTGTCAAGCATCCATGTTACAGGCCGAGCGTGTGAGCCAGCCAGCAGCACAGAGAGGCCTGTCTCTGCCAAATGGCACCACTCTCCGGGTTCCTTGAAATTCACCGTGCTTTGTTTTCTTAAAAAAGGGGGGAAAAGTCTCTGAGAGAAGCAAGGAAGGCAGCTCAACCCTGACTTTGGTTTCCTGAGATCATTTAGGGAAATGTTTCCACCCAAATCTCCCCCGCGACGCCTTTAGCTCTGTGTGGAAACTTAAAGTACCCAGAGGAAGATGGCTTGCAGGTGGCAGGGCCCTGGGCCCCTTCTCCTTCCTGGGGCCCCTGCCACACCAGTCTTGGGCACCCAGTGGCATGGCATCGGGTATCTTGGAAAGAATTAGACCCAGCTCTGCACTGAAATGGGGAGAGCCAGAGTGCCCCCCCCATTCCATCAGCTGCAAAAAGTGGGGCTCAGGAAAGGTCTCCATAGGGGTGACCTGGGGGCAGAGCAAGTCCTTTGCACCCTCTGGGGCAGGAGCAGCACAAGCCCCTCCCCCAGCAGCGGTCAGAGGGAGCAGAAGCCGTCTGTCCATCAGGCTCTCGACCCCCCACAGCCCCCTCCTGCCCCACTCAGCCTCGGTGTGGGCAGCCTTTCGCTCCCTTCCTTTATTAAGAGAAGGTTCGTTTTAAGCAGCAGTTCTCAACCTGTGGGTCGGGACCCCATTTGGGGTCGAACGACCATTTCACGGGGGTCGCCAAACAACGCAGTCCGCCATTTTTTCCGCCATTTTTTTCCCCTTTTCCTTAGCTGTGCTACTCCCTTTTATTCTATTGGCTTTCGAAAGCCAATAGAATAGACTCTCTTGAACAGAGTCTAATTCTATTGGCTTTCCAAAGCCAATAGGAATTGTCCAGGCTGTCTCTGCCCTGCTGAGCCCGCCAAAAGCCCCAGTCTGCAAACGATGCTGCAAGGCGAACATTATGCAAAGCTTCCCTCCTTGCTGAGCAACTAAAAAGTAAGTAAAAGAGGGCCTGGGATGGGAGGTGGGAGGCCGTCGGGCGCAGGGAGGGTTGCTGGTAGGCGTGGGGCCCGGCGATTGCCTTACCTGCCTTGGGCTGGGCCAGCTGGTGGCCCAGCCGGTGGTCGCCCTGCGCTGTCGCTGCCGCCCGGGAGCGCCTGGGCCTGCCTGCCGCCGCCCCTTGCCAGCTATGCCTTGGCCGGCGCAGGGGGCGGCACCACGCATACGCGGCATTCCCGGGCAGGGAAATACAGGTAGTCCTCGACTTACGACCGGGGTTGCAGCTATAAAAAGGTTGAGAACCACTGGTTTTAAGGAATTGACCCAGAAAACCTTCCTTGATTATAATTGCACATATGGGCTTGTACACATTTGCCTCTTTTAATGTAATGTTTTAAAATTTTGTCTCACTATAACTTGCTAAATTCAGGTAGAATTTTTAGATTGGATTGGATTTCTGATTTATGCTACCCTGGCCATTATAATCAGCTATTGCACATTATCTTGATTTTAAGGTGATCTGATGTTCTCAATTGCCATAAAGTATCCTAATACCTAGAACCACCTTGGGGTTACTTTGCAGTGTTGATGGAGAGCCAGTTTGGTCTCCTCCAGGCCAGGAAGCTGGAGGGGGCAGAGTCCCAGCTCCCCCTGAGCCACGGGAGGTGGCTGGCTGACCTTGGCCCACTTGCGCTCTCCCAGCCCGGACCACCCCACAGGGTTGTTGTTGTGGGGAAAACAGGAGGAGGAAGGTGTGTTTGCTGCCTTGAGTTATTTGTAAAAATAATAAAGGCAGGATACAAATAAATAAAATATTATATAAGGCTTCTAAATCTCTTCACTTTTTTCCTTTCCTACTTTTCCTTCTTGATTAGGCTTTTAAATATTTCATTTTTAAAAAATCAAAAGGAGTTCATTTGCTTCACGGTTCTTTTCTTTAAATTGTATTTGCTGTTTCACGGCAAGTTGCCTGTTTCTTTTAACTCACCTCTGCCCTGATGTGTCTGTGTGGACGGAACTTGGTGGGGGAAACACACAGTCTCGTGACCCACCCATTAGCCAGGGAACCCCACGCAGGGACACTGCAGGGGAGACCCCCCAGAGCCTCATTGGGGGGGCTGAATCCCTCTGCCCAGGGTCTCTGGCCACTGGGCCACTGGGGAGACCCAGCTCCGGCCTGCCAAGGGGACCAGCAAGGCCACTGAGGTGCTGTCCGTCCACCTGGGCATCAGCCAGAGGTGAGCCCAATTTTTTCTCATCTTCTGGGACAAAGGGCAACCCCACAGTCAGTCGGTCAGTCGGTCTCGTTCCCCTCGTAGCTGGCCAACTTCCACCTTGGGTTTTCACAACCTGGAAGGTTCACCCCACAGAGAGCCTTTGCTTCCCATTTATGCAGGACTGAAATGTGGATAAAAGCTCCTCGTAGCTGGGATTAAATGGCTGCAGGTTTAATCGGGCTGGTTTGGCTCGGAGGACTGTGCCTCGGCACCGTGAGTGCGGCTCCAGAGCGTATCGCTTCTGGAGGTTGGGCAATGCTCTTTGTGCGGTACAGATCCAGTGTTCAAATGGGATCACCCAGATCCGGCTCTACGCTCCATTGCCCCCCTCACCAGAGCTCTCTTAAGGGCTCCGCTTCCCAGGTGGATGCTGGGCACTGTAAGGACCCACCCCACTTTGCATCTTAAGAAGACAGAACTCTTGGAATAATTCTTCCAACAGGCATCCTTTATTAAGAGAAAATGGTTGCAGGCGTTCTAGACAGGACTTGGGGTCCAGGCTCTCCCATTCAAGGTTTTAAGGGGCTCCCCAGTAGCCCCACCCAATCACCCCCTACTTCCAGCGACAGTCTCAGGCATTACGCTCCCACCCCCTTTTCCTTACTGCCGGCTGGATGGAGACTTCAGAGAGAACTACATGAAAGGTAATAGCCCCATTGTTATGGTTAGTCCTTTTGGCGATACACACATTCAGTCCATTTGAAGTGTACCGAAGGAAGTGAGGGCCATAAAGCCCCCTTGTTCACCCCCTTCCCTTCACTGTATGACAGAATCCATAGAAGGCAGAAATGGGGTTTTTTATGATTGATAACTAGAGATGAAATATAATTGGATTCTGACAGGCGCTGACTTTGCTGGGGCTGGCAGGGAAGATGCAGAAGCCGAGGGGGCCACTGCCCAGGTGTGGCTCTTTTCCTCTCTCCAGATGGCGGGAAGCCACCCCAGCCCGTCTCCTTCCTGAAGAGAAGCAACTGCATTTGTGGCTCTGAGGCTCCCCAGCCAGTGGCAGCTTCAGTCGAGCTGGATGACGCAACTGGGAAACTATGAACAGCAGATTGTCTGATGGGGGGGGGCAGATATTACAGGATTGGTTTCTGGAATCTGTGAATCAAGAGGAAAAAGGAATCCAGATGTGTACTTTCTTGACGGTGTCAAGCCAGCCTTGAATCGCTGAGCGCACAAGGAGGGAGGAAGGAGGGGTTCCTGCACAGGGTGCTGATCCATGGCACCACCCTCTCCCACGGCGTTTGGACGGCCTTGCTCTACTCCTGAGTAACTGGGCAAATGAGCAGGCCAATCTCGGTGCAAGAAGGCAACGCTGCTGGGCCCCTTTTCCACTTTGCCCAGCTAGAAAAGAGATGGCAGCCCACAGCGCCTCTTGGCCCCTCACCAAGCTAAGAACATCAGCCAACCTCAAATAGTAATAACAACATCAAGCATAAAATACCAGGAGCCCTTCTTGTGCTTTCCCTTCCCTTGCAGAGGCGCCTGCGGAGGGTGGGACAGGCGCCAGCCATGCCTCCATTTGGAACCCCACTTTGGGCAAGGAGGTGACCTCAAGCTCTCTAAAGGATCTTCTGAATTCTTATTATTCCAGTGTGGTGGTTTTGCCTTTTAAATATAAACTCAGCAAACATACCTAATACTCCTTCCTTCTCCTCTTTTCCCCACAACGACAACCCTTCAGGGGAGGGCTAAGAGAGAGTGACTGGCCCAAAGTTCCCCAGCTGCCTTTCATGGCTAAGGCGGCACTAGAACTCACCAACTCCTGGTTTGTTGCCCAGCACTTCCACCACTACACCAAACCGGCTCTCAGTTTAGGTCAACCCTAAGACTTGGGGCAGCCTGTGTGCCTGACTGTATGATGGTGGCCAATCTCAGAAGCTCTAAGCCAGTCCTCTCCTGGCGTGGCAGTCTGGCTCATGACCGGTTGGGAATCAGTGAGAAGACCTGCAGGCCAACCAAGAAAGCACCAGGTTAGGACAACCAACAAGAGGTCCTAAGGTGTCAGCCCTTCAAAGTAGACCAGTCTTCAAGCATTAGAATAGAGCTGAAAGGGACCTTGGAAGTCTTCTAGTCCAGCCCCCCGCTCAAGCAGGAGAACCTATACGATCTCAGACAAGTGACTGTCCAGTCTTTGTCATGGTTCCGACAGATGAAACTCTTCAAAAGAACTTTGAGGCATTATTTACCTTAAAGAATCTTTATTTTGAGTAGCATAACATCGACAGTGTGTAATCGAAGCCAAAAACTGAATTCCCCTCCCCTGAGCACATAGTATCAAAGCACAATTCCCTCCTCCAATTAACAGTCATAAATCACATTCCCCAATTAGCTTGAAACAGTGGGCTTCCTCTCCAGCTCTCCAGCCGCCAATTCCTTATCCGCTCTGGTTACAATAACCTTGTTTCTCACACTAGGTTTGGTGTGTTATGTCTAGCTCAGTGTTTCTCAACCTTGACAATTTTAAGGCATGTGGACTTCAACTCCCAGAATTCCACAGCCAGCATTGCTGGCTGTGGAATTCTGAGAGTTGAAGTCCACATGCCTTAAAATTGCCAAGGTTGAGAAACACTGGTCTAGCTGGACTCTTGTTCACATCCCCCCTCCCAGCATCATCTAATTCTAAAAGCAAAAGGTAAAAGAGGGCTCCATTTCCCTCTGTTGTCAATGCAGAAACATCCGACGTTAGCAGCATTGAGAGTCTCTTCTTAAAAACTTCCAGTGATGGAGCGCCCACGATTTTGTTTGTTTACAACAAACTGCTGCTGCATAGTTTCTTCCAGATCTTCTACAAAATAGATGATACGTTCATACAGACGTGATTCTACACAAGATGCTGGGAGCCCACCAAGTCCAGACAATTGTCAGACAATTAGCTCTCATTACCTAACCTGGATCATCCTGGCGTGTTTCACTGATTCTTTCATTTCTGCATTAATTTGTAATTGTTTTTTCTCATGCAATTTCTCTCAAAACTATATGTAAAGAATATATAATGTGTATGAATGTAAATAATATTCAGAAATTGCTTTCAGCTGGTAATTCAGTGGATATTTTTAATAAAAATATTGTTGGAATAGATGTAAACTGATGTCTTTAATTTATTAGAAACTGATTTTCTACAGCAGAAGTGAGAATATAGATCTACACATCTGTCTGAGGGACGGAGAAGATGAGATTCTGCTGGAATTGAAAAAGCCTCTTCCTTAAGGGCTTCTTAGTCCACCCCCTCAGATGCCTCTTTTTAGTTCGAGAACTTATTCCTCTTCTGTCTCAAACACAGAGGATTTCTCAGCTAACCAGGCCCTTTGAGAATAATAGAATAACAGTTGGAAGAGACCTTGGAGGTCTTCTAGTCCAGCCCCCGGCTGAAGCAGGAGACCCTATATAATTCTGGACAAATGGCTGTCCAGTCTCTTCTTAAAAACCTCCAGTGATGAAGTGCCCAGGATTTCTGAAGGCAACTTCTGTTCCACTGGTTAATTGTCCTCACTGTCAGGAAGTTTCTCCTTAATTCCAGGTTGCTTCTCTCCTTGATTAGTTTCCATCCATTGTTTCTTATCCTACACTCTGGTGCTTTGGAGAATAGGTTGAGCCGCCCTTCTTTGTGGCAGCCTCTTAGATATTGGGACACTGCCACCATGTAACCTCTAGTCCTTATTTTCATTAAATTAGTTGAAGAACCAAGGGCCATTCTTCGCCGCCACCTCCCCTTCTGTCTCTACAATTTTGTAGCCTAGACTAGACAGAGCCAGCATCCCTGGACCAGAATCCGAGAGTCCAGATCAATAGAATATATTAGGGGGAAAGTTCCAGTCCAAGAATTCCCGCAAGGACCCAGCTTTCAATTGGGAGACCTCTACATAGGCAATGCAAGGTGACTAAACTCTTTGGTCAGTTTCCTCCCCCTTTTTCTGTGGGAGGGGCTGGAAGCTGCCCCTTTTTGCAGAGGGGGGGCCATCTGCACCCCTCCCATTTGGAAGTCACTCCCATCAGCATGAAACTCCCACTCCTCCTGCACTTCCTCCAAGCCTGGTGTTGCTATCAGGGCAGACGGTGCTCCAGAAGTCCGGAAGAGATGGGCTGCCTTTGCAGCTTCGCTACAACCCAATCTCTGATCTAGGAAGGGAAAACTGAAGCCCTGCTCTCCTGGCCACTTGCTAGTCCATGCTTTGCGCTCACCTCTTTCTGTGTAAATGTTAAGAACTGATTGATTAGATTAGCACATTGGCAAGACCCATTATCTTCTCCTGCCCCACTTAGCCAAGGTCATTAATGACAAGGCAGCCTGGACTCCATCCAGCCTGCGCTCCAGGCATCACACTATTCCCATTGGGGGGAAACAATCCAATGCAAAGGCTAGAAGAGTAAAAAATAAATAAAAAGCCAAACAAAAGAAAATACAGTTCAATCAAGGAAGTGGAAAGTTAGAGGGATTTCCTTCAGATCTGCTCCATAAGCTTCCCAAGAATCAACACTTTGCTCCAATCCTACGTTTTTTCCCCACAGTATCATATCACCTCCCTGAGGTCCACTTGCAGGAGTTGGAGACTCTTCACAGGAGGCCCCGAAAGAAACAGAAAGGACAAGTTGTAAATTCTCTGGAAGACCCAAAAGTTTGCACATCGGCCTTCTTCCCCCGCGTCCTCAACAACAGCTGCCCAGAGCCTTGGAATGGTCCCAGCCCCTTCCCAGGGCTGCCTCGTTCACCAGAAAGCTCAGCCGCTTTGTGATTCTTCTGCCCACTTGCCAGGGCTGGATTTCAGATACTGAACAAATAATTCCACTCCACTCCACCTCTGTGTTAAACCATGCAAATAAAGATGCATAAAGAGCCAGAAAAAATCATGGAACAGCTTGCCTCCATTAATCGTGGGCACTCCATCACTGAAGTCTTTTAAGAAGAGACTAGACCAGTGGTGGCGAACCTTGCCATAGGCACGGGTCCCAGAGACAGCACTCAGAGCCCTCTCTGTGGGCATGCACGCTGTCGCCCCACTCCTAGGCCTTCAGCTGGGTTTTATGAAACCTTTTCGTTTTAGGCCTCTGCCACCATGTGCACAAAAAAGGTTCAATCAGTCAATTTCAACTTCTTGCGGAAAAAAAAAAAGATCTTGTAAAGTTGGAATTATTGATTGAACTTTTTAGTCCCACCCAGTCTGCCATTACCACTGCAGCCATGCCCACCCAATGGGCCACGCCCACCCGGCACTCGACAATGCAAAAGTGGGTTTTGAGTTGCAGTTTGGGCACTTGGTCTCTAAAAGGCTCACCATCACTTGTCTGAGATGGTATAGGTTCTCCTGCTTGAGCAGAGGGCTGGACTAGAAGACCTCCAAGGTCCCTTCCAGCTCTATTCTATTCTAAATCTTCCAATGTTCCGCTAAACTACGGTAATATTTATGGTGCTTAGGTCTAGGCACCAAGGAATCCAAAGAATTGCCCTTGCTGAGAACTTAACCTTATGCAACCTCTTCTTTGCTCATGTTTTGGCGTCTTCTCGTTTCCTTTAAAACTGTGACAGAATAAGGGAATAAGCTTTTTGTTTGCTGGGTCCTCCCCTCCCTGCTTCGTGTTCATTTGCACTAGCTGCACAAAGCACTTTGTGGTTTGTGGAGAATTTCAGCATTTGTTTGATTTATCAAACATTTTCATTCCATCTTTCAGTTATTAAGATGCTCCAGAAAGCTCACAAAAAATTGCATATGAAACAAGAAAAGAATTTAATGTAACCACAGATTAAAATAAGAAACCAAAACCAGACTCAAGCAAAGTGCTGCTTTTATTAGCTGCCTTTCTTGGGCAAATGTTGACCCGGCCATTTGTGACACTCCTCCAGGAGCAAGTCCCTGCAGTTTGAACTGAATTAAATGTTCTTCTGGTTAACAGCAGCCTGTTTCTCCCTTAAAAAGGGAAAGCAACCTTCGGATTCTGTCCTACTAGATGAATTGCTCTAGAGCAGTGGTTCTCAACCTTTTTAATGCCGCGACCCCCAACCGGTTGTAAGTTAAGGACTACTCAACCGGTCGTACTCAACTGGTGCAGCACCGTTTGCAGAATGGGACTTTTGGCGGGCTCAGCAGGGCAGAGACAGCCTGGACAATTCCTACTGGCTTTTGAAAGCGAATAGAATTAGACTCCATTCAAGAGAGTCTCTTCTATTGGCTTTCGAAAGCCAATAGAATAAAAGGGGGGAGCACAGCTAAGGAAAAGGGGGAAAAAATGACAGACTGCGTTGTTTGGCGACCCCCGTGAAATGGTCGTTTGATCCCAAATGGGGTCCCGACCCACAGGTGGAGAACCGCTGCTCTAGATAGAAGCTCCCACATCTTGCAAGATTTAGGGGTCCCACCAGAAGCAAGAGAGTCCGCTCCAGCCCTGCACGGAGACAACCTTCCCCAGGCAGAACCGTGGAGACAGAAGCATCTTCCCCCTTGCAATCTGGGGCCCACCGGGCCAGGTTGAGGAAGGGGAACCGCTCCCACCACCCCCAGAAGATTTACACCCTTGCACGTTTGAAGGCCTCTCCTTTGCAAGTGCTTCGCGCAATTCAGACGACAGAACTGGGACCGCAGTGCAGAAACAGCCCCAGGAGGGACGCCCAGAAGGCAGCGAACGGGTCGCCGAAGGCTGAGCACACCAGGAGTCGCCCCGCTCCGTTCCGGGGCCCTTCAGCCTGCCGTCGGGCTGGCTGCACCCCGAGACAGGCAGGTGACCCCCCCCCTCCTCGTGGAGATGAGACGCGGCTCTGCCCGCAGAGGAAAGGGCGCCCTCGGGGGGGCTTCCTCTTCCTTTGCGCCACGCGTGGCCCGACCGCGCTTCAGACGTTGGGCAGCCGAGGCAGCTGCGGTGCGCGAGCCCTGAATGGGGGCGTCCCGCTCCTCCCCTCTCCCGGTGCAGCACTCGAAGGCGGGCCGGGCGCCGGGGAAGGGGAGCCGGGTGGCCGGGCGGGCTCCTCCGCTGCGGGCAGCCTCTCCGGGAGCCAGGCGCGAGCAGGCTGGGGAAGAGCAGCCCGCGCTGGGCCAGGGCGCGCGGCGTGGAGGACGGGCTCCCTCTGCCGCCCTTGCGGCAAGCGGCCGGCCGACCTCTCCTTGCCGGCCTCCGGCCAGGCAGCAACGCTCAGGTTGGGCGGGACGCGGCGCCGCTTTCGGGGGGGGGGGGGGGGCTGGGCAGCCCGCGCGGGGGGGGGGGCCGCCGGAGGGGCTGCAGCTACCAAAAGCCCGCCCGGGAGGGGGCATCGCGGGGGGAGGGTGAAGGAGCTGCCCCGCCTCCCCTTCCTGAGGCGGGGCCTCTCCTGCGGCTGCCCCGCCCTCCATGACGCCACTGCCCGCTCAGGCCCCGCCTTCCTCCGGGGGGCGGGACCTCTGGCTCCGCCCGCCCCTCCCTCCTGGCCGGCGAGATGCGGTGCAGGAGCGCCGGGGGGCAGCAGAGGGCCGCCCTGGAAGGCGCGCTCGCTGCCGGGCTGGGCGGCGCCCGCCCTGCTCTCGGGGTCCCCGCGGGGGGGGGGGAGGTCTTCCCCACGGTGCTCCCCTGGACGGACGGACGGCGTCCCCATCGCGGGCAGGGAAGGCTCCGCGCTTCCCACGCGGCCCGTCGCTCGCCGTGCCCGCCACCGCCTCCTGGGCTGCTCGGCTTCCACCGGGCCCCCGGCGCCTTCTTCCCTCGCCCGCCTCGAAGGAATCTCGGCCGGTTGGGGGGAGGGCGGCCCGGCGGGGCTGGAGCGCGCGCGGCGACCTGGGCCCTCGGGTCCCGTCGGCAGCGGGCTGCAGCTGCGGGCTGCCCCTTCCCCTCCTGCCCCCTCGGCGGCCCTCTTCGGGCCAGCCCAGGCGCAGCCGCGGTCCTGGGGCTCTTGATGCATTTCTTCCCCCGGAGGACGAACACTGGGCCCCGCGACGGGCGGGGGCCACGCGCCACCCCTTTTAGGGCCGCCGTCGGGTGGCCCGTCCTCCTTACAGCCGTCCATGCCAGGGGAGGCCGTGGCACGAAGGTGGGGCTCCGTGGGACGCCCCCCTCGCCGCTTTGGAAGATGCGAGGCTGGGGATGGGTCATTTCCGGGGGGGGGGGAAATGCAGGGAAAAATAGAAATGGACGTTATTGTTACTTACAATGTATTTCTAAACTGTACGCCGGTACTGTGAAGTTCTCAGGGCCAGGTGAACGTCTAAATGTTGTCAAACGCGTGAATGTGACAGCCAACGCTTCTCCGCCAACTGATGGCACTCGCCCTCCCTGGCTGGGGCCAAAGAGATCCCAGCACAGCTGCAACTGATCGCTCTCAGCATTTCCCAGCCGTGGCAATTTTAAGAGTGCACTTCAGCTCCCAGAATTCCCCAGCCAGCATACGGCTAGTTGGGGAATTCTGGGAGTTGAAGTCCATGTGTCTGGGGAACTGTCTTAGAAGGACCTGCTTGTCCGCTTTGCGCCCCATCTCCATGCTCCGTCCGAGGACTCTGCCAGACCCTGCCCGAAGGCAACCCCTGCTAAAGAGCCCTGTTCATCCCGGAAGGCGGCCCGGGGGGCTTTGTCTTATGTTTGAAGTGGAAATGCTGTCTCTTGATACTGCATTTATTGATTTACTGAGCAGCTGCAATCCAATTACTCCAAACTGGCCGCAAGGATTTGTAGTTCATTTCCTTTGTTTCTACATGGTTCTTTTTTCTAAAATGGATAGTGATCTTTTTCTTGGTTGATTCTTAGTGAGGTACTAGGATGCCTGGATGGCGTGCAAGAAGAAGAAAAATTGGGGATCTCAAATGGAGAAAAGCAGCCCAGAGCACATTTTGCAGCGTTGGGGTTTTTCATGAAATGGAGTTTGTGGTGCAGCTGTCTAAAAAGGGGGAAATATGAGGTCTCAACCCAGTGGATCCTTTGTGCAGAACTGTTGCCTCTTTGCTAATTGCCACTTTGAATTCCTTGGCACATATTTGTCATTTACTGTTTAGGTTACAATCCTAGACAAACTTATCTGTTAATTAAATCCCAATTTATTCACTTCTGTGTTCCTCTGCATATATTGTAAAGGCTTTATAAATCTTATATATCATTTCAGTTTCTATGTTTACACTGTCATGCTGTGAAATAGTGTTTAAAGCACTAGGGGGGGGGCTTGGGTGGCAGCAAGAATCATCCCTGCCCAGCTGTTCTTGTCTGAGGAACAGCAACCTTGAAAGGTCCAGCAGTTGCAAAACAACACACCTGTTGTGCTGCCCAGCTGGTTCTCCTTCCTGACAGGAATGCCTGGGACCAAAGGAGCTTTGGGCTCACCCCGTAGTGAGCTTGAAAGTTTCCTAGCTTGCTGCAAGATGCCCGGATCCTTTGCAACCGGCTGGGCAGAGGAGCCCCAGATGGAGCCCAGGTGGGAAAGGAGGATGAATGCGTGAGGGAACTAGGTAGGACTAGTAGCCTAAGGAAGAGAAGGAAGATTGGGTGGAGGGGAGACACGAAGGAAGCCTTCCAGTGCTCCATCACTGGAAGTTTGTAAAAATAGACTGGGCAACCACTTGGCTGGGATGGTATAAGGCTCCTGCCTCGAGTAGCGGGCTGGTTGGATGAAAGGCCTCCGAGGTTCCTTCCAGCCCTGGGAGTCTATGTTCTAGGTATGTAATCCATCAATCCAGTGGTTCTCAACCTGTGGGTCAGGACCCCATTTGAGGTCGAACGACCATTTCACGGGGGTCGCCAAACAAGGCTGTCCGCCATTTTTTCCCCCTTTTCTTTGGCCACGCCCCTGGCACCCGGTGATGTATAAGTGGTTGGGGGTCACCACAACATGGGGAACTGTATTATGGGGTCGCGGCATTAGAAAGGTTGAGAACCACTGCATCAATCGAGTATTGGTGAGGAGAAAAGGTACAGCACCCAATTCTCTGCCTTCCCAGATTCCCCTTCCTTGGTGGGGGGGGCTCTGAGGTCTGGGCCAACAAAGGAGCTGTGCTGGCCTTCCAGGGACCTCTTGCAACCGCCACACACAGGCAAGCCCCACAGCCGACCCCCCTCCCCTTCTCTGAAGTCCGTCAAGCAGAGGCTTTCGAGGGGATTCGGGCTCTTTGCTGCTGGGGGCATCGGCTGCCATCCTGAACCGGTTCTGTGGAAGGAGTCATTTCCCCCGCTGCACAATGCAAAGAGGTCCCCGAAAGAAAAAACCCCGGGGAGGCCAAGCGAGTAAGAAGCCGCTATGTTCCCCCCCCCCCGCATTCTCCATCAATCAAAAGGAGGGCCAGCCGTTGCCGCTTGACTGGGTGCAGCGGACCCCCCCCCCCGCCCCGCCGCTCTCTCACCACCAGCAACAGGAAGCAGAGTGACAGCCGAGGTCTGAGGCTTCACCCTCCACGCCGTTTCCAGGTCAGGGTCCCGTGTCCTGTCATACAGACGTTCTCGGACTTCGCTCTAAGTGTTTCCCAAACTTGACCATTTTAAGGCATGTGGACTTCAATTCCCAGAATTCCACAGCCAGCGTTGCTGGCTGTGGAATTCTGGGAGTTGAGGTCCACATGCCTTAAAATGGTCAAGTTTGGGACACACACTGAAACGGGGTTCCCGAGGGGCAAATTTAAGCCAGCGCGGAACGACCGAAAGAAAAGAGAACCAGAACGCCGGTGCTTTAACACGCTCGTATATTTTCCTTTTAGCTTTTTTTTTAAAAAAACAACCCTAATACATTTCATCAAAATACTGGCATTTCCAGCAGATTTTTTTTTTATTAATTAGCTTTATTTTTTTTTAGTGAACAATAACATAGGGCCGTGGTTTCACAGTAGAGCTAATGCTGCAAGAAGAAGACTCTCGGAGGGGGCGCAACCAGACGTTGCTGTGTTTTGCGTGTCTCCGGATGGGGGAGGGAAGGGACATCCCTTCGCTGCAAAGTGATTTCTTAAGATTGCAACACGAAAGAAAGCTTGTCCTTTGCTTCGCAGAGGGGGTCTTAAGGCTGAGCATATTAACGAGAGATTTAGGACAAATCCTATAAAAGCGGTCCCCCTCCCCAAATTAAGCATACGTAAGGGATAAAATTACATTTGTACAAAAATAGATATTTAGCTTTATTGACACTTAGATATTTCGCTCCCCTTCTCTCTCTCTCTCCACCTTTTCCTTTTATCGCCTGCTTCAGCTACAAGCTCCGGCGGGCCTCTTCGTCTAAAGGCCGGGAATGGCTAAGCCCCGGCTCGCCCCCCTTCCTCCCCGCCCCGGGCGCTCCGGCATCTGAAAATAGATGCGTCCCCCTTTGCTCCGGTTACAGAGCTCCAGTCTTCTTTGCCATCGGCTCCGGGGTGGGGGGGGTGGCAGGACGCCCGCTCCCCCGGAGCAAGCGAAGTAGGGAGAGCAAGCAGGTCGGAGAACGGAGAGCAGAAAATGAACCCTCAAAGGCGGGTGGGTTATTATGCATATGTGAATGAGGAGATTTGTACAGTGCATATATCTACACTACATACAAGTATACACACACACGCATCGCGCCACCTCAAGTGTAGGAGACCGACACACACACCCCCCCCCCGCGCACTCCCTTGCCCCGGAGCAGAAACTCCTGGGGGGGGGAGGCTGCAGCCCCCCAGGGACGCCCCACACGACTCCGCTTCGTGCCTGCATCCCTCGTCTGGCAACACGGGGGGGGGACGGGGCAACTCCCCCCCCCCCAAGCTGTCTCCTGAAGGCAGAGCTTTTCCTAGTCAGGAAAAACCCCCGTTCAAAAGGTTGCGTCTCCCGCGCCTGGGGGGACCCGGCTTCCTCACCCCCCCCGGGCAGGGTAACCAACTGGGGGGGGGGGGCGGGCGAGGAGAAGCGACAAGCAAGCGCCGATGGGACGCCCAGCCACCCGCGGCAAGCTCGCTGGGCTGTCCCGGGGGGGGGGAGTCTGTGAGCCGCGCTTCCTCCATCTCCTCCGCTTTCTTCCCCCGAAACTGGAAACGGAGCCTCGACGTACAGCCGCGGAGCGCGGCCGGAGCAAAGTCTGCCGCTTCCTCGCCAGCAGCCAAAGCCGCCGAGCAGGGCCGGGCGGGGCTCCACCGCTGCACCGAGGGCGAGCGAAGAAGCCCGGCAGCCGGTCCGCCGAAGGGAGAGAGAAGCTGACCTGAAGTCCGTCGGGAAACGGGCGTCCCCGCCGGCCCCTCCCTCCCTCCAGCAGGCCAGATGACCTAGCTCAGCCCCCCCCCCGCCGCCAGCGCTCCCGGTGCCCGGCCGGTGGGGGGGGCGCAGCCGGGATCGGCGGCTCAGGCTTCAACGCGCTGCCCCCAACTCCAAGGGCCCCCAGCCGCACTTGGACGGTCCGATTTGGGCATCAGGAGACGGAGGAGCAGGCCAAGCCGTGGCAGCACCCGAACCTGCCCAGAGGAAGCAGCTCTGAGTGCTTTTTGGGGTGAACTGAAAAGGGAGACAAGCTTTTATTTTCAGAGTGGGGGGTGGGCCTCGCTACCCAGACCCCTCTTCTAGGCAGAGCAGGGCAGGGCAGGGACTCCTGCAGAGGCCACAGGCCTCCCTCCCTCAATGACAGACCTGCAGTGTCCGTTGCAGTTGCCTGGGCAGATGTGGGGCTCCAGTGAGGGCAGACTCTGCCTTGGCACCCAACTTGAGCCCCCCCCCCTTCTCCCCCATTCCTGCTCCACGTCTCTCTGACCCTGGGAAGACAGCCAGGGCATTCCCCCTGCCCCCAAGAGAGCCTGCCCTCTGCCCCTTGGTGCTGGCGCTCGCAAAGCATCAGCCCAGGGCAGCCTGATGCCCACCAACCCCCAACAAGCCAGAGCTTCCCCTGTGAGCCCCGAAGACCCCCCTCCTTCCCTCCCAGTAAAAAGGGGGCGGCTCTCTTGCTCTGTGCAAGAATGGGGAGGGGTCTCTTGCCCCAGAGCCTGCGCAGGGTGGCTCGGCCTGCCATCTGTCAGCAAAGACACTCTGCCCTCCTTGTCTGCCCACATAAGCAAGCAGGGGCAGCCGAGGGGCCGCAAAGGCCGGCTGGTAGCCCTGCCCACCCTGGCTTGAGGAGGCAGCCTTGCTCCAGAAGTGCCATCTCTCTACGGGGGCAGCGGGCCGCCCTCCCGGCCTCTCCTACGCCCTCCGGCAACACATGCCTTGTGTCCCACAATCCCTTGTTCTTAAACAAAGGCGGCGTCACAGAATCCTGAAACCCTTCAAGGGAGTTGGAGTAAATTCAGCCTTCTGCACCTGGGGGGGGGACCCAAAGCCTTGATGGAGGAGGGGCAGGGCCCCAAGTGCAAGCAGGCAGCAGTTGCTCTTCGAACCATTCTCCACCTGCAAAAGCTGGTTGTCCTCAGACGCAGGTTGGCTGCGGAAGCAGCAAAGGGCCAAGCCAGCCCGGCCAACATTCCTGGGTGGGGTGGTGGGGGATGGATGGGGCAGGCGGCCTCCCTTCCATGGTGGTGGTGGGGGGAGGTGGCAGCAGGATGGGTCTCAGAGCGGAGGTCCCAGTGGCAGGCAGCCCCCTGGGCTGAGGAGAGCAGCTGGCCCGGCCCAGCGTCCTTTAAGTCATCTGGTGTGGCGCTTCCAGCATCTCCATCAGGAAGGTGTCGATGGGCGTGTCCCCTATGAGCTTGAAGAAGAAGAGGTGCTCCAAGCACTTCAGGCCAATGGACCGGAGGGCGGGCAGGCGGAGCAGCAGCTTGGCGAACCTAGAAGAGAGGGAGGGGCGTCACCACAGCCCCCACCTGTCTGTTCAGAAGGAGACTTTTCAAGGGCCTCCCGCCAGGCAGCCTCCTTCTCTGGCAATTAATGGTTCTTTTCTTCATTCTATTGCTGGCTCTTTAATGTTTTTTTTTATTATTGAAAATTTTTAAAATTTTTACAAGAAAAAAACAACCCTCCCCAACCCACCCCAACCCTCCCACTCCCTCCCTCAGCCTTCCCAGAGCTGAATATAGGCTTAATTAAAATTTCTTAAATTCTTAAAAAAAGTATAAACCATAGATAAGTCTAAATACATTACTTAAACAACTAATAGAATGATTAACAATAATATATATATATAAAGAAACCATAAATATTAAAGAAAAGAGAAAAAAAATATTTAAAAAGAAAAAGAATAAGGAGAAAGAAAGAAGAAAAGAGATATAAGAAAATAAAGTAATAATAAAAAATATAAAGAAAAAGAAAAAATAATACAATCTATAAAATATTAAAATTAAATATAAGTTATTGAAAAACTAAGTAATATTTTTTTATATCCAACTTGTGTTGTATAAAATATATCCATTTTTCCCATACCACAAAAAACTTCTCTTGCGATTGATCCTTTAAAAAAGCCGAAATCTTTGCCATTTCCGCCAAATAAGATACTTTAGAAAACCACTCTTGCAAAGTAGGCAAAGATTCCTTCTTCCAATATTGCCCTACTAACAACCTTGCGGCTGTAATTAAATTTAACATCAATATAACCTCCTTAGTATCACAATCGGTAACAATACCTAGCAAAAACAATTGTGGGGTAAATTTTACCCTCCTTCTAGCTGGCTCTTTAATGTTAAAATCAGCTGCACTGGCCCCTTGGCCACCGTTTTCCCATTGCGTGGTTCATCTGGCTCCTGTGGCTGGGAGCCAGTTGGGCCCCAGTCCCGGTTTTAGCCTGTGGAATGACCCAGCCTGCCCAGTGAGCCACGATGTGGATGGTTGGTTTGGGATTCCGGGTGTGCGCAGACCTTCTGTTCATGAACCTGGTGCCTGGCTCAGTGGGTGGCCCAAGTGCAGGACACGGGTTTGGCTTCGTGTCGATCGGCTAAGGGCCCTTGAATGACCAGGCAGAGAGGTGACCGTGCAAATGACCGTCTCCAGGGCGCGTGAGAGACAGTGCGCCCTTCCCAGAACACCCTGGCCAAGCCCTTGGCCCCCCCGTTTCCAGATCTCACTGCTGCTTCCTTTGATTCAGGAAATGCCACAACAAACACACAAGCACACGCAGAGAGAGACTGTGGGCTCCAGCAGGCTGCATCCGCTTTCCAGCAGCCCCTCTGGTGTTCTCAGTCCCTCCTGCCCCATTGCTCTTCCCTTCAGGACCTCCACGAGGGGTCTGGGCTCCTCCCCAGAGTGCTCCAAGGGCTGAGGGCTGCTGCACTCCTGGCTGGGGGGGGGGGCAGAACGGGGAGGGCTGCATCCTGACTAGCATTTCCTTCAGATGCTGAGCTGGCAAGTCGAGCGGGCGGGAGGGCGCAGGGCCAGGAAAATCCAAACCCAGCCCTACCAGTCTCTTCCCTCAAGCTCAAACGCTTCATATTTAAACTAAAACAGATGACAGATGTACAGAAACATTTCAACTATGAAACAACCAGCTTTTAAGAATCATTTGGCTGAAAGATTGCAGGAAAACGGGGTGTGTGTGTGTTCCGGGAGGGGACCGGGGTGGCTGCATGGATGGTCACATCCCCATAGAGTGGCCAGAGAAGAGCAAGGCGGAGAGGCCGATGTTGGCTTGGCTGGTTTCCTCTGTCCCTGTCACTGGGACTGTCACTGTCCCCATCTCCCAAGGAAAGCAGCCACCAACAGCCCCCCCACACACACACACCTCCCCCCCCAGCAGCAAACGCCTCAGGTCTATCTTGGTTAAGGGGAAACTGTCCACTTCACAAGACCTGGCACCACAAAGCCCAGATGGGCCATAGCGAAACTGTTCCCAGGGAGCAGACTGACCCATTGCTGGGGGCGGGGAGCATTTTTCCTTCTCTGGCTGTGCGCAGGGGACTTCCCTCCCCAGCCACAAGTTCCTCGGAGAGGCTGGGGGGGCCCAGTCGTGCTCCTGCCCTCCAGGGGGCTCAGAAGGCAAACCTCTCGGCCAGCGGAGTCAACCGGCTCACAGCAGCAGCCTCCAGCTTGGGAGGCAGCCAGTCTGGAGAGCAGCAATGGGATCCTGGCCCCCGTCCAGCCTCAGTCGTTAATTACCGTTCGGTTCCTCTGATTTCATCGTGCAGAGGAAATGGGGGGGGGGATTCTGGTTAAAAAAAAAAAGACCACCCACTGAAGATGAACGTCTTGCAAGATTCAGGAAATTCCCGTGCCCTGCCTAGGTTGATCCTGGAATGGGGTCAGAACGCGAGCCGAGAGGAATTCGGGGAGCTGGTGCCAGACCGAGCAAGCGCTGGCCGTCCTCCTGCTCACAAGGTTATTTCGCACCCGGCTCTCTGCTTATGAGAAGGCTGTGCAAAAGACACCCCAAGCGAGAAGAGACTCACCTCCCTGGCTGCTCAGGGTACTTCTGTTTGCAGTAGGCCTCCAGCGAGGCGTAGACCTTTTCCCGCAGTGCTTCGACCTCAGCAGGGTTGGAGAGGCCCTTTGAGTCTGCGAGAGAAGGAGGGGAGGCTTACAGCCTGAGACCGTTCAGGACCCCCCAGGGAGGTCAGGGCCATGTGAAGGGAACGCAGGCTGTCTAGCAACAGGCACCGCAGCCGTAAGACGCAACCCAGTCTCTGCTTTGAGAGGACAGCAGCCCCGGCGGGCACCGAGGACCAAGTTGAGGCCGCCCGAGAGAGTTTTGTGGGTGAGAACCTGACATGAGAGCCAAGACGGGATCGCACGAGAGAACATCCAAATGATCTGGATGGAACCTGGTTCTACCTCAGCCCGTTCCGCTCCGTGTTGCTCCGCAACTGGTCAGGATTTCATAACCTGACAAATTCAGTTACTCTCTCAGATGCTTCAACTCTTTCGCGTATCTAATGTGACACTCACATCTTACAAAAAGCCTTCTTCCCAAACACCATCCAGTGGGATTTCCCCCCCAAAGCTTAAGAGGGCCCAAGGAGCTGAACGTCCAGGCTGTCAGCCGAACTGGTCCTTCTGCAGGTCTCCTGCCGTAATGGCCTGGTTTTGGAAAGTTCCCTGGCCTTAATGCGCTCTGACAGCACCTCTCCACGGAAGCTCCCGGAGGCTCTCGCGCTCTGAAGCTGAACCCAGAAGAGCGCTTGGATGGTCAACGTAGAGGGAAGCCCTCAGCCTGGCATGCGGGCACTCCCAGCCACAGAGATGTCCAGGGCCCTCTCCGGGAGAGGTTCCCAGGGCCCCTAAGCCTGACTGCACGATGAAAAAGAAGCCAAAAGAGTCGGAATTAGGGCACCTCGGCAGGTGGGGGGCTTCCAGACTCAAAAGGGCAGGCAAGGGAGGGGGAGCAAAGGTAGCCAGGTGGGCACAGGCCTGCTGGCCTGCTGAGGCTTCCCAGGACATGGCAGGCAGCCCCGGAGCCACGCTGGCTGCCCTGTAAGCCAAAAGGCAGAAGTGGGGGGGGAGACAGGCAGCGGGAGGCAGTGCCTTGCCTTACAGAGGTGGGAGGGGGCCAAGAGGGATCGAGCCTGGAACGGCTTGGACTGGGTGGGCACTCACTTAATGACCTGCGATTCTCAGTTAACGACCACAATGGGGAGTGCCAGGACTGCTGTCATTAGTGCAGTCAGAGGACGTCTCGCTTTACGACCACGCCAACTGATGATGGCAATGCCAAGTGCCAGTTGTGGGAACTGCTCAGATCTCCTTGTTCACGAATGCTCCTTTCCTCGCAGCGTCGGAGCAAGGAAAGGCTGTCCTGCTGACAGAAGACGCCCAGCCACAGCCAAAAGGGCTGCCCCCTTCTCCCTGCTCTGGGGCCGGTTTTGTGTTGGGTGAAGGGCAGATTGCCAAAGGGTGGGCGGGTGGGGGGATCTTGCCTGTCCTCCCTTGCGGAGGAGGGAGCTCAGTCACCTGGGTTGAAGAGGACAATCGCTCGCAGGCACCCCAATTCGGTCTTGTCCATCTGCATGTCTCGCATCTTCGACACAAGTTCGGTCAATACCCTGCAGGGCCACAAGAGGAGAGGAAGTGGCTATGGTGGAATATCCAGAGAATTTTTAAAAGGAGGGTAAAATTTACTCCACAATTATTTTTGTTAGGTATAGTTATTGATTGTGATACAAAGGAGGTTATATTGATGTTAAACTTGATTACAGCTGCGAGGCTGTTAGTAGGACAATATTGGAAGAAGGAATCTTTGCCTACATTGCAAGAATGGTTTCTTAAAGTGTCTCATTTGGCGGAAATGGCAAAGATTTCGGCTTTCTTAAAGGGACAAATGCAAGAGAAATTTCTTGCTGTTTGGGATAAATGGATAAAATTCATACAATTTAAATTTGATATAAAAAAATACTATATAGTTTTTTCATAATTTTTAACTTTATATATATATATATTTTCTATTTTATATTCTTCTTTTTATAAATTTTTTTAACTTTTTTTTAATTAAGCCTATATTTTGCTCTGGGAGGTCCTGGGGGGGGAAGGGGGGGGTTGGGTAGGGGTGGGGGAAGGGGGGTTTTGTTGGGTAATGTTTGTTTTTTATTTGTATATGTTGTTTTTTTGTTTTTGTATTGTCTCTTATTTTCTGTAAAATTTATAAAACTTTTTAATAAAAAAAAAAAAAAAGAGGAGAGGAAGTGGCGTGAGTTGGCCTTGCTTTGAAGCCAACGGCCTTTCCCTGCCCCTTTTGCAGGGGGGCTGAGGGCATTTCGCAGACCCTCCGGCATCCCAAGGGCCGGTCGTGGTCTCGTTCTTCGCCACAAAGGCCACGGCTGGGTCCCG
The DNA here is from genome assembly GCF_016545835.1 of Crotalus tigris. NCBI lineage: Eukaryota > Metazoa > Chordata > Lepidosauria > Squamata > Viperidae > Crotalus > Crotalus tigris. Next base: position 248,463 of record NW_024096844.1, read on the forward strand.
GGCACAAGAGGGGAGCGGGCAAGGCCGTGGGCGCCCCTCCCACCAGCCGCTGCTCCTCACCTGTCAAAGATGGCCCCGACTCCCGCACTGTGGGCACTGTTCCTGTGGACGTGGAGGCCTGTGGCCAGGAGGATCCCGTCTTTGACCGCGATGGATCGGTGGGAGAAGGAGGCGATCAGCAACTCGTTCCAACCTGGGGAAAAGCAAGGGGGGGGAGGAGTCAGCCAAAGCCTTGCAAGGGGGGGCATTGCGCCCCAGAGCTTCATGTCAGGAAGAAACTAATTATCTTGGCTCTGGGGCAGAATGAAATTGAATAACAAGAGCCGAGGTGGCGCAGCAGTTAGGCTGCAGTACTGCAGGCCACTTTAGCTGACTGTGTTCAGCAGGTCAGCGGTTCAAATCTCACCGGCTCAAGGTTGACTCAGCCTTCCATCCTTCCGGGGTAGGTAAAATGAGGACCCAGATTGTTGGGGGCAATGTAAATATATATATACATTGCTTACTGGTGTACACCGCTTAGAGAGTGCTTGCCCTTAAAGCGGTATATAAGTCTCGTAAATAAATAAAATAAAATAAATAAATAACAAGCCAGTCTCTCCCTGAGATCCAATAGTGGGATAAAGAAGTAAATGCTCAGACGTTCCGGGAGACCCATGGACGCCAGCCTCGCCTTTCCCACAGTGGGAATAGCTCCCATCTCAAAGGGCACCAGGACACCAGTTTCTTCCCGCTCAACCATTCCAGCAGCGTTCTTTTCCGAGGCAGGCTGGGTGGGTCCACCCTGACGAAGGGGGCTTTTGGGGGAAGGGAGCCTTGAAAGCAGCAGCCGATGGAGGGGGATCTCTTTGCTGCTACTGCAAAGTCCACAGAAGGACCCTCAGCTGCCTGAGTGTTCCAAACAGCAGTTCTGGCTGTGCGAGTGCTGCCATTCCCAGCCCAAGGAGTAGTCGCAACCGAGATAAACAACAGGCAGGCAGGCAGAAGCCGAAGTGGACGGGCTCAGGCCTGCTTTCCAGATCACCCCAACTTTGACCTGCACCATCCACACCTGTTGCCCTGTCCCCCGCAGCCTTCCAGCTCCTTTGACTCGCCACAGCCAGTTTCCCCCCACATTTGGCGTCTAAAGGAAGTCGCTGGATCTGGGCCCTTCGCTCTCCGCCCCAGATATGTGTGCGGAGGAAGTAAACAGCCCTTCGAGAGTAATAAACAACTTTGGGGAGAAGCTTCTGTGGTTGCAGGTCACAAGGATTTGAACTCCTCAAATGATTCCAGAGGTGCGAACAGGGACCTGCTTGCCAAGATGCGGGAAGCTCAGCCGGCAACTCCTCCTCCGAGCCACTTCAGGTCCTCAGCCTTTCTACGAGGCTGCTTCCCATATTCCCAGGCGGGAAGGGCTTTGCCCAAGGCTACACTCTGCACGTGAGCTGAATAGCCCTCTCCTCCTGGATACACGCTGCTAGTATTAACCACCACAGTTCTTTTCCCTCTCTTGCTCCATCTTGATTACCACCCAAGTCCTCTTGGCTTGCAGGATTGGGGGGGGGGGTGAGAACAGGCAGGTGGTGAGCAGAACCATGGAGTTGGGAGGACTTTAGAGGCCATATCTTCTGCTCAGTGCAGCATAAGAGTATTGTTGACATCCAGCCTCTATTTGAGTATCATCTTTGTTGCTCTTCTCTGCACTCTTTCTAGATCAGTGGTTCTCAACCTGTGGGTCGGGACCCCATTTGGGGTCGAACGACCATTTCACGGGGGTCGCCAAACAAGGCTGTCCGCCATTTTTTCCCCTTTTCTTTGGCCACGGCCCTGGCACCCGGTGATGTATAAGTGGTTGGGGGTCACCACAACATGGGGAACTGTATTATGGGGTCACGGCATTAGAAAGGTTGAGAACCACTGTTCTAGAGTCTTGGCCTCTTTTTTTTAATCGTGGTGACCAAAACTGGAATACTGTGTCTAGGTTTGGCCCCCATGATGCACAAAAGATGTCAAGACTCTAGAAAGAATGCAGAGAAGAGCAACAAAGATGGAGGTTAAAACATACGGTGAACGACTGCAGGATCTGGCTATGTCTAGTCTAGCCAAGAGAAGGGCTGGGGTGTCGTGATACTCTTCCAGTACTTGAGGGGCTGACACAAAGAAGAGAGGGTCCACCCATTCTCCAAAGCACCTGAGTAATGGATGGAGGACCATTAGAAAGAGATTCAACTAGAACTAAGGAAAAATTTCCTGCCAGTGAGAACAATTAAATCAGTGCAACAATTCAGAAGTTGTGGGTACACCATCCCTGGAAGTTTTCAGGAAGAGACTGGACAACCCCTTGTCTGGAATGCGAGAGGGTTTCCCACTTGGTTGGACTAGAACAGTGTTTCTCAACCTTGACAATTTTAAGGCAGGTGGACTTCAACTCCCAGAATTCCACAGCCAGCAATGCTGGCTATGGAATTCTGGGAGTTGAAGTCCACATGCCTTAAAACTGTCAAGGTTGAGAAACACTGGACTAGAAGATCTCCAAAGTCCCTTCCAATTCTCCTTATTCTGTATTTTGTATCTCTGGTGAAGAAGAATTGGTTCCTTAGGTGGCATCTATTCCCCTTTATGCCAGGGGAAGACCACCCTGAGGGGGGGGGGAGGGAGCAGGAGCTTCGGAAGGCCCGAGGGGGGCAGGCAGACAGGCTCCCTCTCAGCCGCCCACGAGAGACTGGGGTCAGGCAGCCTCAGGGGCTTCCCTTCGTCCCTCAGTCCAGATGACCGTCTCCAGCTCCAGAGAAGGGAAAGGCGCCAGGGGACTTGGCCCCTGCCCCCCTTCCCTCCTCCTGCTTCTCTTTCTGGAGTGTGGCAAGACCTCCGAATGCGCCTGAAGGCCTCCTCAGTTGCCCAGACCCTCCCAGACCCTTTCCTGCCAGCTCCGGCCGACTCGCTACTCACCGGCTCGGAGCAGGATGACCTGGTCGTCCAGTGGGAGCTCCGAGAAATGGGGGATCCGCTTGGCCCACTCCACCAGTGTGAAGAGCTGCTTGTCTGCCGCTTGGCAGATGTTGGTGACCGGGTCATTGGGCTGCCGAGAGAAGAGACCCCCCCCCCGTGGGGCGTCAGAGGGCCTGCCACTCTCCCCGTCCCCTGCAGGCCCCCTCCTTAGGCCAAAAGCCCCCTGCAACCTCTCCTGCCCTGCGTGCACCGAAGGGGGCAGTTGGCAATCCCTTCTGCCCCTGGAATACAAGTGGGGAGGTTTGGAAACCTGGATTCTGCAAAGGGGCTGCCCTTCTCCTAATCTTCCTTGGTTGGTGCTGCTTTTGGGCTGCGGGGACATCCGTTTCCCCCCCCCCCCAAGCACAGTCAGGGTGTCTTGGGGAGGTGAGATCCCCACAAGATAGTTCTTGCCAGCATTTTGTCTTCCATTTCTCACACCTCGGTCTTTTCAGCTTTGGCGAAGACGTTAAGGCAGTGTTTCCCAAACTTGACAATTTTAAGGCATGTGGACTTCAACTCCCAGAATTACACAGCCAGCATTGCTGGCTGTGGAATTCTGGGAGTTGAAGTCCACATGCCTTAAAATTGTCAAGTTTGGGAAACACTGCGTTAAGGAGTGAGATGGGTGCACATCCAGCCTGGCCTCTTGAAGGAGGGAGCAATGGAGGCCTTGGGGCAGGGGAGGCAGGAGTCTGGAGCTGAAGTGGCCCCCTCTGCCTCCAGGGCTGCAGTGCCATTCCCGTGCACAGAGGGACTCGGGGGCTGCTCTGAAGCCAGGCAGGTGCCAAGGGGAGCAGGACTGCACCTGAGGGGCTGGGAGTCAGAGAGAAGGAAGCAGAGCTGGAAGGAAAGGGGGCGAGAAGGGTGTGCAGCTCCAACGGGAAACACCCCTGCCCCAAAGAAGCCCCTTTGGTGAAGTTCCCGGATACCAGGATTGAAGGCTGTGGCACCCAACCCCAACGGGAGGACTCCGGTGGAGAAATTCACAAGCAGGCCTCAAGGCTCCCCTCTTCAGCCCCCCCCCCAGTTCCTCCTCCTCCTCCTCCTCCTCCCATCAGTGCTATAAGCCAGTGAGCCGAGAGGGCACCCCAGGGAGCTGCAGCAGAGAGACCCGTGCAGCAGATCCCACTTCCCTGCCCTTCCCAAGAGTCTCCCAAGGCCCCTTGCAAGGCAGACCCCCCCCCCAGTATTAGCTAACTAGGCAAGCCAAGAGGTCCAAGGCCAGACTCTTCGGCCAGGGAGCCCAGGTCACCTCCAGACAAAGAGGCGATGCCATCGGAGGGGGAAGCAAGAGACCTCCCCCCTGCTGATGGGGGTCTCCAGCTGCACCCTTCTCAGGCTTTGTCCTCTAGGGTCACTGAGGCCAGCACCCCTTGCCTCTCGCTCCAGCCAGCTCTGGAATCACTGGGGAAGGACCCACAATGCCGCCCGCAAGCCTTGGCCCCGGGAGACCCCTTCACAAGGCGGCGGCCCAGGAGCAAATGGGTCGTTCTCCCGAGTCTACAAAATCAAGGGCAGCCCCTGGGATACCAGCGTCCCTGCGGCTGCCCCAGGTTCCTCAGCACACCCACCCCGTCCTCAGGCCCTGCTTGACCGAGGAGCATCTCAGACTGAACGCCCTGCCCTGCCCTGCGGGTGCCACCCGTGGCTTCCCTCCCAGCCGGGGAGATGCCCGAACCGGACCAGGGAGCAGCCGGGCCTTCTTTTGGCGCTGCTTCCTCTGCTCCGTGGCCTTGCTCATCTCCCCTGGGGATTTTGAACCCAGGCAGCGGCCACGTCCAGGTGCCAGAGGGAAGCAACTGCTTTCTGTGCCTTGCCGGCAGTCCTGGCTGGCCCAGGAAAGTCACAGGCAGACTGGCGGTGGGCCAGGCTCCCTTTGGCAGGATTGGCGGGAGCGCTTACTCCCCTACAGCTCCCTTCTCACCCCAGAGAAACAACGAGGAGGAGAAATTGGGAGAAATTCTGCTGAATTCTCAGGGAAAGGCTGCTGGTGAACAGCCCTTCTAGCCTGTCTTGGCTCCTCTGGCCACCCTCTCACTTCCTGGCTTCTTGCCCTCCATCCAGGGCAAAGTGCCCCAACTGCTCCGGGCAGCGGGAGACTCTGCAGGGTCACTCCGGCCCTGGAGAAATCTGGATCAGCCACCTCCGCACGCTCTGCCTGTGACTTTGAGGGGGTTGTGGAAAGGCTGTTTGTGCTTCCTGGACACCCCGGAAGCTCCTTCTCAAACGCTCCTCTTCTCCAGCGGGGCTGGAAGAGAATGGCTGGACCGTCCTGGCCATTCCTCCACCCCACCCAAAAAGGGAAGGGAGAGTAGAGCTACCGCTATCTAAGGCAGTGGTTCTCAACCTTGACCATTTTAAGGCATGTGGACTTCAACTCCCAGAATTCCACAGCCAGCAACGCTGGCTGTGGAATTCTGGGAGTTGAAGTCCACATGCCTTAAAATGGTCAAGGTTGAGAAACACTGCTCTAAGGCCTTGTGGAAGGACATCATTTCAGCAGGAAAGGAGGGTCTGGAGCCCTTGACCCAGGAGTTCCCACCTGGCCATCCAGGGACTAGACGGGCCGCTTGCTTACCGAACTCGGCGTCAGGCCCATGTTGGCTTCGATGTAGGTCTCCGTCTTGGGCTCCACCGCCAGTTCAGCTTCCAGGATCTTTTCCACCGGCATGTCCTCGTGAGCGCTGCTGGTGGATTCAACCTCATTCTCGTTGCGGTCTTTGCCTCGTTGCCGCTCCTCCTGGACAGCTGGAAGGGCCAAAGGGGGGGGTCAATCCATCAGATTTGGATGCTGAAAGCTTTTGAAGCAGGGGGCTTGGAAACGAGGCGGACCATTGTGCTCTATGGGTGTGGGCAGCAATGGACAAGTAGTCCTCATTTAGTGACACAATTGGGACCAGCAACTCAGTCATTAAACAAAGCAGCGGGCAAGTAAATACACAGCTGCTGTGCTTATGATCTCCCTTTCCTTAAATCGGCTTTCCTGTAAAGTCAGCTTTACAGACTCGTAAAGGTCGCAAGTGGGAGGACTGGTCATAACGTTCTTTTTTCATCAGTATTGTTAACAGCAAGCAGTTGCTGAATGAAGCAATCACTAAATGAGGACTACGTAGTCTCATCTTTTTGTTTGGGGGGCAGGGATTGAAAAGGATAAAAATGATTATCTTGTGGCTTAGGGGAGTTTAAGGGAACATACAGCCTTAAAAACCTTTTGCCAGCCGAAACTGAGCTAATCTCCCCTGTTTTTGGGGGGGGGGGGTTGTATGGTTTTAAGTGGGACCTTAACCCCTGCAAGGCTTCATGTGCCCATTTTACCCAGAAGCTCCGTTCCGGGCGCAACCTGGCTGGGCCAAACCCTCCTGCCCCTCAGGCAGGACAGGGAGACGAAAAGTGGCCCCCAAGGCCGGGAACTGCCCTCCCATTTTGGCCAGTGGCCCCTGGGGACGCCCGGAGTCACCCAGGGGCAGGACCCCCCTCTCCTGGGCGAGGCCCCGCTTGGCCCCTGTGGTGTTGGCCCTCGGGAGCCCTGACTTTGTCCAGGCCTGGACTGCTTGACCCTGCCGGTGCTCAGCCCAGGAGCCCAGTTTGATGGCGGTTCAAAGCATTGTGAAGCCGTGCTAGGTTTCCATTTGGAATGAGTGGGTTTGCTCCGAGGAGGCGCCCACTGACCCTCCAGAAGCAGTGAAGACGGGAGATTTGCCCTGGCTGAGCTCCTGCCTTTGGCGGTCCGTTTAGCTCATAAAATATACAGTCACAGACCCAACACACTGAAGCCCAACAATACACCACACAGCAGCCCATCAAACCTATTCAACCATACACTAGACACACTGGGAAAACAATTAGCTCCAAAGACTTCTAATGGTCACAGCAATGGTGCAAAATTTGGCTACTGTACAACTCGAAAGACTTGCCGATCTTGGTGGTTTAGTTGGCAGCTCACAGTTGCCCTGCAAAATGGCCTGAACAGCTGTACCTAGAGCAGGGGTTCTCAACCTTGGCAACTTTAAGACTTGTGGACTTCAACACCCAGAATTCCTCAGCCAGCAAAGCTGGCTGAGGAATTCTGGGAGTTGAAGTCCACAAGTCTTAAAGTTGCCAAGGTTGAGAACCCCTGATTAGAGGGACAACTGACTAACCCATCCATCCGGCGCCTTCCTTTCCGGTCGTGGCCAAGGGCTGCCCTAACAAATGCGAGGAGGGCTGCTTCCCGCCTCCCCTGGACTCCACCTATACACACTGGTGCAGCCGAAACCCAGCTGGCTTTCAGATGGACCTTCTTCTCGGTAACAAGGCAAACCACCATCCTTTGCTTCCACCCTGACTCTGCCCCCCCCCCTCAAATTACAGTGAATTTAGTCAAGGTAGACTTGACTAAATCTGGATCCTTTGTACCAAGTCATTTACTGAGGGTTATTTGAGTATTATTTGTTCTGGCGTTTGCTGGCATGCCCAGAATTTGGAACGGGATGGCAAACTGACACCCTGGTGAGAAACGGGATGGAATTTCCCCTTCCTGGAATTACGTCTTTTCTTTAAAGGGCCAGCAGGAAAGGGGGCCAACGTCTGCCCACCTGGTGGGGTTGACCAGGCTTTCGCTCTTGGCTCCTGCAGCTCCTGGGAAGAGGAAATGAGCCACAGGGCAAAAGGGTGCAGAGCCCTCCACGCACACGTATGGGGAGGGCACCCCCAGCCCTCGGGGGAAAGTGCTGGAGAGAGATGGTAGGTGCTCCCAATCTGGAAGGATGCCCAGACATTGATTCTATTGCTGGGAGGCCCAGTGCAACACCGTAAGAAGATCCGTTCCTCGGCTTTGCTTTTCATTTGCTCTGCTCTGCATTCCTCTCTCTAAAGCAGACCACAAGACCCCAGGGTGAAAAGACAGCACTTTCCCCTCCTCCTGTTCTCAGCCACCATCCGACAAAGACAAACACAAACTTGCTCTCTGCTTGCTGCAGGGCCAGGCATTCAGTCTCCTGAATTGGCCAAACTCTGCAGCACCCAGTTTTGCTGCCCACTCTTGCACTGCTGCCGGTGCCTTTCTTGGTGCCACTCATTTCTTGTTGGCCCTTCTGCCCCCCCCCCCTTCTGAATGGCCCACCGTTTCCTTCGTGGGACCTATTCTCTGTGTGTGACACTCACTGCCAAGACACAAGGAAGAGCTAAAGCTCTAAAGAACTTCACACCCACCCACGTCCTTGGGGAAACTGCTGCCAGGGACACTGCTGCTGAAGATTTCAGGGTGGGTCCCACAGTGGCCTGCCTGCCCACCAGCCGCCTCCCTTGCCACCCCCAGCCCTCCCAGGACACCAAGTAAGAAAGGCTTCAGCAGAAATGAAGAAGAGGAGAGGCTGCCCACCACCTGTTCCCAGCCCCGCTATAATGCTGAGCTACACTGCCTTTGCACATGGAGGCTTTAGTTAAGGCAAACCCCACAGAACACCTGCCTGTTTATTCTCAGGAACGGCAGAACCACTCCTGTCAGGTTAATAATGTGAATGCAACCATCGCCGATGCCACCCTTCCCAAATCCTCAGGGCTGCCACTATTTAATAAAGGGAGCTGTTAAGTACTGCGTTTGTTGTGACACCTCGGGCATTGCACGGTGTGGTGTGGAAACTGCTAAGGGCCCCGTGAACCAAGAACGTCTGCCCGAACCTCCCACGTCAGCACTGTCGCATTAGCAACACAAGTGCTGCTCAAAGGATCCTCCACCCAGCCTCTGCCTGGGAGGAAAGGGCCAGAGTGGTCGCAAATGCAGATTCCGAGCCACAACCGCCTTCCTCAGCCTGCCTGAATTTTAACCCACAGCCTGCTGCCTTGAATCCTTCTGACTGTCTCGAGTGCATTAAAGCTTACGTGGTGCAATGTGGAACTGGCTCTGCAGGGAGGCACATTCCAGCCCACCACAAGCCACAGCCACAGCCCCTTGGCCCTGATGCGTCCCCGGGCAGGGCAGTCTGCACCGAGGGTCTGCCTCTTCTTGGCCCTGCAGCTCCTCTAGGATTTCACCCTCCATCCGGGGAGTCTCTCTGGCATTTTTTTCCTTTCCTCGCCAGAGAATCTGCCCCTACGGAGCGAGGAGGACTCGGCCGATTCTGGGAGGACTCGGCCTCTCCAGGTCACCCTCTGGAGACACCAAGAGATTTGCTGCTTAACAGCTGGTCTAGTAAGATTGAAATGGGAGTACCTGATTGCTCCTGCCTTCCAGGGAGTCTTGTGGGTCGGGATGGATGGTGCTCCATCCCTGCAATAGAGTAGAGATTTGGAAATGAAACATCATTAGAAGAAAGGCAGCTATCGCTGCTGTGCATGTTTCAGTCATTAAACTGCTGCTCTTGATGGGGCAGCACCACCCAAATACATGGCCCTTGTACATTTTCCCAGAGAGAAAGTCGGGGGGGGGGGTATTTCTGGCCCACTTTTTATACGGTGGTCTTCTTCCTTACTCCTCTCAGATGAAATCGTTGCGGCCGTAGGGCGATTGATCCCCCCAAGCCCCCTTTCCTCTCTCTCTCTGTCCTATCTACAGGCAGGCTTCCGTCCTTCCGCGGTGGGTAAAATGGGGACCCAGATTGACGGGGGCAGCATGCTGACTCCGTATACCGCTTAGAGAGGGCTGCAAAGCACTGTGTGAAGGGGGCTAAAGTGCTAGTGCTATTTTGTTCCCTGGCGAATGTTCCAGGGAGCCGGCTGGGCTGAAGAGAGGCTGCAAACACATTCAAGGAATGCTGGTGGGTTTCTGGGCTTAGCCTTTCTTAGGATGGGGTAGGGGAAGGGGCTAAGCGCCTCTGGCCACAGCCCCCTGCCCCTCCCAAGCCAAAAGGAGAAAATAAAGTGGGCATCCTGGCACTGTGCTGGAGCAGGACAACTTCCAGCGAACACAGGAGGCAGCCGGGGGGGTTTCCAGCACCTGTCCGAGTTTCCGATCAAATAAAACTCGTTTTTCCAGGATAGGGGCCAGTTTGGGCCCAGCCAAAGAAAGGAACACAGTTGATGGATGGCCTTTGTCAGCCCTGCCTCAGCTTGGACTCCACAGGGTCCCATGGCGGATTGGCACGAAAAGAGCCTCTCAAAGTGTAGTAGCCTTCACATCTGGCAGGAGACTTCTACACCCCCCCCCCCAGAGGGCAGCGCCTGGGATAAAGAGCACAGCCCTACCCTGCATCCCATCCCAGTATTGCTTCTCGTGGTGCACAGCATGCCCCGGGTCACGTCAAACTCATTCCTAGAACAGGACTGCGCTCTTAGTTCTGTACGCCTGGCGGGTGCATCTCTGCAGCCTGCCTGCCTGCCTGCTTTTAAACCCAGGCCATTTCTGGTTCTTTCTGAGTTCTCAGATTGAGAAACTCAGCCTCTCTGTGGATTCTCTGTTTCACAAATGTCTACCACATGGAAGCCACAACCATTTCCTGGACTGGGAACGTGTGTGGCTGTCCTCTGCAGAGCAAAGTCTACGTTCACCGTTCACGCACATTCCAGAGGAGAAGAATCGGCCTTCTCAGCTCCCCATCTTTCTGCAGTGGGCTTCCTCGATTAGGTACTGATAAGAATATTTAATGTTCTGGGGTTGAGGCAGGCCCTTACAATTCTGAGAAAGGCTCTGATAGTTAATCAAGGTCAGAAATTGTATACTAGGGAAACTAAGAACTTTTTGGCCTGGCTAAATGGAATCAAGAGAGGGCACTTTTTCTTGTTATTTTCTCGTGGTTGTTCAGCCTGTGTATCCAACTTATGACTGCTCATTTATTCACTTGTCTGCCATTACAAGAGCCTCAAAAACAGGTGGCTCATGGCCCCTAAAGTACTTCCAGCCATTGTAAAACATTGTGCCATCCCATCATATGACTGCATTTCAAGTGCCTGGCAAACTATTCTGATTTACAGCCCAAGCGCCCTGCAATCGATCATCTGATCGCCATTTGCAGTTTTCTCTGCAAATGAAGAAGCCAGCAGGAAAAGGAAAGGTTGCAAGCAGGAGGGAGATTGGATTTGAGGTCTGTTCTTGCAGCACCAGGAGGGGTTTCGCCTCTGCTCCACACGGGGAGAAAAAAACCCGCCCTGCCCTGAGGGAGCGGGCCTCAAATCTGGTGACAACGCTAGTAAATGCCATCCTCAGAACGTTGGCATTTGCCACGTCTCCCCCACTGGAAAGGCAGAAATGCTGGCACTCGCTAGTGTTTTCCCCTCTGGGATGGAAAAAGCTAGCAAACGGCAGCCTTCTCAAAGGCACCCATTAGTGTTTTTCTCATCGGAGGGGACAGTGCCAGCCAATGCCAGTATTCTGAGCTTCCAGAACGATGGCATTCGCTAGCATTTTTGCCCATTCCTCCAGCTTGCCAAGGGATTTGTCATGCTTTTCTGGATCCCCTCCCGGCCTCTCCATTGAGGGCTGATTGTGCTGGGTTCTGGGCTCCTTCTGCCCCGGTCACCCTTGTAGAAGGGCAGAAACCAGAGGCAGGCAAAGCAGGGAAAGCTGCCAAAGAAGGGCAGAAGAAGGGTGGCAACGGCTTCGAAACCTCGTGCCCAGAAGCCACAGCAGTTCTCAGACACTGTTAAGGAGAGCAAGATGAGCTTCTGAGATACGTTGAGCCCAGAAGAGAAGGAATCAGATACTGGTGTGTCAGATGCTCAGGGAAGGCAGCCAAAGAACAACAAATAACAAGCCAGGAATCCTCAGCGCAGGGCGGGGAGAGCGGGCAGTCTCCTCTGAGGGGAGGATAAATGGCCCCCTTAGAAATTAAGAAGGGCGGGTGGAAGGAACAGGATCCCAGCTGAGGCATCTCAGGGACCTGATCAGGGAGGGTCCCTTGACCTCCCGTGGGTTCAGGTTGCCAGGGCTCACAGCCGGGCCAAATTCATAGGCGATGTCTGGAAGCCCCACAGAACATAAAGCCTCAGATCCTAGAAGGGGGCAAGCCCCCCTTCCCATCCGGCCACAGAATCTGGAGAAACACAAACCATCACTCTGGCCTCAACAAGTGTGGAGAGCAGCAGTGAGGATGACAGGAACTAGAAGACAAGAAGGGAAGGGAGCAGAATCCATCTCATCTTGAGCAGAATCCATCTCATCTGTCTTAAGGAGGAGACAGTCCTTTTAACTATGGCCACTGGTGGAGATGCGCAGGCCCAATAGTGGCATCGCCACATCTTCTGTGGAAGCGCGTGGCTTCCTTGGAGGACACTTTTTGAGCAGATGACCATGACTTTTGTGATTCTGGCTGATGCCCAGATGGCATCGGAGCCCAACTGCGAGCAATCTGGGTGCTGCTTCACACACAGCTTGGGCTGGGCCCCATTCCCACCGAGTCCATCACACAGTCCAACAATGGAGAAGCTTCTAGCACAGTGGTTCTCAGCCTGTGGGTCGGGACCCCATTTGGGGTCGAACGACCATTTCACGGGGGTCGCCAAACAACGCAGTCCGCCATTTTTTCCCCCCTTTTCCTTAGCTGTGCTACTCCCTTTTATTCTATTGGCTTTTGAAAGCCAATAGAATAGACTCTCTTGAGTAGAGTCTAATTCTATTGGCTTTCAAAAGCCAATAGGAATTGTCCAGGCTGTCTCTGCCCTGCTGAGCCCGCCAAAAGTCCCATTCTGCAAACGGTGCTGCACCAGTTGAGTAGTCCTCGACTTACGACTGGTTGGGGGTTGCGGCATTAAAAAGGTTGAGAACCACTGTTCTAGAATCTGTTTATGCTACTACCTGTAGGCTGGGTTCCTGTCCGGATTGGCTATCAAGGCCGTTTAAAAGCTTTGCCCACAAACATTAATGCTCTCTCCAGCAGAGTTTCCTGCCCCAATTCAAACAGGCCCGATATCCCACCCTTAGCCAGGCTGGCGGAGAAGGCGACCGCTCAGAAATTCCATTGTCCTCACCCTTTTCAACCTGGGTCTAGACCTGGATATGGCCCAGGTAGGTCACACCACCCCTGCAGAGTGCCAGGTGGCAGCCTGGGGCACCTCCTGGTCCTGCAGGATCCTGGACAGAGAGCCAGCCTAGATCAGCTTTGGCTGAGAAACCGTCTGGCTCCCCCCTGGAGGAGAAAGACCCAGTTTTGGTGACTCGGGCACCAGCCAGCAGAAGACCGTGGGGAGTGGAGGCTCAGCCCGTCTGGCGGGTCCTCGTGTGCCTGCAGTCGTCCTTCTCTGGTGCCTTCCGCTTTCTCTGGGCAGCCTCGGCCTGCAACAAGTTGCCTCTTTGCTAGCCGTGGGGAGGATGCCCAGAGCACAGCTATTTCTCCAAGCCTCTTAATTACTTAACATTTAACTGATTTAAAACCCAGAGCTTCATTGTTTTAAACTTTGCCGTAATTATATCTCTGATGTTCTAACATAATGGTTCTCCACCTGTGGGTCGGGACCCCATTTGGGGTCGAACGACCATTTCACGGGGGTCGCCAAACAACGCAATCCGCCATTTTTCCCCCCTTTTCCTTAGCTGTGCTACTCCCTTTTATTCTATTGGCTTTTGAAAGCCAATAGAATAGACTCTCTTGAATAGGGTCTCATTCTATTGGCTTTCAAAAGCCAATAGGAATTGCCCAGGCTGTCTCTGCCCTGCTGAGCCCGCCAAAAGTCCCATTCTGCAAACGGTGCTGCACCAGTTGAGTACTCCTCGACTTACGACCGGTTGGGGGTCGCGGCATTAAAAAGGTTGAGAACCACTGCTCTAACGAGATGGCTGCAAGCCATTAAAAGAAGTTGGTGGCTTACAACTGCTTAAATAACTCATTAAAATAAACCCCAGAAGGTCTGTCAAACAAGGGGAGGCCAAGAGCTGTTCTCCACAGGCACTCCCACCCGGTCCTGAATGGCAAGGGAGGCTTTCAGAGGGCCAGGGCTGCTTGGCCCGGGGCAGAGACCCCTGGAGGTGGGTTCAGAGGGAGCTGGCAGCCATCAGTGTGTGTGGGGCTGCACCCGAGGTTGCATTCCTTCCCCGGAAGAGGTCCGGGCACTGCCCATGGCCCCAGAGGTCAGCCCAAGGCAGGAAGGGCTGACCTGCTCCCTGCATCTCCTTGCAAACCAAGGCGAAGGAGGCAAGGGGAACCCCCACCCACCCAACCTCCCACCCCTCCATGGGGGCATTATGATCAAAAAAACCCCCCCACATGTACAAGTTTTGCTTTTGAACAATTGGCTGCATTTTTATTTACCATTATTCCTACTTCTTGTGAGACCCCTTTATTAATCTGAAAAGAGGGAAATAAAAAATGGCTCCCAAGAATAGCTTGCTTACCAGACAGTTTTATTTTCCCGAGTCTGGTGCAGGTAAGGAAGAGTCCTATCCAGATGGAACCTCCACTTGCAGAGGTAGACTATCTTGAAGAGGAGGAGTGGCCAGAGAACAGCAGAGGCATTTGTCTCCTATCCTGCCTGGAATGTCTCTTGCTTCTGGGGACTTTGGTCCAGATGTAAAGCCAGACTGCACCCCGTCCACCTGCAGATGATCGGCCCACACCTCCAAGGCAGGGACCGCCAGGGCTTGTCCCCACAAGCAGCCTGAGCAGCTACCCCAAAGGCTGCCAGAGGTCCCAGAGAAGCCGTCTCGCCCCGATTCCAGTTCTCCCTTGGGATTCACTGGCTTGGGAGAGCACCCAGAGGTATCCCTTTTGTGGACCTGGCAGCTGTGCTGAGCACCTTCTATAGAGCCAGCCACAGGGCAGAGGTTGCTGAAAAGGAAAGTAGATAGAGAGCAAACCCCCCTCCCTTCTAGAACTGATGATGTTACCTAGTTGGGTCACGAAATGTCTGTAAGAAAACAACCAAGCTCAGAGAGCACCAAGGACCCCCCCCCATTACTCATCCAATTGGCGAAAAGCTCTGTAGGGCCTGCAGACATGGCTGCTTTGTCCTGCAATGACCAGCGGGAATGACCTCGAGGAAGAGCCGCTACCAAGACGATGGTCAGATAAAAGAAATCCGAGTCCTGGGCAGAAATGTAATCTGAGAGAGCGTCTCAGAAGCTCTCAGGAGCATAAAGGGAGGGGAGGCCCATTCAGAGTTGTAAGATTCTGTTATTGCACCCTTACCATAAGAGTGGTATTAGCACGCATGACTTTATTACCTAGTCTTGTCTACCTTGAAGGGCTGACATGTCTAGTCTACATCTGGCAGGCAGCTGGCTTAACCCCCCCCCTCTGAATGCTCTCCTTGGGAATTCCCACCCCTGCACCCCAGTCAGAAATTCTGGAAGAGGCCACAGAGGGAGGAGGTGGCGCAGCAGTTAGAGTGCAATACTGCAGGCCACTTTAGCTGACTGTGTTCAGCAGGTCAGCAGTTCAAATCTCACCAGCTCAAGGTTGACTCAGCCTTCCATCCTTCCGGGGTAGGTAAAATGAGGACCCAGATTGTTGGGGGCAATGTAAATATATATATATATACATTGCTTACTGGTGTACACCGCTTAGAGAGTGCTTGCACTTAAAGCGGTAGATAAGTCTCATAAATAAATATAAATAAATAAATGTCCCACAGGGAGGGGGAAACAGGGACGCGCTGCAGGAAGCTGGAGCCCCCCAAGCCCAGGAGAGATGCATGGCTGGGGAAGGGGCTTAACTGGCCGAGGGGGCAACCAGGCCCGGCCTTCTTCTCAACCTAGACAAGGGAGCTGCTTCCTGGTGGCTTTCAAGGACGTGAAGAGGAGAGGGGACGGTGCCAAAGTTGCTCAAAAAAATAAAGGGAACACAAACGTATAGGATCCCATATGTTTGTGTTCCCTTTATTTTTTTGAGCAGTATATATATATATATATAAAACCCTAGCCCTTATGATCACATCCAAATGTTTCAAAGAGAATGGGAGTGACACCAAAACGCAATGTCTTGCGGTCACGAGATGGACACTGATGCAAAATGAAATCATGGGAAAATGTAGAGATGTGAGGAATAAAACAAGCGATGCGAATTGATTTGCACTGAGCAGGCAGTGCTCCTGCTTAACGAAAACTCTGCTTACTGCTGTCCTCCTTTTCCGAGCGTGCAAGGCTCCCTGCCTGTCCTGCGTCAGGCACTACAGTTCTCAGCCCAGCCTGCCTGGACTCCCCTCCATCATACCACACCAGAATGAAGCAGCCATCAAGGACACCTAGCCTGGGAGCGGAGTGAGAAATTGCACCGAGACGCGCCAAGTGGTTCCTAAAACATCTGAGCAGCTTCCTACTGGACACTTGGACACCGATGAAAGAGACAAAGGGAGGAGGGCCACGGAAAGGGGGAAAGTATAACCTTTGTGTGGGAATATTCAGACCTAGCCTTGCTTTCACTGCAACTACTAATCCTTAGTAAAAGAACCGATCACTTCAACCCAATGGAGTCGAGGGTCTTTCTTGCGTAGGGATCTGAGTGGGGCAGGCCTGACATTTATATCAAACAGCACATAAACAAGGTACAAGGCAATGTCTTAAAAAAAGGGGGGGGGACTGATTCTGCACTGTCAATGGATAAATGTGAACACAATATAACTGTCCAGTTGAGAGGAAGTTGGTCTAGATCAGTGGTGGCGAACCTATGGCACGGGTGCCAGAGGCGGCACTCAGAGCCCTCTCTGTGGGCACCCGCGTCGTTGCCCCAGTCCTAGGCCTTCAGCTGGGTTTTATAAAACCTTTTTGCTTTAGGCCTCCGCCACCATGTGCAAAAAAAAAAAAAGGTTCAGTCAATTTCAACTTCTCGCGGGAAAAAAAAATTCTTGCAAAGTTGGAATTGATTGATTGAACTTTTTAGTCCCACTCAGTCTGCTGTTACCACTGCAGCCACGCCCACGCCCAGCCAATTGGCCACGCCCAGCCATTGGGCCACACCCACCCGGCACTCGACAATGTATAAGTGGGTTTTGGATTACAGTTTGGGCACTCAGTCTCTAAAAGGTTCGCCATCACTGGTCTAGATGACCTCCAAATCACCTTCTAGCCCAGTGATGGCGAACCTTTTAGAGACCGAGTGCCCAAACTGCAACCCAAAACCCACTTACGCATCATCGAGTGCCGGGTGGGTGTGGCCCATTGGCTGGGCGTGGCCCATTGGGTGGCCGTGGCTGCGGTGATAACGGCAGACTGGGTGGGACTAAAAAGTTCAATCAATCAATTCCAACTTTGCAAGATCTTTTTTTTTCCCCGCGAGAAGTTGAAATTGACTGATTGAACCTTTGTTTGTTTGTTTTTTTGCACATGGCGGCGGAGACCTAAAGCGAAAAGGTTTTATCAAACCCAGCTGAAGGCCTAGGACTGGGGCGATGGCGCGTGTGCCCACAGAGAGGGCTCTGAGTGCCGCCTCTGGCACCCGTGCCATAGCTTCGCCCCCACTGTTCTAGCCCTTCCATCCTATGATTCCTTGACCCCCACAAGGGGCAGCCTTCCGAACTGGGACTGCTCCTCCATGGTCTGAGCGCTCGCTGGCCTCACCTTCCCTCTTCATGCCCATCGCCAGGCACTTCTGGTAGCGGCAATACTGGCACCGGTTCCGCTGGCGCTTGTCGATCAGGCAGTCCTTGTTGTCCCGGCAGGTGTAGGTCAGGTCCTTCCGCACCGTCCGTTTGAAGAAGCCTTTGCAGCCCTCACAGCTGTATACCCCGTAATGCTTGCCTGGGGGTGGGGGAGGAGACAGACGGGGCTGGTAGGGAAGGAGGTCCCGCTTGGCACCAGGACCCAGTGGGAAGGGGAAGCGGGACAGGCAGGGCAGGGCAACTGGGAGGGAGGGCTGCCTCCAAGAGATGTTTCCCTTCAGCATCTGGCTGGCCCTCTGGCGCGGGATGGCAAGTGCCAGCCTGTTCCTTTTTCAGAGGAGCCCTCTCGCCACCCAGGGAGGCACTCGGCCAAAGGTTATGGGGACAGGAGCGATGCCCACGCAGAACGAAGGCCCCAACCCCGGAGGGGGGGAGAAGGGAGAGATTCAGCTGCCCAGCTTGGCATCCCCCCCCCCAGTCCCACCAGGCAGGGAGAGCCCACCTGCTGTCTGCTTGGGGGCTTTCATGCTGGAGGGAGGAGAGCCCTTGGCTAGCCCCACCCGTTAGTGGAAAACGCCCTCCCTGCCAAGCGGGCAGATGAAGACTAAGTGGGAGCAGAGACCTTGGCAGGGCAGTGATGCCAGCTAGAAACAGAGCAAGGTTGGCATTACCTGAGGAGCGGTCTCCACAGATGGCACAGATGTGCTTGGTGAAGGCGGGCATGATGGAGGAGGGGTGCATTGGCACTTTGAGAACCCCGTTGATGCCCAGGGGGGGCTTGATGTCTTCTGTGCTGCTCACGGGGTTCAGGGGGGAGTTGAGCTGGGAGGAAAAGGGGGCAAGAAAAGGAGGCCGTGGTTAGAAACCCCGAAACCCCAAAGTCCTCAGGGCTCCTGTCCCAGTGCTGGGCAGCCAGGACTGCCATTTCCCTTGACCCCCTCCCCTCTTCTGGAGCTGATGGGCCAGCTTGAATGGCAGCTTCAGAATGGAACGCCCACCTAAAGAGGGAGGCCTGGCTGATCCCAAAGCACCCAGCAACACACACACACACACACACACACACACACACACACACACACAGAGTCCTTGGAGGAGTGACTTCTCAGTGGGCTGAGGCTGAGGAGGGGCATCCATTTCAGCCTCTTCATTGTGAACAGCTTTGCTCATGCAAATTGGGGAGGGGAGACACTTCCTGCCCTTTCTGCGCTGACCCCACTTTTCATTTTCCTGATGTCCACCCCAGTTGGCACCGTGCATCTTTTCAAGCGCTTTCTTCTAATGCGTGTTTGCATCTCCACTTTCACATTTTCCCAAGGAATTTTCCCAGATCTAATGTGGCTTGTGAGCTTTTTTTCACCGCCCTGTTGTCTCTCGAAAAATGCGGCCCTCAGCAGAATCCGATCTCCTGGCTCCCCTGCCCGTTTGGGAAGTGAGAATCGGCTCTTCCCGCCACAAAAGAGGAAGGGAAAACCTCAGCCCCCCCCCCCCTGCTCTGCCCAGGCTGAAGGGAGACCTCCTGACTGGGCTGGTCCCGTGCCAAAAGGCCAGGATTCTTCTTCCCCTTCCCCCCATCACATGAAACCAACACTGCAGACAGATTCAGCTAAAAGAGCTTAGGAGTAGATTTGTATTAAATATTCCTTATTTCTTTCAGTAACACGAATCGCATTTCTATGAAAACGCATTTATTAGGTTGGTTCCATTTATCCCGCCACTCCTGGTCTCAGTCAAAATTCCCAAGGCAGGTGACCTGATCTTCTCCCCACAGGCCTCTCCTGTCCCACCCATGCCTGAAGGGCTCCGCCATAAAACCTCTTGGGCTCCAGCCCTCCACTCCCCCGGCTGGCAGCTCCTGGCTGGGGGTTCCGGTCTGGGTCCGGGAGCAGCTTCATGGCCTGGTGCTGGACGCAGGGACAGCAGGCAGTTCATCTTATGCAAAGCCCCCAAGTCAAAAAGCCCAAACTGCAAAACTGGGTCAGATATGGGGAGGTCTGGCACAAAAGCTCAGAAACCAGAAAAATTAAGATGGAGCAGCTGAATTAGGCAGGCATTGCTTGTGGCTGCAGCTCTCCTGCAGGGCTGGGGCTGAGCGTGCAGCCCCAATCCAGCCGGTCAGGGGAGTGCGCAGTGCAACGTTCAGCACGGCCAATCAGCTGCGGACCCTCTCCTGCTCCCCCCAGCCCACCTTCTGGGAAATGCCGTCTCTCCTGAAATGCAGGGCGAAGACCAACGGAAGGCAGTCCCCATAGCCCGGATCCTCTGGGAACCCCAAATTTATTTATTTATTTATTTTCAAATATTTATATGCCACCCAATCCCAAAGGACTCAGGACGCCGTACAAAGTTAAAACAATGATAAAACAATAAAATAAAACAGTCATACCGCGAGTCCGATCATATCCCGGCCCCCCGGGGACATCAGCCCCAGGCCTGCCAGAACAGGAGAGTTTTAAATGGCTTTCTTAAAGGCCAGCAGGGTGGGAGTAGTTCGAACCTCGGGGGGAAGTTGATTCCACCAGGTCGGAGCCACCACAGAAAAGGCCCTTCCCCGAGGGCCCGCCAGCCGACATTGTCTGGCCGACGGGACATGAAGGAGGCCCAATCTGTGGGACCTCACCGGTCTCTGGGAACTGTGCGGCAGAATGCGGTCCTGTAAGTAACCTGGTCCTAAGCCATGAAGGGATTTAAAGGTGATAACCAACACCTTGAATTGCGTCCGGAGACCCACAGGAAGCCATTGCAGCTCGCGGAGGATAGGTGACACGTGGGCGTACCTTGGCGCGCCCACAATCACTCTCGCGGCTGCGTTCTGAACCAACTGCAGCCTCCGAACGCTCTTCAAGGGCGAGAGCTCTTCAAGAGCTTGCATCAGCAGGTAAGCAAGCACAGAAAGGAAAGCGGGGTGTCCCGTGCAAGTGCTGCTGTTCTTGCTCTTCTGGGGCGCTTTCACTGCAGGAGTCAAGCAGGAGCCCGGCCCCTCGGGGGAAGCCAGAGGCCTGGAGATGCGCAGGCTCCAAAGGGGGAGATCTCGCCTGCTGCTTTCCTTTGTGTGCAAACACGTGGGGCCCCAACGTGCCTCCCTGGCTGCTGGGTGGTGGGCGTGGGCAGCAGTGCTTGGGCAGAGCCAAGTATCCCCAGTGAAGACATGGCTGCTCTTCCCACGGCTGCTTCCTTCCTTCCTCCTGCAAAATTCCCCGCTCACTCAGCTCAGCTGCCAGAGAGACAGGGGTGTCTGTTCCCAGGGCCCTTCCCCACTTCCTGGAGTCTGGTGGGAAGTGGGGCCCAGCAGCGGCAGCAGCTGTTTGGGTTTCCAATGAACATTATTCAAGCAAGTGTTCAAGCAAGGGCAGTCTTAGCGAGGCCCTTGGTAGGACTGGGAAGGGCAGAGAAGCAGCCTAATCCCCTTCGAGTCTCATGAAAGAACCAACATATTTCAAGATGCTGTAGGAACAATACAGAATTCTGAGATATCAGATAATCCTTAAAGCCCAAAGCAATTTATTTATTATTTATTTATTTATGAGACTTATATACCGCTTTAAGTGCAAGCACTCTCTAAGCCAGTGGTTCTCAACCTTTCTAATGCCGCGACCCCATAATACAGTTCCCCATGTTGTGGTGACCCCCAACCACTTATACATCAGCGGGTGCCAGGGGCGTGGCCAAAGAAAACAGGGAAAAAATGGTGGACAGCCTTGTTTGGCGACCCCCGTGAAATGGCCGTTCGACCCCAAATGGGGTCCCGACCCACAGGTTGAGAACCACTGCTCTAAGCGGTGTACACCAGTAAGCAATGTATATATATATATAGATATTTACATTGCCCCCAACAATCTGGGTCCTCATTTGACCTACCCCGGAAGGATGGAAGGCTGAGTCAACCTTGAGCCGGTGAGATTTGAACCGCTGACCTGCTGAACACAGTTAGCTAAAGTGGCCTGCAGTACTGCACTCTAACTGCTGCACCATCTCGGCTCTCAATTGTCTCATTAACCTTCGAAGCACCAGCATGCATTTGCTATGCCTGAACACGAGACACCCCCCCTCCACTAAACCCAGGAGGCTCTCCCCACCCTCTGCATGCCAGTCCAGGGGAGCCTGTGGGGTGAAGAGCACAAAAGAGCTTCTGACCTGGGGGGACTCTGGCCAGCGAGGAGACCCTCCGCTCCCACCCTCCCTGCATCTGTCACCCCACAAAGCTCCACGGAAGGCCTCTCTAGGGGCGGGGTGAAGGGGGCTCGGGGGAGATGCTCCACTGGAGGAGACAGAGAGAAGGACATGTGGGGGGGGGCTGCTTTTCTGCCCGGCCTGCCCTGATGCTCACGGGAGCAGCTGCTGAGTCAGAGCTTCCAGAGGGGACACCCCCACAAGCACCAGGGGTTCCCCTTTTGGCCCAGCCTGGCGCCACTTGGCTTCCTTCCTCCCCACCAGGCGCCAGCAGCTCTCCTCTCCCACTCGTGCGGTGCCAGGGTGCCCAGGGGGAGGACCCAGCGGAGGGGGTGAGAAGACGGGTGTCCAGTCTCGACACACACTCAGACCCCGAGCAAGACCAGGGCTGCTCTTCCCCTCAAGAGGCCTCCCAGGGGAGCCTCAAATTCCCCTGTGAAGAAGGGGTAACTGCCCCCCTCCCCCCTTCCATCAGCAAAATCTTTCTCCCCCCCCCCCGGAAGAGGGCCCGAGCAAAGATGGAGAGACCCTTCTGGGCCGTGGGGCTCTTCCACTTGGGATCCCTTCCTCTGGGGGGAGGTTTAGGACCCCTCTTTCCTCAAGGGAAACAGAAGGGTCTCCAGAGCAGCCAGGCTGCCACATGGCTGCCCCATCTGTTAGGCAAAGCCCTAGCAGGTTGCACTGCAGAGACCCCCACCCACTTCCAGAAAAGACCCTCTCCAGCACCCTAATGAAGTGGGGGAGGGGCTGGGGGAGTCCGTATTTCCAGCAGCGTTTCCCTGCGGCCTCTCAGGGTGAGGCTTTCAGACACTGATGCGAGGTGCTCACACATGGGGTGTGGGGGACAGGCAGCCCACCTGCTGGGGAAGGTGGGGAGGGGGCTGGAAGCCGGAAAGCCCAGAGTTACGGCCGGCTGAGAGGAGCTTCCTGGACAGACATTTTGGGGTTTCTGGTTTGGTCTCTTCAGGCTCCCCACTCTGCCAGCAGCCCTTGCAGTTTCCCCTCAGGAGGTCCTCCAAAGGATCTTTCTGGCTTGGATTCATCTCATTTCTCATTCTTCTTTCCGGGTTTGGTCTGAACTGAAGACCTCCAGCTGGCCCACCTGAAGAGGTGGTCCAAAAAGAAGTCCCGGGCAAAGGGGAGAGGCCTCCTTGGGCGCAGAAGGGCAGGAAGAGGCGTCCCAGCAGTGCCCCCCTCCCCTCCGGCCCACGGATGCCTGTCTTGCTCAAAGGGATCCAACGCTGGAGGCCTTCGCAGCACGTGGAAGCCCAATTTTTAGATGCGTCCCTAATGTGCAGGACAATTGTGGATGTATTTGTGCAGTCAAAGCCATGAAAAGGACACTGCGCCCCATGGACTGGTATCTCCAAAGATGGTGCCAGCCTGTCTGGCTTGCACGACTGGTCTGTGCATCCTCTGGGCGATGTGCAACTGCCCTTTTCCCTGGCACTATCTGGTGTCCCTGAGCCTTGCCCGCTTCTGGCTCTTGTCAGAGGGAATTATCTGGAACTTGCTTGTAGAGCTATTTATTTAAATGGATGAGCTGCCCAACTCCAGGAGACAACGAGCAAAATGTGTCTGGCACGTGGCACGATTCCCCTTGCTCCCTGGGAGTAGTAGTACAAAGTTCTTCAGAAAGGAGAGGAAACCTCTGTCTGGCCAACACTGGGGGGGTGCAGCGAGGGGGCAGGGAGGGAGCCAGGAAGGCTGCCCAACCCACTGGGTGGAGGGCAAAGAGGGCAGTGAAGGAGTCAATGGGGGAGCCACCAGGGCTGCTCCAACCCGCCTGCTCCAAGCTTGAGCTTCTGACCCGAACAGGGCAAGTGTCAGAATCCAATTATACTTCATCTCCAATTATTAATTATAGAAAACCCCATTTCTGCCCTCTCTGGATTCTGTCATACAATGAAGGGGAAGGGGGGTGAACAAAGGGGCTTTATGGCCCTCACTTCCTTCAGTACAACTTCAAAGGGTTTGAATGTGGTTAGCACCAAAAGACCTTATCATAACAAAGGAGGCTATTTACCTTTCATGTAGTTTATCTGAAGTCTCCATCCAGACGGAAGAAAGGAGAAAAGGGGGTGGGATTGTGATACCTGAAACTATCACTGGAAGGGGGGGTGATTGGGTGGGACTACTGGGG
The DNA here is from genome assembly GCF_016545835.1 of Crotalus tigris. Taxonomy (NCBI): domain Eukaryota; kingdom Metazoa; phylum Chordata; class Lepidosauria; order Squamata; family Viperidae; genus Crotalus; species Crotalus tigris. The sequence goes on from NW_024096844.1 coordinate 272,182, forward strand.
AACCCCTTAAAACCTCGAATGGGAGAGCTTGAACCCCAAGTCCTGTCTAGCACGCCTGCAATCACTTTTTCTTGATAAAGGATTCCTGTTGGAAGAATTATTCCAAGAATTCTGTCTTCTTAAGATGCAAAGTGGGGTGGGTCTTTACAGCAAGAGGCGCAGCAGTGGTGCCCCTGGAGTGAGTGGGCAAAGGAAGGGGGGGTGTTGGCTGGTCAGTCAGCTCCGCAGCCAAAGATTGGATGAGCTTCTTTACATAAATGAGCAGTTCAGTCCTCAGACCTCCTACCTAAACGGCGAGAGAGCTGGCCCTGACCGCCACACCTGTGTTTCTAAGAACGATGCACCCTGTATTGAGACTGATCTTCGGCAGGTCAGCCTCTGAGCAATAAGGCTGCCTAGATAGGCTGGAAACTGAGCAGGAAGCATCTGGGGGGTAACAGTCCTGAAAAGAGGAGACCTCAGACCTCCTACCTAAATGGCGAGAGAGCTGGCCCTGACCGCCACACCTGTGTTTCTAAGAACGATGCACCCTGTATTGAGACTGATCTTCGGCAGGTCAGGCTCTGAGCAATAAGGCTGCCTAGATAGGCTGGAAACTGAGCAGGAAGCATCTGGGGGGTAGCAGTCCTGAAGAGAGAGGAGACCCCCCCTCAGTTAGCAAAATTGGAACATTATTCTGCACGATTATACCCGTTGCAAAGGAAAAAGATAACGGACAGAGGTGTGCACTTCACAGGCAACCACTTCCTTAGCATAAAAAAGGACAGGTCAAAAGGCAGAGGAAAGGAGTCCCGGCGCATTTTACTCCGCCCGTCATTGCTGACTATGCGGCGTGGGGCTCATCTCCATTTCAGTGCTGTCCGAAGACATGTCCGCAGTCGTGTGGCCAGCATGACGTCACAGAGCGCCGTTACCTTCCCCTCCAATTGGTATCTATTTACGTGCTTCATTTGCGTGCTTACAAACAAAGGTTGGCGGGACCTGGGCCAAGGAATGGGAGCTCTCCCCATCAGGTGACGGTCGGGTCTCCCACCTGGGCTGCCGGCTTTCCGGCCCACAAGTCCAGAGTCTTAACTGCTGAGCCACCGTGCCCTTTTAGCATAAAAACAGGCCAGGAGATGCTCCCCAAAACATTTTCTATCACAGGGCACAGATTATGGGCACCAGTTCAATGGGAAACAGCAAGATGGCCCCCAATTGTACCATGTGATGAAACCCATTTAACTCCCACGTCGTGGGGGGAGGGGAGGGCCAAGGCAGCCCCCCTCACCATCCTCTGGGTCTGAGCATCCAATGAAGCAGCTGAGGTGGATGGCCAGCGGCTGGGCGCCTCCCACCAGTGATGGGGCACACACTTCATTCACACACCGCCTGGTGGGCCCAGGGGAGGGAGGGAGGTTGGGAGGGAGACCCTCTCCCTGGACAGGTGCCCACTCCCATCTCCCCTCGCTCTCCTCCCCCCCCCCCATGCTGGGTTCCTCTGCCGGAGGGCAGAGAGGAGGAGGAGGGCGGGCGAGTCAAGGAGGGGAGGGAAGAAAAGGGCCATGGGGTGGGCAGGCCCCCCTCCTGGAGTCCCTGGGTGCGGTCAAGATATGGGGAGTCCAGCCTCCCTCAGCTGGTTCATTTTCGGTCTTTGCATTGCAGCACCAGGCCGGAGGATGGACTGAAGGCAAAGCCCTTCCGGGGGGGGGGAAGGGGAGGAAAGCAGCCCCTCTCACCGACCCCACCGAATAAAGCTGAACCCCCTGAGGGTGGGTGACTTTCACAGCCCCTGGGCTACCTGCCCCCCCCCCGACCTCAGTGCTCCCCCTCTGACCCTGGGGAGGAACTATCCAGGCTGGCCCCCCCTGCATCCTGTTCAGCTTCTCCTCCTGGAAAGGAAAGTCCACGACAAACCAAAGAGCCAATCGCTGGGCTTCTCTGGCCCGCAGCCATTGGCTGAACTGCTGTGATGTCACAGCAGGCTCAGAAGCTCCCTAAGCCATCCCAATCACACAACAGCACTCCATTAAACAGCCCTGAGTTGCCCAACATCAAACCCCCCTCCCCGTGTCTGGATGCCCCAGGCTGCTTTTTCAGGGAGGTTAAGGAAATGCCCCCCCCTTTCTCCTTCTTGAGCCACAGTAGCATTTAAGGGTGGACCAAGGTGGACAGCACTTGAATGCAGCAATCCCCAAAGTCACTCCTTCTCCCACTGCCATGCAGGCCATCTGGGAAAGCCTTCTGTGCATGCTCAGAAGCCACCTGCCCTCAACAACAGAGCTCTTCACCATCTCTGTAGGCTGAACCAGGCCATGCGTGAGGTTGCCCGTCTCGGCCAGAGGCCCTGCACTGGACCTCAGCCAAACTGAACTTCCGGTTCTCCCTCCAGAAGGGCACAGAAAATCATGTGGGGGATGGGGAAATGTAGGGCACAACCAGGCACCTCCCCACATCTCTCCAGCCTCCTTGCAACAAACAAGAGACCCCACTTGGAAGGGGGTTGGGCCCTCAGCCTGCAGGAAGCCGCTGCCTTGAGCCCCCTTGCCTCAGCCCAGCCCCCCCCCCCTCTGTGAATCAGCAAGGCCAAGCAACATTTGGGGCCTCCTGGCCTCCCCTGCTGGGCCACCCCTCCCCTGCCTGAATGTGCCAAGGGGAGCCCAGCTACCGCGCCAGGCACAGGGGGCATCCGGTTTGGTCTCTGCAGGGCAGCGTTTCTGCCCTGGAAAACATCACCCTCAGCTCCGCCTGGCCAGCAGGACCTGCTATATCCCAGGGGAGGAAAGGGCCCCCTGGCCCTCCAGCGGAGCCCAGGCCCCTTGGGCCCCTCCCCCACTCAGGGGGAGGACAAGCAGCCGGAACCTGCACCAGCTGCTTCGGGGTGGGAAGCCAAGGGGCTGCAGCTTGGGCACACTGCAGGAGGCCTCCATTCACACAGCCTCCTTCATCATCTTCAGCAAGGGCACATTTTCTCTGAAGAAACACAACACACCCCCAGACATCTGCAGGAGAGGCCCCCAGACAAGGAGGTCTTCCCTGCAGTGGGTGCAGAGGGAGAGAGAAAGAGAGAGAGATGGTGCCAGATGCGTCAGGCTATAACCCCACCTCCCCACACGATGCTCAATGTGCCACTTATGGGGGAAAGTCCTAGGAAGGACACACAGCATGTCCTCCAGTGGGCAGCAATGGTGCCTGTTTATTCTTATCCAATGAAAGGCACGTTCAGTCCTGCATGTTTTGCTAAGAACCTCCCAGTTACGTGTTCTTAATATTTAATATATTCCACAGAAAATCTACACCAAGAAGACCAAAAGTGGGTCCTCCCACCACCACCACCAAGAAATGAAGGTGGAGAGGACTCAGGTGGCACATGCAACCTGAAGCAAAAGTGGGGTGGGGGGGCTAAGCAACTCCCCCTCCCCCACAGCCTTCGGAATGGAACTGGCCGCAGCAGCCCCTCCAAATCCCCCCTCCCCCCAACTCAGCCAGCCAGCCGGGGACTCACCTGCGGGCTGCCAGCTCCGAATCCGAGGCTGGGGGTGGACGGTCCAGACATGGCATGAGGCCCCATCGGGGAGCTGATGACGGAGAAGGGCGGCCCCATGCCGTTGATGGGCGAGTGGAGCTGGCCGGGTGACCCCAAGGGGCCCCCGAGGCTGGGCCCCATGGAGGGGTGGAGGGCAGGCGTGGCCATAGGGCCCCCCCGGCCGGCCGGAGAACTTAAGGAAGTCGAATTCACTTGGACGGAAAAATCTGTCGAGCAAAGAAAGGAAGCCCGTTGAGAAGGGGGGCGTTTCCGAGGCTCCCACCTTCCGACCCCAAACACCCTCCTCTCAAACCGGAAGGAAAGAGGAGTCCGTGGCGTGTTAGAGAGGCCTATTTTTGCAATGGGGGGAGAGGCTCAGTGTAGCAACGTGGGGCACAGAAGCATCAGAGGCCACAACAGGCCTCATAATCAAGAATGCCATGAAAACCTCTTTCACCACAATTTCTCCCCAATTTCACCCTTTGCACATTCTGAGAGGTTCCATCCATGTTCTTGGCGGTGGGGCCCAATGCAGGAACCACGCGTGAAGCTCCAGCAGGAGGCCAGCGTTTCCTGACCCTCAGCCCATCTGGGGGGGGGGTGAAAATGGCCCCCTGGGAAGGGAGTGAAACCCAAAGGAGAATCCCAGTATCCCAGTCGTCTCCATTCAGAGCACCCAGGCCTCGCTCCGATTCAGTTAGCTCAGGCTATGTATAGGGAGACATGCATTTCGACGGGGGGGGGGGGCTGATTCCCTAGGCCAGCTCCACCTGCCTCCGCCCCACGCAACTAAAAGCTGCTGGGTACCTTTCAGGGGTTCAAAACATCCAGCCTCAGTATGTAACACACACATACACCAACGCACACCCACAGAGGACAGAGCCTGGGCACCTGGGGCTTGGGGGGAGCTGGTTTGGGTCGACAGTCCAGGCTCAGCTGAAGGAGCATGTGGGGCGGGGGTGGGGTGGTCTTCACAGGCATAAAGAACACCCACCCATCCCAAGATGAGCCTGTAAAGGCACACACAGAGACACACTGCATCGGGGCCTGACATTTTGCCTGCCTGCTGTTTTGTGCTGATGGGCCTCCAGGGAGGCATCCAGGGTGGGGGTGGCTGGTGACCAAGGGAGGAGCCGGCCGTCTTGACTGTGACCCACATCAGCCCAGAGCAGCAGCAATGGTCCCCCCACGCCCCCACCGACACCCACATGTCAGCCCCGCTGCAGGGGCATCAGTGAGGATGTGTAGAAATAGAGAGCATTTGTAGAGCATCTCCCCTTCCAACATTGGGGGGGGCAGTGTGGCCACGATCCGTTGGGTCATCTCTGACATGGTGCAAGAATCTCCCTCTGCAGCTGCAGAGCATCAGACTAAATGACCTATTTTAAGGCAGGAGGAAAGTCACTTTAACATAGACCAGAAGGCACATCAAAAATTCAGTATTTTAAAAGCATGAACGCAGTAACCAAGCAAATCAGTTCTTCTTTTGGAAATGTCCACTTTCTGCAACCAACACTGTGCTGCGCAGCACGTGAAATTACCAAATTTTTATGCTGCCTTGCAAAATTAAGATCAAATCAAACCACCCACCTGCAACCATTTTCCTAAAAACCCTTTGGGGGAGGGACAATCCAAACCAGGGTCCCATAAGCCCCCCCCCCAGCTGTTCAGGTACAGTCTTCAACTGAGTGGCCAGCAGAACCTCTTGCCAGGGGCACAGAGGCAGCAGCCAGGAGGGCAGGGGGGCAGAGACTGCTCTGGAATGCCCAGCAAAGCCCCTGGTTACATCAATTGCAGCTCCCCAAATGGGAGGGTCAGTGCTGGATTCTCTCCTCCCCACCACAGCACAGGCCTGAGTCACACAACTTACTTAATCAGGTGTGGGGGAGGGGAGGTACAGTGCGTCATGTACCACGCCTGCCAATGCCCGGCCAACTGAACAGCCTGCCTTGCCCTCCTGCCCACCGGGCACATTTAGTGAGGACAAACCCACTGATGGGGGGGGGGGCGACCAAGTGCTGCCCAGTCGGTCCTCTGAGAAAACAAGGTCGAGTTGCAAAGCAGCTGAGAATGCCAACCTCCCTGCCAGACCTGGCACTCGGAGGAAGCTTCTTGGCTGACCGGCTGCCTGTCCAGACCACAGAGGTGGTCCAGACCGCCTGCCTGGCCAGTGGGAAGGGGTGCCCCTCAAGGGAGCCTTGCCATCTTTCCCTGGGCAAGGGCAGCAGAGTGGGCTGCCACGGGGGTGCCCGGTCCAGTGGTAAGAGCAGGAGCTGCCTAGATGAAAGCAGGATTAACCCTGAACCCAAACCTCTACGGATCCGGCTGCTACTTGCTGCTGCTTGCAGCTGGCCCATGTTTGGGCCCCCACCTGCCGCCACCCTCCAGACCACCGGCCCTGCGGTGCTAGTCAGCAAGCAAGAGGGTTGTCCACGGCCACTGTGCCTGCCCCTCCTGCTCAAGGGAAGCGAGAGGAAGCTCGTCTCCGGCCAGCTGGAGGCCCAAAGGCTGGCATCCCATTTCCATCTGCGGAGAAAAGGGCCAGGATGTCCAGGCACAGCAAGGGGCAATTTTGCCTTGTCAGAAGATGGCAACCTCGATGATAAGAGGGTTGGCTTATTTCCAGGAGCCTTCCTGGAGAATAACATCTAGGGCAGAAGCCAGCGAGTCCCGTCTCAGCATGTACGGTTTTGATTGCACGCCCAGGTGTGCCCACCCTCCAACTAAGCAAAGCTCGCATTCACCCACCTGCTTTCTTCCAGCCTTAAGGCAAGGGGGGAGCTTCCCAGGGGTTCAACAGCAGGGCAAATATGGGGAGGGTGCAAACCTTCAGCCCTGGAATGCGATGCGCACCTGGATTACAAGGGGGCGGAAGGGGCCCCTTTCACGGGCATCCTGGGGTTGCGCCTGGGCCCTCGGCCGCCTCACAAATAGCTGCTCTACTGTCCCCAGGTCAGGCTCAATTCCATTCCCCGTGCCCCGGGCCCAGCCCTGGTTGCCCAAAGCAGAGGCCACAGGCAAGCAGGCAGCCCTTCCACCGACTGGGGCCTGAAGCCAAGAGTGACGTGGGCGGCTTATTTTAGGCACAGCTGATGTGTGAACAGCCCCATGGTTGGGTTTCCCTGGGATGCTTCAGGGGCTAGACGTTCTCCGCTTTGCACACGAAGCCACAATAAGCAGAGCAAGTCTGCAACTCAGCCCCTGGAGGAGAGAATGCAGAGCAGGGACGGTTACACGAGAGAGACCATTTCTTTGCCTCCCCTCCAGGGTGGGGATTGGCTTTGCCCCGAAAGAGGGGTGGGTGGGAAAAACCCAGCTTCCCCATCCAACCCCTTCCTGCAAAAAGGGGGTGAGTTTTAAAGGGGGCATCTCTTGGCCTTGCGCAAACTCCCATCAATACGATGTCTCAGAGTTGCAACCATTCATTTAATGACTGTTCAAAGTTACAACAGCACTTACAATTGGTCCTCATGCAACAGTCACAGCATCCTCAGGGTCACCTGATCAAAATTTGGCCATTTGGCAACCGGCCTGTATTGAGGGCAGTTGCGGTGTTCTGGGGACACTTGATTGCCATTTGTGACCTTCCCAGCCAGCTTTTGGCAAGCAAAATCAATTAACAACTGCATGATTCGCTTAACAACTGAAGATAACAGCCGTGGCAAAAAAGTCATAAAATTGGGCTGTGACTCACTTCAGAACCACCTGGCGTTGCAACAGAAAGTCTGGTTCCAATTTGACCCTAGGTCAAGCACTCAAAGGCTCAGAAAGGGAGCATCAACACCGGCTAGTAAACCGGCTAAAAGTGGACATTCCCTTCCTTTGCCAAGAAGGTCTACCCGACACACACGTGTTCAACAGACACCATGTAAACACCACACAGACATTTTGATCGGGGTGGCTAATGAGGAACAGAAGATCAACTGTGTGCTTTCTAGGCGCTGCCCGTTCTGTCCAGGCGCTGTGCCCCTTTTTAGCAAACCTGGGTTCCCAACCTTGATGCTCCAACCAGCCTGGACGAGGAGGCAGTTTCCATCTCTGGCAAAGGGCAACATGCATCCTCAGCGGCTGGGACCCCCAAGGAGCCCCCCCTGCCCACCGTGGGGTGAAAAACAGAGCACCTTGTTTTTGTTCAAATAGAGTTGCCATCACTGAAACCCGTAATGAGATGAAACTCATGACTGGAATGCACTGATGGAAGGATACAAGCCATTCAAAAGAAACAGACCCAACAAAAGAGGAGATGGAGTTGCATTATATATAAAAGATCACTATATCTTTACAGAAATCCACAAAACCAAAACCAAGGATGAAAATCTCCTAGAATCCATATGGGTCAATATAAAAGAAAAAAAGAACGACGCTGCTATAGACGTATACTACAGGCCAGCCAACCAAGCAGAAGAAATAGATGAACTCTTTGCTAAACAACTAACAAATGTATGTAGGAAATATACTACAGTAGCAATGGGAGATTTTAACTACTCTGATACCAACTGGGAGACAAACTCTGGAGCATGTGGGAGATCAAACATATTCCTAACCAACCTAGCTAACAACTGTGTCAACCAAAAGGTAGAAGAGGCAACTAGAGGAAAAGCTATACTAGACTTAATTCTTACAAATAGAGAAGAAGTGATAGAGGGAGTTGAAGTTGCTGGAACTTTAGGCGAGGGTGACCACGTCATATTGGAATTCAATATAATGCAAACATAAGCAATAGAACATAATCCAGCCAGTGTCTTCAAAAGAGCAGATTTTAACGAACTCAGCCTAAGAAAAATTCCATGGATAAAAATCCTAAAGGGGAAAACAACTCAAGAACCATGGAAAACTCTGAAAAATATGATCATAAAAGCCCAGTCCAGCACAATACCAGTGAAAAAGAAAGAAATCCAAGAAGGAACCAGCATGGTTGCACAAAGATCTCTCTGATAAACTGAAAGACAAAAAGGATAAGTACAAAAAATGGAAAGAAGGACATATAACTAAGTCAGAATATCAGCAGATAGCCCAAATATGCAAAGATGAAGCCAGGAAAACCAAGGCTCAGAATAAACAAAGGCGTGCAACAAAAATAAAAATTAAGATAAGCAAGAAAATGTTTAGAGAACGCCTATCTGATCTTGACAAATATAAATCATTGGGATCTGACGGTTTATCAGATCCCAGAGTTCTGAAGGAGCTGTCAGATGTTATCCCTGAACCATTGCACCATATGTTTTAAAAATCCTGGAACACCCTGGAATTACCTGAGGACTGGAAAAGAGCTGATGTAGATCTCATCTTCAAGAAAGGGAAAAAAAACAGACCCAGGAAAATACAGACCAACATCAACACCTGAGAAGATACTGGAAAAGATAATAAACAAATAGATCTGCGAACATCTGGAAACAAAGTTATAACTAAAAGACAGCATGGGCTTGTTAAAAAAAATCATGCCAAACCAGTTTTATTTCATTCTAAAATGACTAAATTAGTAGATAAGCTAAATGCTGTGGACATAGACTTCACCAAGGCATTCGACGAAGTAGACCACAACCTACATCTTGGTAAACTACAAAAATGTGAGATAGATAGCATCACCACCAGATGGATTTGTAACTGGCTGACAAACTATACTCAGCCAGTTGTCCTTAGCGGTATTACATCTACATGGAGGGAAGTAAGCAGTGGGGTACCACAAGGTTCCATCCTAGGCCCAGCACTCTTCAATATCTTCATCAATGACTTAGATGAGAGAATAGAAGGGGAACTCATCACATTTTCAGATGACACCAAACTGGCAGGAATAGCCGACACCCCAGAAGACAAGCTCGGGATCCAAAAAGATCTTGACAGACTTGAACAATGGATCCTATCCAACAAAATGAGTTCTAATGTGGAGAAAAGCAAGGTTTTACACCTAAGCAGGAAAAACCAAAAGTACAAGTAGAGATTAGGCAAAACCTGGCTCAAAAACAGTAATTGTGAGAAGGACCTTGGAGTCCTAGTGGACGATCACTTAAACATGAGCCAGCTGCGTGTGGCAGCAGCCAAAAAAGCTAATACAATCCTTGGTTGTATAAACAGAGGCACGGGATCAAAATCACTTTGAGGCCATCCAGTCCACCCCCTCTTTGGTGCAGGACTCCAAATTGAAGCATCCCCAAGAAATGAACTTCTGCCCAAGGTCCATGGCTCCACTTTCCTGCTACGTGACACTATTTACTAACGTCCCACAGAGTTCACCTTCCTGTAGCCCAGTGGTTCTCAACCTGTGGGTCGGGACCCCATTTGGGGTCGAACGACCATTTCACGGGGGTCGCCAAACAACGCAGTCCGCCATTTTCCCCCCCTTTTCCTTAGCTGTGCTCCTCCCTTTTATTCTATTGGCTTTTGAAAGCCAATAGAACAGACTCTCTTGAATAGAGTCTAATTCTATTGGCTTTCCAAAGACAATAGGAATTGTCCAGGCTGTCTCTGCCCTGCTGAGCCCGCCAAAAGTCCCATTCTGCAAACGGTGCTGCACCCGTTGAGTAGTCCTCGACTTACGACCGGTTGGGGGGTCGCGGCATTAAAAAGGTTGAGAACCACTGCTGTAGCCAAATCCTTCTTCCGGTTTCTGCACCCCAGAGCCAAACAGCAGTTCCTGACATTTTGGGTGATCATCACCACTCAGCCTACCTGGTTCCTTCGACCTTTCTCTTGAGGGCCTTGGAATCCCTGGATGACCCGTGCTTGACCCCCCCTCCCAGCACAGGCTCTGAGGCTGCCCAGGAGCTGCTTGGACATGGCTGCCCCTCACTTCCAGAGCCGCTTTGTTTGAGGGGCAGCCAGGCCAGTTTCTCGCCCTCTGGAAGCCCAATTTTTGCTGCCTTGGAAGGAGAGTCGAGGCCCAGCCAAGCCAGCTTTGGAGGCTTCTTGGGGGTCTTTGGAACCAAGCAGGAGCCCAGTGAGAAGAAGGAGCTCTGGTGAGCAACAAGTTGGGAGGCTTCACAATCTGGATTTCCTGTTTCACATGAGCCACCCGAATATGCTGAGCACCAAATGGACATGGTTTTCCCCCCACTCTAAACGGGGGTGAAAGCTAATGATGAAATAAAAGAAGATAAAATTAAGACACGCCAAGGAATTCAGTTGTGACTTTGCAGCTCCTTCCTCAAGTCAACTTTGCAGAAATATCGGCAACAGTAATCAATAAGGAGAAATGCTGAAGCTCAAATCCCATCACTGCTCGCTTTGGGATGGGGTGGCCACCACAGCTGCAGGACACTCTGGAAATGACCCAATAGCCCCCTTCACCTCAGGAAGGTGAGACTTGCTCTGAACTGACCGTCCAGAAGGGGAGGACGGGCCCGGGCGGCAGGTCGCAGCCTCCAAATTGCAGCAACGGCACCTGAATGGAAATGGCCTAATGGTCCCTCGGGAGGGAGGAGCTGAACTTCGACCCCAGAGGAAGCCGGGAAGGGCTGGGCGGGCAGGGCATGAAGTCCAAGGTCTGTTTGCTGAGGCTGGAAACGGGCAGGAGAGCAAGAGCCATTCTGGGAAGCTTTGAGAAGTTGGTGGGAGGGCGAGGGCAATGCTGGAGAGATGCCAGCCCCCAGACGGTGCCACACTCGGCCCCCTTTTGGCCCCTTCCTTCCTCTGTGCAGCCCTGGATAGTCGGAGCGCCCCAGCAGGACCGAGCTGTGAAAAGAAGCAGCTGCCTTTTTCTAGCACCGCTTGGGACTTAGCAGCCCTTCCCCCACCAGAAAATGTTAATCTGAAGCATCGGAGGAAAATTTCCAGAAATTCTTTGCAAGAGCAGCCAAGGTGGGAATAAAGAGTAACTCGTGTCTTTCATCCCTCCCACTCAACTTGCTTGAGTCTAACGCAGTGATTCTCCACCTGTGGGTCGGGACCCCATTTGGGGTCGAACGACCATTTCACGGGGGTCGCCAAACAAGGCTGTCCGCCATTTTTTCCCCCTTTTCTTTGGCCACGCCCCTGGCACCCGGTGATGTATAAGGGGTTGGGGGTCACCACAACATGGGGAACTGTATTATGGGGTCGCAGCATTAGAAAGGTTGAGAACCACTGGTCTAACGTCTGCAATCACAAGCCTCAAATAAGAGGACGGAAGTTGTTTCCCCATGGATGCCTTTGAGGGATCCCACCAGGATCTCCATCCTCGGCCTTGCTGGGTCCCTGCCATCAAAGGGGAAGGGAGGGGGGAGGCATTTGGGGGCAACCCACACCTGGGTATGAAATGGTGGGAAATGGGGAGGGGGAAGGGACAACGGAAGAAGATCAGATCTCCACCAAATCAGCTTGTGCCAAGATCTTCAAGACCATTTGCCCTGAAAATGGAAGGTTGCCAGTTTGACATCTCAAGAGTTCCTCAAAACATCACACTGGCATCACATTGGCTGGCTGGAGAGGGGGGAACTGGTCATGGGAGTGGGATTGGGAGTTGGAAAGAATAGCTTTGTATTTTGCACGGGAACACCAGATTCTTCCTGACTTTGCTACAGCCAGTTTCTTTCAGTAACAGTTCCTCTGCTTCAATTAAATGCAGTCACGCGTCTTGCTTTCCCGAGAGAGCAAACTGGGGCAGGTCTGACACTTCTTTATCTGAGTTCCCCGGTTTACAGTATCAGCAGAACCGTCAAAGAAACCACCTCAATTACCAAGCACATCCTGGATCATAGATCGGGGCTACCTCTTGAGATCTCAGAGAGAGCGCATAAAGGCATTGGGGGGCTGGGGGGGGCAGGGACATCCTGCACACGGCCAGACGCTGCAGGCAGACAAAGACAGACAGGCCTCGGTGGATGAGAAGCTGAAGTTCAAAATAGGAATGGGACAAGCGATAACGGCTGTTCCTCCCAGCATTGAAAACGGAGGATCGGGTGGCCTCGTTTCAATTTCTGAGACTCACACAAGCTGCTTGGCAGGCAGAAACAGGCACCTGAGCCAGGGCAGTTGCTACGTTTGCAATCGACTCCAGCAGTGGACAGTTGCCCAAAGAGGCCTGGATGAGAACCCCATTGGAGACGGGCATTTTAAGGGCTAACTCAGTGCCTGAATTACCGGAAAAGCTTAAACCAGAGGTCCCCAACCTTCTGGGCACCAGGGACGGGTTCCATGGAGAGAGGTATTTCCACGGACCGGAGAGTGTGTGGTTTTGTGTGCTGCATCCCAAGGATGGGGCTTTGCTTGTTTGTGCAGACCGGTTGCTGGCATGCCGCAGCCCAGTACCAGTCCACTGACCAGGGGTTGGGGACCCCTGGCTTAAGCATTCAGTTTTATTCTTGAAGGATGCAAGATATCTGAAACACCTGACATTTTTGGCCTGTTTATTTCTTGCACCCATGATCTACTCTATGTGAAGATGACAGAGACACCTTCACCATCCCCACTAATAAACCTGGCGGTTTCTGGCTACTGGAGATTTACTACTAGAAAACTGTATCCCAGGCGGGGCCTGATCTGACCATACAAATAATTTATTTCTCTTTTTACTCTACCCCCTCCCAGCTGCACCCTACTGCATGTGAGAAAAAAAGATGTCTTGTTTTCTTCCCAGCTGTTTGGACATTTCCTCCTCTTCCATTTTTTGCAAGGAAGCCAGCTGGGAAGGGTTGGACCGTCACCTCTGATCCCAAGGGATGTGTCCTTCCACCCCCCTCGCTTCCCCTCTTGGCTCCAGGCCTAATTGGGAAGGAGGAAATCCTCTAATCGGGCTGGCGGAGTTGGTGGTCTCGGGCAACGACCAGGCAGCCAGTAGAAACAGAGCAGAGATTCCCTGAACTGGATTTTTCCCCCGTGGGAACCGGCAGCCCAGCGTCCGCTCTCTGCCAGCTGCCAAAATTCTTGCCACACTTAAGTCACGTGCTTTGCCTTTGCTCCAGAGCCCGGCAGGCTTTCTCAGCCAGGAGGAAAGGAGCAGGGCAGGCAGAGCCACAGCGGCCACCGCAAAGTGCTCTCCATCCCAGGACCAGGAAGCGAGGGCTCAGATTGACAGCATCGATCTGGAGAGGTCAAAGATGCAGCGGGATAATTCCCACAAGGCTTCGCTTTCAAATGTGGCGGAGAGGCTCCCTCCATCTATGGCAGTGGTTCTCAACCTTTTTAATGCCGCGACCCCAACCGGTCATAAGTCGAGGACTACTCAACCGGTCGTAAGTCGAGGACGACTCAACTGGTGCAGCGCCGTTTGCAGAATGGGACTTTTGGCGGGCTCAGCAGGGCAGAGACAGCCCGGACCATTCCTATTGGCTTTGGAAAGCCAATCGAATTAGACTCTATTCAAGAGAGTCTATTCTATTGGCTTTCAAAAGCCAATAGAATAAAAGGGAGTAGCACAGATAAGGAAAAGGGGGAAAAAATGGCGGACTGCGTTGTTTGGCGACCCCCGTGAAATGGTCGTTCGACCCCAAATGGGGTCCCGACCCACAGGCTGAGAACCACTACTCTATGGCACTTGGGCGATGCAGGGGTGGCAGTCTGTCTCTTTGGGGAAGGGGCTGCCTGCCTCTCTCCTTGATTTGAAAATGGCTAGCTCCTTTTCCAAATGCAGGTGAGCAGAAATTCTCCCGAGAGAGTGAAATTGTGGCACTTGTCCCCCCAACTCTGCCCCTGACCTGCAGGACGCAAGTCCATAATTCCCAGGATGCCTGAGTGAGGATGTGGCTGCACGAGGTTTGGTTTGGGGGCATCCCTGTTTATTTCTTGAATGTACGCACAATCAACTCCACACACGCTTGTTACAGCCTACAACGAAAACTGAACTGCCCCGAGGTGGCTAAGCAACAAAAGCGCTCATCACAAGTTCAACAATGCTCAGTGCAAGCACAATGACATTAGACTCCCCTGGGCAGTGCACACCAACCAAGTGGCATTTTGACATAAATAAATTACGATGTGCATCACTCCCTCCATTTTACAGTCAGACCACAATTTGCTAAGATTAAGGATATTAATTGGGGGGGGGGAACAGAGTTCCAGAGGACTGACCCATCTCCATCCCGCCTCTTTTGCAAAACCCGAAGCCAGAAAAGCAGAGGGCTCTTGCCCCCACCCCGGGACCCCTGCCACCCCAGAAGCCTCAGCTCCTTCCCCTAGAACAGGCCTCCGTGTTGAGAGGGAGGCAGTGGCTATATTCACCGGGGGGGGGGCAGGGGGAGGGTCCTTCTTTTGCACCACCTGCCTCCCGGTGGCCATTCCCCCCTTCCACTACACCAGTGTTTCCCAAACTTGACAATTTTAAGGCATGAGGACTTCAACTCCCAGAATTCCACAGCCAGCGTTGCTGGCTGTGGAATTCTGGGAGTTGAAGTCCTCATGCCTTAAAATTGTCAAGTTTGGGAAACACTGCATTACACAAAAGGGATTTCTCTGGGCTTGCAAGGTCCCTGCACGGAGAAGGCGACAGAGCACCAGGCTTGAAGACACCACGCAGGCCAGGAGGATGGGCAGGTGGGCGGAAGCCGCCTGAAGATGGGGCTGAGGGAAATCAGGAAAAGGGAGAGAAGGAGGCAGTCCAGGCAGGAGACAACCTGGATCCGATCCCCCGGCCCTGCCCTGTGTCCAGCCAGGAGCAGCTGAAGACTCTGGTTCTCTAGGCTGCACCTGGAGGTTCCACCATGCCAAAACCCCAGATCCACCTTCTTCTCTGAGAGCCTGTCCCATCTGCCTCAAGCGCTCTCAGCTGGGGGTCTTCACCATGTCTTCCGCCAATGACACCCCCCCCCCCGATCTCCCGTGGGAATTCTTTCAGCTGCACTGGGTGAAAAAGACCCTGAGACCAAAGGGAAAGGGGGACGGCGTCTCTCTTTGCTCCTGCTAACCGACCAGGCTGCTTTCTGCTCCGGACTGAAAGACTCAAATGACAAGAAAGTCCGCAAGAAGGGAAAATCTCTGTCCTGGTTTCATGTCTAGAGCTGGAGAGAGACGTTCTCCTGCATTCGGCCACTTCCCTTTCCCTTTCCGACCAGAGGCCCCTCTTGTTTTAGCTCCTTTCGGGAGATAAGCGAATTTGGGTGGCCGAGCGCTGGGCTGGGTGGTGTGATTGTGTGTGTGCATGTATTTGCCTGTGGGAACATCCTCCCTTCCTCTCAAAATAGCCTGAGCAGGAACCCTGCTCTTTATGGCCTGACGGGGGTTTTCTGGTGCCTTTTCCCAAGAGAGAGGCAGCTGACCTAGAGAACCCCCTCACTGCCCCCCACTCCCCACCCCATACCAAAGCTTTCCTGCCAGTGCAACGCTCCCACTTTTCTCCACTGCATCTCCTGTGAAGGCTACACAGAAGAGCAGATGGAGTTTGGTCGCAAAGAAAGCCATCGGGCTCCCCGACCCCCACCCCATTCCCTTCAACGCCTCCCATGGCTGTGAACGTGTGGGGAGAAGTGCTCTCGCTTCAAAGAGCCGCCCTCTCCCGCAGCATTCCTGGGCTTCTGAAGGCAACCAAGGTGGGAGCATGCTGGGAAGTCCCAGGGGGGCTGCGGGGCCAGTTTGGGGTGGCAGGCCTGGGTCGCACCCCTGGCCGAAAGATGTGGGGAAGATGACTGGTTGGCAAAGGCTGCCTGTGCCTCTGAATCTCTGAACCACTTATGTGCACGCTTGTGGAGGGGGAATCCTGTGTGTGAGAGTTAATTTGCCTCTGAATAAAACCTGTGGCTGGATCTCTGGGTAGGTGCATGGCTCAGTCTGAGTCAGCGCTGGGTTGACGTGCCAGGATGGGCCCCTTGCAGGCACTCCCGATTCGGCCCACTCGGGCTCTGTCCTCCGTGCTCTGGTGGAGAGAGGCAGCCATGCAGGGCTCCCCTCTTGGCCTTGGGGGCTGATGCCCGTCTGAGGCTGGAAGCTTCCAAGAAGCTATAAGGCGCGCACGCACAAACACACACACTCCTTGCTCACTAACAAGTACAGATACTCCTCAACTTACAACCACAGCTGAGCCCAACATTGCTCTTAAGTGAGACATTTAACAACATTTTACAACTTTTCTTGCCACAGTTAAGTGAATCGTTGCAATTGTTAACTTAGTAACATGGTTGTTAAGTGAAGCTGGCTTCCCCATTGATTTTGCTTGTCAGAATGTTGCAGAGGGGGATCACGTGACCCTGGGATACTGCGACCGTCATAAATATGGATCAGTTGTCAAGTGTCTGAATTTTGATCATGTGACCTTGGGGATGCTGCAAGGGTCGTGTGAAAAACAGTCATGTCACTTTTTTTCAGTGCCGTTGTAACTTTGAATGGTCACTAAATGAACTGTTCTAAATTGAGGATTGCTTGTATCACGGGGCCCAGGGCTGACAAACTGATCTACCCACGTTGGAGAAATCAACTTCCCATTGGGAGCCAGAAAAGCAGCTGGACAGGTGAACTGGGGGGGGGGAGGTGGCTCCCGTTTGGATTCATGCTTAAAAAGGTTGGTATGGATGGCCTCAAGGGCTCCTTCCAGCTCAAATCCTCAGCAGATTAGTGGCAGGAAAGTGGGGATCTGTGCCAGGTGGGGGGGGGGAATTGCTGAGCATCTTCTGGGAGTCCATGGCCCAAATCCCCTGAATTTGGAATTTATCTGTTTGATCTGTTTATAAAACTAAGAGTTTTATTAAACAGCTGGAAGCCCTTTGTGGACTTTTTGCTGAAAATGGGGTGAGGGGAAATAAGCTGGTGACTTTTGGATTTATAGATTTAAAAGGTTGAATCAGGGACGGAGGGCAACTATGTAATGTCAGAGCAAGCTTCAAGTTTGCTTGTAACTGCTGTAATGAACAGAGGTCACTTCTTTAATTATTCTTTCCTATCTCTATGGCCTTTCACAGTTATTCTTTTCAGCTTTTTTTAAAAAAATCTGTTACTTAATTTTTATTCTATATTTGTTTTTATTCTTGTAAAAATCTTCAATAAAAATCACATTGAAGAGAGAGAGAGAGAGAATGCACACACACACACACACACACTGGGCACTTCATCTGTCCTCCCCCCCCCCCGCGCATGTGCCCCCCTCCTTCTCCGAGGGCAGGGAGACGGTCAGGCCCTTCCCCAGCAACCGCTTAGAAGTTCCTCTTCACCGAAATTCTGCCTCTCTCTTGCGAGGTGGGGAATCCGTAAAATCCCACTTCCTCCCCTCTCCCCGTACACAGCGAGGTGTCTGCTTTGGGGTCTTTCCTGGGCTGCAGGCAGCTTCCTTTGGGGCTATCTCAGAATGGGCGGCCTGCTTTTGCCACTGACGGCTCATCCTTCCAGAAAGCCCCTCCCTTTCTTCACAGCCCTCCCTCCCCCCCAGCCTCAACCCTCCCCCCCCACACAAATCCCCTGCAGCACTACCGAATGAGTTGGTGGCTAGACCTGTTCTGGGATACCAGGATTTCTTACTTCCTTCCCCAAACATAATTGCAAGCTTTGACAAGGACGCCTCGTGTTGAATTGCACAAGGGCAGCCCGTTGCGCCAGGACCCGTCCCACGGGCACAGCGGGAGGAACCGCCTGCTCTGCTCTGCTCTGCTCAGGGTGGGAATAGAGCCCACAAGTGGAGGGGGCCAACCCAGGGAAATAATCCCGTCCCTGGCAGGGCAGAGAGGGGAGAAAGGCTGGTTCCAAGTGAGCTCATGGGCAGGCCAGAGACCTGCCAAAGGTGGTTCATGGCCCTCTTGGTCAGCTCTCCCTAACTGCCCCGTTTGCTCTGCTTGCAGTTCTCTCTATTTGGAGCATTTGGACGGCAGGCAGCAGACGCTGATCTCTCGTGCTCCAAGCACTTCCGCTTCCTTAAAAACAAAGACATTGAAGAACTGAACTGGCAAATGTGGCATCTTGCTTAAAGAAGAAAAAAGGCCCACACCGGGAGGCAGTTGTCCACATCCAAGCCAAGGTGCCAAGGGGGAGTGCCCTCCCACTGCCACAAGGCTGGGCTCCCAGAAGAGAGAGGAGGCCTGGAGGTCCTGGATCCGGGCATCCCGTGGGCTGCCCAGGCACAGAGGCCTCGGGAGGACAGGAAAGGACGGGAAACATCACACGGGTGAATTCATCCAGGGAGGGGCTCCAATTTTGGTCTGGGGAGCAAAGCAGGCATTTCCTAGTTTGGATGCAACCCCCAACCAATCTCTGACAAAGATCCGGGATGTGTGCGAGGAGAGGCAGGCAGGGCTGGCCATCGCAACTTCCCCAGCTGGCAGGACGGCCTGTCCGGCTGTGCTTCTCCGGAGCAGCTCTAAGGAAGAGTGGAACGGCTCTTCCCTGATCTGGGAAAGAAGCCTTAGACTCAGAGTCAGTCAACCCTCGACCTCTTTGCTCTAATCTTGCTCCAGATACCATTTTACCCACCCAGCTATCTCCATCCCGTCTGAGTGTATGTTATTTTCTTACAGCATTATTCTGTCCCTTCCAGTCCATTTCTCCAATTTGCTAACAAACAGAGCCACCCCAATGTTCCTTCCGTAAGCAGCATTGTGCAAGATGCAGAAAAGGTGCACCGTCTCTGCCTGCCTCCTTCGGGCCCCCCTGATGAAGGCAGCTGCAGTCACACTCACGAGCCCTGCCAATTTGGGGCAGGAAAGAGAAGGGAGGATCTTGGCTAGGGTCGATGTGGAAGGTCTAGGAAGCCTCCTGTTGTCCAGGCTGATTCCTGTATCCAAGACCAGCAACCGAGAGAAACCATAATAGAATTGAATTCAGAACTGAAAGGGCCAGTGGGCACCCGCAGCAAAGCGGCCCATCCTGCCCTGGGTCCTGAGCCATATTGTGCCAGTCAGGACAGGGCAAGGGCTTCCATCTGGCAGCTAGCCGAGCCAGAGGTTGCCAGTGGGTCTTGCGCTCAGTAGCTGATCCCTGTGCAAACTCGCTTGCTTTATAGTTGAGCTGCTTACAACCGCAGACCAGAACATCTTGAAAGTTAAACTACTCTAAGTGCTCTCTCCAGAAGGAGCCCATAAATATTCCTGCCTGTGACCATCAGCAACCTTTGCCCCTCCCTTTTGCACGTTCTGCTCCAAGGAAACGACATTCCGAGGAAGCCTGAAACACAACAGCACACGCCTACCCATTCCCCCTGCCGTTGCCCTCACCTGCCGCCTTAACACACTTCCTCTCCAATCACTCCTACAACTGCCCCAAAGGCGTTTCTGGTTGCCCCCTTTTATGCCAAGGGCTGGGCCACAGCCCTTCTCACCGGAGCAACTCACTGGGAAAAATCCTTCAGCAGCTCAGAAAGGGCAGCGCCAATGCTCTCCGCAAGAGGAAGGAAGGGGGGGCTGGGCATCCTGCTGCAACCACCGAGGGACAGCCGAGGGTTCCCGAGGGAAGGAGCAGGCTCTCCCGCTCAGAGAGCAGAGCTGGTCTCAGAGAGATGCATTTGGTGGGATTGAGTCTTGTGCAATACTGCATAATGTGCCATAAAAACTGGGCATGGTTCAGGAGCTGCAGGAGCCCCTTCATTGGTTTGCCTTCTTAGACATGGGGGAATTCTTTGCCTGGCCACCCTTTTCCCACCAGCCTCTCGTGGTGACGGTGCCTCCAAACACTGTTCAAAAGTCCACATCTGCTGCCTCTAAAATGAGAGGGATTCCAGGTTTACAGGTTTCAAAAAAGTCTTTCAGAAATACTTTAAAAACATTAGACAGACAGACACACACACACACACACACACACAGATTGTAGGGAACTGTTACTTGTCAGTGAATCGCCCAATGCCATCCATGCTTATAAAGGCCGGGGCTGCTCGCGCATGTGGGGAAGGGCCCCTTCCATAAGGAATTTCTTTGCAGCAGGAGAAGTGCTGGGGGGGGGGCTCTGACCAGCAAGTGCCCCCCACCGGACTGGGCTTTTTTGGGCCAACCTCAGAGGAAGACAGGCAGATGAGGCTGTCCCAAGGGCAGCTGGCAG
This sequence comes from Crotalus tigris, assembly GCF_016545835.1. Classification (NCBI taxonomy): domain Eukaryota; kingdom Metazoa; phylum Chordata; class Lepidosauria; order Squamata; family Viperidae; genus Crotalus; species Crotalus tigris. The sequence goes on from NW_024096844.1 coordinate 292,538, forward strand.
AAAACCAAATATTCTGAACATGTTTATATGGTAAGATGTTTATAGAGTGAAAGTTAATGTATCCGGACTGCACAACATTACTCTAACAGGCCAATTGGGGGGGGGACATTTCAACATCAATTTCATGCCAAGAGCAGCTTCTCCTGAGAAAAAGGCTGGGTAGAGAAAGTGGGTCTCAGAATTGATTTAAAAGCCAAGCACCTCTTGAGGAACAATGGCTGAGCGTGGGCGTCCAAGAACACACACACACACACATGCTATGAACCCAGCATCATGGATGCAAGGTGGACTCTGGCCAGGATGGGGAGCAGAGAAGACCAACCTCCTGGCCACAAGTTCTTGAGATCTTTCAGGTCTCAGCCAGGCTTGGAACCCAAGTAGGGCCAGCTCTTCCCTGGGCCTGGACTGTCAGGAAATTTGGAGGCCAAGCATCGGATCGAGGGCCAAAAAGGCGGTTGCAGAAGACAACAACCACAAACTGCTTTGGCCAAGCTCGGCTGAAGAGGAGGTCCCCTCCCAGTCCCAGAAGTGCCCCATGCAGCAGGACAGGAGGCGCTCTGCAGCCTCAGGCCCCTCCCCCAGGCACTCAGCACCCACTCCTCCTTCAGGCAGCCCCACTGGGAGGGTCAGCAGCTGTCCCTCTGGCGCTCCTCTGGGCAGACCCTGAGCCTCACCTGGCCCAGGTGGCCTCCGCAGCCCAAAGGGCAAGAGCTGGTGCCCAGAACCACCACTGCCTACAGCCCACGGGGGAGGGGGGGAGCATACAAAACAAAACCTAGAAGGGGAAGATGCCCCACGGGTGCAAACACTGCTTGCGCACGGCTTCTGGCGGGGTGGGGGGACGGCAAGGCATCGTCGCTAAGCACGGCAGTGGGCAGAGGCTTCCCATTTTGACCTCTCCCCACTGCCATAGCCTCTGCACCGGGACTCCGGCCTAAAACCGAACAGGGCGTTTGGCTGCTGCCCCCCACCCTGCACCTGATCCAGCTGGCCTGATGCCAAACGGGCAGTTCAGCTGTCCCCCACTGCATGCCACCACTGTTCGCCCACACACACCGCCAGCAGCTGCACTTACCACCAATGCCCTGCACCCCCCCCGCACCACCAGAAGCCATGCGCAAGCAGCGTTTGCCTGCCACCGTCACCTTGGCAGATCTTACTCTCTCCCATAACTTGTCACCAATCGCAGCCCCCTCAGTCACCCTTCCCAGCACCATTGTTGCCGCCTGCCACCCGACTGACTGCCGGCTTCTTGTCCCGTGGAGCAAAACACCCGGGACCAACGGCGTCTGGGCCGGGGCGAAGGGCCAGGGGCCCGTTGCCCAGAGAGAATGGCCGGGGCAGGGCCAGCGGGGGAAGAAAGCTGGCTGGGAATGGGCCGAGGCAGCTGGCTGGAGGCGACGTGGGCGCGCGGCCAATGGTGGGAGCCTAAAGGTCCCAGACCGTGTGGGAAGCTGCTTCTGAAACCCCTGAAGCAAGGAGGGGCCTCTCCCCCCACCCCCCTCGAAGAGCAGAACCAGATTCAAGCAAAGGAGGGGAAAACACCACATCTACCGCATGCTCTTTTCTTGGCACACAATCTGGATTCCTTAACTCCGGAAAATACTCGGAAAATCTTGCTTTCTTCCTTTTAGGATAGCTCTGGCTTTCCTGGCCCAGGAGGTGGTCACTGGGGCTGGAGGACAGAACCCCACATTGTGCCCTGGCTGTGGGCATTTCTCCCCTCCTGCTCAATCTGCACACTTCATCTCGTGTTGCTTTTGCTGCACGTTTCATGCAAGCGGGTGCGCATGATTTAAAATCTAGTTATTTAAAATCTATTCCATAAACTGCCACGAGCAATTTCTGAATGAGCACATAAATAATTTATGTTACTCGAAATTTTCCATGATTCTCTGATCTTTTCATATTTTCTCAGAAACTTTCCTGAAATTCATGAAAACTTTACTAGGACACCAACGAGAAGTTCTAAAACTCCAAGGAAATGAAGCTGCCGGCTACAAGCACCCAGGGTGGACTATGATTCCCCCAGCTCTGCCCTCAGGTAAGAGGGTCTTCGGGCCTTCTCTAGCCAACACAGACCCCAGACCCGAGTCCCGGTGGGTGGCCCGTCCTCCATTCAGGGAAAGGTCTGCTGCAACCCCCTTTTTTTTCTCATGCTCCCAGTTTGGCCCCGGCCTCTGGCGCCAGGCTTGTTGACTTTGCCGCACAATGCCTGGGTCAAAAGCAGTCTGTTTGTTTGTCCTTCTAATGCTCGCCATGTGACAGGAGAAACCCTCAACCATTTCAAGAAAGCAGCCTGATCCGTCCTGTTGACTGTGACTCCCCAGCTCTGCAAGGCTCCTCCGTAGCAGTTGAACTCGGGGCGCCCGACGTCTGGGGCTGGGCTGCGCCTGTGAAGCGCCCCATTTGGATTCCCTCCAGACCAGCCTTTTATGCTCTTCAGCGAAGCTGGTCCTCACACTCGGCCTAATTGTGTGGCCTGGAACCCATCATCCTGGGCAGGCCTGGCGGGAGATCCTCCAGAGCCAGCTGCAAACATCTAGTCAGCTCCCCGATGCCTGCAGAGGTCAGGAAATGCCAATGCTGGTCTTTCATTCAGATCCCAAGGGGCTTGAGGAGAGAGTGCACTTTAAAGGGAGGGAGGCAGCTTCACCCAGATTCATTCCACCCCTTAATTCCAGCAACCTGGAATTAAGGCAAAAGTTCCTAGCAGTGAGGACCATTAACCAGTGGAACAGCTTGCCTCCAGAAATCGTGGGTGCTCCATCACTGGAGGTTTTTAAGAAGAGACTGGACAGCCACTTGTCTGAGACGGTATAGGTTCTCCTGCTTGAGCGGGGGGGGGGCTGGACTAGAAGACCTCCAAGGTCCCTTCCAGCTCTATTCTATTCTATTCAAAGGGGGAGGGGTGACGAGTTCAAAGGGGCTGTTGGCTCTGCAGAGGAAGCAGGACAGGAGGGAGAGGACAACGGTCAGCCTGCAACCTCCATCCATCTCTTGGGGGTCTCAACCTTGGCCAGGCTGAGGAGAAGATAAAAGAAGCAGCCCAAAGACCTTCTCTATTTTTCTCAGCCTCTCGAGAGCCGCTTGGCCAGAGCGAAAGACTCAGAATCACCAGCACAAAACCACTTGAGGAAGCTGGAAGTCTAGAAGAAATTCAATTTCTCTCTCCAACCCTCCTGCCAGTGAAGGGCCAGCTGCTCACCCCTGGAGCTGCAGCACACTCTTGCGTCTCCAGGCACACACAGCCAGCATCGGCCAGGGCAGCCCTGCCATGACATCCACCTCTGCCTGGCTGGCAGACCCACCAGCTGTGCCTGCCCTGCAGAAGAGGGAGGTGGGCAGCGTGCAGGAAGGAGCACCATATATCCCACCTCTCCTCTCCTAGCTGGAGAAGAGTCCGAAGGGACATCGCTCTTCCCCCCCACCCCCACCCTATGCCCAAAGCCGGGAAGCCAAAGGACGCTTAATTTCTGAGGTGCCTTTGCCTTGTCCAGCTGCCCCGTCAGCAGCGTCAGGCCTGGCAAAAACTGTCATAACGGATCGAGCTTTGTGAGGGCGATTAGGACTGTCCTAAGATGCACCTCTCGCCCTGGCTTGAAGGGGGGTTTCTGAATGCATCCACTTCATTTTCGCTTTTGTCCAGAGCAGCGGTTCTCAACCTTTGTGTGACGGCGACCCCCGTCACACGGACACACCGCGCATGTGTGGCGGCGCCCCATGCGCAGCGCACATGCGCGGCGGCAGCGCCCCCTGAGGGGGAAAAATGGCGGATCGCGTTGTTTGGCGACCCCCGTAAAATGGTCGTTCGACCCCAAATGGGGTCGCGACCCATAGGTTGAGAACTGCTGGTCCAGAGGTTGGGCTAACCTGCCCCCATCTGCCCCCCCTGCTGGCTCTCCGTGCCGCCTCAGGGTGGCAGGCCCAGACTGGCAGAGAGACCAGAGACTCACAAGCGCAAAGGATGCCAGCACAGGATCCAGATCCTGCAACAAACCCAGACGGCCACACTTTGCCCTCACAGCCACAGCACCCACTGCGGCATCTCACACCCGAGGTTAGCGGCTCCTTCGCCTGCTCCTCCCCCATCATCCGCCAGCCATGCGCCTCTGGACACAGAACGAATGGGACCAACTTTGGGCAAAAGAATTTAGGATGCCAGGTGGTTATCGGGAGTCGGAAGTTCTTTTACCTCCCGGATAGTCCATTACCGGCCTCAAAGGGGCCACTTTGCAAAAAAAAAATGACAACCCCGTTGCTGAGCAGGAACGGTTTCAACCAACACGCACAATGTTTGCTTTGTAGTGGCACTTGATAAAGAGGGCCAGTTTAATCTAGGGGTGAATGTGTGCCTAGAAAGCGGGAGACGGTGAATTCTAGTCCCGCTCTGGCATGAAAGCTGGCAGCTGATTGTAACCCGTCTCTTGTGTGACCTGCGTCTGCCTAACTAACCCACCTCTCCCTACCTCAGCCCAAGTGCCACCCTCCCTCCATCCGGTCACCCCAGGCATCTGATGAGCTGCAGGACAATTAACCAGTGGAACACCTTGCCTCCAGAAATCGTGGACGCTCCATCACTGGAGATTTTTAAGAAGAGGCTAGAAAGTAACTTGTCTGAGATGCTATAGGGCAGGTTCTCCTGCTTAAGTGGGGGGCTGGACTAGAAGACCTCCAAGGTCCCTTCCGGCTCTATTCTATTCTAAAGCTGCCGCTCACAAAAGCAGATGCCTTTTCATGGCGTCCGGGACACAGAAAAGCTGCTGTTAGATTCCTCTGGATCAGTGGTTCTCAACCTTTTTAATGCCACGACCCCCAACCGGTCGTAAATCGAGGACTACTCAACCGGTCTTAAGTTGAGGACTACTCAACCGGTGCAGCACCGTTTGCAGAATGGGACTTTTGGCGGGCTCAGCAGGGCAGAGACAGCCTGGACCATTCCTATTGGCTTTTGAAAGCCAATAGAATTAGACTCTATTCAAGAGAGTCTATTCTATTGGCTTTCAAAAGCCAATAGAATAAAAGGGAGTAGCACAGCTAAGGAAAAAGGGGGAAAAAAATGGCGGACTGCATTGTTTGGCGACCCTCGTGACATGGTCGTTCGACCCCAAATAGGGTCCCGACCCACAGGTGGAGAACTACTGCTCTGGATGCTTTGCCACTATAAAGTATCACATCCCATAATAGAAGAATACAATGAAAACTTTATTGTCACTTTAAATGTACACTATTCAGCATACATTAAAATGAAATTTCGTTGCACTCAACTCTCAAATAAATACCATCATGCATATACCCACATACACACACAGATGTGACACAGAGAAACATCATTGTCTAATTCAAATGTATACATATACATGGCGGGGGAAAAAGAATCCTGCGAATTTACAGGAGGGATGGTATAAGGAATGAAGCTGTTACAGAATCTAGTTATAAATACTTCGAAACCTCCTCCCAGAGGGAGCAACCTGTCTCTGCCCAAGAGCTGCCCCCAAAGAATGACCAAGAGGTTGGGTGGGAACAGCCCCAGAGCAGAGGCGCCAAAGGGCCAGAGAGGATGGGACAAGCCCCCCTGCAGGCCTCCCTCTAGGACTCTTCTGGAGCTAGTAAATCAAATAAGGCCACAGGATGTCCACTACTACTTAGTCTCTACTACAGTGATTCTCAGCCTTGGACTTTAAGATGTGTACACTTCAACTTCCAGAATTCCATAATTACACAAATGTGAAATTTGGACAAGTAGTACCGATTTTATATTGTAGATGAATACCCAGCCTTTACACAGGTCAGCATTAAAATAATAAACACAAAAAGAAAAAGGGAAATGTTTAAAATAATAAACACAAAAAGAAAAAGGGAAATGTTGTGCTGACAAATTCTATGTCAAGGAAGACAGCAGAGTGAACCTAACTCTCTGCAACTTCACTCCATCTAAAGTCTTCCATTCTTAAATATTCACACGGGCAGATGCCTGCAAGGCCTCCCTGGAGCACAGCTCCAAAGCGTTGGAGGAGCAAAAACCCCTGGTCCCAAAACCCCCCCAGGCCAGTCTGCTTTGCAAGCCTCTCCGGATGCTTTGAGGAGCAGGAATTGCCAAGTTCATTCAAAGACAGAATTGGCACAGCCACTGAACAGAGCCTGTCAAGCTAAACCACAAGCGTTCCCGTCCCCAATCCGTGTTGTACCCACAAAATAAGCAACTAATACCAACACGCCACTCTTCACATCAGTAGTTCATACTCTGTGCATTTGTGACTTGAAAAAAAAAAAGAACTTGAGGCTACTAAGAAGGGACTGCAAGCTGCCTTCCTCCCACTGTTTTTAACAGCTCCTCTGCCTGGGACATAAAAGGAGGACCTACCGAGTAACCAGGGGCTTTCCCAAAGGAACACATGCATGGCTGCAGTCACTGCAGTGCCTGAACTGGTGAAGAGATATGGAAGGGGGGGGGCACTGAAGGGAGGGGGCAAAAGGGAAACAGTCCCTCCGCTCTGCAGATTAAGAGTTGCAGCCCCCCCCACTAAGAAGTACACACACCCCTGTCCAATTTCAGTTCCCAGAAACCCCAGAAAAAAATATACCCTAAAAAAAGCCCCCTCTTAAAATCAGCTTCTTGATTATCGGGCCGTTTGTGATCTCTAGCTAGGAATGGCTAAGTTTACTTTGGAGTCCTTCTATTTAAAATATTATTTGTGCTAGGAAAGTAGTGGTTATTATTCTGGGTGCCTCGTTTCTGGGGGCTCCACTTGGTGGAAGAGGAGGCAACACAGGGCTGGCTGTGGGTATGAGCCCCCTCCCCACCCAGGCTGGAGGGGCTGCAGGAGACGCAACCCCAACGGCCAGGAGAACATTAGTGCCCCTTGCAGGCCCGAGGGCAGGTCTCTCCATTGCTCCGCCTTTGCCCTCGGGGACTGGCACAACTGGCACTCGCTTGCCCAGTTCCTCGAGAGGCTGGCAGCTTCTGCTTACCCAGAGAAAGAGGAAGGTGGCTATTTTCCTCCTCGCTTCTGAACTAAGCCTTTGGGCACACCAGGGGATCAGGTGGAGAAAGGGCCAGGGGCATCCTCGTGGGCCTGACCCCCACCCACCCAATCCAGATGCAGGGGCTGCAGCCTTGCAAGAGGGCCACGCACTTCGTCTGGCTGGGAAGAAAGCGCCCCCACCCCCCCCCGAAGGGCTGGGCAGGACAAGCTGGCTGCTCTCCGAGATGGATGGGCACAGGAAGGGGCTCAGGCATCCATCTCACTGATGACCACTCAGCTCAGCCCTGAAAGCCCGGCCCCCTTGCTCCGGGCACCCCAAGTGCAGGGGAGCTTTCCCCGTTTGCTCGCTTGAGTGAGGGGGTCACAAAATGGGTCCCTGTGGCACAAGTTCCAGCCATGGACCCTTAAGTTCCCACCTGGTCTGGGAGGGGGCCTCAGGGGGCCTCTGCTTGGGGGGGGGCATTAAAAAAGGCAGTAAGTCTTGGGGGGGCACCCTGCAGAGACAGCCTGATGATCCAAGCTGTCACTGGCAGGAGAGGGGGGGCTGCCCTCCTTCTCGGGCTGTGGCTCAGACCAGACGGTGCCCCAAAGGGAAACTCAGGGAGGGAGAGACCCCGGCCGTCAATGGCCTGAGGAAGTTGGGGTTTGCCCAGCAAGGCCGAATCGGATCTTCTGTCCCTGACTTGCCCACAAGGGCATTTGAGGGGGCAGAAAAGGGCTGCTGCATCCAGAGAGAACCCCTTGGCTGCTGGGGCTTCTTCCAGGGTTGGGAACCCCGAATCTTCCGGTGCCAAGTCCCAAGGGAAACAGTGGGGCCGAAGGGCAGAGAGCGCCACGCCAGCCCATTTGCCCAACCATCCTCTGGAATGAAAAGGAATCCTCGGAGCAAACAAAAAACTTTCCCAACACAGAAGTAGGGAGAGGAGCTTTGCTGGCAGTTTCAGCTGCCAGCCCCCCAAACACTGGGGATGCTCCCGGCCCCTTTCCAAGGCCCCAGACCAGATCGTGGGCCGGAAATGGGCCACGGGTCTCCCCACAACCAGCTGGGTCAGGAGCAGCAGCAGCAGCAACCGACTGGCCAGGACTGCCAGGCTTCCCAAGGGACCCTGTGTCGCCTGGACACGAACCCCCGGCCACCCCAGCCGAAGGAAGGAGAGATCCACAGACTCCCATGGAACTTTAGGCAACCTCCAGACCACCACAGACAGCCCAGCCACACCTGAGGGGGGGGAGTGGCCAGGAGCAGCCCTGGCACCATCCTGGGCACACACACACAAACCACCAGGTCAGGCTTACAGAAGGGCCCCCCCTCTGCCCGCAGAATCGAGGGGCACCAGGAGGGGGAGGCACCAGCCGCCTCTGCACCAAGGCCAGCCTCCAGCAGTAACCGTTTCCAGATGCAGGGCTGGAGCAAGAGAAGCCGGGCCGGAAATGGTTTGGGAGAGGGAAGGGGTGCTCCTGAAGGGGGGGGGGCAAGCTCTTGGTTCAAAGCCAGCCAGCCCCACAGCCCTCTTCCCTGCAGGAAAGGCACCACAGCCCAAAGCCTGGGGGTCCTCTGAGAAGCTTTCCCAGGGCCAGGGGGGGGGCTATGATCCGGATCCGTTGGGAAGGGGTCCCTATGCCGGTGGGGGTCCCAGGCCATTAGGAGAGCTACCCTCCCCGTGCTCGGCCTTGGAATGGCTGCTCACCTCTCCCAGTCTGCCTGGGGCCCCAGGGCATCCCTGGGAAGAGTCAACAGCCACATCCTCCAGAAAGCGCCCCCCAGGGATTACTGCCCTCCCCTTCATCACTCTGGGAAACCCCTTCAAGCAGCCAAGGGGAAGGACTGGATGTGCTCGCTCCCCAGGCACATCTGGATCAGGCCGCTTGCCTCCCAGTCCCCATCAGGGCAAGCCGCTCCCAATTCTACCCTGAATCCCAGGGATGCTCTTCTGTTTCCACCGCATCAGTCACGGGGGGGGCGAGGGGGGCAGGCAACAAGCACAGCTGGCTAGAGAAGAGCCTCTTTTAAACCAGCCAATCCAGATGCAGAGGCACCTCAAGTCCTTCATCCCCAGCTCCTCTGGCCGCCTCCTGCACAAGGCAGCCTCTGCAGACCTAGCAAGGGGACACCAGCAGAACAGCCCCCCCATCCAAAAGGAGTCCTGAAGACCAGAAGGGGGAACGCCTTAATGGTCATCTGTCCCATCCCCTGCTGAAGTATGGTCTGGAGAGGGTCTCAGACAAGTGACCACTGGCCTCTGCTGGGCTTCCGAATGCCAGGAGCCGCAAGAATATTCTGCAGACAATCTGCAGGATTTCCTAGAAGCCAAGCCCACACCCTCCCCCCCCCAGGCAGGAGGTCGACCCTTCCTAGGATAGCAAAGTTGCCCGTGAACCCCAAAGCTCCAAGCTGGGGAAGCTGCTTCTACTGAACGGCTTCCTTCGGCTGATCCCACATTCCTGCTGCTTTGTGCCCAGCCAGAGTCCCCACTCGCAGGAGTAGCAGCTGAGAGGCTGTGTTGAGCCACAACAGCCCCAAGAAAGGTGCGGCTTTCCAGGCAACCCCATCCTGGGGTGGGGGGAGGGGGGCTTTTATTATAGGGTGGATTGTTTAAATTTCGTAGGGCACCCAGAGTCACCTATGTGTGCGCTTGGAGCTAAACAAACTAACTCTGAGACGTTTCCTGCATTCCCACAGCCAGCCAGGGCAGGCCCCGCTTAGCTTCTGAAAGACACTGGAGTCAGTCAGGATTGTGTCTCCATTCATGCCAGAAGCCCCAGGAAAAGCTGGGAAAACACACTCCCTCCCTCCCTCCCTCGCCCTCTCTCTCTCTCTCTCTCTCTCTCTCTCTCTCTCTCCCTCCCTCCTCCTCCCCCCCCTTATTTGTGAGCAATGTGTGCTGCAGCAGTCAGCAAGGTATTTGGCAGATCCTTTAGGGACCGTCTCTATGACACCCTCATGCACCACACAAAAGCCCTTTCGAGCATTTGCAGCCCAAGTCCACAGGGAAGAGACAGTCCAAAGCAGCCCCAAATTAAAGGAAAGAAAAAGCCAGAAAGTCCAGAAAAGGCCTCCTTGCTGGCAAACGAGGGCCCCATCTCCCACCAAGGCCACGAATTTGTGGCATTAATATTTTCAGGCAAAACAGTGGCCGGGGGTGAGTGACCCAGGAGGAGAAATCGCTTCCGCCTGGCGAACCAGCCGCTGGTCAACGTGGCCAGAGGGCCTGCAACACACTTGATGGATTGGGAAGCGGGTGGAGGGCAGCAGAGGAGGACAGAGGCCCCCTTCGGCCTGGGCCTCCGAGAGCCCCGGTGGAGGTGACTCCCTGCCCAGTTTTAGCCACAGGGAAACACCCAAGCAGCACCAAACGGCGCACTGGGCACCCTTGCCCTGCAAGGATCCTGCCAAAGGGTTGCCCAGATGGGCAGAAGGGGCTGCAGCCAGCAGCGGGTCAGAATGGTGAAAAGCAGCAAAAGCCGGAGCTGCCTGCAGCCGCTCGGTTCTGCCTCAGGGGCCTTTCTGGCTCCCCCACGACCCCCCTCGCCGTCCCCTGAAAAGGCTGCGGGGGGGGGGGAGCAAGATGCTCCTGGGAGGCTGCCGAATCCCTGACAAGTTCCCAAATGGCTCATTGACCGTCCCTGTTGCTATTTTCAAAAAGAGGCTTACAAATATTTCTCCAGATCCTCCTACAGGCTCTGAGACAGAAACAGCTGTGGGGAAACTTGGCCAAGAGAGCAGCAGTCAAGGCTCTGGGACAGCCCTGAGCTACATTCCTCCCGCTGAGAGTGAGGGAAGGCGGGGGGGCCCTCGTTCCTCCCCAGAACACCCAGAGGTCGGACTGGCACTCCTGGAGGAGGCCTACTCTTGAGGACAGCGCGGGCGCGGTGCTATTAGGCAAAGCAGGCAGGGCAAAGGGGGGCTGGCACGGCCACAGCGGCATCTCCAAAGGAAGCCGCACCAGGGATGCAGCCCTCGGCTTCTGTGGCTACTCTGGGCTCCCCTTCCGCACAAAGGCTGGATGTGCCTTCCCAGTGGATGCTTCCCTTGGAAGGGTGGGTTGTGTTTCTGGGTGTGTGTGTGTGTGCGCAAACTGGGAGGGGGGATTTTCTGCATACCTCTGCAGCGTTTGCAAGCTTCCCTTTCGCTCAGCCCAGCTCCTGTGGCATGAGAGGCAGGCAGGGCCTGGGAGAAGGCCAGGCCTGGCGGAGGAGTGCAGATGCTCACCTCATCAGACAGCCAGATTCATGGGCCCCAAATGACTTGGGGGGGGGTGTCCAGGGCAGCGTCAGCATCCCTAGCCCAGGGAGAACAAGAGCTGGAAAGTGGCTTCTTTTAATCAAACGTGGACCCAGAGATGCAGATCCAGGATCACCAGCGGTCATGTCCCACCTTTGACTTGGTGGGAACCACTTTCTTGGTTCTCACAATGCAACAATCCATAAACAGACCAACTTAGTGATCATACAACGTGCTTAGCCACAAAAAAATAACCAAGGCTAACATTAACTAAAGTGCACAGTGGCCTTGTGAAATGCGTGAACTCGGCAACTAAAAGGATCAAACTACAAAATCTCAGTGCTCATGAAGATACGGTATAAGACTAGCCTTCCCCTGACTCACTTAGCCAAAGAAGCAGCAAACTAGTGGCAAGAAGGATCCATTTTTATTCGTTTATTTTTTATCATAGAGAATAAAATATAAAACAGTAAAAGAAACAAACAAAATTGAAACAAAACAAAAGCATACATTCAACCCCAACAACACCCAAAAAGAAAAAAATAGTGTACAAAAAAAGAAGGAAAAAGCGGTCAATTAAATTTAACACCCTGGCTGGGTGCTGAAAGAAAAGAAAAAGCAGTAAATTCTTCTCCTCCATATACATATACATATACATACACACACACACACAAACACACACACATTTATATGTATAAAAGACGAAAAAGCAGTCAGCAGGTTGAGCTAATCATCAGGGTCAATAAGGGTTGATTTTTACCACTTTTAAATACAGGCAGTCCTCGACTTACGATGATAATTGAGCCCAAAATTTCTGTTGCCAAGCGAGATCTTTGTTAAGTGCATTTGCCCCGTTTTACAAGCTTTCTTGCCACAGCTGTTAAGTGAATCACTGCAGTTGTTAAGTGAGTACCAGGGCTGTTAAGTGAACCTGGCTTCCCCCCCACGGACTGCGCTTGTGAGAAGGTGGCCAAGGGGGGGGGGTCACACGATGCTGCAGCCGTCATAAACACCAGCCAGTGGCCAAGAGTCTGGATTTGGATCACAGGATCACGGGGAGGCTGCAAAGTCCCTTTTTTCAGTGACATTGTGACTTTGAACAGTCACTAAATGAACCGTTGTAAGTTGAGGAATTCTTGTACTGGAGAGTTTCTCCCAAGAGGGCAAAAGGTCCGACTTCCTTGGCCTCCACACCAGAAATAAAGTGCAAGTATAGCACAGTTGCACCTTTGCCCCAAGTTCAGGAGTTGGCGTGGGGTGCAAATCTGACCGTTTTTCTAGGGGAATCCTAGAAAAAGGGAGATGGAAAAAGGGAGGAGGCGGCAAGCTGGGAACTCAAGGCTCACAAGCAGCAGGAGGGAGAGCAGCAGGAGGGGGATGCAAAGGAAAGCAGGGGGATGGAAGGTGGGCAGTAAAGGGAAAGCCAGGGAAGCAGGAAAGGCGGAGGGGAGGGGAAGGGGCTTGTCCCGGGAGCAGGAGGGGCTCTGCTAATAGGAAGAACGAAGAAGGTGCTTCGGGAGACAATGAAGGGAGAGCTGCAGTTGGGAGAAAAATGCCCACAAGAGATTTTGATGGCCACAACTACGAGGGGAAAGGCCCCGCCTGGCAGGAAGGCAGACAGAGACGCTGCCCAGAATGCAGACAAAGAAAAACACAAGAGAAATTCTGACGGAAATGTAAAATTGTTAAGGAAATGGATGAAGAGCGAGAAGGCCAGCAGGTGAACAAAAGTGAAGACATTTGGGATACAAAGGGAGCAAAGGCTGGAAGTAGGCTTTTATTTATTTATTTATTTATTTATTTATTTATTTATTTATTTATGAGACTTATATACCGCTTTAAGTGCAAGCACTCTCTAAGCGGTGTACACCAATAAGCAATGTGTATATATATATATATTTACACTGCCCCCAACAATCTGGGTCCTCATTTTACCTACCTCGGAAGGATGGAAGGCTGAGTCAACCTTGAGCCGATGAGATTTGAACCGCTGACCTGCTGAACGCAGTCAGCTAAAGTGGCCTGCAGTACTGCACTCTAACTGCTGCGCCACCTCGGCTCTTTTAGAGACGTGCATGGGAACAACTTACTATGAGATGTCAAAGAATGGAAGCAAAATGAGTGCTATAAATAGTCCAAAAATGCTGGATGAACGGAGCCCTGGTGGTGCAATGGTCAGAGTGCAGCACTGCAGGCTAACTCTGCCCACAGCCAGGAGTTCGATCCGGACGGACTCAAGGTTGACTCAGCCTTCCCTCCTTCTGAGGACCCAGACTGTTGGGGGGCAAGGTGCTGACTCCGCAAACTGCTCAGAGAGGACTGTAAACTGCAAGTCTATTGCCCTTAAAAGAGCAAGTCACAAACTCTGTAATTTACAGAGGGTTGAAAAAGCTCCGACTGCAGGTGCTAATGAAATGCTAAACTACGGACGCCAGGTGTTTACTTGCTGCGTGCAGGGAGGCTGCATCCATGCTGGACTAGCCACGGTGGCTCCCCTCTGCAATGGGAACGCAGCAACCGTGAATGTCCCTGGGAAAGGAAGCATTTGGCAGAATCCTGATGGGGGATACAAGAAGCCACAAGAGGCGAAACCGGGGAAGAGCCGTGTGGCTTTATGTCAGGCAGGGACGGTCTGCAGACCGCAATATAAATGTGAGAGCACTTGATTTTTCTGCACATTAGAGAAAGTACACAATAAGGTGAATTATGAGCAGGGAATAAGACAAGGCTGGGTTACATCGCCTGGTTCTTTAAGGTATTAATTGATAAATCAGAAGGAAGCCTTCTGGAAACAGCAAAGAGGTTTGGCTTGGGGACAGGAAAGGATATGCACTTTTATGTGCCGGTGATGTCATGTTTTATTCTATTTGACTTTATTTTTATTTATTTATTTAGCCGGGATTTATTTTTTATAAATAACAATGGCTGAGAAAATAAATGTAGCGCAGCAAGGTTTTGATTACAGAGTCCCAGCAAGGAGTGATGTACTTTAGTAGGATGTCACGAAACCAAGAAATATTAAAGCCGCAAATGCTGGAAGCAAAGGAGAGGAAGCCGGCAGTCTGTGGGGAAGGGCGATTATTTCAACCAAGGAGCCAAAAGGCTCCAGATGCTGCCCACTTTGGGAGAACTGGCCTGTCTGGAGAAGCCTCAAAGCTGGCAGGAGGCAGCAAATGGGCATCCAGGGACAGCCTGGCATCCCACTGGCTCTTGGAGGGGAAAAAGCCAGACCAAGGAGGGCGGGCTGCCTGCTGGGAGGAGCGGGTGGCATTCAAGAGGCCGGTGGGCACCCCGAGAGGAGCCCAGGAAGAAAGGATGATGGGGGAGAGTCAAGATGCCCAAAGGGATGAGCAGTGTAAGGAGCAAGGCAGGAAGCAGAGAAGGTGCAGCCGGAGGAAAATGCTGGCGAAGACAGAGAAGGGTGGGCAGGGACAGCCCAGCCTGGCTGCCAAGAGGATCCCGGCCCGGGTCCCAAGTCTCTTTCCCCGGCTCCTCCTGGCTCCTCTGCTGCCACCTGCATGGCCTGCTCATCCCCAAGGGAGAAGGGGTTGGGGGCACCCCAGCTGTGAGGGCCAGCACCCAAGAAGGCAAGGCCACAGACAGAGTCTGAACTTCACGCTGGCCGCCGCTTTGGATTGGCCGGAGAAGCTCTGGCCGGTGTATCGATTCTGCTCAGCTGCTGGTGGCCCCCTTTGCCCCTTGTTTGCCTCGCCCACCTGCGTGGCAGATGGCAATTCCTGTGGGCTCCCAGGAGTTGCTCTTATTTATTTATTTATTTATTTATTTATTTGTTTGTTTGTTTGTTTATTTATGAGACTTATATACCGCTTTAAGTGCAAGCACTCTCTAAGCCAGTGGTTCTCAACCTTTCTAATGCCGCGACCCCATAATACAGTTTCCCATGTTGTGGTGACCCCCAACCACTTATACATCAGCGGGTGCCAGGGGCGTGGCCAAAGAAAACGGGGAAAAAATGGTGGACAGCCTTGTTTGGCGACCCCCGTGAAATGGCCGTTCGACCCCAAATGGGGTCCCGACCCACAGGTTGAGAACCACTGCTCTAAGCGGTGTACACCAGTAAGCAATGTCTATATATATATATTTACATTGCCCCCAACAATCTGGGTCCTCATTTGACCTACCCCGGAAGGATGGAAGGGCTGAGTCAACCTTGAGCCGGTGAGATTTGAACCGCTGACCTGCTGAACACAGTCAGCTACAGTGGCCTGCAGTACTGCACTCTAACTGCTCCGCCACCTCGGCTCTTCCCAAACTCTTTGTAAAAAAGCCGCAGGCCCCACTCCCGCCTCCCCCGTCTGGGCCCAATCAGTTGGAAAGTCCACCTAGACCAGCCAGGAGGCTGACACCCACCTGCCCCCCCCAGGGGTCTATGGGGAGCCCCGCTGGCCCAGAGCACTCCTCCCCTCCAAGGGCCCTGACGGCAGCTGGGGAAAAGCTTCCTAAGGAGAGAAAACCCAAACTAACGCCTTCCCTCCAATTCCCTCAAGAGCCGAGGTGGCGCAGCAGTGAGAGTGCAGTACTGCAGGCCACTTTAGCTGACTGTGTTCAGCAGGTCAGCGGTTCAAATCTCACCGGCTCAAGGTTGACTCAGCCTTCCACCCTTCCGGGGTAGGTAAAATGAGGACCCAGATTGTTGGGGGCAATGTAAATATATATATATACATTGCTTACTGGTGTACACCGCTTAGAGAGCGCTTGCACTTAAAGCGGTATATAAGTCTCATAAATAAATAAATAAATAAATAAATAAATGGGAGGGAGCCAGAGAAACGGGGCTCCTCGGCCAGTTTTGTTCCTTCTCCACCCTCCTCCATCTAGTTTGCTTCATTTCTGCACAGCTCTCACTACAGATATAAGCCATGCCCCCAATTCGCTCGGGGGGCAGAGGGGGTCCTGCCCACCAGCCCACTCCCTTCTGCACAGATGGCCAGGATCCCTGCTCTCCTGCCATGCTCCTTCTGAGCCCCAACTGACAGCTGTGGGGCAGCACTCTAGGGTGAGGGGCCAAAGGCCAGAAAGGGAGCCTCCTTTTCACACACACACACACACACACACACACACACACACACACACACACATCCCATGTGCCCATGGAGTCTCAGGCTCAGGACGCTGGAGGCCACAGGGAGATCTCCGTTGCTGGAGGGTCTCTGTGGCCCTGAAGGCTGCCTGTTTGGGACAGATGGGCAGGCAGTGTGGCCCCGGGGCCCCACTCCTCCTGACGGGCACCATTAGCCACTGCTGGATGCAGATGCCGGAGCCGAGAACTCCAGGGGCCGTTGCCCCCCCCCCCGTCTTCCAACCCCCACCTCGCCTTCCAAGGCCCAGAGCAGGTGACCCCCCCCAAAGCAACCATAGCTGTTTTCCAGGAGGAGGGGCAAAACCGGCACCACAAAACTAGGACAGCAGCAAAAAACCTTCCAAAGAAGCTGACAAAAATAACACCCCCAGCAGGTTTCTGCAATTCACACCATTTTTATAAGGCCTGAAGGAGGGATGGCAGGATGGCAATCCCAGGCCAGGATGGCAATCCCAGGCCTCCTGCAGGCTAGGAAGACCGACTGGCATCAACAAAGAGGCCGCAGACATTGGGGGGGGGGGTTTCCTCCAAATAGCTCCGGGTTATTTTTTAAAAATGCAAGAGAGCCGACTGCAGAGCACCATCGCCTTTATTCCATCCCCTCTGGAACTTCAGGCGAGGATCCCCCTACGCCGAAGCAGCCCACGGCCCCCAGCCTCCAGCGAGTCGTCGCGTTCTCATCGCGATAGTTAAAAATTCATTAATGAGGGCAGATCGGTATTACGCTGTTGCCTTAATTAAAGCGGGACACGGAACAGCATTTTAAATAGCAGTGTCATTTTTCTAATCGACACAGCTGCAGAATAAAAGAAAAAAAATACTTAACCAGAACTTGAAACCGAGTTCTCCCCCTTCTCCTCCACAGCAAAGGCTCATCTGAGTTTAAGTATTTAATATCCTCATGCAATATTGACGGCCGAGAGAAAAAAGAGAGGATGCTTCTCAAGTGGCCGGATCCTCCCGGACCGTCTCAGAGGAAGAAGGCGCCCCAAAGGCTTCCTCCCAAAGGCCTGGCAGGCTCACCCCGGGAGAACATCCAGAATATTATCGCCTGCAGACGGAGGACTTCCCTTCCGCCGCCCAGGGCACCAGGCTGGGTGCTCCGGCCTCTGCAGAGGACGGCCAATGTTTCTGTCCTCCCAGAAGGCTGAAGCGGTTGCCCAGGTGCCCTCTTGTGCGTCCAGCAATGACCAGACTCCTGGCAAGCCCCCAGAAGAGTCCTCCTGCTTCCCCAAAGGGGCTGCCTGCCCACCTCCTGAGGGCTGAGAGGAAGGGGCTACCCAAAGTAACCAGCTGGCCTCATGACTAAAGCCAGGCTGGGAGTCCCTGCCCCCTGTCCAGCACCGTAACCACTAGGCCCTCGGGCTTCTTCTGCACTCTGCTGAGACCAAAGTCAGGAAAGCCGCCTGCATGGCGGGAGCAAGCAATAGGCTCCGAGGGAAGGGAGGACCCGAATAAAGGGGCCCGGCTGCAGCGCTGCCAGGGGGCCAGAGTGCCCCAGATTCTCCTCCCAGCTCCGGTGCGGTTCCCACTGCGGGGTCCTCCTTTCCTTTGCACTTGGGAAGCTTCTGTGCCCTTAGAGAGGTTGTCCGAAAGGGAAACGCCTCCTGAGGGAGTCCAGAACAGCGGCCCCAGAGGGGCAGGGGCTCCAGGTGGGCGGAGGAGGGGTGGCGCTGACCAGGGAACACCCACAGTGCAACAGCCAAACCTTTGCACCAGCTGCAAAGATCTGCCAGAGCATCCGAGGCTTTCAGAGTTAGTTTGGTGCCTTTAAGTCAGTCTTGACTCCGGGTGTCTGCCTGGACTAATCCTGCCGTTTTCTTGGCTTCAGGGGTGGGCTGAGGGGATCCCCCAGCTGCCTTCATGAAAGGGAAGGGCGAGCACTCCTGGCTCCTTGATCTCTGACCTGGAACCGTAACCACGAGGCCAAGGTCGCTCTCTAAATGAATGCCTTCACCATACCCAGAATTTCTGAGAAGAGAGCCGACTCGGACTGCGGGATGCCCCTTTGCAAGGGCCACACATCTTCAGTCCTTTTGGGAGTTGGGAAAGGGGCCAGATGAGGCTGGGGGGGCTTTGAGGGTCTCCCTGGTGGAAGAGATGCAACTCCAGCCCCCCTTCCTGCCAGGAAACATCCTCCCCGGCACCCCCAACAGCTGGCATGGATCTCCTGGATCTGGGTCATCGTGCATTTGGCGTTTAGTCTCCCCCCAAAACCAACCCCTTTCCGTTCTCTGGCCTCCTTGTGCTTCAGCTGCTGCTGCTGCTGCTGCTTCAGCTGCTGCTGCTGCTGCTGCTGCTGCTTTCAGCCTGAATCGGCTCAGAAGAGGGGGAGGTTGCTGCGTTTCTTAACCGCTCTGATTGCAATGAAAGCGTCAACCAGAAGTTGTCATCCTGCATCAGTCAGTTATGGATTCATAGGCAGGACCCTTGCAAAGAGCGTTCAGGTGCAGAAGGACAGGCTCTTCCCCGGCTCATCCTAGAGAGGGAGGGAAGCCTGTCCTTTAAAAGCGGGAGGGACTTTCCGGGCGCCCCGCCCGGCCCCTGGTGCCCACCTGAAGAAGCTGTTATGGCCACCTTCAACTGGCAATTCACACCATGGTTCATCTATCTCAGTGGTTCTCAACCTTTCTAATGCCGCGACCCCATAATACAGTTCCCCATGTTGTGGTGACCCCCAACCACTTATACATCACCAGGTGCCAGGGGCGGGACCAAAGAAAAGGGGGGAAAAAATGGTGGAGAGCCTTGTTTGGTGACCCCTGTGAAATGGTCATTCGACCCCAAATGGGGTCCTGACCCACAGGTTGAGAACCACTGATCTATCTGGTATGAATAGTCCCAGTGCTATTAGGAAAGCTTATGGGCAGATCTCTGTTTTGGAAAACTTTCCACAGGTATTACTGATGTTGAACTTTTAATTTTTATAGTTTTAAAGATAAAGCTATGCAACTGGTAAGACTGGTAAGACAAATGAAATTATTATTATTATTATTACAAATACGTTCGCCACCTGCACCCAGTGACTCTGGAGATCCCCCGCTGATCGACAAAGCCCATCACTCTAATTTATCCATGAGCTCCTTCAATATCTCAGATCCTAATATTTCATAAAAATAGTAAGATTACACAATCTGTACATAATTTGTTAACCTGGCCTAATTAGCAATGAATTTTATTTTTCTTCGCCTGTTTTGACATGTTGCTTTTTCACCCAGTTGTTGCTATTCCTGGGTCTTCTGCTGCTTCACAGAACCACCCAGCCCATCCTCCCTGGAACCATTGGGGGGGAGGGCATCTGCAATGCCCCCTCCCGCTCCTCCCCTCCCCCATTTCTAAAGCCTCCAGACCCTGACATGATGGAGCTTTGTGGGTGGCGGGATGGGGGGGGTGGTTAGGTCCCCAATCTGTTGGCCTTGTGGCAACTGCCCTCCCCGCCTCGCCTGCAACCCCTCCGATTTCCCCCAAAGGGGGGTCAAGAGGCATCCGGGAGAGGCTGGGGAATTGTCCTGGCTCCATCTCGGTTCAAGGGCTTCCCCACCCCAGGTCTTCACTGGAGGAAGAGACAGAGGGGAAGGTGCAAAACGCAGGTAGGCAGGTCACGTGATCTCTGCCTAAGGAGTGCCCTGCTGGACCCACCAGTCAATACTTGTTTCCAAAAGGCTGTTTTCTGCCCAGGCCTCCAGGGAACGCGGAGAAGTCGAGGCTTGCATGGGAGAGCCTGCCTGCCTGCCTGTGCAGAGCCCAAAACAGACACATCCATCACCTGGATGGGAAAGGCAGCTTTGGGAAGCATCCAAGAAGTGGGAGAGGCTCAGGCGAAAAGAGAATTTATCCACCATCCCACCCACCCACCCACCCACCCCTCACTCCAATAAATTCGTGTCTAATAAATCACACCAACCCATCCACACTCTGCCTCCGTCAGCAGCCAGCAAGAAAAAGTCCCAGCAAACAGGATTGTGCACTTTTGCACAGGTGTGTGGATACCACAGCTCCTATTTTCCCTTAAAAAGTAAGATAATCCTGCATTGTGTTCCTAAAGCAAACGCGCCCAGCCCATCTGCCACTGGGAGGGTGCAAAAAAGAGTGGTTAAGAAGGCAAAGGGATCGAATCCAAGGCCTTCCTGTGAATTACCTAAAGTTCACCCCCAGCCCCCCCCAGATTACTTTTTTCTCACCTGAGTGCTAAGTGCTGCTCAAATTGGGTTTGCACACTTTGTGTCTGCAGCTGCTGACCTTTCACTCCCTCTATTAAGTGACTAATGAGCCAGACAAACTCTTCCTTTTTAAAGTCACCTAACAATGACCCTGGAGGGCCAATCACAGGGCCAACGTAAGGGGCAGAAGCCGACCAGGGAGGCGCTGATGGGCCTGTCTGGGGTCTGTCTCTGTGTTTTGGGGACCGGCCCTCATCCGAGCAAGCAGCCCGATGGGACTCCTGTCTGGGAACTGCGCAGCCTGGGCTTTGGCTGGGGGAAGCAACTCCAGTGCCTGCGCATCCATGTTGTCCTGTGGTTCTTTGAAGAACCGGCAGTCCTGACCCAGCGAGGCCCCTGCCTGCTCCCTTGCTGGGGCTGAGCACGACCACGGATGGCCCAGGAAGAGCAGCCAGGGCAATGAGGGAGGCTTCCCTGTTGCTCTTGTTAACCAAATGCCACTGATTATTACGTGAGAACCTGCCCTGATCACACCACTCCCGGCTGGCCCCCCCCCCCCGCCCCTTTGGCCACCTTGCCCTCTTGGCCTCACCCCCTTGCCCTGCTGCCCCTCCGTCCCCATGCCAGGCCTTCCTCCTCCCAAGCATTGCCCCAGGGGCACGTGTGCCACGTGGGGAAGGGTGCAAGCGGCCTCCAAGATAAGCGCTGCTTCACACATGCCTCATCAGCTGCGGAAGGAAGGCCGCAAAGGTCTGCTTGGCCCAGCAGGCAGGCTGGGGTTGGTGACGTGGCATTGGGCTGGCCAGCCGTGGCATGGGGCTTGAGGCGGCACTTCTTGAGGTGGCCGTGCCACCGCATGGGCTGAGGTAGAGCCCCAAGGGTGGGGCACTGTCTGAGCCTGCTGAAGACCCCAGACCTCTGGTTCAGATCCAGCACCACTGCGCCATCCAGGAGAGCCCTTTGCAAAGTGGGGGGAGATGGGCTGGAGGAGGAGCTGAAGCACCCCCGTAGTCCCAAGGGTGGGCAGTCTTCCAAGAGTCCGAATTTTGATCACCGACCTTCAGGGACCAGGCCTCGGTACCACCAGTGCACTGCTGTAACTTCAGACAGTTACAGAATGAACGGTCATAACTCAAGGACTGCCTGTACAGCCACCAAAGTGAGCGGATTGAAGCCATCGTTGTAACTTGGTGGCAAGCCAGCTTCACGTTTGTCAGATACGGAGCCACCACAATTTCTCTGATTGGCCGTGTGGCTTTGTTGCACACTTCAGACAGGCAGCAACAGGAAGGGTGTAAGAGACCGCAAGCTTCTCGCCCTCTTCCTAACAAATCTGTGGTCTTGCAGGCGAAGTCCTGGGAGTGGCCGAGTAACCGCTGCTCTGTCTCTGGAAGGGATGAGTAGAGCATCCCCGGAGAGGCGCACGTCTAAGTCCTCCAGGTGCCCAGCTAATCACCTGGGTGAACGTGGGAGGGGCAGCATCATACCAAGCAAACTGAAAGAGATGATTGCCTTAATCAGAGAAATACAGCATCCAGAAAGCTGGTGGGGGTGGGGTGGGGACAGCTTCTGATTAGATTCCTTTACACTAACTCAGTGGTTCTCAACCTTTCTAATGCCGCGACCCCATAATACAGTTCCCCATGTTGTGGTGACCCCCAACCACTTATACATCACCGGGTGCCAGGGGCGTGGCCAAAGAAAAGGGGGAAAAAATGGCGGACTGCATTGTTTGGCGACCCCCGTGAAATGGTCGTTCGACCCCAAATGGGGTCCCGACCCACAGGTTGAGAACCACTGCACTAACTGGTCCACTGGCATCGCCTGGGCTGCTGATCTCAGCCCCCCTTTGAACATTTTCTATGTGAGGAGCCTGTTCAGAAATGCTGTCCAGGTCCTGCTTTTCACTGGGATGCTCCTGAGAAGACCTTCCCCACCAAGGTCTGGACCAGTGTTGCTCCTTGGATGAAGGGGGTTCTCTCTCCTCTTTAGAGGAGTCAAGAGACCACACTTGGAATGCTGCACCCAGTTTTTGTTATCATGATACAAAAAAAGTGCTGATTCTAGAAAGGGTGCAGAGAAGAGCAACGAAGATGATTAGGGGGCTGGAGGCTAAAACATATGAAGAACAGTTACAGGAACTGGGCATGGCTGGTCTAGCGAAAAAAGGAGGGGGGGGGGAATGATAGCAGTGTTCCAACATTCTCCCACAGAAAAGAGAGGGTCCACCTATTTTCTAAAGCAGGGCTTCTCAACCTTTTCATCCATTGTACCACTTTTAGGATGTGGCAATATCCGAGGACCACCAGTCGCCTAGCAAGGGGTCAAAAACTTGATGACCAAAAAAAAAAAAAAAAAAAAAGGAAAAAAGTGAAGTACAGGTAGTCCTCGACTTACAACAGTTTGCTTAGTGACTGTTCGAAGTTACAATGGTACTGAAAAAGTGCCACAAGCCAAGCCACAGCCGAGCAAGACACCTGCCTGCCCACCCAGCGGCGCTCTTCCTCCTGTCCAAGGTTGTCAGCATTTCTGTTGAGGATTGGCAGTGGGGGTGGGGTGGGGGTGAGTGTTTAGTTTTTATTCCCCCCGTCTGCTGGGTGGTTGCAGCAGGTTTTGGTCACTTCACATGACCCTGGGACACTTTGACCGTCATAAATATGAATCAGTTGCCAAGCATCTGAATGTAGATCACAAGACCCTGGAGAGGCTGCAAAATTCCAGTTGATCGGTGCTTCTTCTGGGCTCAGCAAAAAAACACCAGGATCAGCGCCGAGCTCCAGCTGGAGCCTGGTGCTGATCCTGGCGCTTCCACTGAGCCCCGACAGCCCTGCAGCTCCAGCCGTCTCTCACTCAGGCTTGTGCGGTGCTGCCACCGGTTCAGCTCATTCCCCTCCCCCACTACCATTTTTCTAGGATGGTCACGTACCACCTGCCAGGTGCCAATGTACCACAGGTGGTACCCGTCCCACTGGTTGAAACGCCCTGCTCTAAAGCACCTGACGGCAGGACAAGAAGCAACGGATGGAAACTAATCAAGAAGAGCAGCAACCTGGAATTAAGGAGAACCTTCCTGACAGAGAACAATTAATCAGTGGAAGAGAAGTTGCCTTCAGAAGTTGTGGGTGCTCCATGGCTGGAGGTTTTTAAGAAGAGGCTGGACAGCCATTTGTCCAGAATAATCTAGGGTTGAGCAGGGGGCTGGATTAGACCTCCAAAGTCCCTTCCAGGTCTATTATTCTGCATTCTCTCCTCCACTTTATGCGCTGCAGATAGACCCCGTGTTCTTCCTCGCCCTCAGCCACCGCTGGCACCAGGACCTCACTCAGCAGCTTCCCTTCCAGGAAGAGAGAAAAAAACACAGGCCGAACTTGAGGTGGCTGGCTTCGGCCCACTTCCTCTTCTCAAGTGACTCTGTGGCCTCAGCATTCTTCCATCCTGGTTCCCGCCATCTCTCCTGCTACTCCTGCCATCACTGGGAGTGTTCCGAGAGGTCAGCCACTGTGTGACTCAGGCCATCATCACCTTAAGCCAGATTATGGTTTATTTGAAGGCAGCAAATGGTACAAATGATGGTTTGCAAAGTTTGCTTGGGTGGCCGGGCCAAAGTGTGAAGCTTGCGTGCCAACCACATCCTACCACCCGTGCACTCTCCATCACACATGCTAATTTTGCTGTTCAAAGTTTGAGGAACATCAGCTCAAAGACTTGGGGAGGAGAATCAGTCGAACTCAGAAAAGGCAACGGCTGGCCAAGTGGCTTCCCAAACCCATCCAAAGGTCCCCAGGACTCGGGCTTCACTCCGGGACTCTCCACATTTATCAATTTCCCAACAGGAGTAGTAACATTTCTCAGCGGAGCCTCTTGAAATTTTTTCAAATGATTTTCTTGAGCACGGACCTGAAAACTCATCTTGCAATTTTGTTCAATTGAGGTTGGCAAATTAAACTGGGGGAAGGGGGGCTTTGTCAATGCCGACAAGGATTCCAGGCGGTTCGCCCTTATCGGGTCATCAGTGGGTCAACAGGCACCTCCAGGGAACTCAATCCTCCGCCTACCTCTGGGCATCGACTCCAATCAACTCTTGACATGATGGATCATTTTCCAGAGCACACTACAAACACCGGACTTGGTTTCCACCACTTCTACTTGGTTTAGAGTTCAACCTGCAACCAACAGCCTCTTGAGCAACTCTGCCAAGGCAAGGAGGCCAGAGAGCTCACATCAGGGCACAGACGTTGGTCTTGCTGCTTATCATTCCAGCAATGTGGCAGACGGTGCCCTACAGGAAGTTACTGATGTCCAAAATAAACGTGCAAGAATCGAGGTTGTAATGAAAGCCCAGCAGAGTCGACCGCTTACATTCTCCTCTTGGTTGTACAAACGGCATCCTTTCCGTTAAAGACGTCCTCTGCCCAGCAATGGGTAGCAAAAAAACCCTGCCGCTTCCTCCTCCTCCTCTGCCAGCCCTGGCTCACCATCCCCTCTGCGCCTCACGTGGTAGGAGACACTCCTTAGCTTTCCTCTGAGGTCCCTGGCCTGCAGCTTTCCCTGGCTGGACTGTTGTTGACTCTGGATGACCCCCACCAGTGAGGCGGGTCTGGCGAGAGAGCCAAGAGGCGGTGGCAGCGGCATGCTCCCCTCCCACCCACTTTAGACTACCGGGACTAAAGGTTAACTGCCCTGTCACAAGATCTCTCCTCTACTCCCTTCAGCCCCCAACACAGCGTTGCAATTTAATGGACCACAGAGAGGATGCAGATAGATCATCTTCCATTCCCCGGACAAGCAGGCTGCGTCTCAGTGGACTTGAGTTACGCTGCTGCCTCCAGACTTCACCTGCCCAGGTTGATCCCAGGCTGGCCCAGGCAAAACACAGGAGGAAACAGAAGGGAGGGAGGGAGGGAGCTGCCTTTTGCAGCACAAATATCTTTCTGAAGCTGAAGATCACAGGCCCCAGGGAGCCGTCATAAATAATGCCAATTAATTAGTGCTTGCTCTCCAAGCACTTTGCCAAGGAACTAATTAGTCCCCTGAAAAGTTAAGTAAGCTGATCTCGTTGGCATGACTTTGTGCATGGGCGTGAGTGCCTTCACTGGCTTGAGGACCCTGGCCATGACGGCACTGCAACAAAACGCCTGTCGGGGAGCTGCCCAATTCATGCCCCAGGTCAGAAGCTAAGGAGCAGAGTGCCAAGGAGTTAAACGCATCTTTACAAAGACAGGAGGGCTTCTCACAAAATCTGGGGGGCCAAAATCCAAAGTAACACCTTTAGTTGAGGCTCACAAGATCCTAGTTCGTGCTGGAAAAGTGCCATCTGCACACTTACATGCAGCACAAAGACGCACACAGCACCTGACGCAAAGCAGAACAAAAGCCCATGGCTCCCACACTTCCCAGCAGTTGACTTCATGCACCTTCAAGTCAGTTTTTGGCTCCTGGCAACTGCTTGGACTGGTCCCTGCAGTTTTCCCAGGCAGGATATCCAGGAGAGACTTGCTAGTTCTTTCTTCTCAGGGCTGTCCCCAGGTCACCTAACGGGCCCTGTGCCTAAGGTGGGACTAGATTGGTCTTCCTTTATCTACAGAACCCTCTGCTGATTCCAGATGCCCTCGTGTTACAGGACTCTTCAATATCTTCATCAATGACTTAGATGAGAGCATAGAAGGGGAACTCCTGACATTTGCAGATGACACCAAACTGGCAGGAATAGCCGACACCCCAGAAGATAAGCTCAAAAGATCTTGACAGACTTGAACAATGGACCCTATCCAACAAAATGAGTTCTAATGTGGAGAAAAGCAAGATTTTACACCTAGGCAGGAAAAACCAAAGGTTTACGTACAGATTGGGTGAGACCTGGCTCAAAAACAGTAACTGTGAGAGGGACCTTGGAGTCCTAGTGGACAATCACTTGACTATGAGCCAGCAATGTGCAGCAGCAGCCAAAAAAGCTAATACAATCCTGGGTTGTATAAACAGAGGCATAGAATCAAGATCACGTGAAGCATTAGTACTGCTTTATAAAACCCTGGTAAGACCACACCTGGAATATTGCAGCCATGTTTGGTCACCATACTACAAACGAGATGTTGAGAGCTTGGAAAAAGTGCAGAAAAGAGCAACTAAGATGATCAAAGTCCTGGAGACTAAAACATATGAAGAACGGCTGCAGGATTTGCATTTGGCTAGTGAGTCTAAAGAAAAGAAGAAATAGGGGTGACGTGATAGCAGTATTCCTATTTGAGGGGCTGCCACAAAGAAGAGGAGGTCAGGTTATTCTCCAAAGCACCAGAGGGCAGGACAAGAAACAACGGTTGGAAACTGATCAAGGAGAGAAGCAACCTGGAATTAAGGAGAAACTTCCTGACAGTGAGGACAATCAACCAGTGGAACAGCTGGCCTCCAGAAATTGTGGGCACTCCATCACCGGAGGTTTTTAAGAAGAGATTAGACCAGTGGTTCTCAACCTTTCTAATGCCGCGACCCCATAATACAGTTCCCCATGTTGTGGTGACCCCCAACCACTTATACGTCACCGAGTACCAGGGGCGTGGCCAAAGAAAAGAGGAAAAAATGGCGGAGAGCTTTGTTTGGCGACCCCCGTGAAATGGTCTTTCGACCCCAAAGGGGGTCCCGACCCACAGGTTGAGAACCATTGGATTAGACAATCACCTGTCTGAGATGGTTCTCCTGCTTGAGCAGGGGGCTGGACTAGAAGACCTCCAAGGTCCCTTCCAGCATCTCTTCTATTCTAAAACATGAAGGTGCCACTTGGCAAAGAGCGGTTGTTTGAATGCAAACTCAACCTGGAATTCCCACATTCGATAAACATAGTTTGGATGCCAGAACCCCCCGTCTGGCTTGGGGTGGGCAAAAACAAAAGGCAACCAAGGCAAGTCGTTTCTCCTTTGCAGAAAAGGAGGACAGGAGAGTGGTTGTTTTAACAAGTTGGCAAAACCCAAGTCTTCTTGCCTTGTGGAAGCAAAAGCCCAGCAGCTTTCCCTCTGCTACCACCACCACTGCGGTCATCGGTATGGAGGGAGAGACTGGTCAGCCATTCATCTGGAATGGTAGAGGGTCTCTGCCTTGAGCAGGGGGCTGGACTAGAAGACCTCCAGGGTTCCTTCCCACTCTGTTATTCTGTTCCAAAAGGGTTTTGCCTGGCAATGTCCACCTGGCAAAATGTCGCTGAGAGCTAAGATTTCTGGTTTGAATGGCCTGCTTGGCAGGGAGATGCAAGACTTAAAGTGCCTTTGCAATAAAGGGTTCCACTTGAATTGGATGACTCCAAGCTCTGTCCAGTTTCACGAGGCACAAAGACACACGTTGGCTTTGTATCACCTTCGAGCTGCCTCAGCTGCAATAAAACTGGGATAGCACATTTAGAATTCTCTGCTAGAAGTCAAAAGGCAAGCCTTGATCCACGCCTCTCTTAAAAGCAAGCCGAGTACTTGTCACGCAAAGTCTAAATAAGCCTCTCAAAACACTGGGGATTATCCTGGAGATGGCCGTCCTCTTTCCGCACCTTTCTCGGCCAGGCACTCCCGCTCAGATCTGCCCTGCCCACCACCACCACCTTCCTTGCTTCACACGGAGCAATACATCAACTGCTGTGACAGATGTGTCTGTTTTCACCCAGCCTGGGAGTCCGACGCACATCAGCGTCTTGGAATGCTGCAGTGTCCTTTTGCAGACAAACATCTGATCCGATGCTAAAACGGGTCCTCCAGCATCTCCTCTGCAAGGCAGCTGGGAATGTCCTGGGTGGGGCACAGCAAGGTCACCCATTAGCAGCGGAGAGGAGAACACCGTGGCCCAGGGCTGCCTCCGAACACGGGAACAAACACAGGGAGGAATGAAACGGCCGTCCAAAGGGCACCGGAGCTCTTCCAGCGGGGATTAACCTATGGAGCCCTTTCCTGCCACCATTAGGGCCACCTCGGGCAAACCAGCCTTTCGAAATTAAATCCGAAACCCACCCTCAACATGTGGGTTTGATGGCCATCTGATGGGCAAGGCAAGAAAGGAATCTGTCCCCTTCCAGCAACAGCCAGAGCAAGCCGTGATGATGCCAAAATGACAATACCCACGTCAATCACATCATCCTGCAATGCTGAAATCATATATTTGTAGGACGACACCATCACAGTTTCTCACTTGTCTCCAGTCAACTCTCACAGGTGAAAAAACAGCCACCTACACAATGGCTACAAAGCCCCCATTTAGCTGAGTCTGGATGAGAAGCCAGTGGTTGCAAACTGGGCCTGGGAAGGCCAGTGAGAAGTGGGCAGAGCAGGGCTGGACGAGCAGCGGCAAAGCTGCACTTAGAGCAGGGGTGTCAAACTCAATTTCATTGAGGGCTGCATCAGCATTGCGGTTGCCCTGGGGGGGGGGTTGGCCAGGGTGGGTGCAGCCTACTGGGTGGGCGTGGATGGAGTGGGTGTGGCCTACTGGGTGGGCATGGCCAGCTCTACATCGTTCGCGTCAAGGGTGCCTGTGGGGGCCTGGGCAGGAGTGGGACAGATCTGAGGGTCTCTGGCAGAAGGGGGTGGGACCGCAAGGTCCATTTCTTCATTCCTCATAAAGGGTGACACCTGTCCAGGATGTACCCAGGGGGCAGGGCCAACGCGGCAAGGGCTGGTTCCTCGCTGTTTCCAGACGGCCTTCTGGAGCTAAGACTGAATGCGTTTCAGCATAGATGGCCACCACAAAATTGTACATTGGCTCCCGGACAGCCTGGGCCAGGGCCAAGGCAGCGGGGGCCGTTCCCTCACTGTTTCCAGGATGGTTTCACGGGCCACATGAAACCACTTTGTGGGCCGCATCTGGCCCCCGGGCCTTGTGTTTGACATGTCTGACTTAGAGGGTGGGAAGGGGCTTTAGCCTGAAGCCCACCGACTACTAGATCCCATTCACAATGCTGCCATCTCCAGAAGCCATGCTGGTATTTTGCTACTCTGATCTATTCTAAGAGAATCAGAGCTGTGCGTCCAAATCCTGGGCAACACTTGGAAAGCCGGAAGATCTCATCCAGGCTGCTCTGACTTGTTACACGGAGCTTGCAGAGTTTCTCTGCCTTTGTCACTCAACAGCCGGCAGGGCTTCCTACGCAACGGAATCCACGGCTGATGTTCTTACCAACACTGAACAAGCTACTCTTTGCACCACCTCAAACTTGCACTCAAGGCCTGGGAACCGGAAAGCCAAAGAGTCATTTGAATGTCCTCAGCAACAAATCCCAGTGTCTTATGATTCAGGATCTTGACAAGATGAACACAAACCAGTAAAAGGAATTTTAGTGGGGACCTATTAAAGCAGTGGTTCTCAACCTGTGGGTCGGGACCCCATTTGGGGTTGAACGACCATTTCACGGGGGTCGCCAAACAACGCAGTCCGCCATTTTTTCTCCCCTTTTCCTTAGCTGTGCTACTCCCTTTTATTCTATTGGCTTTTGAAAGCCAATAGAGTAGACTCTCTTGAATAGAGTCTAATTCTATTGGCTTTCAAAAGCCAATAGGAATCGTCCAGGCTGTCTCTGCCCTGCTGAGCCCGCCAAAAGTCCCATTCTACAAATGGTGCTGCACCAGTTGAGTAGTCCCCGACTTACAACCGGTTGGGGGTCGTGGCATTAAAAAGGTTGAGAACCACTGTATTAAAGGGACCCACCTTCGTGTGGGTAGAAAACAAAGACATAGGTATAGGATGGGGGAAATCCTACTGGATTCGGTACCTTGAGAAGAATCCCACCCATCCAGTTGGGTATTTTGGCGGAAATGAGGCAGCTGCAGGAAAAGACAATGCAATTTCTAGGATACATCAACAGAACTACTTTGCTGAGGATCAGAGAAGTAAGTTCCTCTATTCTGCCCTGGTCAGCTCACTGCTAGAAAGCTGCATCCAATTCTGGGCATCAGATTTTAGGAAGGAGAGAAATGATGAGGAAGGAAGAACTTTTGAGGAACAGCCGGATGAGAAGAAATCGACAGAGGGGAATGGCTGTCCATCCCCAGTTCTTCCAAAGACAGGACAAGGGGTTTCTATTACAAGGACGGGGATGGTGGGTGAGATTTCAATTGGACATCCAGAAATGCTTAAGGGGGTCAGTTCGGTGTAGTGGTTCAACTCCGAGCTCCAGTCCCACCTTGGCTTCAAAGCCAGCTAGATGAGCTGCTCTCCCTAGCCCCATCCAGAATGATCAGGAGCCCCTCTTCACTTTGTAGAAAGGAAGCCTCCCACCCCTCCCAGGAAAACCCCCCAGAAAACTTCTAACATGCCTGCCCACCTGGCACTGCCGCTCCCCTGCTGCAGCAATCGCCCTCACCCCAGAAACAGCTCTCTGGGGCCCCAGAATGTGGGGCTGTCTGCCAGGCCTGACAGCCCAGGAGGGGGCTAGTGGGCTCCTAGACTGGGGCCAGCTTGGATCCCCTGAGTCCAGCCCCCCACCCCCTGCGAATAGGAAATCCAGAACTAACCAAGGCCTCCAGGTGCACACACACATGCACACACACACCCCCAAATTCAAACCCTACTCTGAAGTCTTAACTGACTCACATATGGATATGGGTCAGTCGATGGTCCTGGCCCTCTGTGTCTTTCACAAAGGAGGAGGAAATGGGTCTGTTTATGCCTTGAATTCATTGCCTATCAAAAGATTCCCCACAAGGCACAAGTAGCACCTGTCCATCTTGGGGGCCACTTATGCAAAAAGAGGCTACGGGATGTTTGATCGGATCTGGAGCAAATCCTTCCATCAAGTTTCAACTCCGCTCAGGAAAATATCGTGGAGTCGTTGCAAACTTATTGGGAGGTGTAGCCCTCTCCGTATCTAGGACAGCTTTGCCCTTGTTGCCTTCCAGAACTGGAGGGGAACAGTCCCACAGTGGACACCCCATTTAGACCTCCTGGCCTCTCCAGGACCGCAAGGGGTGAAAGGCTCCCAAGAAGCCCCAAGTCTGCACCTGTGCTAAGACGAGGGATGAGGAGGCAGAGCGAGCAGAACTACAAAGGTCTCATTGCCATGACTGAAGCCAACACAGAGTGAACAAACGGTTTGTGAGTTGGGGTTTGTTCACCTGTGCTAAGACTGGTCCAGCTTCCCATGGCTGGAGAATCCCAGTGGCCCCAACCCAGCAGCGGACGTTCCTCCGCAGGGCCAGGATGGGGTCTTCTGGGCTGAGGGATGGTTTGAGGCTTTTGAACTGGTCCAGGATGCCCATGCTGCTCCATGCTTGCGGAGGACCGGGCCACCTTTCTCATTTGGGCCAATGACCCAGCGTGCTTTGCCTGTTTAGAAGTGCTAATCCATCCCTTTCCTACCTCAGGGGGTTTCCTTGGACGAGGAGGAAAAAAGGCTCCCCTCTTGAAGGAAGGGGGGCAGTTTCCAAAGGATGCCTTCATTCTCCCTCCCCCTTTGAGGCCTCTGCAGGGCCCGGAGGCCATTCCACCCCCAATGAGGGAGGGCGATGATAAGGGCTAAGGAGCAGAGCTGTCCAGCTGCAGATGGCCTGGGCAAGGGCCCAAAGCAGCAGCGACAGAGAAGGGCCTCCGTTCTACATTCTCCAGGCTCACAGCTGTCCAGACAGAATTCTCCGCAGGGCAAGATCTGTCCTTAGCCCAAGGAACGGCTCTCCTACTCTTCCTGGCCACACCATGCTCCTACCTGGCTTTATTGGCCGACAACCCTGTCATTTTAGGGAGGTGATATCTCTTCCCAGGAGGTTGGCCAAGAAGGTCATCCAGAGGACTGGAAAAGCTGCAGAGCAGGAAATTCAGCTTCTGAGAACTTCCTGCTGTCATTGTTGTTCAAAAGAGAAGACATGCTTGAATTTAATAACAGCAGCAAGATTACTGGTGGGTCAATATTGGAAGAAGGATACTCTGCCTTCTTTAGAAGAATGGGTATTTAAGGTTTCTAATTTAGCAGAAATGGCTAAAATTTCTGCTTATTTAAAGGACCATTCACAAGAGAGATATTTTAACGTATGGAGAAGATGGATAGAATATGTTCAGAAGAAATATGGAACTACAAAGTTTCACTTATTCTATGAGTAATGATTTTGTTGATAAACTTATGATGTTAAAAGTTTGAAGAGAGATAAGGGTTTTTATGATTTTGTTCATTGTATAATTAGTAAACTTAAATAGATTATGTTTAATATGTTTGCATAATCCTGTATTTTGCTCTGGGGGGGAGGGAGTGGGGGAGGGGGGGTGGATGGGTTGAAATTTAAGTAGTTCAGATAAAGTAGAAATAGTCTTATTGTATGTAATATTAATGTTTTAATTTTGAGAGAGGAACTGCTCGGGCATTTCCCCTGCACCGCATCAAGAGGGAGGAGAAGAAGGTGAGAAGTTAAGTAGGAAAGTGGAGGTGAAGGAGGAGACGGGGTGAGTGAAGAAAAAGAGGGAAAGAAGTAAGTTGGTTTGAGGTGGGATGCGGTTTGGGGGGAAATGGGCGGGCAAGACCGAATGTGGTGTGCATCAATTTGTTTTATTTTTTATCTGAAGTATTTGTAAGATGGTCATGTATTGTAAAGTTGAAAATAAAATTTTTTACAAAAAAAAAGAGAGAGAAGACATGCTTCTGGCCCTCATGGATCAGCTTGACAGCAGCCTGCAATGGCCACCGCTAGAGGAAACCGGTGTTTGTGACCTTAAGCGAGGACAGCTCCTAGGGACACCAGAAGCTAAAGCCGCTGGACCTTGTACTCCGTCGTCCGTAGACCCTCCTCTCTGCAAGCTCCGTTTGTGTTAGGAACAGGGCCAGGCGCTCATGTCGTGGTGGGCCTCAGGGGGACACGGGGAGGGAGGGGCTTTCCTCTCCCAAATCTTCATTTCGCCCAGTTGAGAAAAACAGGGTGGGGAAATTGGAGCTCTGACACCCCCTCCCCAGCTTTCCAAGGAGCGCAAGGGCGTTTCAGCCCAAGGGATGAAAGGCCACAGCCTCCCTCCCTCCTCCCTCACAAAGCCAGGCCAGCCCCTCCTTGCAAAGGCAGGGACCCAATGAGTCCTTCAAGCTGGGGGGCTAGGAAAGGCAACAGCTGGTGGGTCTCCTGGCCCAGGTGGAGGGGAGGGAGAAAGCTCCACTCCAGGTGTCTTCAAGGGCATCACCTCCACACCAGCCTCCCTGGGGACTTCAGTGCTCCCCAAAAGAGAGGGTCCTTCTGCCACGTCAAGCTGCAACATGTGGAAGTAGAAAAGGTTCTCATTATTCTAGGGGAAGGACTGGCAACAACGGCCCCACGGAGCCTCACCTGCTCAGCCCCCTCACTGCACCCCTGCAAACCCTAGTCCTCATGGCCACAGAGAAAAGTCTGAAAGTACAAAGAGAAGTCTGTAATCACCACCGTTGCCCTCAGCTCCACAGTGTCCATCCAGTCTCACTGCGAGATCCTGAGCTCAATTTCTTCGGCTGAAGACTGGGAGACAAGCGTGAGCCACTAAAAAGCCAGAAAAGCGAAGAGGGCAGCACCAGTCAGCAGAGCACAACCCGGATCTGTAGTTGAAAGGTGGAAAGGAAGAAACCAGCACTGAGCCCATCTGCAGGTGCAACACACCAGGTGGGCATAATATAAATATTAACATCTGGCTGTTTTAAAACAAGGTGCCCCTGCCAACAACCCATCCAAGTGCCTATCTCCCATGCACAAGGCTCACACCCCAAGGAAGAAGCGGGCACCTCTGCACAGGGGGCACAGGGGAGGAAAGCATCTCAGCAACCACGGACCACACCACAGCTGCTGCTTCTGCCAGATGTGCCTGGCACCACAATGCAGGAAGTGGGGAGGGGACAGACTTGCAAAGGACGGCCATGTCTCCTATGGCTGGAGCAAAATCAGAGCAGACAAGGAGACAGAAAAGTCCTTGGATCCCCCCCCTTCCTCCCCATCCTGAGTTTTATCAAAATTCCATTTGGATGCAGGATTGCAGGGAGGAGAGGAAGAAAACACTGGAGCAGCTCCATTTTTTTCCTGGAGCACAAAGGAGGGAGACGGTGGCCCTGTGTGTGTTTCCTCCCAAACCTACCCAAGTCCATCGGTTCTGCCACATTCCCACAAGAGAATAACTGCTTTTCAGCTCCTGGGAGCAGCTGGTATTGGAGCACCAGGCAAGCCTCAATGGCTTCTGTCTCCCAACAGATTCCTCCTTTTTAAAAATGCCCCCGTTAAATCCCCAAGGACACAATGGGGAGGAACACGGTGAACAGAAACAGCAGAGAAAGAAATTAGTGGGACATGGCTGGGAGCAAAGGGCTTCCTAACTACAGGACAGGACAGGAAGGACCCCGTCCTGGAGGGATTTAACTTGTTCAAAAGAAACAGATCTAACAAAAGAGGAGGTGGAGTTACATGGTATGTAAGAAATAGATATACCTCTATAGAAAAGCAAAAGGAGGAGGATGAAAACTTTCTTGAATGCATTTGGGGTAATATAAAAGGAGAAAGGAATAACATTGCCACGGGTGTATATTACAGATCGCCCAACCAAACAAAGGAAATAGATGAACTTTTTGCTAATCATTTAGCTGAGGTCTGCGGGAAGCACACTACAATGGTAATGGGGAACTTAACTACCCTGAAATCAACTGGGAGACAAACTCTGCACCTACTGCAGTGGTTCTCAACCTGTGGGTCGGGACCCCATTTGGGGTCGAACGACCATTTCATGGGGGTCGCCAAACAATGTAGTCCGCCATTTTTTTCCCCCTTTTTCTTAGCTGTGCTACTCCCTCAAGAGAGTCTATTCTATTGGCTTTCAAAAGCCAACAGGAATTGTCCAGGCTGTCTCTGCCCTGCTGAGCCCGCCAAAAGTCCCATTCTGCAAACGGTGCTGCACCAGTTGAGTAGTCCTCGACTTACGACCGGTTGAGTAGTCCTCGACTTACGACCGGTTGAGTAGTCCTCGACTTACGACCTGTTGGGGGTCGCAGCATTAAAAAGGTTGAGAACCACTGACCTAGTGGAAGATGAATCTTGTCAGTCAAAAGGTAGAGGAGGGAACTAGAGCTATACTGGACTTAATTCTTACCAGCACAGATGAAATGATAGAGGGGGTTGAAGTTGTGGGAACTTTGGGGGACAGTGACCACATAATATTGGAATTCAACATAATGCAGATACAGGCAATAGAACAAAGTCAAACTAGTGCCTTAAACTTTAAAAGAATTAATTTCAACAAACTTCAAACTTGGAAAGGATTCCATAGAACAGGGGTGTCAAACTGCCGGCCCATGGGCCGGATGCATCATGCCAAAAGCACACCCACCCCATTGCCAGCAATGGAAAAAAAGTTGAGATATGTCACAACACATCATGTGTCGCTGCGAGTTTGACCATAGATGAAGATCTTAAAGGGAAAAACAATCCAAGAAACTTGGGAAACTCTGAAAAATGAGATTATAAAAGCCACTGAAAAAGTAAAATAAAAGACCCCAGAAGAAGCCAGCATGGCTACTTAAAGAACCTTCTGATAAACTGGAAAAGTATTAAAAATTGAAAGAGGGACACATAACTAAGGCAGAACACCAACAAATAGCCCAAATCTACAAAAATGAAGTCAGGAAAGCTAAGGTTCAGAATGAATTAAGGCTGGCAACAAATGTCAATAAGAGTAACAATAATGAATGTTTCTTTCAATATGTAAAAACCAAGAAAAAGGTCAAGGAAATGATCAGTCCACTCATGGGAGAAGATGGCAAGGAGCTTATGGGCAGCAGGGAGAAAGTGGAACTTCCATTTTTTGCATTTGTCTTTACACAAAAGGAAAACAATAGTTCAGCCTAACAAAAGAGTACCGTAAAAGACAGATTAGGGATATAAATCAAAATAGGCAAGAAAGTGGTAAGACTTCTGTCCACTCTTATTAAACAAGAGTTCAGTCACTGGACCAGATGAATTGCATCCCAGGGTCCTGAAGGAGCCGACAGATGTGATCTCAGGACAGATGTGATCTCGGAACTGCTGGACTGTATCTTTTGAATATCCTGGAGCACCTGGGAACTACCAGAGGACTGGAAAACAAGCTGACGGTTTCAATCTCCAAAATCAAATCAAATCAACCTTTATATTGTCAAAGTACAACATGGATACAATGAGATTGGCTAAGCCTCCCTTCGTGCACCCCCCCCCAGACACAACTAAGTGACAACAAAAAGGGATCCATGATGCTACAGATCAATCCATCAATACCTGAGAAAACTGTGGAAAAGATAATCAAGCAAAGGATCTGTGAACATCGAGAAACAAGCAAAATTATTACTAGAAACCAACATGGGTTTGTCAAAGACGGATCATGCCAGATAAACCTTATTGCATTCTTTGACAGTGACTAAATTAGTGAACAAGTGAAATGCTGTGAACATAGTATACTTGGACTTCAGGAAGGCACACGACAAAGTAGACCACAACCTTCTTCTTGATAAGATAGAAAAATGTGGGATAGGCAGCACCACCACCGGATGGATTTGTAACCAGCACTCAATGTATTGTCCTCAATGGAAGTGCATTTATTTACATGGAGGGAAGTAGGCAGTGGGGGACCTCAGGGTTCTGTCTTAGGCCCAGCACGCTTCAATATTGGGATGAGGGGATAGACGGGGAACTCATCCAATTTGCAGACAACACTAACGCTGGGGGGAAATGGCCAACATTTTTGAAGATAGACTCAAGATATAGGGGCTGGATTCACACACACACACACACAATGGACCCAGCAACTGTAGTTTCCCAACACACAACATCCTGGCTCTCTCTCCTACCTAGCCAACTGCTGCTCCGGATGCCATCCGCACAGGAGCAGCCAGATTCGGCCCCTGACCCCAAAGGCTCCGCCGGCGCCAGCATTCACACCGTATCCTGAACCCGGGCCGGATTTGCGCAAGAAGCCGAGCCGTCCAAAATAATCACCCCGGTTACAAGGGACCAAATTCCGCCTCTGCCCGACAGCTGCAACTAATACGCCCCCCCCCTCCGCCGGTTCCCGCCTCGCTCGGCGTCCGACTCCCCGCAAGCTCTCCAGCCTCGCCCTCCCCGCGCCCCGCGGCCGGACCTGGCGCTGACCGAGGGCGCCGCGGACGACGCGCTTTCGGGGCCGAGTAGCCGCCGGGCGCCCTGCGGAGGCCGCGTCAGTCCCCGAAGACGCCGCGGACCCTCGGCTGCCCCGCCCCGCCTCGCTCCCTCCCTGGCCTCCTCGGGAAGCCTGCGGAGCCGGAAAGACCCGCACGGGTCCGCCGCTGGACCCCCCCCCCTCCGGGGCAATGGAGGAAGGCCACGCCCCGCCCCTTCCCCAAGGGCCGATCGTTCACTCCACTGCTCCCCCCCATTTGTCCTGCTCAAGTTTCTGGCTCCCAGAGAGGGGCACAGTCACTGCCGGCCCCCAGGCCCGCTGGCGCTTGGAAGGGAGCCCAGCCAAGCAAGGCGCGCTGTGTGAAGCCAGGCCTGGAAGAATCCACTGCAAGTGGAGTCCCAGGAGATGGGTTTTTTTTTTCTCCCTTCCCTCCAGCTGGAAAGCAAGCATGTCAATAAGTCCAGCCCCCATGAAGAAGGGCACCTGCCCAGGTGCTTTCCCTACAGGAGCCAGCTGGACACACACACACACACACACACACACACACACACACACACACCCTCCTGACTCTGCCATGGGACTCAGCCAAACTTCCAACCCCTGGTCCTATGCTTAATGCAGCTGCTGCATTCCTCACTACTGCCAATTGACTGGACCGGAGGTCTTAATGGGATGACAAGGGTCACTCCTGCAGCAAGACAAGGGGCAGGTTCTCCCAACCGGCCAACTCTGCCTGGGCACAAAAGGGAGGGAGGGGGCAGAGCCCTGGCACTGTGTGCAAAGAAGCCAACTTGGCTGGGAGGCTGGATGCTCCTTGGGGAAAGGAGCACAGCTGGCTTGAGTACAAGACCAACAGACCCACAAAAGTTTAACCAGCAGCAATTTCTGTTTAAAAAAGAAAAACAGACAAACAAATTAACATGTCAGTAATTCATTGTGTAACCAGAACAGTGGCCCTGGATGCCCAACTGTCCAGCAGGGAACGGGGTGCAAAACACCCCCCCCCAGGTTCCCCCATAGGCTAATGGGAGCAGCAGAGCCACCATTACCAGACAGGCAGATGCTCCCTACCCAGCATCCTTTGGGGCAGCCCCTGAGGAGCCTGGCTCCGTGTGCCAACAGCAGCAGTGGTTGCAAGGTACATGATCCTTCTGTGACATCACGGCCCATTAGCCAATCGTCAGGGCCTTACAGCAGTGAGACCAATCTCACTTAAGCTGTGGCAGGGCAACTGCAGTGGGGGAAAAGTTAAAATCACTTCATTAAAATTATGTTAATGAAAGCTAAATATAATGACCATGTTGTGCCCCATGGAGACAGGAAATATTATCATCCAGTGACAATTCTGGAGCATTGGACCCTGGCCCTGGGCATCCGCGCAGGCGAAATCTGCAACTAAGAGAGCAAACTCCTGCCTGCGTCCCCTGGATCAGAAATAATACACACCGGTGTGATGGTCTCTGGTCCTCCCTGCATCAGCCTCCTAGAGCAGTGTTTCTCAAGCTTGACAATTTTAAGGCATGTGGACTTCAATTCCCAGAATTCCACAGCCAGCATTGCTGGCTGTGGAATTCTGGGAGTTGAAGTCCACATGCCTTAAAATTGTCAAGCTTGAGAAACACTGTCCTAGAGATTGTGAACCATAGGTTGCAAATGCAACAAGGCACCTCGCTGGCTGTCAGCGAATGCAGCTCCTCTCTGCGCCCAGGCGTGGGGCCCTTCTGCCCCACATGCTTTGCAGGCTCAATTCTTTCTCTCACTCAACCAATTCTCCCGCTTCGGTGTCAGCCTGAATCACACTTTAATCACACGGTTTGTGATTAGCTGATTAGCTCTGGACAAACTACCACAACAAGCACAGCCATTCTCTGGGGAGCTTCAGCTATAGAATTGCGGATTTTCACGATAAAACCTGCCTTTCATTCTGCAGGAATCACTTCTTGCCTCCAAAACAGAGAAGGGCCAACCAAGCAGGAGCCACGGAGGTGATTTCAAACTAAGGAGTTGTTTACATGCCTGCTGAGCCCGAACCGCCGCCCCCCCCCACACACACACACAAGCACTCCGGAGCGCCTCTGCCTCACACCCGCAACAGAACCAACACACCCGCTGAGGCTCGCCGTTGTCAACAACACCTCCAGCGGCCTCCGGGCCTTGCGAGGCTCCAGCCTTCCCGCCCCGGGCTTTGGGGGCAGAGTTCGCGGGGAAGCGGAAAGCGCAGCGCAGGCCAGCCCCGCCGCTGAGCTCTGGCCGCGGCCCTCCGGAGCGACCGGGCCGTGGCCTCCCTCCGCGGCCCCTCCTGGCCTGACTCTCCCTGCGGCGCTCCCTCCCCCGGCGGCCTCTCAACGGACAGGCCGGGCCGCTGCCGGCTTCGGGGAAAGCGGCTAGGCGAGGGTCCGCCAGGCGGAAAACTGCGGCCGGCCCGGGAACAGGGCGGGCAGGCGAGGCCGGAGCGCGGCAAGTTTGACGCGGGAGAGGGAGCGCCGAGGGGCGGCCGGGCGGCTCTTCCGAAGGTCCCGGCGGCGCCTCTCGAGCAGCCCGGGAGGACCCTCGGCCAGGAAGGTCGCCCCCTCCGGCCGGGGCGTCCAGGAAGCTTCGGCTCCTCCGCGTCGCGGGCCACTTCGGCCTCTCGCCCGCGGTCTCGCCTTGCCGGGGGCCCGGGACTTGCAGACCCCCGCGACGGAGCCCGCACGGCGGCGGCGGCGGCGAGGCCTGGCGCCCGACCGAAGCTTCCAGCCGCGCGGAGAAACGCGCCGGGCCGCGCAACTGGCAGAGGCGGCCGCTCCCGCTCTCGCCGCCGCCGTCCGGCCCGGGGCAAGAGGCGGCGGCTGCCCAGCGCGCGGAACTCCCGGGTGTCCCCCGCCCTTCTCGAGAGAAAGAAGCCAGCAGCAACTCACCCAGCGGGAGGAAGTGTTTGGTGTCCATGTCCGCGGTTTAACTCATGCCCAGCGGCGCGGCGTGGAGGTCGGCGGCGGGAAAGAGCCGAGCCGAGGCGGGGAGGGGGGCGGTGCGGAGCCCGCCGAGAGAGTCGCCCGCCGAGAGAGCCAGAGGCGCAGGGAGGCGGATCCCGGGGCGGCCGGCTGGAAGGGCCCTTCCGCGTCTCTCCGCGTCGCGCTGGCGGGTGGGGGGGCCGGGGCTCTCCTCCCCCCTGCCGCCGCCGCCGCCGCGGCTCTGGCGCCTCGCTCCCTCCCGCGCCCCCTCGCAGCCGAAGGCGCGTCTCGAAAGGCCGCCGGAGGCAGAGCCGAGAGCAGCCCAGCCAGGCCACGGAGGGGCCGCAACGCCGCGGCGGAGGGAGTTGGGAAAAGTCGCCCAACAATGTAACTCAAGTACAGGACTTGTCTCGCTGCCTGCGCGCGCCCGCAGCTGGCGGTCCGGGGGCGAGCGAGCTGCGAGGGCGCGCGCGCGCTCCCCAAGCCCGGAGCCGCCTGGCGAAGGGGCCCGGCGAAGGGGGAGCCCGACGGCCGTCCGGCCTCGGCGACGGGGCGGTGCGCGGGGCCGTTCTCGGGGCGGGGGCTCCCGGCGGCCCTCCCCGCGCGCCCAGAGGACCGGCTTTCCCGGACGGGCTCGGGCGTCTCCGGCCCGGGTGGGCGACGCCTCGGGCCCCAGCCGCAGAACGGGGGCTTCCTGGGGGAGGGAAACGGCGTGGAAGCCGCCGGGCTCCCGGACCCGGGCGGTCCGCGATCGGCTGGAAGAAGTTCCTGGGGACGGGGGGGGGACCGGCGGCGGGTCCCGCGCGGAAGGAAGCCCAGTCGCCGGAGCCATCCGGGCGTCGCGGAGGGCGGGGGGCGAGCGCCGTCCCCCTCTCGGCAGTGCTGTGGCCAACCGCCCGCGCCGGGCGAGGCACGGGGCAGCGGTCTTCCGGCGGCGGCTGCTCTCGCTCGCTCCTGGCCTGAAAAGCGAAGCCGGGATGGGATTGTCGGCGCTCGCCCGGCGCGACCCCCACCTGGCCGCCCGCAGCCCGGCGCAGGGAGGGACCCCGGGCCCGGCTGGACTTGGCGTCGCCTCAAAAAAACAGCGCGGGCGGGCGCGCACAACCACAAGTAGACCGAGGCGGACGGCCGCCCGACCCCGGATGGCCATTGGCTGCCCGGAAGGACGGACCGAAGCCTTGAGCCCGACTCGCCCCCCCCCCGCCGCCCCGCTTATTCTAGCGGGGAGCGGCGCCTCTGCTCCGGGCCTCCAATCACAGCCAGGGGGCGGGCCCTGGAGCGCGCACGGCCCCAGTTTTGGGTTCGTGGAGGGGACGCGCGCGCGCGCGCGCGGGCGGCAGAAGCCCCCAGAGACGCGGGCAGACGGAGCTGGGAAGCCGGGAACGGGACTTGCTTAGGGGGCCGCCTGCCGAGCAAGCGCCTCGTGTGGGCGGGCAGAGTTGTGCGAAGAGGATGACACGTTTATAGAAACATCTGCGAGAAACCTCGCGAGGATCCAGACATTCTCAAGATCCCCCATCGCGATGGCGGTTGCAGAGCCTCCTAGGATTGAGAGGAATAGCCAAGTCAAGTGGGGGGGGGCGGCACCCCTTTCCCATTCGACCGGCTAGACCCGTATGGCTAATAGCCAAGGTCACTTTGGAAAGGACCCAAACGCTGCAGCAGGACCACCGAGGGATTTATTTATTTATTTATGAGACTTCTATACCGCTTTAAGTGCGAGCACTCTCTAAGCAGTGTACGCCAGTAAACAATGTATATATATAAATATTTACA
The DNA here is from genome assembly GCF_016545835.1 of Crotalus tigris. Classification (NCBI taxonomy): domain Eukaryota; kingdom Metazoa; phylum Chordata; class Lepidosauria; order Squamata; family Viperidae; genus Crotalus; species Crotalus tigris. The sequence continues at coordinate 334,777 of NW_024096844.1, forward strand.
TTGCCCCCAACAATCCGGGTCTTCATTTTACCTACCCCGGAAGGATGGAAGGCTGAGTCAACCTTGAGCCGGTGAGATTTGAACCGCTGACCTGCTCAACACAGTCAGCTAAAGTGGCCTGTAGTACTGCACTCTAACTGCTGCGCCACCTCGGCTCATTTTATGGCCTTGGGGTGCCAAGCAGCGGCAGCCCTGCTTCTGTGATGTCTCAGGGACTGCCCCATCTAGAGGGCAGAGCAGCGGTCTAGCACTGCAACAATGAGGACTTGTATCACTGTCACCAGACAACATGGCTGGCACAACACGAAAAGGTACCCAAGTGAGTGTCGTTAGGACAGTGATGAAGCCTCACTCCAAATCAGCAGGTGACCCCTTGGAGCAATTGGTATGGATTTAAGGGACCCCATATGAGAACAACCAGGGGCCCCACTGCTGAACCCTGACTACTACCTGGAACTGACCACTCACCCAAGGAAAAGCAGGACCCTCGTCAAGGGACACCCAAGCCTTTCAGACTGGGACCCTGAATACCCAGGACATCATGGTCGGTGGTACTGAAGGCTACACAGAGATTCACAAGGAACTCTCCAGCGCCTTCTCCAGAATCCACCCCCTGAACAACGGGAAAGTTGGAAGTTAGAACATAGAATAATAGGGTCGGAAGGGACCTTGGAGGTCTTCTAGTCTAGCAGTCTGGATGGATGTTGAGTCTTGAGAAGATTGAGGTGGAAACCTGAAACTGTTCTTCACATCACTGAAATAACGTCACAGGGGTAAAGTTTAAGACCTGCCCATTCTCATTCCAGGACACAAAACATGAGTTTAAGTTCCACGATGCAGTTTGGATGATGAAACTGACCCAGAAGCTGGTGGGTTGAAGACTCGGGCAGGCAGCCATGTGTCAGGGAGCCTCCAGGGCAATTGCCGCTCTTGGGTGCTGTCAGTCAAGGAAGCTAACAGCTGAAGACATTGAGCTACACAGCGCTAAGCTTAATTACACACCTGTACAGGACAACATGTTCTTCTGCTTTTCCGGGTGCCCTTGTTCGCACACACTTCCTCCTTTGGCCTGCTGATTGTCTTTCGCTGCTACCTTTTGAGGAAAGCTGTAGAATGGACCAGCTCTTTCTTCATACATAAACAAAATTATGGACATAACACCAATCTGAAAATTATCAAGAGAAGATCTAAACATTTATCCTATAAATTAAAGAATTCCCCAGAATATTGATCAGATTGTTCCTACGTGATTTTTCTTGTCCTTTTGTGGAAAAAAGTTCAAAAGCTGACTCATCCCACACACTAGGGGTTCACGGTCCTTTGAAGTACCCTACTTGGGGAACTGCTCCCTTTTCTTGATCACCCTCACATCTGGGAGTACTGCTAAAGCAGAAAAGATGCATTTGTACTATTAATGACCAAGCTCAACTTACATGGGGAATCTTGTGGATTTTAGCCACAGAAGAGCAGGTCCAAACCCAACGAATTGGTCTTCCAGTCTCTGAACTGCATCTCCAGAATTAAAAGGGTTGCCTTTAACCTCTGCCCAAGCCAATGCATGAATGGTGCGCTCTCTTTTGTTAGGAAGCAAATGTTCAGATTAAAAGAACGGCAACTTGGGGCAACTTTACCTGGTAGAAACCCTGAGCTCAGGCTAAGCAGGGCCAGTCTAGTTATACTAGGATGGAAAACCTCCAGAAAATTCCAGGGCAGTGGCTGTTCTTGGGAGGAGCCAAGGGTGAACCTCACCTTTATGGTTGCCAACAGAAGAATGGGTGGGGTGTCCATAAAGTCACCAGGAATCAAGCTGAACTTGGAGATGTTTACCTTTAATCACCTGATTGGAAAGGAGATAATCATTTCCAAGTCTGCATAAATAATTTAAGTCCGTTTCATAATCTTCCTTCAGCAGCATAGGAGCTCTGAGCGATTCCTCCCAAGCTCTGTCAACTGAAATCAGGAGTCGAAAAACAAATGCTTCAGTTTAATACAGGTAGCCCTTGACGGTTCATTTAGTGACCATTCCAAGTTACAACAGCACTGGAAAAAATTGACTTATTACCACTCCTCACACTTATCATGGTTCAGACGCTTGACTCACAATAGTGAGGGTTGCAGGGTCACGTGATCCCCTTTTGCGACCTGACAGTCAACAGGGAAGCTACATTCCCCTAACAACTATGTTAGGAACTGCAGGGATTCACTTAACAACTGTAGCAAGAAAGGTTGTAAAATGGGGCAAAAGTCACTTAGCAAATTTTGGGCTCAATTGTGGTTGTGAGTCAAGGACTAGCTGTAGCAAGAGATGGCCCAAATGCCCTCTCTTAAATAAACCATATACTATTTTATGTTGTGAAGCTGCCGAGGCTGGCCCGGCAGTTGCCAGAATCAGCAGTGACTTGAAGGCATCAATAAATAATGTTGTGAAAGGCACAAGTGACACAATTTTTTTTAAAAGCAGATTTTCTACCTGAAATGTAATGATCTGTAATGTAAGCTTTCCTAAGGTTAAATAATTTTATGGCCCAATATTTTACACAGATATCTTTGGTGTTAAGTGCTATACAGTTATTGAAACTGATCCCAGAACAAATGTGCTTGTCCAATATTTGCTAAGGTTTTACTGGAGACTAGATTTTGAAGAAGCAGGATAGGATAGGATTGTTCAAAAAGTTCAAAAACTTTTGTTGGAGAAGACTCCCGTGGACAACCAAGAAAACTTACTGATGAATCATCAAACACATCAACCCAGAAGTTCTCCGGTCCAGCCCCCTGCTTTTTAAGAAGAGATGGTTGCCCAATCTCGTCTTAAAAACTTCCACCCACAACTTCTGGAGACAAGCTATTCCATGATTAATTGTTCTGTCAGGACATTTCTCCTTAGTTCTAAGTTGGTTCTCTTTGATAGGTTTCCATCCATTGCTTCCTGTTAAGCTTTCAGGTGCTTTGGAGAATAGGTTGAGTCCCTCTTCTCTGGAGCAGCCCCTCAGATATTGGTACACTGCTATCATGTCATTCCTAGTCCTTGTTTTCACTAGACTAGACGTATCTAATTCCTGCAATCGTTTTGTCATATGTTTTGGGCTTTAGCCCCCGAATCATCTTTGTTGCTCTTCTCTGTACTCTTTCTAGAGTCTCAACATCTTTTTTATATCGTGGCGGCCAAAACTGAATGCAACATTTCAAGTGTGGCCTTACCGAGGTATTATAAAGTGGTATTAGCACGTCACACGCTCTTGATTCTGTTTCTCTGTTAATGCAGCCTAGGACTGCACTGACCTTTTTTGGCTGCTGCCACACCCGGTTGGCTCATACTTCAGTGATTGTCCACTTAGGACTCCCAGATGCCTCTCACAGACACAAGTGTTGAGCCAGGTCTCGCCCCCTGTTCGGCCTGTCTGTTAATTGTGATTGTGACCAGTGGTAGTTTCTACATGTGTCAGTTCTGAACTGCTCACCTCCCATCCTTCACTGGCCGAGCCAAGCAGTCTCTGGGGAGGGGAGCCCCTTCCTCTGGGGGGGGGGGGGAATCAGGACTAAGGGAGACTGTTAAAAGGCATAAGCTTTCTTCATATGATCTTACTAAATTTCAAAAACATGAATAAAACATAAATAAGGAAGAAAAAAGAAAGTAGAAAAGAATGAATCAGACAAAAAGTGAGATAAAAGTGTGAAAGAAAGAAGAAAAGGTGACTTTCTTTGATACAGATATAGATAAAAAAAATACTATACATCCAATTCTTACTCTAAAATTAACTGTAGTCTATCTTATTTGTATCTCTAATCATCAAAGCCCAAAATCAAAATGTCATTTCTCAGTTTCTCACATTAGTGTCAAAAGTCTACATTTTCCAAGTACAAATAAAATTGGTTCAACATCTTTTCTCTAATCAAAGCTGCCAATTTCACCATCTCCACCAGTTCCATCAGTTTAGCCAGCCATTCTTCCCATGTAAGTATTTGTAAACCCTTCCACTTGTGTGCATATAGAGTCTCACCACTGTTATCATAAATAAAAAGCTTTCCCAAGAGGTGACAGTAATTTACCTATCTTGAGGGATACCCTGTCATATAAAGTTAGTGTATATGCTATAAAGTTATTTGAAATATTATGAAAGAATAAAGCTAAGAAGACCTTCAAGAATATAAGTCCAACTTGCAGCTAAAATCATATTAGCCATGTTCATCTTCCCCAGATACTCCATGAAATCCTAGGGCATCAGTAAAGCCACTTCCTTCTTCATCAAAACCAAGGATAAAGTTCAGAATTACCCACTGAGAAAACTTTCTAGGAATCTCTGAATCAAAAGACACAAGGAAGCAGAACATAACTTCAAACCCCTAATTGCACAGTTGTCGAAACTGAGTTCTTAAATCCTACAGAATGGAGTGGCACCACGCAAACCAAGGAATAGTCCACCTTTGACCTTGGGTAGATTTTTATTGTCTTGTTTTTAATCTTTTAAATCATTTGTAAACCACCCAAAGTTGATGGGAGTTGTGCAGCAGTTGAACTGAGTTCAATTAATTCTTGAGACCCAATGGCATCCAGTTGGCTTTCTCCAATTATGTTATAAACAGACCAGTTATCAAAATGAGATTAGGGATGGGAGTTTCTGGCTGAAGTATAAAATGTGTGGACTGCCCCCTGGCACTCTGCTGTGGCCCCTTTCATGTCCTCAGGGTTTCTAATAAGAGACACCAAGGCCAGATGGGAAATATAAAGTATCCTTCAGATGTTTATTTGCATCCTTAATCCAAGGTAACCACAAAGATGATGCCCTGAAAATTGTATATGATTTAGGGAATAAGTGAAAAAGCACAGAGGGAAACTGGCATGCCAGCCACATAACTGTGAAGGAATCTCTCTTATATCAACACCTGTCTCAGAAACCTCCAGGTAACCAGGGCAGAAGCTTTCAAAATAAATTCTGTTGAGGCAACTCCACTATTTTTAATGTTATCAGAGTCTTAATGGCCTTGTATGAATCCAGGTGGAGCTGGGATCTATCATAACCAGAAGAAGAACGAGAGATCTCCTGGCGCAGACCTTAGCCGAGAACGTGTTAGGAGCAGATAACAGGTTCTTTATCTTGCTCAAGAATGACATCACACTCGCTTCATAGAGACGAAGAGGTCAGGGTTCTTCTCCACTAAAAGAACAGATCAGACACCAACCTGCAGTGTGAAATCAGTCAGCTGGAGCGAAGCCATCTGGGCTGCTCTTCAGGTTTGTGGATTGAACTGTCATCATAATTTGTGATTATAAAAGTTTACGCTGAGTAAAGAGAAGTCAGTAATCTGTTGGGTTGATGATAGACACGATAGTCTCACCTGCAAGAAAAATATTTTGTTGATGTAAATTTTTAAAAACTGATAATTAACTGATTTAGATTTCACATGGATTTCTAAAGATCTAGCTGTGTGGCCCATTAAGTTCATAACTCATGCTGGCACCGTAGAACTTGTAAAATTCAGATTTAGAAGAAATCAAAGGTCAATAATGCTCACGAGGTAAATGGGATATATAAAGAATGAATTAGCAGCTCCTTAACCTTACTATGCTATCTAACAAATGCCTTTTGAAAATTAGTTACAGTTCATGCAAAAACTGTACTGTGTCCTGTTCAACAATATCGTGGTCAGAGAAAGCTACGGCACTCACAGTGACATGGTCTGATTATGTCCCAGAGGGCTCAATGAAGAGGAAGGAGATTCAGAGAAGGAGGACTTCTGCGGAAGAAAAGGAAGCGTCTTTCCACTCAGAAGGGCAAAGAGCCTCTCAAGGCAGCCACCACTTCTGACTCCCTGGGAATTGGATGAGAAGGCTGCTTTCTTGGCTGGGGTCATTTTTTCATGGCAATGGCTGTAAATCTCTCCCCGCTAAGCACATCTTTAATTAATACGGAGAGGGAAAAGCAACCACCGGAAATGGCCACCCAGAGGGCCACAGCACCATCTCTAAAGCCTCCCAGGACATGTGGCTGAAGTATTCTATATGGACTAACTGCAGCATGTATAAATATCTTTTTGTGCTGACAAGCGTCACTGACTGAATGGACTCCTTGTCAGCAGTGCATCAAAAAGAAGCATCTACAGGCCGCCTCTTTTCCAGTCCTCTCCCCCCTTCTTCAAAAATCAGGCAGGGCCTTTGAAGGAATCCATGGCTCCTCTAACACACAAAACATGGTAGGAGAAAGTTGACATTTCTGGAATAGTCTTTTCAGCTACAACTCCTTGGGTCAGGGATGGTGAAAGATCCTGGCCAAGAGACCGGTGGTGAGACATCAGTGCCAGAGGAGGCCCCCCAAGGCCCCTTCCCTTGGAAAGGGGGGCTGCTGAGTCTCCCTCCATCCATGCTTTCACAAGGGTCCTGGCAAAAGGTCTCATGAGGAGCAGCCATTGCTTCACTTTATCTTCTACCGTGTTTTCCCCAAAATAAGACCTACCCCGAAAATAAGCCCTAGCCTGATTTTGGGGGTGGGCCTAACCCTCCCCCCAAAAATAAACTTGGGTCCTACCCCCCAAAAAATAAGCTTGGGTGGGTAGGCATGACCAGCCCAAGTGGAAGTGAGTGAGTGGATGCCAACGGTGTCCGGCAGTAGCAGCAGCCCACCAGCCCTTGGAGCAGCACAGCTGAGTTCAGCGCAGAGGTAGAGGTGAGGGGGGAGGCAGGTGATTCAGACGCAATGTGCACTTTTTGCCCAGAGGAAGACTGGAAGCTTCGTCTGCTTGCAAATGGGGAGGTTGGAAATGGATTTTCTCCGTTTCCAACCACCCCATTTGCAAGCAGACGAAGCTTCCAGTCTCTGTCATTTCTCTGTCCGGGCGAAAAGTGTTTGGACACCTATGGGGCGCTTGGAAACCGAGTGAATCCCTCAGTTCCCAACTGCCCCATTTGCAAGCAGACGAAAGTTCCAGTCTCTCTCTGGGCAAAAAAAGGTTTGGGCACCTATGGGGTGCTTGGGGCAGCTCCATCTCCTCCCCACCTGCCTTGCCTCGTGGTGGTGGCACAGCGCGGTGGGCCATGCGGCCTGCAACGAGCGGCCGCAGAAGTGGGCCAGCAGCCATGGGGGCTCCTGGATGGGGCTGTTGATACCACTACCGCAAGGCGAGGCAGATTTTTTTTGGGGGGGGAGATATCCTCTGAAAGTAAGACCTACTGCCTCTTTTGGAGGAAAAAATATAAGACCAGGTCTTATTTTCGGGGAAACACGGTATGTTCTCAGGGATACAACAAGTGGGGCTTCTCCAACAGAGGAAAAGCACAAATGCTTGGTTCTCCCCCCCCCCCCAAGAGCAGCCATATTTGCCTCCTCTTCCCTCAGGGGAAACGGAGTCACCAATTCAAGAGTGGAAAGTCTTCCATAAATTGGTTTAATCTTCAACTCTTTGAACTGAGTGGCCTTCAGTTCATCTTACGGGGTTGATTCCACCAGCCCTCTTGTCTCTCTCTCTCTCTCCATCTGCCCGGCCCTTTTCTGCATCTTTTCCAACATTTCTATATTCTGTTTTGGCACCAAAGATCAAATCTGAATAGCTTCGTTGCAGGAGGCGTATTTTCATGCGAAATATTGATAATTCAATGTTTTCATTCCATGACCTCCGGGAGGAATATCGTCTCTTTCCTAGAAGGCTTGGCATTTGCAAGGGCCACCTCTTCACCTCTCTCTGGTCAGTCAACCCAGCGGGTATTTGAACCAAGAGCAAGACTTTTGCTTGGTTACCGTCAGTCAGTCAGGTTGGATTTTATTCATTTCTCACTGATCTAACCCGAAGTTTGTCCCATCTCATTTCTACAACCAGCACAAAGTTTGAAGTGGCTGTTTATTTACTTTCCTCCAAATACAGTGATTTTCTAAGAAAAGCATGCATAATCTGGGAGGTATGAATATTACAAAAGGCAAGTGCTTTTATCTTAGCTAAAGTTTACATGAAAACCCGAAGAGAATGAATTTCTTCGTCTTTTCTAGCCACCGATCAACCGCAGAAATGTGAACACAATGACTCATGGTGGTCAAATTTAAATTAAAGCTGTCTCTTAAAAGAAAGGTGAAACGCCTTCCGGCTTTGGGGTGGGGGGAACCCCACTGCAATCTATTTGAAGTTATGATGATGATGACGGCTTATCCGACCGAGGTGGAGGAAGGAAGCACAAATTGCTGGCTCCCCTTCAGGGCTCCATCAGGGGCAGCCCTTTCCCCCTGACATCGCTGGTGTCAGCCCAGTATCCGACACGCTCCCCAGGGGATTTCCTTCAGTCAAGAGAGCCCCAAAGATGGGTGAAGCTGAGCTGCCAAAGCAGAGAGCTCGTTTTAATTCTGCTCCTGGTGCCTCCTCTTTGCACGGAGGCTCCACCATCCAGACAGGGTCGTTTTGCATCCGTTGCAGCCTCCCTCCCTCCCTCTCTTTCTTTTTCCTGGAAAACCTCCTTGCAGCACAGATGGACCGAATTACTGAGAGAGCAGGGGGGCAGGCTGCTTTTCCCCCTTGAAGGAGACTCCTTTTGCCTGATGGGCTTGGAGGGAGGTCTGGGGACAGTTTCAGCCGCCTCTCCTCTGCTCTTCTCTTCCAGACTCGCCTCTGTTGGAGGCCAGCACACGAGCTTGCTTTTTTCTTTTCTATGATGGTTTCATCGCATCCTTCCTCTGAAAAGTATATCTTAAGTTACGTGGTGATGTTTGAACACCTAGTGTGGTGCAGTGGTAGTTAGAGTACTGGGGGTGGACTAAGCCCCCCCCCCAGTTGATGCCCCTGGTTCCTGGGGAACCACTATCCTTCACATCACAGTGTTGTTGTAACTACAAAAAAGGGGGGTAGAGAAACGTGCTTGGAGAAGGACTGGATAGAAATGCAACATGCTGGCCAAAGACGGCTAGAGCTGGGAACTGGGCTCCCCAATCAGCCGGTCCTCATCTTCCAGCTTCCGTCCCTGCAGCAGTGACGCCTCTGGGGATTCTCCACCAAGGAATGTGTGCAGGTGGAGAGGATCCCCCTTCCTTCTGATTCTGCAGCAGAATTCAGGCCTGGCAGAGAAATTGCCTCCAAACTAGGCAGAAGAGGGGGCCACAAACTTGGAGATGAAAGGCTGACGGGGCCTGGTCTGAGTGGACTGCAGCAAGGCTCAGGGATGGACAGGGACAAATCCTTAGGCCACCATGAATGTTGCGTTGTGCTGCATAGCCTTGCAGTCACATCAACATTGATCTGGCCTGGACACAAGTGCTAAAACTGCCTGGGGGGGGGGCCTAATAGGCAAGCATATTGCTTAAGGGGAGCAATATGCAGATGACACCAAGCTGGCAGGAATAGCCAACAGTCCAGAATACAGGCTTAAGATACAGGAGGACCTGGACAGACTTGAACACTGGGCGCTAACTAACAAAATGAAATTCAATGGTGAAAAAAGTAAAGTTCTACATTCAGGCAAGAAAAACCAAATGTACAGGTATAGTATAGGGGTTACCTTGCTCAATAGTAGTAACTGTGAGAGGGACCTCGGAGTCCTAGTGGACAATCACTTAAATATGAGCCAGCAGTGTGCTGCAGCTGCCAAAAAGCCCAACACAGTGCTAGGCTGCATTAACAGAGGGATAGAATCAAGATCACGTGAAGTATTAATATCACTTTACAATGCCTTGGTAAGGCCACACTTGGAATACTGCATCCAGGTTTGGTCACCGCGATGTAAAAAAGATGTTGAGTACAGAGAAGAGCAACAAAGATGATTAGGGGACTGGAGGCTAAAGCATATAAGGAACGGTTGCTGGAATTGGGTATGTCTAGTTTAATGAAGAGAAGGACGAGGGGGGACATGATAGCAGTGTTCCAATATCTCAGGGGCTGCCCCAAAGAAGAGGGATCAAGCTGTTCTCCAAAGTGTCTGAAGGCAGGACAAGAAGCAACGAATGAAGATTAATCAAGGAAAGAAGCAACCTAGAACTAAGGAGAAACTTCCTGACAGTTAGAACAATTAACCAGTGGAACAACTTGCCTCCAGAAGCAGTGAATGCTCCAACACTGGAAGTTTTTAAGAAGAGACTGGACAGCCATTTGTCTGAAATGGTGTAGGGTTTCCTGCCTGAGCAGGGGGTTGGACTAGGTGACCTCCAAGGTCCCTTCCAACTTTATTATTATTATTGCTAAGGGACGTATGTGGAGCCAAGAGACTGACAACCAAACTGGAGCTGCTCTCTGCACTCCAGGCTTCTTTACCCTGCTTCTCACTCTCCCTCGGCCAATGTTGATCTTGGACTGCCTTGTGAAACTGAGCAGAGAGCTCTCTCAGCAGCTGGCCAGCCATCGGAAAGCTTGGCCTGGGCCAGGGGAGGGGAGAGGATCCAGCTGCTCCAGAGGAACCAGGGCAGCCAGACACCGGGCTGAGAAGGTCTTCAGCCTGGATGCTCCTCGGGGTGAGGGATAAGGGACCAGCTCTACCCAGCTGGTCTAGGCCACGAAGTTAGCTGGTGGGCAGGCTGAAGATGTTTTAACATTTAGATAAATGGCAGATGTTCAAAACGACAGAGGTCATTCAAAGTGAGGAAATAGATGGTGATGCACACTGGTGCCAAAAAATCCAAACTGCTAATTAACAGGATCTGAGCTGATCGGGAAAGAGATCTCAGGAACAGTTCTTGATTTGTGTCAGAAACACTTTCAAACTGTAGATATATAACCTTCAATATTGAGCAAATAAAATAGATATTAAAAGGTCATAAAAATATAGCACATCTAAAAAGTATGTAAATAAATAGGATTAAAACTAAATTACATTTGCCCAGTATCACACCAACAGCATTTTCTCTCGCCAGCACAAGGTTTTCCTCCATACTTGTTGAATACATGTTATGTATTCAAGATGGACAGTGATTAATATTTATATGTTACTTATACGTAAGGGTATAGGTCTATACATATGTTGTATATAGCAGTTTAAATGTGTGTTATGTACACGTACAATTTGAGAGCAAGCAACTAACTTTCATTTAATGTGTGCCATTGTGCCCACAGTAAAAATGGCAATAAAGGTCTGTCTGTCTGTCTATCTATCTATCTATCTATCTATCTATCTATCTATCTATCTATCTATCTATCTATCTATCTATCTATCTATGCACCGCAGCATGAGTGTTCCACGAAGGGGGTCAAGAGAGTCTGCATCCACTGTAAAAAAGGCCAACAGTATCTTAGGGATAACAAGAAACAATACGGAAACTAGAGATGCCAACCACATAATGCCCCAATAGGACCAATGGTGCAGCCGCATCCAGTGTGGCCACACCTCAAGGAGTTGGTGGAGCTGGAGAAGATCCAAAGGTGCCAATGAAGCTGATTTGGGGTGGCACAGGGGGTGACATCTGGGGCCTTTTGGCCTAGAAAAGAGGCAAATGAGCTCCTTTCGACCTGACATGACCAATCAAGGACATGACTGAGGCATACAAAATTATGCATGGCATGGATACGTTGCACAAACAGAAGCTCTTTCCCCTTCCCAAAATGCTAGAACCAAAGGTCAACCCGTGAATGTGCCTCTTGGAAGAAGCAGGAGACATTTACCCAACGCATAATTAAACTTTAGAATTCAGTGCCTCAAGAGGCGATGCTGACTAATAACTGGTTTGGCATCAAAGGAGAGCCGGATCAGTTAACAGAAGCCATGGGGATTAATGGCAATTCACCTCAGGGGTGGTGGGACTGTCTCCGAAGGCTCTCTGCTGGGAGGTTTGTGGGCTTCCTTTTCACCACTGTGAAAAGACTGGTAGGTTAGATGGGTCAGGGTTCCAATCCATCAAGGGCTGGTTCATGTGCTTATGTAGCCACCTTACAGTTGGCTACCACAATGCATTCTACCTGGGGCTGCCCTTGAACATCACTGGGAAGCTATAGCTGATGTAGGCAGTAATGGGCATGCCTTGGTAGACCTGACACAGGCTCTGCTGCATGAACTGCACTGGTTGCCGGGATAGGGTGAGGGATGCTTCTGAGTACCATCAGAGGTTCTGGTTATTGTCAGTGAAAGTTCCTTTCTTCGTCTCCCCTGGCAGCTTCTTGGCCAAGGCAGAATTTGCTGTGCACAGACAGCCACAGTCCAACCCTGAGCCACCCGTGGACTGTGACATGAGTCTCCCACACATGCGTGCTCACGCACACGGACACACTTGTAAGGCTCCAGTCATCCCTGTCGCTCTGCTGGGGACAATGTTCGGGCCACCCCTGAAGCCGCCAGCAGCCGGCCCTGGGTGCAGCTAAGGCAGGAACAGGGGCGCGGGCACGCAACACCCCCACACCCCAAACGCACGAACACGAGAGTCAGGATGGGAGGGGTGAAGTGGGAGGGAGCCCCATGGCTGCCCTTCATCTCCTGAATGCCCCTCACAAACTTACTAAAAATGAAAGGAGAATCCTCAGTGAAATCTAGCCACTAAAATGGACAATGGAGTGCCAAGCGGCGTTTGAGAGATTAAAGAGACTCTTTTCCGCTGAACCAGTACTGAGGCATCCAGACATGGATAAGCCCTTTGTAATACAGGCAGATGCAAATGATGTGGCAGTGGGGGCTGTACTATTACAAGAAAACGATGAAGGGGTATTGCAACCCTGCGCGTATACATCCAAGAAACTCACCAAAACAGAACAGTGCTAGCCCATGTGAGAGAAGGAGGCATATGGGATACATTGGTCATTACTTACATGGCGCTAGTTCCTTGAAGTGAATAAAATCCCTTTTTAGGTGTGGATAGACCACAAAAACCTGGAAGCCTTGAAAACATCTAGGAAAGCAAGCCCACTGGTCCCAGCATTTTCACAGTTCCAATTTACGCTCAAGCATTTGCCAGGGGAAAAGAACTTTCTGGCAGATGCACTATCTTGTGTGCCCCAATATAACAGCATGTGAGCCACTTATGGCAGAATCAAAACTGGCAGCGCCAGTAATCACCAGAGCCCAAGCTAAATTAAAACCGCAGCTGAGTAGCCAAGCTGGAATCGAATTCTGGAAAACTTTGGAAACAGATTAATGGTTAAAGAAAAATAGACACATGTGCACAATCAAGGACAGACTGCCTTGGGTGGGGGAAAAGTTATATATACCAACCACCCAGAGGGCCACTTTCATGCAGTTTTGCCATGACACAAAATCAGCAGGGCATTTTGGATTTGTAAAAACATTACACTGTTTACACTTGTAAAAACATTACACTTGTGTGAGGTGGTGCAATTTTGGTGGCCATCCATGAAAAAGGACATAGAAAGTTATGTGGCCAGCTGCCCAATGAGCGCAACTGCAAGAGGTTGCAAGGGAAATTATCCAAACTGTTACAGCCAGTGGCAAATCCCTCAGCCCCCTGGCGGGAAATAGCCATGGATTTTATAGTGGAACTACCAGAAAGCAATGGAAACACTGTCATCTGGATGGTTACGGACTTGTTTTCCAAACAGGTGCACTTTATCCCTTGCCAAAAGATTCCCACTGCAAAAACCTAGCGAAACTTTTCTTGCAGCACATTTACAGATTGCATGGGGCATCCCAACTCATTATATCTGATAGGGGTGTGCAATTTATGTCAGCATTTTGGAAGGAATTCTTATCCCTCTTAGGAACCACCCAGGGACTGTCCTCTAGTCATCATCCTCAGGGGAATGGCCAATCAAAATGCTTGAACTCAGTACCTGAGCAAAACTTAAGATGCTTTATTAATTTCCAGCAGTCAAATTGGATGGACCTGCTTCCTTTCGCAGAAGTTGCTTACAATAATGCAGTCCACTCCAGCACAGGTTATACTCCTTTTCAAATAGCCACCGGTCAAAGTTTCAACCCCATGCCAGAACTAATCCCAAACGAACTGGCAATCCCATCACTGAAAAAATGGATAGAACAATTACAAAACACCTGGCCAATAGTTAGAAAAGCCTTAGACGAAGCTAGGCAAACATACAAAGCACAAGCAGATAAAAAAAGAGTTGAACCCACCCCATTCATTGTAGGAGAAATGGTATATTTGTCTACAAAATACCTAAAATCATGGTGGAAGGAGAACAACACTTCGAGATAAAGGAAATCCTAGACTTAGGAGATATCATGGGACAACTCAATACCTAGTAGCATGGAAACATCTCCCCTCCTCACAAAATGAGTGGGTCCATAAACGTCATTTCAGAGCCCCAAAGCTATTAAAGAAGTTTCATACAGAGTATCCAAACAAGCCAGACTAACTTTTATACCTGTTTTGTTTTCTCTACAGGTGGATCTCTCTTATTTTTAAGGGGGGCAGGATGTCAGAATTCAGTTATATTTCCTTTCTATCTATCTCCTCTGATCTAAAACCAATTCTTACCCTTTCCTGGATGCTGCCATACTCCCAAGGGGGAGGGGGGATATGCATGCGGGTTTATTGCTTTCATTTCCTCTATTCACTACAAAGTAATCTTTTGTTTATTTGCCTTGGAGTCTGCTAACCATTACAATATAACAATTTGCCTCTTACCTCTGAACTTCTCCTCCTTACCAGCCAGCTAGAAAGGGGGGGGGGGTTTGAAAAGATACATCCCTCCAGGATCTGGTTTATTTCTCCGTCATCAAAATAAGGTGCACAATGGAACCAGATTGATGTTATCTTTGATCGTGCACAACGGAACCGGATTGATGTTATCTTTCCTGGATTTAACACCTAAAAATTTGCCGATCTGAACCGCCCAGATGAACTTGGGGGGGGGGGGTTTGCTTAGGGACACTTTAAAACATCAATTTGTAAGGAAGTCCCTCAGATCCTGTCTATCATGCCTGCTATCAATTTCTCTTAATAAAAGTTCCTGTTGGAAGGGATCGTTTCCAAGAGTTCTGCTTTCTTAAAATGTGGATTGAAGTGGTTCCTTACAGTTAAGAAATGAGTGGAATAAAGAATTAACAGCCGTAGATCTTTTCTCATGTTCATTTAAAAACAATCTGAACTTATGTCGGCCTTGGAAAAAGGGTTTCGGGTCTGTCCTGGAAGTTTCAGCCATTGTACCACATGATCACAATCGGCCCTCTTTGTGTGGCTTGGCATGTTGTAGAAACCTAGAAAATGCATTAATTAATTCAATAACTAGGGTTAGGAATTTATTAGCTTTTGTATTAGAGTTTATTTTTGTAAGCTACCTGAGTCACTGTGAATGAGTTGGCAACCATATAAATTTTCAATTAATAAAATAACTGAACAAACCATTTTAAGTCTGTGGCATGGATTCAACCATTATGGTTTTTGACCACAACGTCACTGTGTTTCTTGAGTGTTCTCTGAATGGGGAGGGGGAAGTAAGAATTAAGGCTGCCATATCTGGGCAAATGATGAAAATCCCAGTAGAGATTTGTTCAAATTGGTGCAACAGTTCTTGCTGATCCATCCTTGGCGCCAGGACAGCCAGGGGTGTGTGCATGAGAGACTAGCACTGTTCCCTTGCCAGTGCCTAGTGGGTGCTGCAACAACCCTTTTGGTTAAAGTTTAACTGCCCTGCGTAGCTGCCATGAACTTTGCCTGACGTCCAGAAACAGAAGGGGGGGGCTGTGTCTTTGGATGGACCTCTGAAATGAGATCCTTGCAGGCACATGCTAAGCCAGCATTGCAGGCTTCAAACATTGAGCTTCCTCCCCACTCCCTTCAAGCCGAGGCTAGTATCTCTGCAGGCAGCCCTTCAAAAAATCAGCAACCTGAAGAGGACCCTTTGTGCCCTCTCTGGATGCATCAGTATTCAGAGGGACAGCAGGCACCTTCCACTCAGCAGGGCTGTAATACTGCAGCTGCACTGTCACATCACCACAAGGCCAGGGAAGTGAATTGGTCTTGCTGCTCAAAGGCGTTCTCTGCAATACTCTTTAGCACAGCTGCTGCAGCATGCAGGTGGGCTTTTCATTTTAACAGAATAACAAAGTTAGAAGGGACCTTGGAGGTCTTCTAGTCCAACCCCCTGCTCAAGCAGGAGACCCTATACCAGTGGTGGGATTCAAATACGTGAACAACCGGTTGTCTGTGTGGATGCTGCTTCTGGAAGTCCGTTCTGGACCTGGGCAACAAAAAGTTAGCTACCGGTTCTGCTGAAGTGGTGCGAATCAGCTGAATCGCACCACTGCCCTATACCATTTCAGACAAATGTTTGTCCAATCTCTTCTTAAAAACTTCCAGTGATGGAGTACCCACAACTTCTGGAGGCAAGTCGTTCCACTGATTGTTTTCATTGGCAGGAAATTTCTCCTTAGTTCTTGGTTACTTTTCTTCTTGATTAGTTTCCAACTATTCGTTCTTGTCCCACCTTTGGGTGCTTTGGAGAATAGATCAACCCCACCTCTTCTTTATGGCAACCCCTCAAATACTGGAACACTGCTATCATGTCCCCCCTAGTCCTTCTTTTTGCTAGAATAGACCTGCCCAGTTCCTGCAACCATTCTTCATATATGTTTTAGCCTCCAGCCCCCTAATCATCTTTGTTGTCTCACTTGAACACCTGCACTGCTTAACAATGAATTTGGACCCTTCCAAAGCTTGCAGAGACAAAGGCCTGGCCTGCTGCAAGGCCTCTCTTCTCCCCAGGGAAGATAAAGGGGGACTTAAATTCCCTCCTGCTTTTGTTAAGGGCAGTGGTGAAAAAAAGGATCCCTTGGTGAGTAGGCAGGGGGGGTCTCAGGGATGGGTTTAATTAATAGAATCAAGAGGAGGCTTTGAGGAGGAACCTCTGGGCCGAAGGGGTGGGACTCCCCAAGCAGTGGGAGGGGCTTCCTAAACATCTGCTCTCTGGGGCAGGGATGTGTGTGTGCTTGTGTGTGTGCCCTTGCTTGGCACCTGCTTTGCCTCCAGTCCCCAACCTGTCCCAGACGTGACTCTCTCAGGAGAGCGGGGAGAGGCCAGCGAAATAATTCTCTGCCTATATTCCTGCCCCTGGGTTCCTGACCGTTTGATCAGAGCCAGAACCGGTTTTAGAGGCCCTTCCCAGGAACCGAAGCTGGGCGAGAGGGCCTTCTTCCAGCTTCTGAGGGACAAGAAGGACGCTCCGGGTGTGTCTGAGCAGCTGCTTCCACTGCAGGCCACCCGTCCCCCCTGCCTCCCTCTGCCCTCCGGTGGCAGGAAGGCTTCGGGAGGGAAAGCAGTGAGCAGGGAAATCGCTCCCCCCTCCGTTCTCGACCCACGAGCTGGGTGGGGAATCCCTAAAGGCCCTTTGGGTCCAGCCCAACAAAGAGCTCCAAGGCGGGCTGATTCTGCAAGGGGGATATGATTCCCCAATCCAGCTGAAAAGCCCCCCAGGAGGGACAGATGGGACACTGAAGGACACCTGGGGGAGGAGCTGCTGCTTACTATATTTGACCTGTTATTCGCTCTTTGTTTCTGTTAGGTTTGATTTTATTTGTTGTAAGCCACCTGGAGCTGTACACTCGGATGCCTAGAAAGAGTTCATAAATACATAAAGCCTCTTTTCTTCGCTGTAAACAGAAAGGCTTGTTTTACTAGTCCGGGGCAGGCCTTGGGTTTTATTTACAGTAGACAAATAGGTTTTCTCCCCTCAAACAGCCCACGTCTTTGTAGATTCTCCTGCTTTGTAGATTCCCCTACGAACAAGTTTGGTTCCACCCATGAATTTTATGTTATGGTTTCCTCTCATCAGCCAAAACAGTGTGACACAAAAAGAATTCATCAGCAGAAAAAGTCTGAGCTAAATTCAAAGTCAAGAAAACAAGGAAGAAATGAGCAGCAAGTTGCCCCTGTTCCCATGGCTTTTTTGCCTGCCTTTGATCATTCCGTTTAGGTAAGGAAATATTCCTGAAACGATGACACAAAGGGGCCCAAGTCTGTTGAATTGAGATGAATGGGGGGACCGGGGTGTCCCTCTACCCCAGTGGTTCTCAATCTGTGGGTCGGGATCCCATTTGGGGTCAAACGACCATTTCACGGGGGTCGCCAAACAACGCAGTCCACCATTTTTTCCCCCCTTTTCCTTAGGTGTGCTACTCCCTTTTATTCTATTGGCTTATGAAAGCCAATAGAATAGACTCTCTTGAATAGAGTCTAATTCTATTGGCTTTCAAAAGCCAACAGGAATTATCCAGGCTGTCTCTGCCCTGCTGAGCCTGCCAAAAGTCCCATTCTGCAAACGGTGCTGCACCAGTTGAGTAGTCCTCGACTTACGACCGGTTGAGTAGTCCTCGACTTACGACCGGTTGGGGGTCACGGCATTAAAAAGGTTGAGAACCACTGCTCTACCCTCTTCAGCAGACCGTATTCCAGGGCTCCCCATCAGCCATTCTGCTTTTTCAGATCCCAGCACACAAAAAATCCCTGCCTGGCTGCTTATGTTCATTAATTCAGAGGCCCAATAAACCAAGGGCTGTCAAATAGGAGGGTTTACCATAAGTGAATATATTCCTCCACAATTTGTTTCCAGTTGCTTTACAGACAGTCTGGAAATTTTGTTCATCTGCAATTTACGTACAAGAATGGCTGAAAATTGGCCTAGGGACAGCTACTTGTGAGGCCCCACCAGATCTAGCAGAGGGGGCAAGCTCCGGGTCCACCCTATGGGACCCTGTCATCTGTTTGGGCCCATACATGGGCACCACAGCATTCTCCCCCACCCAAAAAAAAATTGGATGGCCCCAACCCTGTCAGCTGTTTCCCCAGCATTTGTGGGTAGATGAGGTCCTTTACCACTTCTTATATTTGGTGGGCTTGTTGGTTTTAATCTTGTGAGTTGCCCAGAGTCACATGTGTGAGATGAGCAGCTGTATAAATCATATAAATAAATAAGGAATCCAATCTTATTTTACTTTTTAGTATTTCCTATTTGTCCTGTTAACCCCTTTTTTTTATATGAATGACTTTGCTGATTTTTTAAAAAGAAATATGCTATACTTTAATTCCAAATATAATTGAATGTATTTAAATACTGTACTTTCCAATTCAATGAAGTGTCCTGGTAATTTATTCAACTTGAACACTTCTGTACCTCTGTTATTTACATCTTAGTGGTCATCAGTGGTAATCAAGATAAATATATTGGTTCCAGTGTTTCTCAACCTTGACAATTTTAAGGCACGTGGACTTCAACTCCCAGAATTCCACAGCCAGTATTGCTGGCTGTGGAATTCTGGGAGTTGAAGTCCACGTGCCTTAAAATTGTCAAGGTTGAGAAACACTGGAAGAAACTGCAACAATAATGTAACATCTACAGTATAAACCCTGACAATGAAATGGCAGCAGAATGCTAGTTCTAAAAGTGTCTTTCAACCTCGGCAACCGCTCGCTGGGGAAACCTGGAAGTTGAAGTCCAGACACCTTCAAGCTGCCAAGATCGGAAAACTTTGTTCTAAAACATCTACTCAATGACTCTTAAAATGGCGACCAGAGTAAAATTCCTTCAAGAGTGGAGAGAGCTTCTCCGAGGAGGGGCCCCCGCAGACAGCTCCCACCGCTGGAGAAGCCTTTTCCCCAGAAGGCCCCCGCCTGGCCTCCTGGGGGGACAGCTAGCAAGGCCCCCCTCCCCTTTGGGAACCGGCAAAGGGGATCCCCGTTACAGGGCAGGAGCCCCACGTTCTTGGCACAGGAGCTCGAGAGCTGATCTTCCCGCCCGCCTTCAGTGGGATTTCTGCACCTGAGGGCAGCAGTTGCGGGTCACGGGGGCCAAACTCAGCTCTTCTGGCCCTTGTGTTGCGAGCTGGGGGGGGAGGTTAGCTGCCCTGTGCCAGGCTGCTGCTCTTCCCATGCCCCCCCCCCCGCCATTACAGGGAAGATCAGCGGTGCCTCCACCCCCAACCGGGTCCTCCTCCGGGAGCACGTGGCAGGGAGGGGGGCACCGCTTCTGGCCTCTTTTCTGCCCTTTGTCCTCCAAAAGGAGCATCCCCTTCCTCATGGAATGGGTGGGTCAACGCACTGATGCAAACCTGAGTGACTGCAAAGCCTCCCGGGCAGGCAGAGTGGTTGGGGGGGGGGCTTTAGGGCCAGCCCCTGCCTTGGGGCCCCCTCATCTCAAGGGCCTCTTTGGGCTGGAGAGTCTGAGGTCAGCCGAGTTCAGTGGGGGGAGGGGGCTGCCCACACAGCAGCATGGGCCCTCCGTCGAAGTCTCCCCCACCCACCAGCCCCTTTTAGGATGAAGGTTCAGGCCTTGCCACTTCTGGCTCCCTTGCAGTTCCAGGTGCATCACAAATAAGAAGCACCTGAACTAGACTTTGTTTCTGGGACTGGGAAGCCTATAACTGAATTTCCTCTTGATGTTTAGCCTTTTTTTAATCACAAGTTGTGCCATGTCAAAATTAAATCGTTGAAAAAAGTAACGCGAAGTAAGTAGTTCTTCTCACTTCACGGAGAGTAATTAAGTGAAGACTTAGATGATTAGAATTACAGCTGCAGCCTATAAGCTGGGGAGCAGCCTGGATGAAAATAAGGAATGTAACTTAATGTTGTGTGGAGCACGCAACGGCAAGCACCTCTGAAAGGCCCTGTGAAGAAAACTACAGGGAGTAGTCTAGACCAGTGTTTCTCAACCTTGACCATTTTAAGGCATGTGGACTTCAACTCCCAGAATTCCACAGCCAGCATTGCTGGCTGTGGAATTCTGGGAGTTGAAGTCCACATGCCTTAAAATGGTCAAGGTTGAGAAACACTGGTCTAGAAAGAGTTGGAGGGGGTCTCTTCTGAGTAGACAGGTGTCAGATCGCATCAGAAGAGAGCAAACATACATGGATACCCGCCCTTTGTAGCGCGATCAGTGTACACTTAAGGACTTCACGGCAGTGACAGAACACTTGTACATATTTCCATCTGGCGTTTTATATTTTAGATTTGATGTCATATAATATGCTTTATTTTAATTGTGATGCTTCTGACACAAATAAACAAATATCCTGCTCATTAATTCATTTAAATGTTTATTTAGCAAATTTATATGTCAGAACTGCCCTCCTGAGCTTCAGCTTAGCTCTGCTAGATGCCAGCCTGCCATAGAGGGAATTGTGGGAAGGGGAAACCGAAACTACTCATTGTGCCTTTCAGAGACATCGGCTCCGTGTCCCAAGCCAAGGCAGAGACCTGGGAGGGGAATGTTAATGGCTTGCCATTTATTCCGCCAATGCAGGGACTGTTACTAAAAGAATTCCTTTGAATGTAACTGGACAATAGGGAAATAAAGGGGGGGGGGAATAGGAAAAGGAAAGTTAACTGGGGAATCTACTTGGGCAAACCTTGAGTTCTGGCTTTGCTGCATTCTAACCGCTTGGCTTTTAGTAGAAGTATTCCTTTCCCTCAAATGGAGTCCAGCGTCTTTCCTTCCTAAGAGCCCAAGTCAGGGCAGGTGTGACAGCCCAGCTCACTCCAGATTCCAGGTGGCTTACAGAAATACAACTCCAAATTCAAAATCCAATAAATCCCCCCACCCTCCCAATGACTGCAATCAAACCAACCACTCGACGGGGTCCATATTGCTCGGGGTCCCCAGCCCAGCCCCACAGCAGGAAGGGAGAGAGGCCCGCTTGCCACACAGACTGCCTGTTAATCTGTTAAACAAGGTTTGATCCTGGCCAGCAGCTGGGCCAGCTGGAAGGAGTGCTTTAGCCCGTCTCTTGCTTCTTCCTACCCTCTTGTCTCTGGGGCACTATAAAAAGGTGGCTTCCTCTCCTTTTCCCCTCAAGGCAGGCTGGGCAGAGTCAGAGAAAAAGAGGCCAGGCCAAAGTCATCCCTGGCAAAGAGTCACACGTACACACACAGGGGTCTCCCGGTCCTGCAGGCTCCAGGGGCAGCCGGACTTTCTGCGGACAGGTCTTTGGCACCAAGAGGAGCTGCAGTTTCCCGGATGGGTGGCATGAAACCTCCTCCTGCAGTTCCAGCTGCCAGAGCCACATCTCTTCCTGAGGCTCCTGTGCCTGGTGCCCCTTCATAGCGGGCCTTCCTTGCAACCCCTCCCCAGGTATAATGGCGGCCGTGGCCGACCCCCCTCCCCAACCTTTGACTTTCGTGCCCTCTCTCTGGCAGCGGAGCCCCCTGGACCACACGAACTCCCCAGCCTTCTCTTCCCCCAGGGGAGCTGAGTGGCTGCTAAAAATAACCCATTTCCAACTGCAAAGTGCAATAGAGACGGCATAATCGCTATTAATATTAGTTACAGCTATCGATTTCCACTTAAGAGGATTGATTTTCATTGCTAGGGCTGCATTAATGAGTCTCTGCCGAAGACGCGCGGGGGCTGATGGGGGCTGAGTGGCTTGGGCCAGACCCAAGGCCTCCGAGCAGGACGGGGTCAGTCAGCGAAAAGCAGCAGTGATTCTGATTGCTCTCAAGAGAAAAGTCAGAAATTCTCTCTCTCTCTCTCTCTCTCTCTCTCTCTCTCTCTCTCTCTCTCTCACACACACACACACACACACACACACACACACACACACACACACACACACCGATCCTGCCTCACCAGTTTGCAAAAGAAACCCCTTTCTTGTGGCTGGATTTTTTTTGTTTGCGACAACTTCCGGTGCTACTGATTATTGTGGTTGCTCCATACTTTACCATAAAAAAACAATTTTTCCTTTCTTGTATCTATGTTTATTTTCTTAATCAATTGTGAACTCAATTTTTTCCCCTCTCATAAAGATCTGCATTACAAGAAGCTGTATTGTTGCTTGTTTGTTAAGATTATAACCTATGCCCCATTTTCACTACAAAACTGTACTCAGGTTGACTAGAGACTCAAGGAAAGAGTCCCACATTTGTGAGATGGACAATTGCTGTTGTAATGGTTTTTATACTGAGCGGGAGTTGGATTAGATGGCCCACAGTTCCCTTCTGACCCTTCCATGCCAAGTTGTCTTCTCCTTCTTCCTCTTCCTCTTCCTCTTCCTCTTCCTCTTCCTCTTCCTCTTCCTCTTCCTCTTCTTCTTCTTCTTCTTCTTCTTCTTCTTCTTCTTCTTCTTCTTCTTCTTCTTCTTCTTCTTCTTCTTTTCTCTCTCTCTCTTTCTCTTCTTCTTCTTCTTCTTCTTCTTCTTCTTCTTCTTCTTCTTCTTCTTCTTCTTCTTCTTCTCCTTCTCCTCCTTCTCCTTCTCCTCCTCCTCCTTCTCCTTCTCCTCCTCCTCCTGCTCCTCCTCCTCCTTTTCCTCCTCTTCCTCTTCCTCCTCCTCCTCCTCCTCCTTCTCCTCCTCGCTCCTCCTCCTCGCTCCTCCTCCTCCTCCTTATATGTAAGGGTGTAGGTCTATACATATGTTGTACTGTATATAGTATGTTTAAATATGTGTTGCATATGTGCACACTTTGAGAGCAAGCAACTAAATTTCATTTTTAATGTGTGCCATTGTGCCCACAGTAAAAAATGACAATAAAGGTTATCTATCTATCTTCTTCACATTATCTGCCTCTTCCTTGAAGGGCCATAACATTTAGTGCATATTATCCCATTCTGTACTTCTTAGTTTCAAAATCTTCTCAACCCCTCACCCCCCGGGGGGGTCACTGGGGTTCCTGCCTGAGGACCCCCAGTTACTGCTGGGGACGAGGTGGCTGGAGAGATCCATGTAGGCATGGTGGGAGACCACGGAGGGAAGACCCAGGGCCAGGTCTGATGGAGCTCAGGTCTCTGTGGGTGGGAGACATTGTCCCAGATGACTGTGAAGGAGCATGAAGCGGATTATACTTATGTAATAGAGGCCTTTTGCACTTATTGTTTGTTAATTGTATTTTAATCTGACAACTGTAGACTCAGAATGTTTTTCTTGGAATGCCATATAAGCTCAAATAAATGAATGAATCAACAACAATGACTGTTGCACGCAAGATTCAATCCAACCTTTTTCTGTTGACATGTGATTCAGTTGATATACCTGATTAAACTTTGTAAACTGTATCTACCTTTTGCCAAAAGAAATGAGTTATTTGCATAGTTTTTGTTGTTTATTACTGTGCTATTAATGATTACAGTATATCATCCTGACAATCTAAAGATTTTCTGAAAACAGTTTCAGAATATATGATAAATCGTCAGACAGGAAATGGACACTCCACCTTGTATTTCAAATTATTTTTATTTTCCCTTCTACTTTAACAGCTGATGTTTGCTTGTAATATACATCCATAAAAATGCATACATACTGTGTGTTTCCATCATTTAGCCCCACGGTTTTCAATATATGAAGCAACTTTCCATATTCCACTCCACCGATGCCTTTTCAGAGTCATGAAACATGCTCAAACTCCCACAGCTGGGTCTCTTCAACTGACCATTGTATTGTATTTGGTCTTTTCAAAAAGAGCATCTCAAGTACCTGGATCCAAACTAGATTCAAAACAGCTTAACATTGCTGGCCTGCCCCTGCTGGGCCTTCACTTTAAGAAAAGCTTTTAAGGCAGTGGTTCCCAACCTGTGGGTCGGGACCCCATTTGGGGTCGAACGACCATTTCACGGGGGTCGCCAAGCAAGGCTGTCCGCCATTTTTCCCCCTTTTCTTTGGCCACGCTCCTGGCACCCGGTGATGTATAAGTGGTTGGGGGTCACCATAACATGGGGAACTGTATTATGGGGTCGCAGCATTAGAAAGATTGAGAACCACTGTTTTAAGGCATGACAAAACTAAGTTTACTGGTTGGTTATCTGCATTTGCTTTAGTTAGAATAAAAAACATCAATATAAGATAACCTTCCGGAATAATCCCTTCATCCAATATTTATTGACCAATTTCTGTTAAATCACCGATACCAGTTTGCCCATCAGTCTAAATAGTCCTGCCAAGATGTTATCAGGCCTCCTAGCCTTGCCATTTCCCCATGTTTTGATTTCTTGTATTATTATTTTCTGCCTATAAAAATGTATATGTCAAATCTTCAAGCACTCTGAATACAGCCATGTTTCTTCGTTTTTCGGTTGCCACACAATGGGAGCAGGGAGATGCATTCTTATAGTTTAGTCAAAATAATAATAACCTGCCAAAGGTGTTAAATGGGGATTGTGATTTATGACACACCAAGGGATGGGGAGTTCATCTTTTAGTTTGTAACCTTTGGGGGGGGGGAATTTTCACTCTTGGTTTCACCTTTGTTTGTGCTGATATTATGTAACCATTAAAAGTGTTCTTTGAGGAAAGTAATTGCCTCTGAGTTCTTTTTTCTACTGGTCTCATTTATCGGAACCATGACATTAAACCAAGACTCCAAATTTATCCACGGGGTCCTGAGCCCCAGTCATCTGCCCAAACTTTTGGGAGGCTGACAAAGACTCAGGGAAGAAGCAGAGATGGAAAAGAAAGGGGAATCAATCTTGAGCCTTGGAGCGGCTGCAGCAGATGCAACACGGGCAGCTCCTTTCGTGGAGAGCGTGGTCCTGTCAACTTGAGCGAGACCAAAGGCCCGTGAAGTCCTGGATTCAGAAGGAGGAAGCAACCGTCCTCAGGGGGATCTGGCGGTCCGATGCTGGCCTGCCGCTTAAGAGCACACTGAAGGCTGCAGAGGTCGAGTTCCCACTGATTTCATTGCGGGATCTCCCTTCACCTGTGATGATGAAAGCAAAGTGGCCAACCGCCCGGGACAAATCCGGTGAGTGGCAGTATCTGACGGCCATCCACAGCAACTCAATGGAACACCTGAAGGAGAAGTTCGATCGGCTGGAGATGGGCGAAGGAAGACAGGCCACCCGCCAGGTGTTTTCAGGTGGGCGAGAGGACAAATGGTTGCATGAACCTCCGCCACCCCAATGGAGTCCCAGCCCTGTGGTAATTGAGCAGGCCACCTCCCCACTGCTGAAGCCCCGACCGCTACCGATGCCAGGCCAGCCTGAATCAACCCCAACAACAGGTTAGTCCTGAATATTATAGGCGTTCTGCTAACCCCAAGCGACGGAGGCCTCCCATTAGCCCAAAACGGCACTGTCATTCTCCTAGTCCCGGTCGCTACCAATGCCCTGCAAGCCCTGAGCGCTATCAGTGTTATGCTAGCCCCAACTGCCATTGGCATCCAGCCAGCCCAGATCGCCACCAGCACCCAGTGGAACCTGACCCCTATTGACATCATGCCAGCCCTGACCGCCATCGGTGTCTTCCCAGCCCAAGACCTCCACCAGGGGTTTTCCAATGATTGCATTGGATTGCAGCAGCCCCAACCACAGTTCCCTGGCTTACTGAAGGCTCTTTGGAATTGCTGCCCAGCCGACCTACCTCCTCTTAAGCCCACCGATGGAGACCCCGAGAAGATGACTATCTTCCTGAACCAGGTGTGGTCTCACGTTAATTGTTATGAATGGGCATAATTGGATGAAGCTGAGATGATAGATGCCATGGCTATCAATCTGGAGGGGGAGGCTGCGGAGTGGGTGGCTGGTCTACGAGAAGTGCAGGCACCCGAGCTATGGAATTTCGATCTGTTCACACATAGATTGAGGGCCAGATTCGAAGATGAATCCCAAGAGATACAAGCAGAAAAAGACCTCCATGATGTGAAGCAGAGGGGTCAGCCAGCAAGAGGATATGTGAGAGAGTTTCGAAGATTGGCAAGGAGAATCAAGCAATGGCCTGAGCAGTTATTGATCCACTACTTCAAAGCAGGGTTGGATCACAACCTATTCCAGATGTGCATTTGCAGAGGCAATCTTAATCAACTCCATGATTAGTTGATTAGCTACAAACATGGATATTGAGCTGACACGTTACGATAAGCCTGCTGCTTCGGGACCTCAACCAAAGCGAGACCCTGTGAGGTGTCAACCATTGCAACGGCCTCCACCTGCCACAATGCATGGGTCCGTTTAAGCCTCTGCTGGACCCCAGATGTAGTGCTTCAGGTATGGACAACCTGGATATCAAGTTGCAGAGTGCCCGGTCCCTTTCCCTCCGCCGAAAAGTGCAACCACAGTTCCAGCGAAGCCAAAGAGACAACCTCGGCCGACACAAGAGAAGTTGAATTGGGCCAGCCAGGGGCAAGTTGTACAAGTCACCTCTCCTCCCAGGAGAAGCAAAAAGAGCCAGCCTGCCCGCACCAGATCCATATGACAGCAATGATGGGGGGGGGGGAAGATGACCTGATGGTGAGTCAGCCTGTCCCACCTTTTGCCTTTTCTGCCGAAATAATGGTGCTTAAATCAGGGGCTCAGTTGGACTTGAACATTTTAGTTGATTTGGGATGTACCAACCTCCCTACCATACTAAAACTGTGCATTAGAGCAAAATTGCTACCTCTACCCATGAGGTTTGAGCAGGCTGATGGATTTCTCATAGGGGGAGCCCCGGCTATCCACCTAACTGAACTAGTGTGTCTAGAAATAGGGGAGCATTGGGAGTTAATCCACTTTGTGGTGATCTCCAAAATAACTGAAGCAATGATTCTGGGGTTCGCCTGGCTTGATAAATGGTGCCCTATGATTTGGTGGGAGAACGGAGTGAGGACTTTAAGATTAGCAATTGGACTGTCACCTCCTACCCCAATCATTAGCCCAGTTGAAAGCCAGGTGCAGCATCTGGAAACCTTGAAGTCTGCTGTGAATTCCCCGCCGGGAGAGCCAATCATCCCAAGGGAATATAGAGACTTAGCAGAAGTGTTCAGTGAGGTGGAGTGTGACATCTTGCCACCCCACCGAACCACAGACTGTGCCATTGAGATTTTACCGGGGGCAAAATTACCCAAACCAAAAATGTATTCAATGGCCCCTCGTGAACTGAAAGAGCAGAGATCATACATCGATAAGGGGATTTATCCAACCAGCAAAATCCCGAATAGCTGCCTCAGTACTGTTTAAAGAAAAGAAAGATGGGTCGATGAGGCTCTGCATGGATTATAAAGGGTTAAATTGTGTTAGTGTGGAGAATATGTACCCCCTCCCCTTGATGAAGGACATGTTAGCCTATTTGGCGAAAGGAAAAGTTTTTACCAAATTGGACCTAAGAGAGGCGTATTACCGAGTAAGAATCAAGGAAAGAGATGAGTGGAAAACTGCTTTTAATAGCCCCTTAGGCAGCTTCCAATTCAGTGTCATGCCTTTCGGTCTGCAAGGAGTTCCTGCTGTATTCATGCAATTGATAAATCAAGTACTGCATAATCACCTACATAAGGGTTTTTTAGTTTACCTTGATGACATCCTCATCTATACTGAGACCATGGCTGAGCATGTTAAATTAGTACGCGAAGTGCTAAAAAAGCTATTAAATGCTAAAATTTACGCGAAACTCTCAAAATGCAAGTTCCATCAAACACGCCTGTATTACTTAGGATATAGAATTTCCAGTGAAGGCATTGAAATGGACCCAGCTAAATTGAAAGCAGTACTGGAGTGGCAACCCCCCAAACTGTTAAAGACAGGGAAAAGAGGTGGGAAGCTGCGACCCTGTCAACCACTCCCATGGTCTATTCAATGCCAAACTGCTTTTGAGAATTTAAAGAGATTGTTTGCAGCAGAACCCATTCTCAAGCATCCCGATTCTGAGAAACAATTTACCATCCAAACCGACGCCAGCAATGTAGCAGTGGGGGCTGCTCTTTTGCAAAGGAATGACAGTGGAAATTTACAGCTGTCATGATTCCTATAGATGAAACTCATCAAAAGAACATCAAGGCAAGAATTCTTCTTCAAAGAACATTTTATTCAGGAAACAAAGTATCGGCACTACATAGTTGAACCCAAAACTAGATTCCCTTCCCCCAGATGCAAAGTAACAGAATGCAAGTCCCACACCCACAAAGCAGTCATAAATCACATTCTCCAATTAGCCAGGAGCACGGGCTCTCTTCCCAGCTCCTCAGCCTGCCAAAACGTTATCAGTTTGTGTCCTTGAGTTTCCCACAGACCTGCATTGTTATTATGGCTAGCTGAGCTCAAGCATTCACCCCACCCCCCCTTCAACATCTAATTTCTAAACAGAAGAAAAAGCATGTTAAAAGCAAAGTAAAAATGGCTGCAATTTCCATCAGTTGTCAGAGGAGGAACACCCAATGTTACAGCGTTGACACCTGCGCTTACACCTCCAAAAAGTTAATGGACACTGAGTGAAGGTGGGAAGTCTGGGAGAAAGAGGCTTTAGCTGTGAGGTGGGCTCTGCTTACTTGGTGTCACTTTCTTGAAGGAAGTGACGTGCCTTTTGAGGTATAGACTGACCACAAAAATCTAGAGGCACTAAAAACCCCTTGCAAATTATCCCCTAAGCAGGTCTGATGGGCGCAGTATTTTAACCGTTTCAACTTTACACTAAAATATATTCCAGGAGGAAAAAATTTCCTAACTGATGCGCTATCTAGACTGCCCCAATACAAAAGCCATTGAGAGGAGATTGTGAATTCCGTTATTCCACAACCAGAGGTGGTTTCTCAAGCAAAAACTGGGATCCCCTCACACGCAAAATCAGCTGAACCTGATAACCCAATTACAAAGAAGCTGAAGGAGGGGTTGAAAACCGATCCCTGGTTACTAGCAAATAAGACCATACTGACTTGTTGGGACGGGTTAGCCTGGAAGGGATCGAAACTATATCTGTTGGAATATTCATGAGCAGGAAGAGTCATGTGGTAACTCAGTCAGCCAATGTGAGTAAAGTGCTACTGAGTCTGTGCAAAAAAGTTATTGAGTTAGGAGCTGGATTTTTTCTATCTAGTCTCAGGTCTGTCTCTGTATCTCTCTGTAAGAAGTCTTCCTTGTGCTATGTTGTTGTAAAGAAGAATGTATGGTATTGCAAATATTTTGATATGAATATAAAGTGGTTATTTGAATCAGCTAAATGCAGTCAACTGTGAGAGCTTCTGATTTATTTTCACCAACAGAGAAATTAAAATTCTCTAACAGTATCTATCATAGACTCTCAGAGTTCAAGCTCTCTGACATAGCCACAATAGTAAACAAGCGGGTCATTTTGGCTACCTAAAAACTTTACATTTGACTCGAAGGCAGTTCTGGTGGGCAGGACTAAAGAAAGATGTTGAGAATTATGTGAAAAGCTGTGCAATGTGCGCAACAATGAAGAAACATTCAGGCAAGCCTCCTGGTTTGCCACAGCAAGTTGCAGACCCTTCCTAACCGTGGGAAGAAATTGCCATGGATTTTATTGTAGAATTACCGGAAAGTAGGGGAAATATGGCAAGATGGACTGTGATTGACCTTTTTTCTAAATAAACTCATTTCATTGCCTGCACCGGTCTTCCCACCGCTAAGAAGTTGGCTAGAATGTTTCTCAAACATATCTACCGACTCCATGGTGCTCCAAAGTGGATTATATCAGATGGGGGGTGCAGTTCACTGCTGGAGAGACTTTCTGAAGCTTATTGGGTCCACACAGGGACTGTCATCAGCTTTTCATCCGTCTACTAATGGAGCTTCTGAAAAAGCTAACTCTATGGTGGAACAATATATTAGGTGCTACGTGGACTACCAACAGACTACTTGGGCTGACCTCCTCCCCTTTGCTGAGGTGGCTTACAATAACACAGTACATAGCAGCACTGGACTCACTCCTTTTAAAATAGGAGTGAGTCCATGCCTGAATTCCCTCGGGACCTCCAATTTCTCAGACTTTAAATCAATATGACTTCTTGGAAAACTGTGTGGGACAATGTGAAAGTGGCTCTTACTAAAGCCTCAAAGATTTACAAAGAGCAGGTAGACAAGAGGAGGACTCCCCAGAGGTCATTTCATGTCTGTGTGTGGGGGGGGGGGAAGTTTACCTCTCTACAAAATATCTAAGACTTAAACTACCTAGCAAAAAATTGGGACCAAAGTTCCTTGGACCTTTTCCCATAGTGCGGATTATAAACCCAGTCACAGTAGAATTAAAGCTTCTTCCCCTTTTAGGAAAAATTCACCCTGTATTTCACTGCAGCCTATTGAAGCCATACAAAGAGTTCTCATTAAGACCTTCTCCTGCCCTTGCGTGAAATTTGATGGGGACCCTCAGCAGCTCGGGTTCTTCCTGGCCCACATCCACACCTACATGCAGGAATACAGCCGAGAGATGTCCGCTGAGGGGGCTAGGGTCAGGGTCGTCACTCTGAGCCTGGAAGGAGCTGCAGCTAGGTGGATGGTGACCCTCCACAACCTAAATGCCCCAGAGCTTCAATTGCTTCATGACAGCACTGAGACGGCAATTTGAAGACCCTCTTGCCGATCGCAAAGCCTGAGATCACATCAAAACAGTGAGGCAAGGGCATCACCTGCTCGCTAAGTACACCGAGGAGTTCCAGGACCTGGCTTGCCACCTCAACTGGCCAGAGGATATCCTGGTGAGCTTTTTCAAGGTCTGAATGATGACCTGTACAACACCTGCCTTGTGAGGGGGGTTCCAGCACGTCTCCATGACTGGTACATGCTAGCCAAAAAGGCTGAAATCAACCATGATTTCAGCCTCTGGAATAAATACCACTCCAGCAAAGTCTGGAAGAGAGCACCCCACAAGAGGAAATGAGACCCCAAACCCAGTTGGCATGTTCCACCACCTGTTTCAAGTGCAAGAAGGAAGGTTACCAAGAAGCCGAATGCAGGGCAAAAACCCCAGTGAAGAAGGGATAACACACAACAAGTGGGAAACCCATTAAGTTGCAGCCTCACATGAAGGAAACAGCCCTGAAGAGCACCGACTGGAGGAAGACCATGGGTTCTTGGACACTGACTACGAAGATGATCCCTTGGTATGTGGGCTGATTGCACCAGTGACTATGCCCACAGAACTGCACCTCCATGACACTGGGCAGGAGGCTTCCCTAAAGGCCCTGCTAAACTCCAGGTGTACCAGGTATCTGGTCAGCCCTGCTCTAGTAGAGAAGCTAGGAGTCCACCTGAGAAGGCTAAAACCCCCTATTGCCTTCTGCCAACTAGATGGGTCAGTCGCAGGAAGCATCCTGGCCACTTTCCCCACTGTGTCCCTGGAGATGACAATGGGAACCCATTCAGAGACTTTAAGCTTCATAGTAGCACCGGGAATGAAAAGGCCTCTCATCCTGAGGCTAGCCTGGTTAAAGTAGTGGAACCCCAGGTGGACTGGAGGAAAGGGCTCTTAAAATTCCCAGTGAGAGGGAAACCTCCCCAGTGCACTGAGCATCACACCCCTCAAGTGAGGGCCCCCCAGAGAGAATCAGTAGCAGCTGCAAGGGGAGAGCCAGTTCCAGACATACTGAAAGAATACCAGTACCTGAAAGATGTATTCAGTGAGTGTGGATCAGATGAATTCCCTCCTCACCGACCACCAACAAAGATTGTCCCAGGGACCAAGTAACTGAAACCAAAACTTTACTCAATGACCCCTAGGGAGCTAGATGAACTACATGCTTTCAACGATACAAACCTAGCCCGGGGATGCATCCAACTGTCCAAACCTAGGATGGTAGCTCCTGTCCTATTCTGAGAGATGAAGGATGGCTGTCTTAATCTCTGTGTAGATTATAGATGATTGAATGCAGTGTGCATGCAGAATCTGTACCTCCTCCCCCTCACAAAGGACATGCTAGCCCACCTAGCCAAAGGGATTTTTTTTTTCAAAATTGGACTTGCAAGAAGCTTATTACCACATCAGGATCAAGGAAGGCGATGAATGGAAGACTACTTTTAACTGCCCGTTAGGCTGCTTCCAATTCAAAGCTTCCCCTTTGGCTTGCAAGGACCCCAAGCAATGTTCATGCAGCTGATAAACAAAGTGCTCCATAAGCATTTATACAAACGGGTCCTAGTGTACCTTGATGACATTCTAATTTACACAGACAAAAAAGCAGAGCACATAAAACTGGTCAGGGCCATATTGAAAAAGCTCCACATAGCCAAACTATGTGCCAAATTGTCCAAGTGTGAGTTTTACAATAAAAAAGATTGACTACCTGGGCTATTATATTTCTCATGAGGGGATTGAGATGGATCTGGAAATTGTATGGGCAGTACTGGAGTGGGCACCTCCCTGAACCAGGAAATAATTACAAAGTTTCCTGGGATTTGCCAACTTTTACCGACTGTTCATCCCCTTTTTTGCTCACATAGCCCTCGCCATCACCAATTTGCTAAAGACAAAAGTGGGGGTAAGCCAAAACCCAGCTAACCTTTGAAATGGACTATGGAATGCCAGGTAGCATTAGAAAAGCTCAAAAGACTTTTTCCACCGAGCAGTATTAAAACATCCAACCCCCCAAAAAACTTTGTCATCCAGGCTGATGCCAGCAACATCATGGTGGGGATGGTACTACTGCAGGAGAATGAGGAGGGAAAGTTACAACCATGAACTTACACATCAAGAAAGCTGACTGAAACTGAACAACGATGGGCAGTGTGGGAGAAGGAGGCCTATGCAGTCAGATGGGCTCTCCTTAGCTGGAGGCATTTCCTAGAGAGGAATAAAATCCCATTCCAGGTCTGGACTGATCACAAAAACCTGAAGGCTTTGAAAACCCCTCAAAAGTTGTCCCCTAACAATAACAATGGGCTCAAAACTTCCAATGTTTTAACTTCACCTCACGCTACCTACTGGGGGAAAAATTTCTTGACAGACACTTTGACAAAGATGCTGCAATACAACAGCTCTGAAGAAAAAGTAATCAAACCCCTCCTACCCTCACATGAGCTAGTAGCCCAGGTGACAAGAGCATAGCAGAAAGAGAAACCACCCATGGACAGTGCTACCACAACAGCTTTTAAGAAAGTCCTGGAAGAAGACAAGTGGTTTGGCAGCCACAAAAATGTCTGCTCCATGCAGGATGGACTAGCCGGGGCAGGTAGGAAGTTGTATATACCAGCCAGCCAGAGACTAAAAACCATGCAAATCTGTCATGACTCAAAGTTAGCGGGGCACTTGGGGTTCATGAAAACCCTGCACCTCCTCAAGAGACAGTTCTGGTGCATGTCACTCAAAAAAGACATTGAGAGTTATGTCTCCAGCTGCAATTGTGAAGCGGAGATGGGAAAATGTCAGGGCTGCTTCAAATGGTAGCTAAGCTGTCAGCATCCTGCAGAGAGATCTCCATGGACTTTATTGTGGAGCTTCCCAAAAGTGTGAGAAATACAGAGCTTTGGGTCATGACTGACCTGTTCTCCAAACAGGTGCATTTTATTCCCTGCCAGAAGATCCCAACAGCCAAAGGGCTGACAAATAATGTTCCTGCACCACATTTACCATCTACATGGAGCACCCTAACACGTCATCTCAGATGGAGGGGTCCAGTTCACTTCTGTGTTTTGGAGAGCTTTTTTGGACCTCCTAGGGACTGACCATGGACTTAGTCACCATCCGCAAATGAGTGGGGGGAACAGAACGATGAGACTCAGTTTTGGAGCTGTACTTGCATTGCTTCATTAACTACCAACAGGATGACTGGACTGATCTCCTGCCATTTGGTGAAGTAGCGTACAACAACAATGTACACACCGGCACAGGCTTCATGCCTTTTCAAGTAGCAATGGGATAAGAGCTGTTGTATTGTATAACTCTCAATGTCTTTTTTGAGTGACATGCACCAGAACTGTCTCTTGAGGAGGTGCAGGGTTTTCATGAACCCCAGCTATCCCATTTCTCAAAGAGTGGATAGATCAATTAAAAAATACTTGGCCCATTGTATGCAAGGCCCTTGCAGAGGCTAGGTTGCCTACCAAGCTAAAACCTGAGGTGGTTTCTTCTCTAAGGTCAGCACTCCCTCCAGTGCCCGAATCCCTTATGGTGAAAGGAGAGCAACACTTTGAAATCAAGAAAATCCTTGATTCATGCATATATAGAGGGGGCACTCAATACTTAGTTGCATGGAAAAACATCCCCGAGGCTCAGAATGAACAGGTACAAAGGAAACATGTAAAAGCCCCTAGATTACTTAAGTGTTTCCATGATTGCTACCTGGATAAGTCTAAATGAATATTTAATCACTGTTTTCTTGTCCCCTCTTTATTATTTTCTCTTCTCCAGATGGACCTTTGCTTCCTTTAGGGGGGCAGCATGTCAGGTCCCTAACGGAAAGCTACCATTCTGGAGGGAGGGGGAGTACAAGTTGGGGTTGAAGATGTTCCTACTTTGTTTCTCCTTTTTGCTCTTTCACTTTGATGTATCTGCATGGGATTTGGGGGAGGGGGGATGGGCTCTCTGGGCCATCTGGTCTGACTTCTTTCCCGCTAACTCCTGCCTGCTAGCAAGATTGCGGCACCAGAGAACGATTTGTTATCACCTTTGCGGCTCTAAGTTCTCACAACAACTTCATGCCAGCAGATTGGCTCCGGATGGACTTGGGCATTGGGGTGGGGTTTGGACAATGGGAAATTTAGCTTGACGCTTTGCACGGGAATTTCAGATTCCGCCTGACCTCTCTGCAATCACTTTCTCTCAATAAAAGATCCTTTTGAATAACGCTTGTTTCAAGAGTCCTGCTTTTCTGAGGGGACAGCTGAGGGGACAACCATTTTGGTTGATGGAACCTTTGCTTTTCCACCTAGAGCCAGTAATGGAGCAGGTGGTGCAATTTCAGGATTTGGCTTTAGTTTGCTTTAGCCCGTCCAGACCTTTTAGCTGGTGGATCCAGGACTCTAGCCTGGCCCAGGGTGCATATTGAGAATTAACCTAGTGTTACCTTATTTCAAATCAAAAATAATCTCATCCAGTGGTTTGACGTGGATGTTTAAAAGTAGCAGCAAGAGCAGTGGTGGGATTCAGCCGGTTTGCACCACTTCGCCCAAACTGGTAGCTAATTTTTTGTTGCCCAAGCCCAGAATGAACTTCCAGAAGCGGCATCCACACAGAGAACTGGTGGATATTTGACTCCCACCACTGAGCAAGAGAACTATATTCTGCAGCACCTTACCAAGGAGTACATGCCAGGCCAGCCTCGCCCTCCCCAACACACAATAGCTGGAACTGCCTCCACAGAAAGGTTGGAACTGTCGTCCCAATGGTCAACCAGAAAGATACCATGGTTGATGGTATGAAACGTGGCCAAAAGGTCAAGTAGGATCAGCAAGAGTTTGCTCCCTGCTTCCAGTCCAGTCAAAGTGATCCATCAGAGCAACCAGGTCATTTCCTCCCATGTTCATGCCTGAATCCTGACTAAAACAATCTGCTTCCTTGAGGGCATTCTATGGCCTTTGCCCTCCTCCCTATAAAGGGAAGGTTGGGGACAGACAAGAGCCAGATCCCAAGATGCCTCTCCAGGAGAGGCTGCACCCACCACCACTTGGAAGGCTTTACCCACAGAAGTATTGACCATGTTCTGGGTCCAGCCCCACATACTCACTCTCAAACACCCAAGGAGCCAAGAAAGAGGCAGAGAACCACACAAGGGCCCTACAGTTTATCTACAGTTTCAGAGTTCTTTGCTTGAAATAAATCACAGAATCACTCCCATGTTCCCCTTCATAAAGAGAGAATTTGACCAACTTTTGTCAGCAAAATGCAGTGCAAACACAGTGCAACAGCTTGCCTGTCTGTGGATCTTCTTCCCTACCCCTCTGCAAGAGGATGTTGATCCAGGGAGGGCAGAGAGGTCTTTATTGCAGAAGGCAAACCTGATCACTTCAACTGCCTGAGTGCCTCACTAAACCAAGAACTCCTTGAGATCCGCAGAGTGAGAAAATGCTCTGGACCGTCACATCAGGCTCTCCAGGGACTTCCTCATTCCAGAGGTTAACAGGATGCTTGCTGGAACCATGGAATTCCTCAAGCACCCATTGAAATACATTAGCATCCCTAACATCCTTGGGGGGGGGGGGTCATCTTGACCTTGCTGAAATTTGTGAAAGGCTGCGTCTCTGCAGCCAGCAGAAGACATGCATGTCCAGCTCGAGAGGATTGACAGACACCACCATCCTACCCTCCCTAACATCCACACATTGAGTTGGGACCTTGTCTTTATAGGACCTGGATCATCTGGAGAAGCCATAGGAAGCCCTCCTTGAAGCTGGATGTGTTGAGGATGGGGAGAATAAAAGGCAAGAGACGGTGTCAGTTCAGTTTGAGCCATTCACACATTCATCCAAATACATGAGCTTTATAGCATTCTCAGTTTCAACTGCGTGCTACATGGGATTCACCTTTCCACCTGAGCTACCTATAGACTTGCAAGGATGTTTGTTGTGGATCCCACCTGGATCCAGTTTCAGGTCTACAGACGGATCATACGAGGAGCAGAAAGCTCCTTGCCAGAGCTCCAGGAGTGTCAAAAATTGTCAGGAGATGCTTTGCATTCCTATC
Source organism: Crotalus tigris (assembly GCF_016545835.1). Taxonomy (NCBI): domain Eukaryota; kingdom Metazoa; phylum Chordata; class Lepidosauria; order Squamata; family Viperidae; genus Crotalus; species Crotalus tigris. Next base: position 371,870 of record NW_024096844.1, read on the forward strand.
TGGGTAGACACAAGCAGAAACAAGCAGCCTATAGGAGATTGTGCAATGCTAAATAATATACTGAACATCTGGGATAAATACAGCAAAAGAATCCATCCAAATCTCTCCCCTCTTGCAACATCATTTTTATAAATTAAGAAATTCATTCAGCAGAGAACAATTGATGTAAATGGCAAACTCAAAATGCCCTGAAATTCTTATCTAATAGAAATAATAGTTAATCTGATCAGCTTCAATGCCTTCAAATGCACAGCATAATTATCAAAGAGAGCTTTGACTGAGAATCTTCCAGCATTGGAACATTTGTGGTCCATATTTAAGACAGCTGGTAAAGAATGACTTAGAAACCAAACAGGTCAAGAACAGGAGGATTAAAAGGATAGAGAACTTAATATACCACTAGAAATGCCACCATGGGAATTTCAACGGAAGAACATTAAATTTACTCCCAACATTATACTCAGAGAGAACTGATATAAGATGTATTATTGTTGGTTTGATTGCCGAAATGAATGTTTAATTTTCAGGAGATGACTGGAAATACAATGAGCAGAGCAGATCTTTTCATAAATGCTGCCAACAATGCTCAATTATTATGAAAAATTGTTCAAACTAGCATGAAAGTAATATCAAGGGTTGGACTCCCATTTCAGCCTAAGATATTACTATTCAGTCAACCGTATCTCCTCTCAAAATGTACTGAACTAGTTTTAGATATGCTGCAAAGATATTAGAGGCTTCTTGTGAAAGAATATGGACGAAATCCTCCTGGGCGTGCCAGGAGCACACCCCCACACCCCATTCCCCAGATTTGCTCTTTGGCCTGGTGATGACATGTAGAAGAAAGGAGGGCCAACCAATTATGATAAACCTGAGCAAGGACCACTTTTTGAACTGATCAACGATACAAAGCAAAATGTTTTGGGGAAAGAGAAACATGCAGCTTGTGTTTTGAAAAGTATGGGAAATCTAGAAAAGACACGGAGTCAGGCACAACTGCTCTAAAACCCTTCCTTCCCAGTCCCCAGGACCAGCCTGCAAGAATCCTGCTCACCCTCCCCCCACACCCAGACTTTGCCACCCTCTCTTGGATCTCCTGCAAATCAGGAGTTGACATGCTCACCCCACCCTTCTGAAAATTAATGAAATTACTTTTCCCCAGCAATTTCTCAAGAGATAGTTTTATTGCAGGAATTAAATATTGTTGATGATTTTTAAACATGTTTTTGCTTTTATCTGTGAATAAATAATTCATAAAATTCTCCCTCTACAAAAACTATTTCTGTGGACCCACTTGTGTAGTGGCATTGCTCAGACAGAAGCTGCTCCATTCTCCCACCGAAGGAGCCTTCACTCCTCTATTGGGGGATGAAGCTCCTAATTCTAATCCTCCCCTTTTCTCACTTACCCCCAACCCAGGCGCAGACATGCTGGCAGGTTTTATTTTGGCAAAAGAAGCGAACCTTTTGCTCAGGGCTGGGCTGTGGAGCCCATGGCGCTCTCCGAGCTTGGTTGCTGGCTTGCAGAGGCTTGGCTACCTGACCAGAGAACATCAGTGCGAGTGGGGTAGCCCAAGTCAGGCGGTGAAACATCTGAAAGCAAATGATGCCGCTCAGAGAACACCAAGGCCTCCATGCTTTTTCTTGCCCCGGCAGCTGCTCATCTTTTCACCAGACTGGCCTTCATAAGACACCAGGGTCATCCCTCCTGAGCTTCAGTGACGCCCAAATGGTGTCTTGCAAACCACGATGTCATTGTGCAAATGATGTAAGAATGCAGTTGTGCTGAGCTTTGGCACAGGTACGTGAGCTTCTCTGCATGGCAACTCACATGGCAACCCTCCCCTTAAAGCCCTGCCAGTTTTAGAGAGAGACAGATGCCCACCTTGCCCCCCACCCCTCAGACAGCTGCCGATTGCCAGTGCGGGGTGGCTGCCATGCCAACCATGCAGATGTTTGGACCAATTTCTGGGGCTCTTCAATGCATTCATTCCCTCTTTCCTGCCTTTCAAACTGTGGGTAGCTTGGGGAGAATGAAGAAATAGGGCAGGAGAACCAAAGAGGTCCCACGGGGTGCAAGGAAGCAGCCCGCCAGAAGTGTTTGGACAATCTCCATTTCCCACATGCTCTTTCTGGAGGCTCTTTCAGGAAGCTGCTGGGGTGCGCTCAGCCCAGCTCTTCTGTGGCAAGAAGAGCAGGGACTCCCCCCCCCCAGGCTGGCCCACCCGAAGCTCTCAGTCTCAGGGTGTCCTGGCCTGAGCAGCCAGCAGAAGCCCCTCCAGACAGAACGGGAGCAGAGTCTGTGGTGGTGCAGAAGCAGCACCAGGAGCCCTGTAGAAGGCACCAGGAGCAGAATGGCCTGGGACTGCCTTTCTGTGGCTTCCTATGGTGTGGGTGTGTGTATAGGTGTGCAGAGACCCACAACGTTCTGTGAACGAGAGCGCAGGTATGCACTGAAATACCGATCTTGCAGAGGGAAATAGCTTTACAAGTTTCTTTCCGGTAGATAAACGGTCTTGGCTTTGGAGAGCCCACCTCAAGCTGGCAGACGAGGGACCGTGGAGGAGTTGAAGCCAAGTCCTTCTTTCCCCAGCGTCCGAGGATCTCCTGCACTTGGGTGAGATGAAGACTCTTGCTCACCCCTAGGTCTGGACTGCAAGGGGGGCCAAAGTCAGCGCCTGACCAGGAAACCAAAGAACATTTTGACCATTGGCTTTGGGGGTGGGGGGGGAGTTTTGGAGGCCCAGGGCTTCCTCTGAATGGAGGGAACGGGGTGAGCTTGCAGCAATTAAAAGCCCTGGCATCTTCTGAAGACCTTCGCTGGCCACCTTAGAGGGTCTGCTTCTTCCATGTGTCAGGCCCTCAATGTATTTCTTTCTCTGCGCATTTCATTTCATTTCGGGGGCTGTCATTCTGGTGGGAGGGGGGAGGTTTGTGCCAAAGAGGGGGACAGTTTGAGAAGCCTAGAATTTCCTTTGCTTTGTTCTACCCCCTTTGAAGTATCTTTCTTGGGGTGTGAAAGGAGCGAGGAATGTGCCCGCAGCCATCTGCCTTATCATCTGCCTTATCGGGTGGGATGGAGCCCCGGAGGAACTGACAGCCTTGAGAATGGTGTCTTATCTCTGGTTTCCCACAACATAGCACCTATGAATTGGCTAGATCAAACCAACTGGTTGGACACTGGGGAGGAGTTTTGAAAGGGCATTTTTAATGTAACATTTTGCACAGGAAAACTTTAGATCCTGCCTTACTCTCCTGCTGTCATTCTCTCAATAAAAGTTCCTTTTGAAACAATGCCAGTTTCAAGAGTTCTGCTTTCTTGGGAGAGCTAACTGAGGCAGGTCCTTACACCATGCCTTCTTGGCCCTGGGCTTCTTTGCAACCAGAGCTATGTTTCTGAGGTGTCATTCCTCACCCTTTCCCAGTTCTCTTTTCTCCTGGGCCACCAGGTAGGTGTTTGTCACCACTTCCCGCAAAGTACGCTAGCAGAGCAGCACTTTGGCAATCTGGGAGCAGCAGGAAGAAAAGGGGGGGGGGGCAACTGATGAAACTACCAGGCAGGCAGGCAGGCAGGCAGCCTCCCTCCCTTGGCAAGTGCAGGAGGCCGAGCAGAAAGCAGGGCTGAGACAGCTGGGGAAGCCCCGCCTTCTCTCACCTTTGGCCTCAGGAAGACGAGCGTGCACGAGCAGCAGTGACACCATGAGGCCAGAGCGTGCAAGAGGGCAGCTGTGCAAATGGAGGAGAGGGAATCACCTGCTGATGGGCTGACCCAGGGTAACAGCTTTTGCAAAAGGGAGAGCTGGAACAAAATCCCTGGAGGAGTGCAGGATGTCCTTAGGGTCTCGCAAATGCCGGCAGAATGGCTCCAGTCCTGAAGAAGTGCCGGCTGCATCTTCCCTTGGGAACCGAGAGCAGATTTTGTCTGGCAGGATGGGGTGAGGAAAGATGACCAGGTGAGGCCTCCAGCCGCCAGTTCTCCAGCCCAGAGCAGAGGCGTTCCAGGAGACGGGCAAGGAACAGCACTGGGAACGACCAGAAACGAGCTTTTGGTGGGCATCAGGAAGAATGTGAGCAAGAGCTGTTCCTGAGGAGAGCAGATGCCTCAGGATTCAGAGACCTCTTCTTGGCTAGAGACCTTTGCAAGTGGGGCTGTCAGAGGATTCCTGCACTCAATTCTATGAGTCCCTGATCTTCGCCCTATAATACATAAGCCTGGGTAAATGTATCTCAAGAGCCACTTTGATGCAATGGTTAAGGCACCAGGCTAGAAAAAGTGACAGCGTGGGTGCTAGACCTTCCTAGGCATGCAGCCAGGAGGATGTCTTTGGGCCAGTCCCTCTCTCTCAGCCTACAAGGCAGCCAAGCAACTTCTAAAATCTTAAGGCTGCTCAGAGTCAACATTGACTCAAAGACACACACAAAATAAGGGACAGTTTATCATCTACAAATATGTGTAGATCCCTGAAACAAAACCCAGGTTGGAGTGGCAGGCATCGGGAGGGGAGACTCCGTGGCCTTTGAGGAACTCTGGAGGAGCTGAAGTCTCTGGGAGCCTCTGGGGAAAAAGGACCTGGCCAGAGGGATGAAGGCCAGGGAGAAACGTTATCATGCCCGAAAGCACTTTGTCAGATGCTTTATTTGGACTTGCCAGTTCTTACAAAACCCAGTGAAGAATGCCAGGGAAGCCACCTCGTCTGATGGCTGCCAGGGGACCAAGATGGGTGAAAGAGGTGATCCGGGGCCAACGGGCAGCAGGACCATCCTGCTCTGGCCCTTTGGCTTCTCTGTGCTCAGAGGAGGAAGGAAAGCAGGACCCTCCCCAGGAGAGGAGGAGCGAGCAGGGGATCCATTGTAGAGGTCTCTGTGCAGCAGTGGATCTGGATCCCTGGCAGCTCCTGCTGCTGGCAATGGTGGGAGGTGGCGCATCTGCTGGTCAAAAGGATCCCCAGCCCAGCTGCCAAGGACAGAGACGGACAAGGAGGGAACTCAGGGTGGCAGCCACTCCAGTGACCTGCGAGCCACACGTTAGCTGTGTTGACAGCCTCTCTGAGACTTTGATGGGGACTTTGCCTCTTTGATTTCATGACCAACTCCTGCTCAGCACCTCTCTGGCTTGGAACCCTCCAGCCGTGAGAAGGATTTAACGTTTTCTCCTAAACAGGGAAAGAAGTGAGCTCCTCCTGGGAGTACGGACTTGAATTTGACACCTGAAACACAGAGGAGTAACTGCTGCTGACAGTTTTGCTTCCAGAAGGTGCTGCGTTCTACTGTGGGGCGTCCTCACTGCAAAACAGGCAGTGGATCCGGGCAGGGAGGAGCAGCTGTGCCCTTCTTGAAGCTGCAGAGGCCAAAGTGGCACCACTGACCTGCTTTCCCCACCAGCTACAGCTCCGGATTACCAGGAAGCTCTGCCGTCCCTCCTGTCCGCTTGCCCAGAGCCCTGGAAGAAGCGAAGACGGGCACCGCTTTCCATCTGGAGCAGTGGTTCTCAACCTTTTTAATGCCGCGACCCCCAACCGGTCATAAGTCAAGGACTACTCAACCGGTCGTAAGTCGAGGACTACTCAACTGGGGCAGCACCGTTTGCAGATTGGGACTTTTGGCGAGCTCAGCAGGGCAGAGACAGCCTGGACAATTCCTATTGGCTTTGGAAAGCCAATAGAATGAGACTCTATTCAAGAGAGTCTATTCTATTGGCTTTCAAAAGCCAATAGAATAAAAGGGAGTAGCACAGCTAAGAAAAAGGGAGAAAAAAATGGTGGACTGCGTTGTTTGGCGACCCCCGTGAAATGGTCATTCGACCCCAAATGGGGTCCCAATCCACAGGTTGAGAACCACTGATCTGGAGGTTTCGTGGTACCCGTAGCAGAACATCCAGATTCAGCCATAATTTCATCCCATACAGCATGAACCTCCATGGGGTCGCGACGGGTTGGACACGACTTCGCAATTAACAACAACAACAACAGCATGAACCTTGTGAACTCTCAAGCTTCCTCCTTCTGCTATATATTCAAGACGGACAGTATTTACTATTTATTTGCTACGTCTATGTAGGGATGTGGGTCTGAACACACGTTGTTCATAGTATGGATGTTATGTATGGTTCACTTTGAGAGCGGGCAACTAAATTTCATTTTTGATGTGTGCCATTGTGCCCACCGTAAAAAAAAAAAATGACAATAAAGGTGATCTTATCGCAAAGATCCCCCTGGTCAAGGGAGGGAAGAGCTTGGAGCGGGCGGCGGAGGGGCAGCCCGGGAAAGAGCAGCTGAGCCCGGACAGGGAGCCGCCTCTGCGGGGTCGGAGGGAGCCTCGGCTTAAGTCACTCGGGACCAGGGGATTCTTCAGAGCCGCCTCCGAAGGTGGCGAGGACCGGCCGGGCCGCGGAGCCCACCGACTTCTCCAGCCTGACTTGATCGAAGGGACCGACCCCCCCCCCCGAGCGCTTACTAGAGTCAACAAGGGGGATCCGACCAGCAGCGAAGCACGGCCGTCGGACCACGCCAAGAGCGCCCGGGCCGGCTTCCCACGCGAGGCGCCGCTGTCTGTCACGCCGGCCGGGGACAAGAGTCCCCCCCCCCCCGTTCCAGATGCCCGGACGCCCGCTTGGGGAAGGGGGGGGGGTCTGCTGGATCTTTCCAAGGGGGGGCAGGGAATTAGCAGCTCCCCCCTCCCTTCTACCGGGCGCCACGAGAGGTCCGCCTGCGCCTTCCGAGCAGAGGCCGGCTGGCTATGCCGGGTGGCGCCCCTTCCCCCCCCCCCAGCACTTGCTGCCCCTGGCCTCCTTCCCGCGATCATTCCCGGCGAACGGGAAAGGAATTCTCTTTAGCCGAGGTTTGGCTCTAACTCCCCTTCAAGACCCTCGGGTTGGCTTAGGCCAGGGGTTCTCAACCTTGGCCACTTTAAGACTTGTGGACTTCAACTCCCAGAATTCCTCAGCCAGCAAAGCTGGCTGAGGAATTCTGGGAGTTGAAGTCCACAAGTCTTAAAGTGGCCAAGGTTGAGAACCCCTGGCTTAGACGAGGCCGCTCGCGCTCTCCGGAGCTCCCGGCTGGCGGCTAACCAGCAGGAGAAAGCCCCAAACCGTCGCGTTGGCGCCCGGAGAGGGAAGGCGGCTTTTCAGCCCGACCCGGCGGCGGGCCGAGAGCGCGGGTGGCCGAGAGGGGGGGGGGGCGCAGCCGGACGGTCAGAGCTGAGGAAAGTCGGGGCGGCTCAGCCACGCCGGCGAAGGAGCCGCGCCGGGAGGAAAGCGGCGTCCCAACTGCTTTCCGAATTCGACCTTCCTCCGGGGGGGCGCCGGGAGCAGCCGCGGGCTCCGGGGGAGGGAAGCAGCGGGGCGGGCGGGGGAGTCGAGTCCCGCTGCGGCCAGGAGGTCTCGGGGCACAAAGCGGCCTCGACGGTCCTGCGGTCTTCCTTGAGGCTCGAAGACGGGGAGGCGCTTTGATCGGCCGCCGGCCGCCTCTCTGGTCCGGGCGTGGGCGGGAGCAGCCGGGCCCCTCCAGCGGGGCGGTGCCAGTCCGAGAGCTCCCCGGGCCCGGGTCTCTGGCCGGGGGCCCAGCGGAGCAGCCTTCGCCCCCGGCCGCCTGGCGTCCTCCCCGGGACAGCCAGCGACCCCGCGCCGCCTCTAGGAGCCACGTCGGCTTGGATTCAGGCCGGGGCCCCCCGACTCGCCCTCGCGCGGACCCCCAGCCGGCGCCCCTTTCCGAAGCGGCCCCGCGGGCACGGGCCGCCGGTCGAAGCGGACGCCCCGTCGCCGCTCTTGGGACGGGGAGGGGGGAGCGGCCGCCGGCGCTCTCTGCTGCCGCCCGGAGGGGAGGCGAGGAAATAGAGCTGCGGGGATTCGAACTCGGGGTTCCCGGCGCCCTAAATTTTCCTCGGCCGCCATCTTGGAGAAGGGTAGGCGAAGCCGACGCCCCCGGGGTCCTTTGTCTCGGCGGTGACTTCTCTTCTCGCAAGGCGTCCTCCCCGAAGGGGAGTCCATCAACATCTGGCTCGTTTTGCAAAAGAGGCAAAGCGAAGAGGCGCTTTGCGTTGCGATTGGATAAACTCGTGCATATATTATCACGGGCTTCATGGGAAAGTGGTCACTGACGAGAACAGAATCCAATTGCCTCAGATTTATTAGCTACGTTGCACCGAAGGTATGCTCTAGATTAACCACATAGTATTAGAAAGTATCTAAAAGCCGAATTGCTTTGCCTGCATCCCATTTTGCTAACCGTAACTTGGAGGCTTAGCTTTCTCTGAGGTTTAAATAGCCATAGCGTGGCTTCTCGAAGTGTGTTGTATGAAAGGAGAGAAGGTTAGCACTCCCCTTGATAAGGATGGAAGAGGCCCTTGCGGTCTGTGCAACACGCATATGGTTAAGGCGCTGCCACTTACGTCGTGGCATCTAACCACTTTTGGGGCAGAGGCCCGCACCGCCGGCCTCACACACCTCCCCCCCCCCCCCCGCAACGGAGGGCCCCGTGCCGCAGCAGGCAGCTGCAAGACTCCCTCCTACTCCGACGTAGCTTGGCGTATAGCAATACCGGCTTTTTGGATTTGCATTTGGTTCCCTTTCTGAAATCAGCCACGCCCACGCGCCCCCCCCCCCCCCCCGACCTCTGGAAAGCTGAGCAGGGTCGGAGCCTGCCAGGGCCTGGATGGGAGACTACCAAGCGATGCCAGAGCAGCCTTACCAGAAGCAAGGCTGCCAACCTACTGTGGGCCTCTGTAAATCCATGGCAGCTGGGGGCTCCCGTTCCACTCTTTCCCCATATTTTCATTTCCTAATCAGAGAATCAGGAAAACAGCTCTGGAGTCCCTTTAAAAGGACCCACAAAAACAGCCAGCGGCTTTGCTTAGCAAGATAGGCAGTGTGTTAAGTAAAGGGAGAAGGAAGAGCTGGCGGGTGGCTTTGCATCGCCTTCCTAGCTTGCTTCGCCTTCCTAGCTGTGCTCCTGCCGGTTTGGAGCCTCAGCCTGGTCGAAGGGCCCCGATGGCAAGCGAAGGGGCAGCCTGCTCTCGTCTTTTGTGTTAAAAAAGCTGCAAACATTGCTGCTTTTCCCATGGGAGGAAAAGGGAAAACAAAGCCCCTGCTCCAGCACCGGGATGACCACCCCATACCACACACCCCCCCCGGGCCTGAGGAGGGCAGCCCAAACGGGGGCAGGCCACTGGTGCTCTAAGCATGGCAGCTGCTTTGACTCACCACCCGCCTTGCAGCCTTTGCTGCTTCTTGGCCAACATTCCCAGAGGGAGGGGGTTTCTGGAATCTGTGGGGGGGAGGGGGGGAGAGCTGAGACCGGGCCCTCACCCTCCCTACGCAGGCTCCGTGGCTGCCTTGTTCACCCAAACCAGGTGACTGGCATCCAGGCAAAGCTTGTTGGATGCCACCCTGAAAGCACTCACGCCAGGCAGCGATCCTGCTGTCAACCACATTAAATCCCACTTTTTATTCTGCCGTGGGGTCCCCGTCCGGGAGGCGTAGGACACCGAGAGTACCGTAGAGAAAGGAAAAGGATGAAGTGTCGACACCGGAAAAGATACAGTCATACTATTAGCAATACAAGTTCATACAGAGAAATTTTCCAGGTAAAAAAAAATTTTTTACACTTAAGTAACTGTACACATATTGTGAAATTTGCCAAATGGTTTTAAAAAATAAAAACAAAAAAGGGTCACAAGAGCTGGTTCTTTTTTTGGGGGGGGGAGGGGGGAGGGGAGGCTAAGAGGGAAAAAGCCTGGAAGATTTTCCACAATAGCCTCTACCAGAGCAAACAGGAGGGGAGGCTCTGGAACCGGGGGGGGGGGGCAACAAGGGACACATTTATTTGGTCGCATTTATCTTGTCTTCACTGATGAGGCGTATTGTTAAGCACGGAGCTCCTCTGCCTTAGCTGGACTTTAAAAAGATTCACCTTCTTTCTAGCTGGGGGGGGGGCAACCAAACACCCCCACTCCAAGCAGGGACGATAGCCTTCTCTGAGGAAGCCAAGGGGGTCTCAACACAAGGGCCGGGCCTTCCATTCTCCATCAGCCGAGGCTGCAACATCACTCCAGATTTCCTGCTAACGCGGCTGAAATGTGGGGTTTTTTTTTTCTCCTTTTTTAAAAAACACAAACACAAAATACCCTCCAATTTTATGGACACCACCCCAACGGTCTCTACATGATGCCGGTGCCAAAAGCACTTAACAGTCACTCTTCCAAAGTTTAATCGTTTTGTCGTTCTCTAGGGCTGCAGAGGCAATGATGTTTTCCGTCGGATGGCAAGCCGTGGAGATCACGACGTCTGTTGGGAAAGAGGGACCGAGATGCCCGTTAGCAGCCAACACCTGCCTGGCTCCCCCCAAGAATAAGCCCACTCAGGGGTGCCAACTCAAGGAGCCTTGAGGAGAGGCCAATACCCATTGAAGGGCTGGGTCCCTCCTTGGGCTAGGAGAATCCCAGGCCTGGCCTCACCCCTTTGGCTGGCATTAGCCTCCCTGTTATGGCCAGACTCCCCGGGGGCAAAGAACCACGTCACGTGGACACCAAGAGGCAGCTTTGCAGGGGGAGGAAAGCTTTCCTTCTGTCCTGAAGGTGCTTCTTCTCATCCTCCCCCTGGCCAGGGGTGGGTGGGCGGTGGACAGCCACCAAGGAGCGGGACTGGATAAGACCAGTAGTTCCAACTGTGTGTTACTTTTGCGGCTAGGGGCACTGTGTTCTTACGTTCCTAGTCAACAAAAGTGTGTGGCACCATCTCATTTTTTATTACCAGTAACACTAACTTTGATCATATGCCAACAGTCCTGGGTCTGGGGGGAGGCACAACTACTTCAAGGAGTCCTCAATATTCCCACCCAGCCCAAGGGTCAAGGAGACCCCCTTGACTGCTTGCAGCCCTAACCCCAGCCATGGGAACCAAGCCCATGAAGGCCCTGCACCCTTCCCTCTAGGATGGAAGGCGGATTCCTCCTGGGGCACCCCTCAAGCAGGAGGGAGGGGATCCTGGGGGCAAATAGTGGGAGCAGCCGGAATGCAGGATTGGGGCCCCAAAGTTCTAGGCTACAGCAGCAGGTCCAGAAGAAGCTCCTTAAATACGTGCTTGGCATAAAGCCGGGAACACCTGTCCCCCAAAGCCGCAGCTGTTTGAGGCCAAGGCCCGAGAGCCCCCGAGGGGGCCTTGTGCACCACAATGAGCCCAGGCGCTCCTACCTGTGTGCCCTTGCAGCTTCTGTACAATCTCTTTTGTTTGGAGGTTCCAGATGTAAACTAGGTTGTCCTCCGAACCTGACACGATCCACTAAAGGAAAGAGAGGCATTCAGAACAGGAGGGGAGAGCCCGGGTGGGTCCCGGTGATCAACCGCAGATCCCATTGGAGGGGCCACTTCTCACTCTCCTCCCCCCTCCTCCTTCACCCGATCTACCAGCCACCCGTCAGTCACCCCGTCAGAAATCTGGCTTCAGAGCTGGTTTTCTAAAATAGCAAGACCTCAGTCTTCCATCCTTCCGGGGTGGGTAAAATGAGGACCCAGATTGTTGGGGGCAATGTAAAAAATATATATATATATATATATATATATATATATATATATATATATATATATATATATATATATATATATATATATACACACACACACACACACATACACACACACACACACACACACACACACACACACACATTGCTTACTGGTGTACACCGCTTAGAGAGTGCTTGCACTTAAAGCGGTATATAAGTCTCATAAATAAATAAAATAAATAATTCTCATCTTGGATGATGCACATCACAAAGAGGGCAGCAGCCTCAAAGTCCACCACAACCCCAGGCGCTCCGTAGCTGCCACTTTATGTGGCCAGTTCCCTTATGTCAGACCTGGTGCCACCCCTCAGATCCTGTTCCCTGGAGTGGAGCCACTTACTCGACCTTGTTCCCTCACCCAGGCCCTGCCCCTGAATTCGAATGCTGCTCTGCACTGTTGCTCAGAGGGCATTTGCACGGATGAAGAAAACACGGGGTCCTCCTGGGCAACTCGGAAAAGAGACCCTCACCTTTCCGCCAGTAACAGAAAAGTTGGCAAAGATGCAATACTTCTCATTCTTGTGGCCCGTGTAGGTCTTGAGGCACTGGAAAAAAAGAACGCCACAGAATCCTCCCTCACCTGAAAAGCCACAGACTTTCACCCAAGACTCACCTCTGGACAAAGAGGTGAGTCTTATAATGTCCCCCTCCTCCTCAACCCTTCAGTCTCCCAAATTTTAGTAGTCTGGGAATATTCAAAAACTGGACTTGGACAGCTGCATTAATTTCACATTATTGTTGAATTAAGTTTCTACCGTGGGAGGACAGCAAGGGACGAAGTCAGCGGTCGGTGTGCTTTCTCAGTCTGAAGACAGACAAGGGCCTTCCCGGGGTTTATCATCTTCTGAGTTAAACACAGGAACTCACCTTCCCTTTGCTGTAGTCCCAAAGCTTGAGAGTGCTGGAGAGAAGGAAACACTCTGGTTAGAAAGGCCCACAGAATAACCCACCACAACCGCCCCCCCCCCGGCTGACCTCCAGCTCTCTCAATTTTTTTCCTGTATCTACCTGTTTGTTCACACCACCTGTTTTTCCCCTTCTTGAAAAAGAGTTTTAAAACCACACCCCAATATTTATTTTTGGGAATTTATTCTTCACCTAATCCCTTCATACTTTGGAGGCTCCTAGGCTGCTACTCCCAAATATGGAAACTAAATAAAGAGCTGTTGGAAAAATAAGAGAGAAGTGAAGTTGGGAGTGCTCACCAAATTGCCTGAGGGGAGGAGACAAGTGCAGACGGAGGCCTCTACGACCTGCGGGGCAGTTTGGGCCAGGGGCTGCTCCTCAAGGAGGACCCGGCAGCGCCAAGAAAAAAGCTGAAGCTATTTTTTAAAATGTCATTCTCCAGTCATGTCATGCACTTAAAATACCATAGTTCCCTTTCTGACACTTTTACAATTACAATTTGGCAAAACCCTTTGGAGGTTTTGGGGGCAACCCGACTCCCCAGGTTTTTACACCCAGCCTAGGAAATCAAGGCCCAGGCTGGCCCGGAGCAATCCAGGGCTAGAAGACCATTGGGATCTTCCCCACATCACTTGGGCAGCCGTACCCTCCTCCCTGCTGCCTTTTTCTTTGGAATGGAATTCTTTGGCTCTTACTTATCCAGAGTTGCTGCTAGAATGTATTTGCCATTTGGAGAGAATTTCACAAATGACACGGGGGGATTGTCGTCATCTGAAAGAGAGAATGAAAGAAAGCCCTGTTTTCAGTACCCGCCCGGTGAAATGGGGATTTGCCTGAGCCAATTCCGGTGGGAGAGAAGCCAACTCACCAATCAACGTTTTCAAGCACTGGCCAGAAGCCGTGTCCCAGATCCGGCTGCAATGCCAAGGGAGACACATTAGTCATGCAGAAAAGCTGGGGGGGGGGGGGGAGAGATGACAAGATGGATGGATCACACACAGAGAGAGAGAGAGAGAGAGAGAGAGAGAGAGAGAGAGAGAGAGAGAGAGAGAGAGAGAGAGAGAGAGAGCACACAGCCATTCGGGCACTCCGAATGGCAATGGAATAGACCCTGAAGTCTGGTAGCCTTGTTTCGTTTGGTTTGACAGGAAACGCAGACCAAAAAGACCACCAACGGTTTCTAGGCACGGGCACATTTTAGAGCGAAGGTCTTCTTTAAAAGAGTAAGCGTTCAGAATTTCCCTCCGGAAACACTTTTATTCTGAAATGGAAACCAGGAACGTTCCCACGTGCAAGGGAGGCCAGAAGGTAGCTAAGCAGGGAATGGGGAAGGGAGGGGCTGAGCTCCAAGGGAGGCAAGGTGGCCAGGGAGGGAGGGAGGGGGGGGCTCAGGCAGGCTGAGGCTGATGCTCAGGAAGGGAGGGGAGGGGGCCGGGTACATGCGGTGCCCCCTTAAGACTCTTTTGGGTTTTTCTCAAGAGGAAACCAGGAGCCAGTAAAACATTCCAGGCTTCCGTGTGGCCTGAGCACCACTCTTCCCACTCCTATCACTAAGCCATGGAGGAGGAGGAGGAGGAGGAGGAGGGGGAGGGGGAGGAGGGGGAGGAGGCATCGAGCCCATCATGGCTGATTTTCAGGGGTGCTGAGATTCTGATTTTTCAAGATTCCAGCCCAGGATTTGGAAGAGGGGGACAACGGACACGACATCCTTTGTCATCAAACAATGGCAGTTTCACCTCTTCCCTCCGTCTTCATTTCCCTCAACAGACATCAGCCCTCTGCGGTAGACCAGACCAGGAGATCCAGTCCACGGGAAGGCCAACCCTGCTTTCATTGGCGCTGGCTCTAAGGAGAGAACCTGGGCAGTCTGTCGGATGGGCCTCCTCCCCATCATTCTGCCTGAGCCCCTTCTGAACACGGCCCCCTTTCTCAAAATTCTAAAATGTTTCTGCCCCCCCCCCCGTACTTCGGGAATGGGCCCTGCCTGTCTCCCCCAGTTGCCTCTTCCTTCCACCAGATGATCAGGCGCTCATGAGGAAACCCATCGAACGCAGGAGCGCGCAGCCCAGGAGTGCAGAGGAAGGCGGCCAGGTGCTCTTCTGCAGGGCCCGACTCCCACCCACAAAGCTGTCATTCACAAGAGCCGGGGTGGCGCAGGGGTCAGAGGGCAGCACTGCAGGCTCCTTCTGCTGACTGCCGGCTGCCAGCAGTTTGGCAGTTCGATCCTGATCAGCTCAAGGTTGACTCAGCCTTCCATCCTTCCGAGGTGGGTAAAAGGAGGACCCAGATGGTTGGGGGCCACAGGCTGACTCTTATATACTGCTTAGAGAGGCCTGTAAAGCACTGTGAAGTGGCATATAAGTCCAAGTGCTGTTGCTATTGCTATCCCCCCGCCCAGCTCTCTATTCTCAGGCCAGGAGGCACGGCTGCTGCTAGCTTCCCTGGCTTTCTGGGGTGCTCCAAGGAGCAGGACGACTCACCCTGCCAGTCCCATTGGCTTTAATGGAGCAAGTTTGGGTTGGTTCTTTTTCCACGTTCTTACTAATTCTGTGCAGGCCTTTTGGATATAACAAAAATTCCCCCTGCACCACTGTTTTCTCTTCAGCGTCAGGGTGAAGAGACCTTTTCAAATTAAAGCTTTCTCCACAACAAAGGAACCCTGCTGTGCTTTCTTTTTATGGTCCCCTCCCAACGGGCTCTCAGAAAGGAATGGGGGGGCTCTGCCAATTCGGGAGAGAAGAGGAGCCTTGGTGTGGTGGGAGATGCTGGCAAAAGAGGGTCAGGCCAAGAATAGGCCCCATCCTGGGGGGTGGGGGCAGCCACCGCTCCGCCCTAAGCCCCCTTCGTCCTGCCTGACTGAGCCGAGGTGGCGCAGCTGTTAGGGTGCAGTACTGCAGGCCACTTTAGCTGACTTGTGTTCAGCAGGTCAACGGTTCAAATCTCACCGGCTCAAGGTTGACTCAGCCTTCCATCCTTCCGGGGTAGGTCAAATGAGGACCCAGATGGTTGGGGGCAATGTAAATATATATATATATACACATTGCTTACTGGTGTACGCCGCTTAGAGAGTGCTTGCACTTAAAGCGGTAGATAAGTCTCATAAATAAATAAATAAATAAATGCTCTTCAGAACGGCCAAGGTTTTGCTTTCCACCAGGGGAACCGCCCAGAGTGGGAAGGGGAGGGCCAAGCGGGAGACGCCGAGGGGGCCTTCATGCATCTGGGGCTCGGTGGAGGCTGGAGGTCTTCAGGTTCCCGTTATCCAAAAGAGCAAACCGGCCCAGGTTGGGTAAGGAAGGACGGGAAAGCCTTTGAATGCACAAATAGACGGCTTGAGCCTCGGGAAAGGAACTCTTGGGCCAAGCCAAGACCTGAACTGCAGGCCCCAAAGCTCCTCCCAGCAAGCTGTCCTTTCCCACAGGGCCCCAGGGCTGTCCTTCCAAGGCTCACTGCATAGCACAGAAAAGGCAGCTTCATGCAGCCCATGGGGGAAAGGAAGGCAACGCAAAAGAACAACGGACAGTCCTCCTTCGAAAGGACTCGCCCCCCCCCCAATTCTCCAGACCAGTGTTTCTCAACCTTGACCATTTTAAGGCATGTGGACTTCAACTCCCAGAATTCCACAGCCAGCATTGCTGGCTGTGGGATTCTGGGAGTTGAAGTCCACATGCCTTAAAATGGTCAAGGTTGAGAAACACTGCTCCAGACCATCTCCAGGGCACTGGTGTCTGGGCAAAGAGCCAAACAGAGCCGGAAATGAGGCCAGGGTTGCTTGACCCCAACTAAATTCTAAAGGATATATGGGAGGGAGATCCACCTCTGCAGTAGCAGGTGGCAGGCGGGAGAAGTCCGATCTCTCTGGGCTCAAGGACGGGGTTCCTTTGCCCGCAATTGAAGGCTGAAGGTGGGAAGCGGGCCTGTGTGCCTTCAACGACTTTCGCCACACGGCAAGAAAGGCCACCCCTTCTTAAAATCAAGGGTGGAGTCACCGTGTTAATTCAAGAAACGTGTGCCCCCCCCCACCCCTAGGCCAGGCCCGCTATGCCCTGTCCCAATGGAAGAATGGCTTGTGCTCTGCCCAGGACCTGCTTTGCCCAGCGCTGCAGGCTGCAGGCCTTCCCTGGCTCTCTACTCACCACAGGCCATCGTAGCTGCTAGACACGATCAGGGAGCCATCCCGGTTAAAATGCACCTGAAGGCAAGGAGAGACCCTGCTGTTGGAGGGCAGAGGGAAGCGAGGGAGCCAGCTCTGGGGCCCTCCCCCTTCTGCCCCAGAGAGGGAGGAAGCCCCCCCCCTTCTTCTCGGCCAAGGCTCCCCAGGAAATGTTCACCCCCTTCCTCCAAAGAGAACATACGGCAGAAACGGGGTCCGAGTGAGCTGGCAGTGTCTTCAGGCACTTCCCCGTTTTGACGTCCCAGATCCTGACGCTTTCGTCAAACTGGAAACGAAGCAGAGGAGACGGTCAGAAACTGCGTTGTGCAGATCCCCAAACACGGAAGGGCTTCCGCTTCGGCACATCCTGCTCTGAGGCAGAGCTCTGGGGGAGGCCTGTCTCCCCCGGCCCCAGAAAGAGCAAAAAGCAGCTGCTTCTGACTCGGGGTGCCCAGAGCGCCTCCATTTCACACAGACTCGCCCCCTGGCCCAGGAGACTGACCTGCCCTTCCCCCCAAGTGCTTCCCAGGGCAGGTCACCCCCGGGTTTCCTTCCAGTAGCATCCATTTAGGGAGGGGGCACTAACTGAAAATGCCAAATTCCCCCCATGGAGGAAGACGCTCACGTGGAAATGCTTAATTTCTTTGCACGAAACGGCTGCCGGCTAAATGGGAGGGGTGAGGCTATAACTAATGAATATTTGAGCTAGAATATTCAGGAAAATAGAAAAGGACGAATCAAAATTCTACTGGAATAAGATAGAAGGTAATGGAGTATTTTAAAAGGGTTATTTTGCTGTAAAACCTGGTATCTTGTATCTCCCACTCTATTTGTCATATACATTACATTTAATTAATAAGGTTTTATCCCCTATGACCCCAGAACTCATAGGAGACCTTCATCCTGCATCAGAAGGCCCACCTGAGGCTGGAAACCCTTCCACCCAGAAGAATCCAGGGGCCTGGGGCGGGGAGGGCTACGCTTTGGGACCTCTGAAGGCAGAGCTGCAGCTCTGGATTGCTAAGGAAGCCCACCTGGCCGCAGATCCTGAGAGTCACCGTGCATTTCTGCCTAAAATGAGGTCTTGCCCAGCCAGATGCTTACCGATCCTGAGACGATGAGGTTTGACTGAGGGTTGAAATTGCAGCAGAAGACATAGTTGCTATGCCCCTTCAGAGTTTTTAAGCATTTCCCCTAGAATAAGAGAGAGAGAGAGATGCATTTTTATACCAAGCTCTTTGCAGAAAGAATCAAAATGGACTCAGATGATAATGTGATGCTGAAAGGGGGCTGCTGAAACACTTTGCTCTTTTGTCAGAGCTCTGGCTGGAAGGTGAAGCAAATCCAGGTCTGCCCAAATTTCCCTCCTGAAAAATGGGAGACGGGAAAGGCCTCCTCTGTGACTAGGAACTAGCAGATAAAGCTGACTTGGCCTTTTGACAGGCATCTTTCTTCCACACAATTTGGTATTTCGCTTGGTGCACTCACACCACAGGGCCCCATAAAGGAGGCTGCCCTTCCAGATAAACCACAAACCAAGGCTGTGCTTCCTCCAACCTAGCCAGACTGGCTGGGGAAGCAAGCAAGACACCTCCCTCTTGAATACCACTCTTTAGTGTCTATCTTGTTTTTTTGCCCACAGGACAAGCATTAGTGCAACACTATCAGAACCCTACCTGTAAATATCTGCATCAACTGTCCTTTTCACCCAGTAAAAATCACGCCAAAGTCCCTGTAGGTTTTGTTTTTGCCAAAACACAGAAGAATAACGGAATAACAGGGCTGGGAGGGACCGTGGAGGGCTCCTAGTCCAAACCCCCGTCAGAACAGACCTTATACCATGCCGGGCAAATGGTTGCCCAGTCTCTTCTTAAAGCCCTCCAGCGATGGAGCCCCCCCCACTTCTGAAGATGAGTTCTTTCCCTGATTTTAGCAATCACTCATTCTACCTCTGCTAATCCAGAGTGATTTCAAAACAAAATACATTTTCCCTTTGATGCACACCTCTGGTCAAAAACTGAAAAATAACTCAAGAGATGTGAACTGAGCCGGGCTGCCATGATATGGCTGCATCATCCCATCCCAGAAAAGCCCCAGAAAGGCTGCTCCCAGTGGGAGTGATGGCAGGAGGAGCTCTCTCCAGGGCCCGTGTGCTCCGCAGGCTCATCAATCACTTCGATGAGAGTTCACCAAATATGCTAGGACAATAGTGCTCTTCAAGAACTTGACAAGCTGGAATAAGTGGCAGAAGCCAACAGGAGATGTCCTATGTTTGGGTGGGAGAAATCAAAAGGCCCAGAGATGGAGAACCATTCTGGATCACTGTATGGGCAAAGGACCTGGATATCTCCGTGGATGACATCCTGAGCCCAAAGCCAATGCAATCATAGGCCACATTAACAGAGGACAAGCCAAGCCTCAAGATCAAGGGGTCTTCTCTGAGAGCTGCACCCAGCTCAGAGAATGTTAAGGTGGACATTGACAGAAGGGGGAGTGTCCAGAGGAGACTATGACGGCAATGAAAAGCTTATGAGTAATTGGGGTTCTTAAAGAAGTTTAATTGGAAAAGAGAAACTCTACAGGGAGACATGACAGCTGTGGTGAAGTATCCAAGGGGCCATCATTTAGAACAGGGGTTCTCAACCTTGGCAACTTTAAGACTTGTGGACTTCAACTCCCAGAATTCCTCAGCCAGCTTTGCTGGCTGAGGAATTCTGGGAGTTGAAGTCCACAAGTCTTAAAGTTGCCAAGGTTGAGAACCCCTGATTTAGAAAATAAATGAAAACTGCTTGAGGCTCCACCAGAAGGTAGAAGCAAGAAACAACGGGTTTAAGCGGCAACTAAATTGATTTTGGTGGACATCAGGAAAAAACTCTCAGAATTATGGGCTGTTCATCAATGGAACAGCTGCCTCCTTGGCTGAAGGGGCTTAAGCAGAGTTTGCTGCAGGGCCTCCTACCAGAATGCTGCAGTGGGGGATTCCCACACCGAGGAAGGGTTGGACTGGTTGCTTTCCAATCTTTACCTTCCACGAGAATGGGACGGAATTCCTTTTCTATTGGGCAGAAAACAGATGCTACGTTAGAACTGCCAAAAGGACAGGATCCACTTGCATCTCTAAAACTCCTCTGCCAGCATTCTTCTCTAGCTAACGTGCAATCTGAACTGAGTGGAAAAGAAAAGCTACACTGGGAAACATAGAATCATAGGACTGAAATGGACCTGGATGGAATTCCCTGCCCCAGGCAAAAGACCTTGCCCCTTCACCTGCTCCTCCCTCTTCTTCTCTTCCTTTTTCCACTTCAGGTGTCAAGAGAGAACAAAGTTCTGGCTCTTCCTCTTCTGGCGGCCTCAACCTTTGTTACCTGATGCTGCTGTCTTTGTGTCTTTGCTGCTGTCTCTCCATCTTCTTTGGGGGCTGCCTCGTGTCCTTTGACCTTCTCTTTTTGTATATGCCTTGTTTGGTATGGAATCCCAAGACATCCCCTCCAGGTGAGCAAACAGCCTCGTTTGCTATTTTTGCATGTAATTTAAGATTGGTTCTATGCCAATTCTTTCTCTTATGGTCTCATTTCTGGTTTTATCTCTTCTGGTCCCTCCAGCAGTTTTCCTCAAACATCCCAGACAAACGGTTGTCCATTTTTTTAAAAAAGCAATGGAGCAGCCACAACTCCAGAAGACAAATTAGTAATAGTAATAGTAGTAAAGTTGGAAGGGACCTTGGAGGTCATCTAGTCCAACCCCCTGCTCAGGTAGGAAACCCTACACCATTTCGGGCAAATGGCTGTCCAGTCTCTTCTTAAAAACCTCCAGTGTTGGAGCATTTACTGCTTCTGGAGGCAGGCTGTTCCACTGATGATGATAATAATAATAATAATAATAATAATAATAATAATAATAATAATAATAATAATAATAATAATAGTAAAGTTGGAAGGGACCTTGGAGGTCATCTAGTCCAACCCCCTGCTCGGGCAGGAAACCCTACACCATTTCGGACAAATGGCTGTCCAGTCTCTTCTTAAAAACTTCAAGTGTTGGAGCATTTACTGCGTCTGGAGGCAAGCTGTTCCACTGATTAATTGTTCTCACTGTCAGGAAGTTTCTCCTTAGTTCTAGGTTGCGTCTCTCCTTGATTAGTTTCCACCCGTTGCTTCTTGTCCTGCCTTCAGGTGCTTTGGAAAATAGCTTAATTCCTCTTCTTTATGGCAGCCCCTGAGATATTGGAATACTGCTATCATGTCCCCCCTTGTCCTTCTCTTCGTTAAACTAGACATACCCAATTCTAGCAACCGTTCCTTATATGTTTTAGCCTCCAGTCCCCTACTCATCTTTGTTGCTCTTCTCTGTACTCTTTCTAGAGTCTCAACATCTTTTTTACATCGTGGTGACCAAAACTGGATGCAGTATTCCAAGTGTGGCCTTACCAAGGCACTGTAAAGTGGTACTAACATTTTACGTGATCTTGATTCTATCCCTCTGTTAATGCAGCCTAGCACTGTGTTGGCCTTTTTGGCAAATTGTTTCATTTATTAATTGTTCTGTCAGGAAGTTTCTCCTTAGTTCCAGGTTGGATATCTAGCTTATACTCATCACTTCTTATTCTGCCCTCAGGCTTTTTGCAGAATAAGTCAATCCCCTCTTCTCTCTGACAGCTCCTCAAATATTGGAAGACACCTATCATGTCACCCTAATTCTTCTCGACAGGCTAGGCATACCTAGTTCCCTTAACCATTTAGCCTAGCCTACATACCCCTAATAATCTTTGCTGCTCTTCTCTGCACTCTTTTGAGCGTCCCAACATCTTTTTTGTATTGTGGTGACCAGAATTGTACCAGTGCAGCATAAAGTGGTACTACCTACTATTTTGTAATCTTGAGTTCTCCCTCTGTTGATATAATCTAGGACTGCACTGGCATTTTTGGCAGTGAATAGGGCTCAATGCTTAATTCTCTCAAAATCATTCTGAATCTTGAGTCTATCTTCCACAGGTGTTAGCAATTCCCCTCAACTTGCTATCACTTGCAAATTTGATACACTCCCCTTCTATCTCTTCATCTAAATGTTGAAGAGTACTGGGCAGAAGGCAGAACTTTTGAGGTAACCCACTGCTTATTTCCCTCCATGTAGATGCAGCTCCCTTAAAGATTACACATTGAGTGGAGTTGGTCAGCCTATTAGAATCCATCTGGTGGTCATGCTTTCTATCCTATTTTTCTATCTTGCCAAGAAACAGGTTGTGGTCTCCTTTGTCAAATGCTTCACTGAAATCAAAATATAATATCTTCGCAGCATTTCTGATCCGCTAATTTAGTCACTTTTTCAAAGAAGAATGTAAGGTTTGTTTAGCATGATCTGTTCTTAACAAATCCATGCCGGCTTCTAGCAAGCACCTTATTCATTTCCAGGTGCTCACAAATTCGCTACTTACAGTCAGGTCCAGAAATATTGGGACATCGACACAATTCGAACATCTTTGGCTCTATACACCACCACAATAGAGTTGGAATGAAACAAACACAATGTGCTTTAACTGCAGACTGTCAGCTTTAATTTATAGAGCCAAAGATGTTCGAATTGTGTCAATGTCCCAATATTTCTGGACCTGACTGTATCTTTTTTAGGGTTTTCCCAGATATTGATGTTGTATCCTGGCTCATAATTCTCTTTTTACTCTCCTGAAGCAGTTTTCCATACCGACCAATCAAGGCCAGAAGCAAATCAAGAGGGAGCAGCCTCTTCCTGCCTGCACTCTCCCACTTCCTCCTGGACGAGAGGTTGGGGGGGGGGGAGGACAGCCAGCAAACTCCCCCTCTGTGTTTTCATATATACACATAATAAGATTAAACACCTGTGAAATCATCAAGTCTCTTGGTAAAGGTTAACTGATCTTGGAACCGCCAGAGGAAACCCCCTTCAGGTTTCTCTGCTTCATTAAGGCAGAGAAGAGAAAATTAAGCACTGAAATTGAGTCTGACTGAAAAAAAAAAATGGGGGATTTTTTGGGGATCGGGGCATGAAGTGCATCTCCAAATGTAAAGTTCTTGGACATTGAAATCACCCAATCACAAACGTCTTACCGAGCTGACATCCCAAATTTTGAGAGTTTTGTCATCCGAGGCAGAGACAAGAAGGTTAGAATCAGATGACCAAGCAACGTCAGAGATTCCCTGCAAAACAGAAAAAGTGCCTCTGCAATAACTTCTCCTTCATCCAAAGTTTGGGGTAACATCTTGGAAAATGTTATCCCTCCCCAGCAGCTGGCACTACCAACTAGCCTGGGTGATCAGGAGACGCTCATGAGAAGTCAGGCTGCTAGGAAACCTCAGGGCTGCAGGTGACATTTGGAAGTTTAAAACAAAATTGTCGTCTCCTTTATAACACCTACGCAGACATCACAAAGAATCAGCTCGACCTGCAGAAGCCTTTGCTCAGGAGGGGACAGGTGCACAGGTGTATCTTCCCACACACCGAAGGATGTTTCTGTACAGCACACTCCTCCAGCAAATGCTTCACTTGATAACTCCTGATGTGTCCAACTATTTCTCAGCAGAGGTTTAGGGAAGTGCTTTCAAAATGTGTTTCCCTGTGTTTGTGGTCAAACATTGTTTAATCCAGAAATCTCTCTTCCCGTGGGAATGTTTTTTTTTTTTTGTCCTCAAGTGTCCTCTGTCTAGTGTTCTGACCCAGAGACCACCTCAGTGATAGGCCTGAATAATTAAGCCAGACTGTAACTTCCTCCTCATGGCTTACTACAACGCCTTCTTGGGAAGGAGTTTGCTAAGAAGGGGATCCTGTATCTTGGGACTCTCTCAGTTAAATCTCCATCCTGTGTATTATACTTACCAGTTTGTGTCCAGACATTGTTTTTTCAAACTTGCCATCGTAAGCACCCCAAATTTTAATAAGCTTATCAGCCGCTGAAAAAAGAAAAAAAGTGAAAATGACCAACTACAAAGGCCAAGTCAGTCTGCCACCCATAATTTTGTTTGCTGCAAAAACAAGTAGTCCTCATCTAATGTTGTTTAGTCATCGTCTGAAGTTATGATCGTGCTGAAAAAGGGCTACTCGTGACAGATAATGGCCCTCAGAGTGTCCCTGCAGTCACATGGCAACTGGCACTCAATTAACCCAACCCAGTGAGAGTTGGGGAAGGCAGGGCAGCAGCAGTAGCAACGTCTTTCCCACTGGGAGGACAAGAGACGCTTGGTCCAACCAGCAGGGTCACCAAT
The DNA here is from genome assembly GCF_016545835.1 of Crotalus tigris. Classification (NCBI taxonomy): domain Eukaryota; kingdom Metazoa; phylum Chordata; class Lepidosauria; order Squamata; family Viperidae; genus Crotalus; species Crotalus tigris. Next base: position 395,715 of record NW_024096844.1, read on the forward strand.
GAAGTATTGTGAACACAGCTGCACAGAAATTTCACTTTCATCTTTACAAATGTCCAGCCTACAAATCCGTTCACAGTGAGCTGATAAAAGAATTCCAAAATTCAGGGGCTTCCACTCACTTTCACCCAGTCCAGAGCATGGAGAACCAGAATATATTGTGCAAAATTATGAAATGTTTACACCAATCATAAAATTACCTTTGCGTGATACAACACTGAGCATTATAAACAGCCTTAAGAAATCCCAATTCTGCCAGTTTTACAAATGTTCTGAAATGATCACCTACTGCAGTGTTTCCCAAACTTGACAATTTTAAGGCATGTGGACTTCAACTCCCAGAATTCCACAGCCAGCGTTGCTGGCTGTGGAATTCTGGGAGTTGAAGTCCTCATGCCTTAAAATTGTCAAGTTTGGGAAACACTGACCCACTGTATCAAGAACAACTTTGCTTCAGTTAAAATGTCACGCATAACTTAAAAGAAAGCACAATGCACAATTAAAATATAAATAAGAAGCAGATGACCAAACTCCTGCATTTTAAAATATAGCATCTTATTGATATTGCTGTAAACAATTCAAATATTTGAACCTGATACTCAAAGAGAACAAATGGGAAGCCAAGCCAGCTTCCCAGAGAGGAGAGATTCCACAACTGGGGCCCTTGGAGAGAAATACTAGGTTACCAGCTGCTTCAACTGCGGTGGTGATTGCGGAAGATCTGAGGAGGATACACCAGGGGCCTTTTCTGGAGCCACCCCAGTCGGACCCCTGCATTTCCAAGGACACTGGTGGGGTTCTGAATAACAATTTGCTCAGAAGGAAGCCCCCACGCTGTCACACAAATATCCAGAAATGTAAAAAAAAAAAAAAATCACACACTTGACTTCCCCCTCAACCGGGATTACATGCTGTAGAACAGTGTTTCCCAAACTTGACAATTTTAAGGCATGAGGACTTCAACTCCCAGAATTCCACAGCCAGCAACGCTGGCTGTGGAATTCTGGGAGTTGAAGTCCACATGCCTTAAAATTGTCAAGTTTGGGAAACACTGCTGTAGAAAGAAGGGAGCAGAAGGATACTTACAAGAACTAGCCAGCCACTCTCCGTTGGGACTGAATTTTACAGAGGATACGGCTTTGGTGTGTCCTGCCAATGTGAATTTCAGGGCATAGTTTGGTTTCACAGGTGCAGGCTGGCAAAAGAAAACCATGTTAGGTGAAGAAATCACTTGTTCTCTTTACACACTGCCATCACTGGCCTAGGCAGTTCTTTGGCCACCCCTTGCCAGGTACTTCATAACTGTCCAGGATCCCCCCAAGCCCAGCTCCCTTTGTACCTCCCTCCAGGCAGCAAAGGAACAAGGACTGGGCTCTTGGCAGACAGCTCTTGGCTTTACGAAGTCCAATAATCCCAATAAAACAATAACTGGGAGATCTTTTATTTCCTGGCCCGTCACATCAGCCTTGTGACCACAAAGACAAGTCCCTGAAGTTTTTCCTGCAATGCTTTCAGATGGCTCGCCAGTGCCTTTTTCTGAAGGAGAGCAACTGGCCTAAAGTCATCCAGGTAGCTCCCACACACGAGAGGAGATTAAAATGGGTCTCAGTCTGGCTTCTAATCCAGCCCCATAACTGCTAGACCAGGGGTGTCAAACTCAATTTCATTGAGAGCCCCATCATCATTGCGGTTGCCCTCAGGGGGCCGGGTAGGTGTGTCCTGGGTGGGTGTGGCCTACTGGGTGGGCGTGGAGTGGGTGTGGCCTATTGGGTGGGCGTGGCCAGCTCTACATCATTCACGTCAAGGGTGCCTGTGGGGGCCTGGGCAGGAGTGGGACAGATCTGAGGGTCTCTGGCAGAAGGGGGTGGGACCAGGGCAAGGGCCAAGGCATGGTCCACTGGAGGAGCCTCACTGTTCCTCTCAGACCATTCGGGGGGGGGGATGGTGGTGTGGGCTGCCTAGAGCCCTAGGCAGCAGAGGTCAAATGCCCAGCCTGGCCCTTCAGCACCCGCAGCACCAAGCCCAGCCCCACTTCCCCAAGGGGGCACCCAGCTGCATTTGCCTCCTTCTCAAGGTTGCTGCTGCTATGCTTGCTGTCCTTACCCAGATTGCTCATGATGGGTACGAGGGCAGAGTCAGAGAGAGGCCCATTCCATCTCCACGGGAGGAGACCCGGCTTTGTATCCAAAGCTTCCTTAGCAATAGGATGGGAGACCCCAGGACAGGCCAGGAGGAGGGGGCAAGGGGATGGTGAAAGGGCAGCAGGGCAGGACTAAGGCAGGACTTCTCTCAGACCCTCCCTCTCCTTCTTCTTTCCTTCCTAAGTACAGAGTGGTGGGAAAATATTTGAGATGAGGGAGGGAGAAAAACAGGCAAGAAAGGCAGCTGGGGAGGGGTCACCCTTCGTGAGGAATGAAGAAGTGCACCATCGCCTGGAAGTGGCCAGCACATGGCCCTCACCTACTTCGCATATCTGGCTTGGTGGCCTCTGGGGGAGGGGATGCCATGAGCCGCATGAGAGTCAACGTTACCTGCGCAATGCCGCCCAGTCTGCCCGGTCTCGGCAGACAGTGGGGCGCTCTACTCACAGCGCCGAGAGACTGAGCCAGGCAGCGTGAATCCAAGAACAAACACGAGGCTGCCCAGCCCTCAGCCTGCCTGCTTTCGGCAGGCAGCAGGGCGCATTCCACACAGAGCCAAGAGGGTGAACCGGGCGGCGCAAATCCAAAAGGAAGCGCAATGCCACCCAGCCCCCAACCTGCCGATTTCGGCAGGCAGCAGGGCGCTTTCCTCACAGCGCCGAGAGGTTGACCCGGGCAGTGGGAAGCTCGCCAGCTTTGCACCTTGCTGCGTGCTGAAACTGGGCAGGCTGGGGGCTAGGCAGCATTGCACTTCTCATCAGATTCGCGTCGCCCGGCTCAGCTCTTGGCACTGTGAGAGCACCCCGCTGCAGGCCGAAACCGGGCAGGTTGGGGGCTTGGCGGCATCGCGCTTCTTTTTTTGATTCATGCCGCCCGGCTCAGCCTCTCGGCGCTATGAAAGCGCCCCGCTGCCTGCCGAAACCCCTCCCCCAGAGCCCATCAAGCTGGATATGTGAAGTAGGCGAGGGCCATTTGCTGACCACTTCCAGGTGATGGTGCATTTCTTCATTTCTCATAAAGGGTGACACCTGTCCAGCATGCACCCAGAGGGCGGGGGCGACACGGCAGGGGCCGGTTCCTCGCTGTTTCTGGACGGCCTTGTGGAGCTAAGACTGAATGCGTTTCAGCATAGATGGCCACCACAAAATTGTTCATTGGCTCCTGGCCGGCCTGGGCCAGGGCCAAGGCAGCGGGGGCCGTTCCCTCACTGTTTCCAGGATGGCTTCGCGGGCCACATGAAACCAATTCTCAGGCTGCATCCGGCCCACAGGCTTTGTGTTTGACATGTCTGTGCTAGACCAAACTGGCTTCCAGGATCCTTTTATTAGGATTTATCAAATTAACTGAAGTGTGTGAAAGCAAGATGGTGCAAATGCAGGTACCAAGTCACTTTGAAATCTGCTCCTTCACAAATTATAAGACAGTTTTAGTAAATGTCTATAAATGAAGCTTTTTGTGCAGAAGCCATGTACCTACAAATGCCAAAGGCTGCCTGGCAGGGAGGCAGTGACATTTGTACCCTCCCAGTAAAACAGCTGGAAAACAGAGCTGGATTAACCGGAACTAAGTTCCTTTGCAACAGCATGTTCTGATTACCTGGCAAAGCATTAACTGTCAGAAATCCAATACTCTGTGGTATCCTCTTAAACATTTTACTGTCCTGATTAAGATAAATTTATAAGCTATTCAAATATAGCTTGCATCTTTCCAAGAACTTCTTTAAGAAAAACACTACATTTAGAGTCAGGCACACTCGAGAAGTTACAGGTAGGGGCTCAGTTCTTAACGCAGAGGATAGAAGAATTCCGGATAAAAGAATTGCAGGCTGCATTGCTAGAAAATGTCCATTTGTATCTGGTTCTATTCTCAGTTGTTGACATATAAGTTGTTTTATTTAAGTTATGCTTTGTTCTATTGATTGCAGATACAGATAGTCAACAGCAATTGGGACCAGAACTGCAGTCGTTAAGTGACAGTCATAAAATGTGACATCATGTGACCATGTCACTTAGCACTGGCAATTCCAGCAGTCCCAGTTGCAGTTGATAATTGAGGAGGCGTACCTCTGACTTCCTGCTAGTTTCCCTATTGACTTTGCTTGTGGGAAGCCAGCAGGCAATTGGGAATCACGATCATGTGACCACAAGGTCCCTGTAACAATTGGAACTACAAGGACCCATCCTAAGTACCATTTGCTAAGCAAATGGCCATAACCTGAAAACTACCTGCATCTCAAAAGTTTGATCAGTAGTTAGAATAGAAATAAGGGTGTATTTTTATATATGGCACATTTTCAGATGCTCAGCATCCATCTCTTTATTTACATTGTATAGAACATTTTTTATATTTCCCATATTTTTCTTTATTTGTATCTTGGATTTATGATAACATAATTACTTGATATTGCTGAAATCAATAAAGTTCTGGCAAAACGTTACTAGAATATAAATATGGGAATTCAATATTACAAAGTTGCAGTTGCCATTAAACCTATCATGTACTGGAACAATAGCCTGCTTCTCCTGGCACCGATATCGTTTATGCTCAAATATGATGGCTCCATGAGCAACTAAACCCTACAAGCAAGAAGAGAGGTAAGTATTCTGAATCATCCTCTCAGCAAAATGCAGGTTTTCATGCTCCTCAGACACTCCCAAGGAACTCTACTTGGACCTGCAGGCAGAACAATGGGCCAGAAGCTTCCCACTCACCTTGCTCTGATTGGTTGAGGAGGAAGGAGCCGACTGTGGTTTGGCTGATTCCGCATCAGGTTTCTTCTCTTCCGTAGCCATGACGGTGGGAAGCACAAGCCAGGATTAGGCGGTTTCAAAGGAGGGATCTGCCTGTCTCTGGGAAGAAAAAGAGGCAGAAAGAGAACAGGAATTTTACTTACACGCATCTAGGAGCAGCAACGTGACCCACTGCAGCTTCACCCATCCGTGAAATAAGTGGAGGGGCGATGCATCCCAGGACATTGTGAAGCCACCCAACCCCAGCTGAGCTTCTGTCGGTCCCTCCCAGGAAATCAAACCCAGGGCCAGGCCTTCAGGCATGGGGCATGTATGTGGCATATTTGAATTTTTTTTTTTTACTGCAATAATACGAGAGGGGGACGTGGCAGACTTCTCTGCTGTAAATTATTCAGGAGAGCCCAAACGGCTGCAGGCTCCCCAGGAGATAAGGGGGGGGGGAGAACAGCCCTCTTCCAGCAGCTCAGTGCCCCCCCCCGCGCTGAAGAGGGTGGATTTCGATTCCCACAATTCCCAGCCAGAGGGCGGGGAATTCTGGGGGTTGAAGTCCGCCAAGTCCTAACGGGGGGGGGGGCAGGGGGGCTCCCGCCACAGCTGGAAGGAGAGGAAGAAGGGGGAGCCGCAGGGAGGGTCCTCAGGCCAGGCCCGGGGAGGGCTCTCTTGGGGGGTTCCCCGGACCGGGCCTCCCCTTCCACGGTCATCGCAGCAGGGAACGCCTCCCGGCCGGGGCCCACGACGCAACGAGGCCCGCCATCTGGGGCGGGCGGGCGGGCGAGCGAGGGAGGGCAGCGTTTCTCGCGTGAAGGAGCAGCCGCAGCGGCGCTCCGGGCCCGCCACACCGCCCCGCGCGGTGCGCCTCCGCAGGACCGCCAGCGGACGGAGGCCCCAAACGGACCGCCCGCCCAGCGCCGCCGCGTGGAGCCCGGAGGCTGCGGCCGCCGGCTGACTCACCGCGGGCGGCTCGGGCTCCTCCTCGGGCTCCTCTGCCGCCGCCGCCGCCGCCGCCTCCCTGCGGGCCGCCCGGCGGGAGGGAGGGAGGAGGGAAGAGGGAGTGGAAGCCGCGCAAGGCCTCGCGCAGGCGCACTGCGGGCGGTCAGGCACGGGGCCGCGACTGCGCTCCGTTTCCCCTGCTCGCGCAAGCGCAGAGGCTGCCGGTACGGCGGTGCCGGGACACGCCGGGCGGAAGCGCCTCTCGCGGCTACGGCGGGCTGAGCGGGTCAAGAGGCGCAGGCGCGTAGCCGAGTTCATCGGGAACTTCCAAGGGCTGGAGGGATTCCCGCTGCCGGCCGCTCGGGGCTGCCCGGTTTCTTTCGCGGGAAGAGGGGGCTGGCGGGGCGGCTCCGGAGTCTCAGCCGGGCCCCTCACGGCCAGTGCCCGCAGGCCGGCGAGGGCAAAGGGTTCTCCCCTCCTTGCCCCACGCACGGCAGGAGCAGTTCCCGCTGCAGCTGAATCGCGCGCAAGGAGCCGTGAGGACCGCGGACAGCCTTCGGCGGCAGAGGCTGGTTCGCAGAAGCGTAGTCTTCCATAGGCGAGGTTCACCTCTTCACACGCACACGCGTTGATTCTGCCCAGGTGGCTCCGGACTCCAGAGCTCCCGAGCGGGAAGCCCCCGTGTCTGAATTGAGCGACAGGAAGAGGAATCCGTCCAACCGCGCCCGCGGCCCCTACCCGCCCGCAAGGGGACCCGCTGCCTGGATCTCGGGGAGGGGGTCGTCCTTCCGGGCGCTGTAGCGGAGACGGAGGCAGGCTTAGGGGGTCCCTCGAGGTGAAGCCGCTTGATCCAAGGGTCCTGCCAAATCGGACCGGCCAGGAGAGCTGGTGGTCTCTCAAGTAACCAGGCGCTGTGCGAAGCAGCGCTTTACAGGTCGCTTGAAACGCACCCAGGAGAAAACTGGTCAGCAGGGTAGTTCACAAAGCAGAAGTGTCCATTACTGACCGCCCTGCTGCATTCTAGGCCAGACGATGCTGCTCAACGGTCTTCAGGGGGAACTTGAAGCGCTGGTAGTCCTCAACGTACGACCGCTCAGCAACCATTTGAAATGACAGTGTTGCTGAACGGACCGTCAGGGAAGGTCACAAGCCACTTCCTTTCTCCTGCCCAGATTGCCTGGTTCCCAGAACCAGGGCCCTGGGCCAGAAAGGGCAGGGGTGATTGTGCGCAGAGTTGGAGAAAGGAAGAAGCTCATCCTTGGGCTCTAATCTAGTTTGCCACCATCACCACCACCACTTGGTGGGGAGGCAACCTGGTGCACTGGGCAGGAGGAAGCATGGATCCTTTGGGCCTTTCTCTGGCCCAGGGGTTCTCAACCTTGGCAACTTTAAGACTTGTGGACTTCAATTCCCAGAATTCCTCAGCCAGCTTTGCTGGCTGAGGAATTCTGGGAGTTGAAGTTCACAAGTCTTAAAGTTGCCAAGGTTGAGAACCCCTGCTCTGGCCCAAAGTGCAGGTTCTGCACACGGAGGGGAGCTGCCAGCCTCTTTCACTCGGTTTGCTTAGCACCTGGGAGGCTCAGAGCAGTGGTTGTTGGGCGAGGCAACCATGTGGGCAACTCACTTAAGGATCACAATTTATGATTGTTGTTGTTAATTGCAAAGTCGTGTCCGACCCATCGCGACCCCATGGACAACGTTCCTCCAGGTCTTCCTGTCCTCTACCATCTTCTGGAGTCCATTTAAGTTCACACCTAGTGCTTCAGGGACTCCATCCAGCCATCTCATTCTCTGTCGTATGATTGTAGTGGGGAGGTTTTGTTACAGTTGTAAGTCGAGAATCATAGGTATAGCATTCTGCAATTGTGGCAGGACCCAAGTCAGGCTAATAGGGGCTGATTCTATCTCAACCTGTGCTTGGTTCAGCTGGTGCTGCGGGGCTTCCCTGATTCATCAGACTTAAAATATTCCATTTTAAGCCACTTGTCTACCTCAATGATTACATTTAATGTAATAATTTCACATGTATTCAATCATTTTCTCCTCTTGTGAATAATCCTAAATTGAAAGAGTGAACAATTTTCTGATTGTATTACTTTACAGTGACTGAGTATTTCCAAGAAGCAATTGTGGAAATAAATCAGTGTTGGGTAGACTTGAACTGTTGAATAACAATCATGTGTACCATGTATACTACAATGATAATAATTTATTAAAATTGTAAGCCACTCAATAACTCAGGGCAGTTCATAGCAAAGTAATTACTATTACGATAAAAGATAAAAATTGGCAAGTGTAAGGAAGCCAGGGGTGTGAAGGGCGTGTGAAAATAACTGGGAGACTGGAAGAAGAGACATGGCCTAGACCAGTGGTTCTTAACCTTTTTGAACGAATCGCCCCCTTGAGCCAATGAGGAAGTTGTCATCGCCCCCCTCCCCCAACATAACCTCTCAATCACAACCTAGGAAATAATTCTTCGATTTATGCAAACCCTTTTTTTGTTTTCTTTAAAATTGTCATCAGGACATATCGATGCAAATAATTTATTTCCAGTCTTTTTCCCATATCTCCCATATTCTGGCCAACGGTGCGCCACTGTACGGGTAGAGGCTGCTGTGCAACGCGCCTGAAGATAAGCGATGCATATTCACATATGTATGGCGTTCTGTACTGAAGCTAGCGGGAGGAACATTTGAAAACACAATTCAATCCACTAAGAGCGAGCGATCTGATATTTTTGTACGACAGATATACAGCGATTCACTGTACGAAAAAGTCTCAAAAGTGTCCCCAAAACTTCTCGCTCCATCGCCCCCATATCGCCCCCTTTTCATTCCATTGCCCCCCTGAAAAATGAAATCGCCCCCTGGGGGGCAATATCGCCCAGGTTAAGAACCACTGGCCTAGACAAGGATCTGATGAATGAAATCTTGAGTCTAAAAGAGGGGACCATCTCAGAAGGGGCCTGCCCTCCTTCACTGAAAAGTGGAGGAGGGGGAGCAGTGCTTTCAGACTTGCAAGATTCAGTTATTGTGACCTTACAATAAGTGTATTATACTAGTTGAGGAAGTCCTCCGTTAACAATGATTCAGAGGAATTTGTCATCAAGTGGTGCAGTCCTAAAGTGTGACATCATTTACCAAAGGGATCCTGATGCTCTGTTGCCATTGCTAAGCACAGATAGTGAGTCCCAGGTATTTCACAAGCAGGCTGGCAGGTAGGTAAGTGGCTGCTGCCATATGGGGAGGGCATGCGGGTGGCCAGCATGGCATGAGCACAAGGAGTGTGTGGGGGAAAGTAAGAGTAACTTACCAGCATGACTTGCAGCTTCCCCACTGACTTCATCTGTGGGAAGCTGCCAGGAAAGATTGCAAAAGGGTATCGTCTGACTGTGAGATGCTGCAACTGTTGTTTGTTTTAAGCCAGCTGCTGCCCAGATTGCAGTCATGTGGCATTAGGGGTGCTGGGACAGCCAGAATTTTGAGGATCCATCTGAAGTACCACTCAGGACCACTGTTCACTTTGAATGGTCACTGAACAAGTGGTCAGTATATGAGGACCACCTGAATTTATAGTTTTGGAGCCAGCTTTTCACAACAATAGCAGAGTTGGGCACATCCCGATCTCTGGGGGAATCAGAGAGCAGCTGCTGCTGCAGAGAAGGCACACTCGCCAGCTTTGTCGGAACACGGAGTGTGCCCATCTTGCAGGAAGAAATCAGCTGAGCAGATGCTGTGGGAGGCAGGGGGTCCCTCAAGTAACCAGGCACTGTGGCAATGGAGGGCTTATAGCAGTGTTTCTCAACCTTGACCATTTTAAGGCATGTGGACTTCATCTCCCAGAATTCCACAGCCAGCAATGCTGGCTGTGGAATTCTGGGAGTTGAAGTCCACATACCTTAAAATGGTCAAGGTTGAGAAACACTGGCTTATAGGCAGCAACCCCACCAGTGTATCTCGCTTGCAAGCAAACCAGCAACACACACCTCCTCCTGAGGCAGGGGGGTTGCAAGGGTGTTCTGAACTGAGCGTGTGGGAGGCCGCATTCTGGACCAGTCGAAGCTCCTGGGTGGTCCTCGTGGGCAGCCCCACACAGGGCGGGTGACAGAAGTCCAGCCGCGTGTCGACCCGGGACCGTGTGAATGGACCCGTGCAAAGGTCTTCGCTGAGACCCCGCCGCTCCTTCAAGGGGGAGGGGCCCGAGGAGAGGCGTTCCGGCCGCCCTGGGTCGCTTGGCGAAGCCCTTCGCGGCCTACACCTCGGAGGCTTCCGGAGCAGAAGCGGGGCCGGCGGGTGCCTGGGCTGCGCCGCCCTCTCCCTTCAGCCGCCAGGCAGCCTCCGTCCCCGCGACGCAGCCCCGACGGGCGCCCGAGCCGAGGCCCACCTGGCCGGGCCGCCGAGCGCTTTGTTGGCGGCGCGGCGAAGAAAGGCGGCGCGCGCAGGCTGGGGCTTGTAGTCCCCGCCGGGCGGAGCGCCGCGCCAGGCCGCGCCAGCGAACTACGCTTCCCGGCGGCCCGCGCGGCCGGCGCATGAGCGCAGCGCTGTGCCCCGTCCGCGCATCAGCCCGACTGGCCTCGGCGGGCGCCTGCGGACCGGAGCGGCGGCGGTGGCGGCGGCAGGAGCGGCTTGGTACGCAGCGCCAGCCAGCCAGCCTTCCCGCCCGCCCGCCCGGCGGCCTGGCCAGGCGGGGACGGCGGCGGCGGGGGCGGCGGGCCCAAGTAAGCGGGCGGGCCCAGGCCGGGAGGGGAGGGGCGCCGCGGGCCCCCCAACCGCCGCGCGGGGGAGGGGCGCGACGGCGACAAAGGCGGGCGGGGGGCGGCGACTCCCTCCGCGCCATCTTCGCCGGCGGCGCCGCGGCGGCCACACAAAGGCCGGCGCCATTCGGTGGGCCCGGCGGAGGGGCGCCTCCGGGGGGGACCGAAGCCGGGCCGCCAAGCGGGGGTACCCTAGTATGCTCGGGGGGGTCTCTTCCCGGGACCTGGCCGGGCGACGGGGATCCGCGGAAGGTGCGCCCCTCGCGGTCTCCGCCGCTGCGCTTCCCCCGAAGTTGGGGCGGCCTCCCCGGTGGGCTTCCCCGCGGCCTCGGCCAGCCCTGGAGCGCCGGGGCGGGGGGCGGCGGCGGCAGAGGCTCTCGCTGGGGGCTTCCAGCAGCAAGAAGGGGAAGCCTCGGCCAGGGCGGCCCTCCTTGGGCCGCCGAGTCGGTGCATCCGCGGCCCGGCCGCCGGGCGGGTGCCAGCCGGCCGCCGGGATGGAGGAAGCAGATGCGTTCCCCGCTGAGCCGGGCGAGGCAGGCAGCCATTCGGGTGCTTGCCCGGCGGGCTTTTTTCTCGCCCTCGAACACTTAAAAGCCGCCAAAGGACTGCAGCCCCTTAGCCTTGATATACATAAAAAAAGGCTGGCATGGGCAGGCTGGAAGAGCCCGCAAAGAAAGTTACATGACACCTGTCAAAAGTGAAGAGTCGGTTGAGGGAGGCGGGTGGGGGGGGTGCCTCCGCTCGGCTGCCGGTGACCCGGCTCTCAAGCTGGACAGAAAAGTCGGGGTGGAAACTGCAGCTCTCCATTAGTTCAAATGGCGAAGCCAGACAGAGACCTGGGTGAAAGTTATGCTAGCCAAACATGCTGAATGTGCCATAATTGATTGGGGAAAGACCCTAAACCAGTGTTTCTCAACCTTGACCATTTTAAGGCCTGTGGACTTCAACTCCCAGAATTCCACAGCCAGCAACGCTGGCTGTGGAATTCTGGGAGTTGAAGTCCACAGGCCTTAAAATGGTCAAGGTTGAGAAACACTGCCCTAAACCCAGGTGTGAAGCCAGGATTGGGCCTGATTGCCCAGATCAGCAGGAAGGAAGGCACTTGGGAAGCTGGTCAATGATTCCAGCAGAAGAGGAGGCTTCCTGTCCCCTAAGGAGGTGTCCTTTAGGGAAATGGTGAAAATGCGTTTCTTTCATCAGGCTTTGAACTCTTAACTGGTTTTCATTTTATGGGTGGATGGACTTCATATTTTGTGGTTTTTTTTTTTTAACTTGCAAGCCAGCTTGAGTGCTTTATATTAGCAGAAGGCCAGGATGCAATTTTCATCATAAATGCCGTGTTTTGCACATTGTAAATCCTGCCTTATTTAGCGAGCAATAAGAAAGCTACTCTTACGGATAAGCGCAGAGTACGGTTTGAGCCAGTGTTTCTCTGGATATTGCTTGGTGCTTATGGACTTTGACCCAAGGCAGCCGGTGCACTATTGAAGGTTTTTCCACTTTCAGCCTTTTTAAAAAGCAGGTAGGAACTTCCTTTCTCTTCTCCACCAGAACTAACTAACCCAGTTCTCAGGAGGGGGTTTGAGGCTTTTAGATTGCCGAAGGAGAGAATTAAAGGCTTCAAGTTACTTTATTTATTTATTTATTTATGAGACTTATCTACCGCTTTAAGTGCAAGCACTCTCTAAGCGGTGTACACCAGTAAGCAATGTATATATATATTTACATTGCCCCCAACAATCTGGGTCCTCATTTGACCTACCCCGGAAGGATGGAAGGCTGAGTCAACCTTGAGCCGGTGAGATTTGAACCGCCGACCTGCTGAACACAGTCGGCTAAAGTGGCCTGCAGTACTGCACCCTAACTGCTGCGCCACCTCGGCTGAATTCTAGGTCTGAAGTTTGGTTTCTAACCTGTAACTCTCTGGAAAGTCCCACTTTCTAATATCTATTCTAAACATTGGGAGGATAGTCTTTGGATTATGATACTAATTGATTGAAGGTCTTGAAGAGCAGAAATTTAGCAACTAAGTGGGTGGGGTCGTGTATCAATACTGAAGTGCAGACCTATGAATAAATCCATTTGCCTATAAAATTACAATGGCACCGCGATGGCCCTGCTTTGGTTATCAAGTGACATTTGCTATTCCTGCCCAGATGATACTAAACTGTATCTTGGAGAAGCCCAGCCAGCACAGACATTGTTGAAGATGTTAGGAGAGATGCTGGCACTCCCTTTTCCAGGCCTGCCTTTCCTAAGCTGTGGTGAACTTTGGAAGAGAGGGTGTGCTTTGTTAGCCTAGTTTGGTACTGAACTTGTGTGCCACACCGGTTGGTGGAAGGAAGTTTTGGTTTTTGAACAGCCCGCTGCCTGAATCACAGGAAAGCAGAAGGACTTAACGCCGGTTTCTGTGCTACGGGAGCCTTATTTATGAGGACATTTATGCTTATCCCACGGAAGTGTGCAAAAAGTTCCACTAAGAAGAAAATCACCACTTTGGCTTTTTAAAAAACAGTTCTGCTGAGTTGGAGCGTGAATGAGTGATCCTAATAAAGGCGCATGGCTGGCTGGCTGGCTGAATGTCTTTTTGGAATCACAGTCTTTGTAATTACTTGCCTTCCCCACGATCAGGTTGTGGAAGGAAGAGAAAGAAACTCGGAGTAAATCACCCAATTCCCTATGGTTGTTTTGGACTACAACTCCCATAACCCCTAGTCACAAATGTCAGAGATGATGAAAATCCTAATTGCCAGGAGAGCAGCGTCAGCTCCCAAGCAGGGTGGTTGGCCGACTCCCAAGGTGGAAGGAAGCCCCGGATGGAGGACAGCGGGTGGGTGTGTGTGTGTGTGTGTGTGTGTGTGTGTGTGTGTGTGTGTGTGTGTGATTTAAGGCTATCTTGTAAAAGGATGCAGGAGCCTCTGGAAGTTTTCTTGAGGAGCAAAATAACACAGGCTTTGTGCCTGCCAGACCCCTCGTTATTTGGAGGCTGCTTGATCTTTATGCTTTATCTCTTATTTGATTTATATACAGCAGTAAAAATTGTCAGCAGAATTGCAGCAGGGTGTATCATTCTGGGAAAAAAGTAAGCCTTTTCTTGGTGTGTATGGGATTCAGAAGTTTTTCTTGCCGAAGTAATTGAGAACCAATTTGATGCCGCAGTTAAAAGAAACCAGAAGATGGCAAATTGTAGTCCTCCCTTCGGGATGAAAGCCGGATGGGTGACTTTGGGGCAGGCATTCCTCTCCTCCCCCTTTCTCTCTCTCCCCTCTCCCCAACCTATCTCACAGGATTGTTGTTGTGGAGAAAGCAGAAGGCAGTAAGTTATGTATGCTGCCTTGAATTAAAAAGTAAAAGCAGGATAACACCCTATAAGTAAACCCAGTTGCCAAGACCTGAGAAACATTTGCAGTAGCCCACTAGGTTTTTGCTGCCTTCCAAAGCTTCCTGTGTGACCTGCTGCAGAAGCCTCCCTGCACATCTCTGCTCAGGGGTCTGGCAGGTTGGAGGGCAAAGCGAGTCCTTCTCCAGCAGCAGGGGTGTCCCTGGTCCTGTGGCTCCAGGGCTCAGTAGGTGGGCTTCTCCTGGTACCCTTCAGCTCTGGTTTCCAGCCAGCGAGGCCACTCTTCCTTCAGCACGGCAGCTGAAATCCAAAGGGCAGAGAGAGCGCCTGGTCGAACCCTAAGAGCTGTGATGCAGAGGAGCCATCTTCTGCAAAAGCTTTCTGAGTGCCTCCTTGAGGCGCTTTTGACGAGCTTCTAGGCAGCTCCTGAGTTCTCAGACACATTTCAAAGCGTGGACTGACTGCACTTTAGGAGAGTCAGAGGATTAACACTGTAGCTTAGATCCAAGAGCAGCAGCCTGGGCATCTGGACTCCACCTGACGACTGAAGAAAGCCAACATCTTGCTTTGCTTTGAAGCAGAGACCTGGATAATGAAAGGTAGTGGTGCCCCGGAGGCGCCCTGGGACGATAGGAAGTGACTCCATAATTTCTGCATTACTCATGTCATTATTGAGCTTGTATAACATTTAAAGGGGGACTGCTGGGATGAGTTTTCCAGAGCCCTTCATTTTTTTCCCCTATTATCTTGCACCTCTTCAGGAGGGAAAGAACAGAAAAACAACATACTTTGGGGTTGTTAAAACACAAGTAGTTGTAACAGAATCAGAGAAATGGAAGATGGGTTGTGTGCAATCAGTAGAACTTACTGAATAGTTTCCCATCCTTTATAGCCAAAAGTAACCTTGTAAATTCTATGCTATGGAAACTTGTTGTTTTAATCTATTCCAAAGTTTGGGAATTTGCACCAAATTATAAACTGTTATGGTGATGAAAAACTGCTTCAGAATGTCAGAAAAACGTGGAATTGGGGAGTGTCCATAAGGGGGGAGGGGGAAGTTTTGCAACCTGTCCCAATTTTTTCCCCATTTAGGTGGATCCATGTACCCCAAAGTGGTGGGTTTCCCTGTAGATTGGAAGATCAGTGGCAGAAGGCCATGCCTTGTCCATCTGGGTACTTTGCACTCTTTTCTGGCCAGGTGGATTGGCACAGGATAGCCAGAAATGTTTGAGGTGGTTTATTGTTTGGAAGTTTTTATTTTACTGAAACTCCACCCTCAGGAAAAGTTTTCCCTCCTAGGTGATTCATTTCTTTATATGGGCAGCTCTCTTTCCCCAGCGATGGGAGGCCTTTGGTGGAATTTGCAGTTTTTACTGGGAGAAAAAGAGAGCCACTCCTGGAATAGTTTTATCTGTTGCCTTCTTTGGGACATCTCCCATAGATAAACAAATTATATCTTGAATTATTATGTGAATTCTTGAAAAGATAAAATCTTTATTCCTGTGAAATGGCTGATGGTACAGAAATTGATTTTTGCACTTTGCTCTTTGTGTCATTTTATTTTACTGTCAGAATGGAAATGCCCCAAGAGGCTTATGGTTAGTGGTTTTAAATTAATACGGTCCTTTTGCTAGTACTTCGCTTCACATTAGTCTAATGTTAAAAAAGAATGTTTAGCTATTTTGAACAACTATTGTTGCTTAGTTTCCGTATGCATGTTAAATGAAAACCAAGTCATAGTATGGGTTGCCACGTATGTGGGTCAAGCCACTGTCTTTGAACCCCGTTGCATATACCAGAATCCCTCCAGGGATAAAGAGCTGAACAAAATCAGTTATGAACCTTTGTGTCCATAATTCTGACCCAAAAATATGGGACCCTGTTTGCCATTTTGTACTATATATCATTAGTTATATTGATGATTAGGGAAGTTTCAGTGCTCAGCTTGGCTATTCTCTTGCAGACATTCCTTTATCTTTATTGATGGTTGTAGGATTATTTGCTCTTTCTTCAAGAAGCACAATTGACAGGGCTCCAGTTCAAATTTCACCTGAGGTTTTGTATAACACACTAGATGAGGCCAACACAAAGTGCTTCGGGATGTAGTGGGAATCCACCATCATTAAACCATAAAGGCCCCTCCTATTCTTTGGGGCATAGCTGTTAGGTTCTAGTAAATTGGGTTTGAGACTTCAGATGTGTGCTACTTTTCCCTCTGCCCATGGGAAGAACTAGCCCTGGTCTTAGAAAGAGGGGATGCCATGAAAGACCCCCTTTCCCTGATGTTTGTAATTGTCACGATGGAATCTCTGATCTTATCAGTTGTTCATAAAGGTTCTCTCTTTCTTCAAGTCACCCGTGGTTGATAGGTGGCAATTTACTGTACTTAATAAGCATATCGCTGATGGAGTCTCTCAATGCCTTTAGGAGTGTTCTGTTCGGCAGGTGTCCTTTTATGTCAGCGGTTCTCCACCTGTGGGTCGGGACCCCATTTGGGGTCGAACGACCATTTCACGGGGGTCGCCAAACAATGCAGTCGGCCATTTTTTTCCCCCTTTTCCTTAGCTGTGCTACTCCCTTTTATTCTATTGGCTTCTGAAAGCCAAGAGAATAGACTCTCTTGAATAGAGTCTAATTCTATTGGCTTTCAAAAGCCAATAGGAATTGTCCAGGCTGCCTCTGCCCTGCTGAGCCCGCCAAAAGTCCCATTCAGCAAACGGTGCTGCACCAGTCAAGTAGTCCTCGACTTACGACCGGTTGGGGGTCGCGGCATTAAAAAGGTTGAGAACCACTGTTTTATGTAATAGCAATAGCACTTAGACTTACATACCGCTTCACCTGGTGCTTTACAGCCCTCTCTAAGTATTTTACAGAGTCAGCCTGTGGGCCCCAACAATTCGGCTCCTCATTTTAACCACCTTGGAAGGATGGAAGACTGAGTCAACCTTGAGCCGGTGAGACTTGAACTGCCAAACTGCTGGCAGCCAGCAGAAGTACCGCACTCTAACCACTGTGCCACCAGGGCTCTGTGTCTGTCATGCTGTTCATTTGAATCATCAGCCTGGATGGCTTATGGTCCCAGAGCTGATTGCCTCTTCCTCTGCTCTGAGAGAGACAGGGAATGATGGGGATGCAAGATAGGAGACTAAAACTCTTCAAATGGTTTACTTTATATCTGGAGCGCCAAGTAATCATGGAATCTGGAAAAAGAGGTTGGATGCTTTGTCCACAAAACATCTTGTTTTCCATAAAGGTGGTGCAGCAGTTAGGGTGCAGTACTGCAGGCCACTTTAGCTGACTGTGTTCAGCAGGTCAGCGGTTCAAATCTCACCGGCTCAAGGTTGACTCAGCCTTCCATCCTTCCGGGGTAGGTAAAATGAGGACCTAGATTGTTGGGGGCAATGTAAATATATATATATTCATTGCTTACTGGTGTACACCGCTTAGAGAGTGCTTGCACTTAAAAGCTGTATATAAGTCTCATAAATAAATAAATAAATAAATAATACCATCTTTTTCCCACAGAAGAAACTGACATGCTTTTTGCCCTCTCCAGGCTGCATAGCCGGTCCCAGGAAATGGGATGCCCGTCCCATGCGGGGAGCATAAAAGGCGGCTCTCCTCGTCCTCCTCCCCCCTTGTGCTGCTGCTGCTGCTGCCCTCAGTGAAGCAGGGAGGCGGGGAACCATGTCTGCCCTTACATCAGCCATCCAGGCCCCCCAGGGGCCAGTCAATCCTCCCCCGCCAGAGGTCACCAACCCTAGCAAGCCTGGGAGGAAGACGAACCAACTGCAGTATATGCAGAACGTGGTGGTGAAGACCCTGTGGAAGCACCAGTTTGCGTGGCCCTTCTATCAACCAGTGGATGCCATTAAGTTAAACTTACCGGTGAGTGACGTTTCCTGGGTGTGTGGCTTTCTCCTTTTTTATGTCTCCGTCAAGACATTTAACGTTTAACTTGCAACGTGGTTAAATTTAAAATTGGGACATGCTATAGATCATATTGTGTGAAGGTGTCTTTTGAAGCGGTCCGCAAACAGTTAAAATTAAGTGTCACCTTAGGTCAGTGTTTCTCAACCTTGACAATTTTAAGGCATGTGGACTTCAACTCCCAGAATTCCACAGCCAGCATTGCTGGCTGTGGAATTTTGGGAGTTGAAGTCCACATGCCTTAAAATTGTCAAGGTTGAGAAACACTGCCTTAGGTGCAAAGCGAGATTCAGGAGGTTTTGCTGCCTGTCTGGTTGCAACCAAAGACTGTGTTTGATGGGCAGGTCTCCTGTTATCGGTCCATAACACAGCCACTGTTTCCCTGTGTATGTGGAGTTTGAGTTTTGAGGCAGCAGTCAGCATCCTGCCTCCTAAGAGAATTCTTTAGTCACTCTCTGTGTGCTCGTGTTGCTAAATGGTGAGATTCCCACCCCGTCCTTGGAGAGCAAATATTGCATCGCCTACACCATAACAGCAAAAATAACTCGCTCAGATCCTGCAGGATTTTGCCTTAACTGTCCAGATTCCCAAAGCGGAATAGCCAGTCAGCCTACTTTCCTTCTCTTCCCACAATTATTTTATTTATTTATTTGAAACCCAGAAGAAAATAAGGAATCCCCTCCCCAAATATTGTTGAATTTTAGCCAAGGCAAACATGATCACATGGAACGATGGGCCTTTGATACTCCTCTCAAATGAAACAAAGCCAAGTAGGCATCATTGAACAAAAGCGACTATCCATTGGGCTCAACGTTTTGTTTGTGATAAAAGGCAGGAAAACACAAAATAGCAACTTCTTTATATACCGCTTCATAATGCTTTACAGCCTTCTCTAAGTGGTTTACAGAGTCAGCATGTTGCCCCCGACCATCTGGGTCCTCCTTGTACTGATCTTGGAAGGATGGAAGGCTGAGTCAACTTTGAGCCAGTCAGGATTGAACATCTGGCAGGGAGCAGTGAATTAGCCTGCAATACTTGCATTCTAACCACTGCGCCACTGGAGCTCCATAATTTGTGGTGTTGCTGCTTCATCCATGACACTCGGGAAAGGGGATATTTTCATTTTATAGTGTCATTTCTTCCCCTGTTTCTATGAATTTTCTGCCCATTTTTTGAAAAAGATTTTTTCCAATTAAATAACAATAATCAGAATAGAGCTGGAAGAGACCTTGAACGTCTTCTAGTCTAACACACACACACACACACACACACACACACACCCCGCTCAAGCAGGAGACCCTATACATTTCAGAGAAGTGGCTGTCCAGTCTCTTCTTCTTAAAAGCCTCCAGTGATGAAGCACCCACAACCTCTGGTGGCAAGCAGTTCCACTGGTTAAGTGTTCTCACTGTTAGGAAGTTTCTCCTTAATTCCAGGGTGCTTCTCTCCTTGATTAGTTTCCATCCATTGCTTCTCGTCTTGCCCTCTGGTGCTTTGGAGAATAACCTGACCCTCTCCTCTTTGTGGCAATCTCTCAAATACGGGAATGTTGCTATCGTGTCTCCCCTAGTCTGGATAGCCCCTTGTCTGAAATAGTATAGGGTCTCCTATAGTATAGGGGGTTAGACTAGAAGACCTCCAAGATCCCTTCCAGCACTGTTCTGATCGATTGATTGCTCCATCCATCACTCACCAGTGTCAGAATTTAGGGCTTCCCTTGACAGAGTCTCTCATCTCTCATCTCCGGGATGCCAGTGAAAGATTGACTGCTTCCTCTCCCCAACAGGATTACCACAAAATCATCAAGAACCCAATGGACATGGGCACCATCAAGAAGCGCCTGGAGCACAACTACTACTGGAGCGCCAGCGAATGCATGCAGGATTTCAACACCATGTTTACCAATTGTTACATTTACAACAAGGTAAAGGATCTAGTCTGCTGTTTTTCTGGGGGAGTCTCATGGCATTTACAGGCTATGTTCAGAAGGTTGTTTGGCCGCTACCAAGAGGGTGTATTGGCTCTGAATTTTCTCCCTTGGACCCAAACCCTCTGAGGCCAAACGGCCTCTGTCCCAAAAGTTAGCAATGAATGTGTGGACATTTGGGTTTCGGTTTGCCTTGTATTATTCCGTGTTGCCTTCTCTTTCTGTGCCTCTCTGCCAGCCCACGGACGATATTGTCCTCATGGCACAAGCCTTGGAAAAGATCTTCCTGCAGAAAGTGGCCCAGATGCCTCAGGAGGAAGTGGAACTGCTGCCCCCCGTGCCTAAAGGCAAAGCTCGGAAGATGGCGGCCGGGACCCCCAACCCAGGTCAGAGATGAAGGCTGGGAGATGCACAGCCGTGTCATAAGCAAATCACACTTGTATCTTCCAGTTATGCCCTCTATGCCTGCCGCCTTCCAATTGCTGAAAATTCTTCCACCACTTAGGACTTCTTCACATCCCATTTGTCTTTGGGACCTGCAGCTTTCGCTCGGGATGTGCTCCTGAACACATGGCTCCCCCCGGTCCCCGTCCCCCCCCCGAGAGCTTTAAAAGGCGGCTCTCCCGCATTCCCTCCTTTTTACTCCCTCCTCCTTATGCCTCCCTCCACTCCCTTTGCGTCAGGCTTCTTGTTTGAACCTTTTCATTCCTTTTCACAACACCCTTTTCACATTTCTTTTGTCTTATTTAATATTTTAATGATTTATGCACTTTTTTATTATTATATTTTTTGTTAATTTTTTACACAAGTCATTCAATAGTTGGTAAACAGAGTGATGTCTGGGTTACATTTGTAAAAACAGTCCTTAACAATTGATTTCTATAGTCTGTATTCCATATATTTTTTTTGTTTACTTTCCTCTTTCCCTGAAATATCCTTTTTTGCAAACATTGCGTTAATACAATTCTTGTTGTTTTAATAAATGACAATTTAGTATATATTTTTCCAATATTCCTAAAAAATAATCATATTAATACATTTCTTTCCATTTATTTGGATTGCCTCATCATCAATCCTGTTACAGCCCTTATTTTAGTTTATTTCTCCCACCAAATTCTAAATATTTTTACTGATAAAGGTTTTCTCAGCGATTAGTTACATTTACATTGACAATCTTGATTCTATTTTTTCCATATAAGCCATCTCACATTTTTACGTTTCTTAAGTATTAAATATAAGAGTAAAAAGAGAGGGGAAAAGACAAAAAATGAAGAAGAAGTAAAAAATAAAAAAAGAATAGAAGAAAGCAGTAATAACGGAACATAGGAACTAACATAGTACTTAAAATATATATCTCTTCTAGATTAATAGTATTTATTTTCTAGAATTTCTTATTCTTTTTAATCATAGTTAAGAATATATTTAATCTTTAAACATTATATTCAAGAAAACTAGTCATCTAATCCCTTAATTCTAATTCAAAGCATTTTATATGTATGTGTGTGTGTGTGTGTGTGTATATATATATATATATGTGTGTGTGTATATATATATATATATATATATATATATATATATATATATATATATACACGCTTTTCTTGAGTTCAGTCACCTTTAAATATCTAAAACATTTCATCCTTCTTAAAGTATTCCAATATTCCTAAACAATAATCATCATATTAATACATTTCTTTTCAGTCATTTGTGCCTTATCAAGGTTTTCTCAGCGATTAGTTAAATTTATATTGACAGACTTAATTCTATTTTTCCATATAAGCCATCTCACATTTTTACGTTTCTTAAGTAATGGATATAAAAATAAAAAAAGAATGGGAAAAAAAGAATGAAAAAGAAACAAAAAAATAAAAAAGAAGAGAAAAAAGCAGTAATAACAGAGCATAGGAAATAATATAGTACTTAGAATATATGTCCCTCCTAGATTAATAGTATTTATTTTCTCAAATTTCTTATTCTTTTAATCATAGTTAAGAATATATTTAATCTTTAGACATTCTATTCAATAAATCTAGTCATCTAATCCCTCAACTCTAATTCACTTCCATATATATACTTTTCTTGAATTCAGTCATGTTTAAGTATCTAAGACATTTCATCCCTCTTAGAATGGTGTGTTTCAAATTTTTTCTATTTCTTTAACCATATTCAAACACATGTTTCTTTTTTAAGTATTCTCTCTGGTATGTCCCATCATCTTTTTTCTTAATCTCTTTTCTTTGCCTAGAATCTTTCTTGATCAATATACTTTGCTGGATCCAAAGGTTTTCCCATACGATCGTAGGTGTTCCTGTAGATGTAGAAAGTAAATCGATATCTCTGTCCTGAGCACTTGCCCTCTTCTTTTCATTAAAATCCTTTCTCTTGCCTTCCAATTTGTTTTGTGATGTTGAAGTGTCAGTTGTCTTTCCTTCTACTTGAATTAAATCATACTCTTCTATTCTGTGAAAATCCATCTTTAAGTCTTTTTCCTCTGATTTATATTCAATCATCTCTGCTATGTTCTCCTGAGGATTTTTTTGAACTTAAATTGGAGATAAGTTGACTTATACTTTCAAAGTTGTTTTGTATTTCTTTGTGGTTTAAAATCATTGTCCTTTGAATGGATTGCAGCGTATCTTGTAAAGCATCCATAGTTTCTGTAAATATCACTTTCTCTGAGCAGCCGTGTTTACTAAGATTTTGAAGGCCACAAACAAAAGCTTTATAGCTCCACATCTACCAGTAGGTGTCAGTGTTGGATCATTTTTCACTTTTCTAGTCCTTTTTTCCTCCTTAAAGAGTTAGATTCGCCGTTTCCAATAGCCAAAGGGGGGGGAATCCCTCCCCTTTTTCACTCTCGGAGGTATTTTTGCTTCTTGGGAGTTCTTTTTTTTTTTCCAGGCAAATAAGTAGGATAGAGAAAATTAGTTCTTACCCAGCTTCAAACACACTGTTTACAATCAGTTTTGGTAGAGCTTCTTGACTTCCGTTTGCTTGCAGCTAGGGCTAGACAATGGAGTTAGCTAGCCTTTCTTCTGTTGGTTTCTGGGAGGCTTCTCCTGGACCGATCGGAGAGACTGCCGTCTCTCCTAGGTCCCTGGAAGTACCTTCCTTCATTGTCACCTCTCCGGGGCAGCTTCTGGCCAATTTAGGGTCCCCAAACAAGAAGAAACTCTGTTGAAGAGCTCAGCATCCCGAGTCTCTCAGCTGATGACGCTGCTGGCCGGAACAGGAAGTCAACTTATTCACTTTTGATGCCAGTTGACTGCCTTAGTCACTTTGACTACATTATTGCAATGGTGCTTTTCCGTCTAGACTCTAGGAGATACAGGAAGTCCCTGACTTACGACCACAGTTGAGCCCAAAATTTCTGTTGCTAATCAAGATAGTTGTTAAGTGAGTTTTGCCCCATTTTATGACCTTTCTTGCCACGGCTGTTAAGTGAATCATTGCGTTTGTTAAAGTTAGTAACAGGGTTGTTAAGTGAATCTGGCTTTCCCTTTGACTTTGCTGTCAGAAGGTCACAAAAGGGGATCACGTGATCCCAGGAGATTGCAACTGTCATAAATAGGAGTCAGTTGTCAAGCGTCTGAATTCTGATTACCTGATCAAAATGAGGATACTACAACGGTCATGTGTGAAAAATGGTCACAAGTCACTTTTCTCAGTACCATTCTAACTTTGAACAGCCACTAAACGAACTGTCGCAGACCACCTGTGGCCCCTTTTTAAGCCAGGGTGTTACTTTTAGGGAAACAGGTTTGCCAAGACTCCCTGAAGGGCAGCGGTGGAGGATTCTCCCAGCGTCTGTTGGATGAGGCGCTCACCTGCAGCCATTGGGGCTCAGTGGGCCAGTTCCAGGTCTGCTCAGGTGGGTCTGGGAAGCTCAAGGAAGCTGAGAGCGCCTTCTGCTGGGCCAGTCCTGCCACTTCCCATCAGATCCCTGCCCTTCAGGATCTCCTGTGAGGGGATGGAGACGAGCAGTAATTAATGCTTCTTTGCGTGTGGGGATGTTTCAATCACCTCTGAAGCAGGCTGTGCAGGTAGTCATCGGTTAACGACAGTCCTGGTTAAATAGATATTTGTAATCCGAAGAGTTCAAAAAATATTTTTTTTTCTAAAGTTTATAATTCTCTCTTTGTCTGCAGCCCAGATTGTTGTCTTTTTTTTTTGTCACGGCTGTTCTTTATTATTAAAGCTTTGAAGGTCACAAACACAGATTAGCTTTTCCCAGCTTTTGGCAAGTTCTCTATGAAAATCATAGCTGTCATAATTTTCATCCACCACTAGGTGTCAGCATCTATTTAGTTTTCAATATGAACAATGGTCTTTAAAATGAGAGTCTTAACCATTCAACAATCTTAAACTTGTCCAAAGTTAAATTTTAGCTTTCAAGTTTATAAATTTATTTCACTGCCATATATTTTGGTCTTCCATAGAAATTTTAATTCGCTGCTTCCGTTAGTATAAGGATGGGGCAGAAGTCCCCCTCCTTCACTCTTGGGGGTATTTTGTTTCTTGGGGATCTTTTCTAGGAAATTAAATGTAAAATAGAAAAGGGAAAATCAGATTCCTCACCCAGTTTCAAGCACTCTGTTTACTGTAGTGTTGGTTAGTTCTTTTGAACTCCGGTTGCAAGTAGCTTGGGCTGATCGATGAAATACAGCCCTTCTCTTGTCGGGTTAGAAGGCTTTCCCCAAGATGAACAGAACGACCGCTGTCATTCCAGAGTCGCCGGGGCACCCTTCTTTCTTCACTGCCTCTCCGGGGCAGCTTGGACCCATTAGGGTCTCCAGGCAGGACGAAAGTTGGCTGTGGGGGTGCAGCGGTCCGCAAGCCCACAACCAGTCGCTGCCGCGCAGGACCAGAAGTCTCAGATGGTCTGTCTTCTGATGCAGGTCCATAAAGGACTTTTTCTTCCTACAAAGTTTCTGCTTTCACTCTAGTCCTTTTTCCTTCTTTCATCTGCGTCCCTTTTTCCTCCAAAGTCATCTACTCACATTTCTAAACAGTGGCTGGTTCCATGTTTAGAATCTCAGAAACAGCGGAATCAGAAACAGTGGAACTTCAGAAGTTGTGGATGCTTCATTACTGGAGGTTTTTAAGAAGAGAGTGGACAGCCACTTGTCTGGGATGGTCTGGGACAGCGTTCCCCAACCTTTCTGGATTGGCACTTGGAGGGAAAGGGAGGAGCAGGAAAATGTGCACGCATGTGCATGTGCAAACAAACACGTGCATGGTGGTGGGGTTAGAGCCCATGTGCATGCGCAAGTGGGCCTCTAGCACCCACATGTGCGCAAACAGGCCGCTAGCCCCTGCTTGCATCTGCAAACAGGGCCGCTAGCACCAGTGTGATGGTGCCACTGTGAGTGGGTGGTGCACACACATGTGCATGCACTTGCCAGCCATTCCTGCAACCCTGTGACCAACAGGCTGTTGCCCGGTACCAGGCTGCAGCCCACAGGTTGAACACCCCTGGTATAGGGTCTCTTGCTTGAGAAGGGGGTTAGACTAGAAGACCTGCAAGGCCCCCTCCAGCTTCTGTTCTTCTCCTTCCTCTTGCAGCTTCACCACTTCTCATTAGTTTTTATCACAAGCAATCTAACAAGTAATGATTTTCAATTCATTCCTTCTCCATGTGCAAAGTGGTGGCCCAACTGTGTATTTGGAAACATGCCTTTTGATAATCAGAGGCTCATTCCTGGGTCTCTAAATGGCTCCATCGTCTCTCCTCTGCTGTTCCCTTTCGTTCCCTCCCTCACTGGCTCATCTGTCTAATGGAACAGGCTACCTCCTCCGATGGCCTCCATTCAGAGGGTCCAGCAGCTTTTTTCTAGAATTGATTGCAGGTTCTTTTGCTGTGGCCCTTCAGTCTAGCGTAGCATACTTCTGTTGCCTCACCCACCAATTCTTGTTCTTGTCTGCCATCAGAATAACTTTCATGAGGCCAGTTCCTACTTCTGAGGCTCATTGTGGCTCTTTCATCCTTAGTTAAATCTTTATTTCACATGTGCACTTTCCCCATCTGCACAAGATCAAGCCATCTTCATTCACATCTGTTATCCTTCCCCTCTTTTTCTTTTAGTTTGACAGGCACATAACATAGTTTTCTTCCCCCCTCTCCTCCCCCGTAATGTTCTTTACTAGTTTTTCACTTCTATTCCATACCTCCTGTTTGTCATAGATATGGATTTCCACTACCCACCATTTGTCATTTTAGGCATTTGCATCATTATTTTTATTAAAGGATATAGAGCTTACAAAGTTGAGTCTTGCTGATGCTGCATGCAGCATTCATTCCTAATGGCAAGGATGCCGAACTGGCCATTTGGGGCACATTTTGCAAATGCATCCCAAAGGAGTTTTACCTAAGGTAGTGGTCCCCAACCTTCCTGGCTCCATGGACCGGTAGTGGTGGCGGCGATGGGGGTGGTGGCGAGGGGATGGTTTTGTGCACACAGTTCTGCGCATGCTTGCCTGCCGCTTGCATTGCCTGGTTCCCAGCAGGTCGCAGATTGATACCGGTCTGCAGCCCAGGGGTTGTGGACCCGTGACTTAAGGCATATTCACATTATTGTGTGTAAATTAGGATCTCTAATCTAACAGTAACCCAAGAGGTGGGTGCAACATAATGACATACGCTCAGATTTTGGCAGTACAATAAGATTAATTGATGCTGACCAATTGCAAAACTATTACATTTGAATTAAACAATATGTAAAAATATTACATTTCAAATACTGATGCTAAAAATTGTTACAGCAATATTGCTAATGTGAAATATTTTCTGCCTGCTAAAAAGGCATTTGATTCTGTAGAATAAAAATTTATATTCAATACAATTTAATTAGTTTGTAAGATACACAAAATCTTTGTGATTCAGATAACTTTATTCATTTATTAAAAGATTTTAACCATTTATTTATTGCATTTCCGTGCAATGTACTGCATTAAAATATATATTTTTATAAAAATAACAATCATAAAATTATCACAATTTATATATATATAAAGGAGTTTTTTTACCCATCACACTTCTTAAAAAACAAGTTAGAAGTATGTAGTAAACTACTTTTCTTAAAGATATCAAAAGAATCCTGAAAAATTAGAACATTCTGATGAATATAAAAAGTTTTGGAAGGTAGTGATAGGTTATATTAATGTAAATGAGGAATTATCTACGTTGAAAATGTGAGTAATATAGATTAATTAAAAAGATGAAATGACTTAGATGTAAGCAAAAAATGCAAACGCTTAATATTAAATAGTAGAAGCAAAACTTTCTAAGGCTTAGTATTTAATATTTAAACTAGAGCAGTGGTTCTCCACCTGTGGGTCGGGACCCCATTTGGGGTCGAACGACCATTTCACGGGGGTCGCCAAACAACGCAGTCCGCCATTTTTTCCCCCCTTTTCCTTAGCTGTGCTACTCCCTTTTATTCTATTGGCTTTGGAAAGCCAATAGAATAGACTCTCTTGAATAGAGTCGAATTCTATTGGCTTTCAAAAGCCAATAGGAATTGTCCAGGCTGTCTCTGCCCTGCTGAGCCCGCCAAAAGTCCCATTCTGCAAACGGTGCTGCACCAGTTGAGTAGTCCTCGACTTACGACCGGTTGAGTAGTCCTCAACTTACGACCGGTTGGGGGTCGTGGCATTAAAAAGGTTGAGAACCACTGAACTAGAGCATGTTTGTTCTGTATATAGCAACAGCAATAGCCCTTAGACTTATATATCGCTTCACAGTGCTTTACAGCCCTCTCTAAGCGATTTACAGAGTCAGCATATTGACCCCCCCCCCAACCATCTGGGTCCTCATTTTACCCACCTCGGAAAGGTGGGAGGCTGAGTCAACCTTGAACCGGCCAGGATTGAACTTCCTGCAGTGCGGCATTCTAACCGCCACTGGGCCACCGTGGCTCTACTCGCAGATGAACTGACACTCAAATTTTTAACCAAAATACCGTAACAAATGTGCTACCTTCAGATAAACTGATCCTAGAAATGTGTTGTTTTCAATATATTCTGAAGGACTTCAATTGTTTTCATAATTTGTATCAGTAAATATTGTTTTCCAGGAATAGATTCGGTTTTAAATCTTCTCAATGGGCGTATCCATGGGATGGCACATTTCTTATGGCATTTTGATTCAGCTTATCCATAAGTATGTGCGGTTATTTTTAAAAGAGTATCACTTATATATTCTAAGAGAAGCCCATTTGCAGATAAGCCAAACCCAATTTTGGGGGCTGCATTTTCGAATCTAAACTTACTAGCTTCGGCATCAGCTGATGGGTCATTGAATTCTTCATGGCGTTTTTACATTTTAATTTCATTCTTTTTGTAGTTGTGCTTGTGTTCTTCGCTGTTTTGAACTTTTTAAGCGTATGCAATATAATAAAATTTTACAGAGGATTCCCATGCCATAAATTCTGCCTGGCCTTCCTCTCAGATGTCTTTGCTTTCCTCCTGGCAGGGGCCCAGCACCCAGCAGCCACAGCCGTCTCCTCTGCATCCCCCCCAGCGCCCTTCCAGAGCATCCCTCCGTCGGTATCTCAGACGCCTGTAATTGCCGTCACGCCTGTGCCAACCATCACCGCGAACATCACCCCCATCACGGCCCCTCCTGCGACGCCTGTGCCCCCGCCTCCCCCGCCTCCTGCCACCCCAATCATGGCGGTCGTTCCCCCCACTCCACCCATCGTCAAGGTAATTGGTGCCTCCCCGCTCTGCGGAGGCAGGCGCTTCTCCTCCAGGGCAGGGGGGAATGGGGGGCTGCTCCCGCTACCCCTTCCTTGTTCATTCAGCGGAGGTTGGTCTCAGGCCGTAGAGTGGCCACCATGGCCATTGCTCTGGGCCCCCCTAAGTTCCTCCTGGCCCAGCTTCCTGGGGACCTCCTGCCCACCCGCCCTCTCCTCCTCATGAGCTGTGCTTGGATTTCAGAAAAAGGGGGTGAAGCGGAAAGCGGATACCACCACGCCCACCACGTCGGCCATCACAGCCAGCCGGAGCGAATCCCCCCCACAGCTGTTGGACTCGAAGCAGGCCAAAGTGGTGGCCCGGCGGGAGAGCGGTGGCCGGCCCATCAAACCGCCCAAGAAGGACCTGGAAGACGGGGAGGTGCCCCAGCACGCGGGCAAGAAGGGCAAGCTCTCCGAGCACCTCAAGTACTGCGACAGCATCCTGAGGGAGATGCTGTCCAAGAAGCACGCGGCCTACGCCTGGCCCTTCTACAAGCCGGTGGACGCCGAGGCCCTGGAGCTGCACGACTACCACGACATCATCAAGCACCCCATGGACCTCAGCACCGTCAAGGCAGGTCGCCTTTGCCCCCGGGGCCCCCGCCAGGCCCCCAGCCCTGCCCGGCAGACCCCGGGAGGCAGCCGGGGAAGAGCTGGCCTGCCTCCCCCCCCCCCCGCCTGACCTGCAGGTGGGCTCTGGGCCAGCCGGGCTCCCCCTTCCTGCCTCTCGTCCCTGCCCGGATGCAGGCGGTCCTCGACTTATGATCACAGCTGGGACTAGAAATTCTGTCACCAAGCGAGGCAGTCTTTAAGGAGGCCAGTTTGCTGTGGTCGTTAAGTAAATCGTGCAATCGTTAAGCCAGCTCCAATTCCAGATCACCAAGGTAAAAACCAGAAGCCATGTGTGAGCCCAGCAAGTTGCATTGGCCCATCTGGCCAGAGTCCCTCTGCCAGGATGCTGCACCCGCTGCCAACCCGCCTCCGCTCTGCCCCTCTGCTGGCCACTGCCTGGGGAGACCCCTGAGCCCTGGAGGAGGTCGAAGTGGCTGGGCAAAGGTCAAGAAGAGGGAAGGTGCCACACTTTGGCCTGCCAGGCCTGAGACCAGTGCTGCCCTTGCCCCCCCCCCCCCAGGATGAGGGCCAGGGCAGCGGGGCTGTGGGGCCGCCCTGCCCTGGCAGCTTGGGAAGAAAAGCCCAGGTTGGGCTGTCCGCTGTGGCTTTATTCATTGGTTTGATATAGCTGCCCAACTCACTCACATGACTCTGGGCAGCTTACAAATGGAAACAACAAAAAATAAACTTGTATAAGTCAAGTGGAAAACGATTTAAGCCAAAAATCACAGCGAGGGAGAGCTGCAGCAGCAGCAACAGCTTGTAGACGACGTCCTCAAGATCCCGACCCTGAACGGCCCAGCCAAGTTTTCAGACCCCTCCCAAAGGCCAATAAGGCTGGGCCACCCTCACTTCAGGGAAAGTCCTTCCAGAGGGTCAGTCTTGTGACAGAAAAGGCTCTCCTCCGGGGCCCCGCCAGATGGAACGCCTTGGGCTGATGGGATGGGGAGATGTCCCTCGGATAACCTGGCCCAGGACACGCAGGGCCTTAGAGGCCATTCCCAGCCCCTTGCATTGAATCCGGAAGCAAACTGGCAATCGGTGCAGTTGGCAGGACAGAGGTGCAGCATGTGCTGATCTTGGGGTGCACGTAACTGCCCTCATCGGCCTGTTTTGCACTCTCTCTATTCCGGATGCTTTTCAAGGGCAGCCCCACCTAGGGCGTGTTACAGTAATCCATCCGGTAGAGGACCAGGGCGTAGGTGGCAGAGTTGAGCCTTCCTGGCTCTTCTCCCAAAGGCCTCCCCGTGTTGCTTCTGCAATGCCCTGCCCTCCGTGGGCTCCGTGGGTGGCGAGGGAGGGTCTGGTTGCCAAGCACACGTCCACACGCACGCAAGGCTGCCTTGGAGTCCCTGTGGGAAACGCCCAGGGGCCCGAGCCAGCCTCCGTTGCCAGTCTTGAGTTCTGGGCTGGAGGTCTGGGGCTGCAGCAGCAGATTCCGGGCTCTGACTGGTGCCCTCAGCCTGCCTTGAAGGTCTGCTCCAGACCTCTCTCAGAGGAAGACCAGCCAGGCTGTGGCTTTCTGCGCTCTGCACGTCCCAGCAATTGATGCCTCGCGGGATTGATTGCTCAGGCTTTGCCCACGCCTCCCTGTCTCCCTCTGACACCTCAAGGGGCTTTCAGGATAGGTGGCCAGCGTGGCTTCCAGGGCGTTTTCCTGCCCGCTGCTTTCCTTGGAAGTCAGCCCTCAAGTGGCCTGGGTCCTCTGTCTCGCCCGAGGGGCATTTCCCTCCTCGTCTCTCGCCCCTCCCCATCTCATCCTGCCCCCTTTCTGTGTTCCCCTGCAGAAAAAAATGGACGGTCGGGAATATCAGGACGCCCAAGGTTTTGCGGCGGACATTCGGTTAATGTTCTCCAATTGTTACAAGTACAATCCGCCTGACCATGAGGTGGTGGCGATGGCAAGGAAGCTGCAGGTAAGGGGGCTTCCTGGCAGGAAGAAAAAAAGAGG
Organism: Crotalus tigris; assembly: GCF_016545835.1. Classification (NCBI taxonomy): domain Eukaryota; kingdom Metazoa; phylum Chordata; class Lepidosauria; order Squamata; family Viperidae; genus Crotalus; species Crotalus tigris. The sequence continues at coordinate 426,784 of NW_024096844.1, forward strand.
GGGAGGCTAGAGTGAAGCAGAGCAGCCTCCGTCGCCAGCAGTGGGTCTGTGGTGTCAATGAAGGGCTTGTGGTCTGATTTGGTCAGTTCTGCCTCGGTTTGGTCAGTTCTGCCTCGGTTTGCAGGTCCAGAGGCCAGACTCCGGCAGAGATGCAGCAGGCCACTTCCTTGCCTGACCCAGCAGGGTTTAAGTCTCCATTTTTCTCCTCCTGAAGACGCTGCCTTAAGAGTTGTCCCTGCTGGATCAAGCTCCGGGGACGGGTCTTTGGCCCCTAGACCTCCCGTGGGGCCCCCTTCCAGCTACGGCTGCCTCTTGCTCCTTGCAGCCTCCATCACAAAATATTCACAGTGTCTGACGGGCAATGCTCACAGTGGAGACTAACGGGCTCTTTTCCTCCCCCCTGGAGCCAATAATGACCAGGGCTGGTCTTGAGCGTAAACAGTTTTAATCGCAGGGTTGTCCCCTTTGCTCTTGATTTCAACTCAGCCCCGTTGCTTCCTCCTCCATGGCCATGTGCCTGGAGAAAGTGTGCCTCTGGGGTCTCCCACTCTGGACCCTCGGCCTGACCCTGTTATCCAAAGAATGTGTGGATTCTGCAGTTTCAAATCTCCAAAAAGTTCCCCTCGCAGTGAAATCTGTAAATAGCATGTTATGTTTTATGCAACGTTGGATATCCATGTGCTGTTGTGCACATTTGCATACAGATGGCTTATAATTTACGCCGCCATATTTGTTCTGCTTGTACATCGGATCAGAGCTGCCTTTACTGTTCAAGGAAGTTACCTTTAATCTGGGTCGGGGGCCTTCCTCCGCCCCCTGCCTCCTTCACCACACTGGAGTCAAGGGAAGGGGTTTGTCTCGATAGTGAAGGACGTCCGGGGCCTCTCACGACGTTTCTGGAGAGGCGTCGGGCACCTGGCCCAAACTTGGCGCCTGCCGCAGCTGTGTTGGGGCTGCATCTCCGAGAGGTTCCTGCCAATCTCTCATTTCCAAGGCTAGATGGCGGTTCCAGGGGGGGGGGGTCCCAGCGTCCGAAGAGGAGCCCCGGGCGGCCTTTGGCGTCCTTCTCCAGTCAGTTCTGGGGGGGGAGGTTGCCTCTTTTGGGGCAGCTGCCTGCTCTGGGGGCACCTTTGCCCTCCTCTCCAAACGTGGCTGTTCCCGCAGGACGTCTTTGAGATGCGATTTGCCAAGATGCCGGACGAGCCTGCTGACCCCCCGCCGCCCCCTCTGCCCACGGCCCCCGTGGTCAGCAAAAGCACGGAGAGCAGCCACAGCAGTGAGGGGACCTCCTCGGACTCGGACAGCTCGGACTCGGAAGAGGAGCGGGCCACGCGGCTGGCAGAGCTGCAGGAGCAGGTGGGTGGCCTCCGCCGTTGGAGCAGGTGGGGGCTCGGCCGCTCGCGAAGGGGCCGCCGCGCCTGGCCCTGGAGGCCGCTGGCGGTGCGGGGACCCTCAGCCGGGGCCCTGAAGAGACGCTCCTTCTGATCAGCCGGTCCCGCTTTCTTTATAAAGCCTCCCGTAGCTAAGGAGGACATTGAGACGGTCGGAAAAGGCAGGGCCGCTCTATGCCGAGCAGAGGAAATGCAAACGTGGCCACAACACCTCCCCGAGATCCTCCTGGCGCCTTGGTGGTTGTGTGAAATAACTCCCGTGCCTCCTCTGTGACCGGTCGTAGAAAAGCAACTGCCCTCCCTTTTCGTACATTTGTCACAGCAGTGAGGACTAGAAACTTGGCACTTGAAACCAAAGACTCAAAGTGTCCCAGGCTTCCCCAACCAAAGTGTGGTTCCATGGACCCCCCTCCCCCCTGACTCGGGGTGCGGTGTGGACACCCGATTTGCTTCCCTGCCTGTCTTCTTGTTCACACAGGACTGTTCCCGATCATTGAGGCAGTGCTACAAGGTCATTGACTCCCGAGACTGGAATGGATGGAATGTATTTGTTTATTTTTTCCTTTTTTTCCCTTTTATAAAGTGCTTTTCCTTCTGTATTGTGCGCAGATACATAAAATTCATAAGGCCTTTCAGAAATGCTTCATCCCAGCAGTCAGTCGGTGCTTTGGTGGTGCTGGCCCAGGAAGGCTTGGTGGGTAGATAAAAGGCAGGCGGGGGTCAGCCCCGTTCCTGTCCCGTGCCTGGACTTGGGGGGAGCTGATTCTCTTCCTGCCCCACCAGCTGCTCCTCACAGAATCCCTCCCGGGTCCCCCCCAAAGGGCGAGGGGGAAAGTGCCCCCACGGGATAGGCCGGGTGTGGGGTCTGCAAAAGCTGACCGACTGCGAAAGCCCCCCGTGGGCAGAGAAGGGGAGTGGGCTGCTCCGGGCAGGTAGGGCTTTTTCTTGGCCCGCAGGAGAGCTCCGTCCCAAGCGTCTGCCCTGCGCCTTTTGGGAGGGGCTCACGACGGCAGACCCTTCCCAGTTGCAGCCTTCCTCCGGGGGTGGCTAGGATCGGGCCTGCCAGTCGCGTGACCCCTTGTGGGTGAACGCTGCTTTCGCTCCTTGAGGATGCCTGGGGTTGCCACCAGATTTTCTGGGAATTTGCTTTAGTTTTCAGTGAACAAGTGCCTAGTCCTCATGAATATGGGGGATAAACGTAGTGACCCTTCTCTCCCCGGTGCCTCAGAATTGCCTTGTCTTTCTTTGAACATTCATATACAGTGTGCAGCAGATGCTTTATTTTTCAGTTTCTGTTCCATCCAGATTTTAGAGTTGGGCTGAATTAAAACCAAAGCAAAGGAATATTGGCTCTCAAAGGGATGCCAGGTTTTAGACTGGGGTTTCATTGGAGGCTTGAGGGGGCAGCGCTGAGGGGCTGTTGCTGGGGGACCCCTGGGGGAAAGGGAGCCAGGAGGGCCTGTTCTTCTCCCAGGGGATTCACGAGCACCGTGGCCTCTGCACGTAGCCCGGGCAGGTAGACCAAGGGGGCAGCTTGCCAAAGCTGGTGAGTATCAGTGCTGAGTGAGGATTTGAATCTGGGTCCTTTAATAAAAGAAGCCTTGACTGTGGCTGTCACCAGTTCCACTGGCCTGAGGCACCATACAGCTCCTGCGACCCTTTATGAGCCGAAAGAGAAGGTTGGCACCCCCACGCTCGATCCTCTGCACAAGCCGGTCTTTGGAGGTGGGATCGGTGGACAAGACCCACTCTCGGGAGACCAGATCCATCCCCCCAGACTCTCCCTGTCACACACACACACACACACACACACACACACACACACACACACACACACGCCCCGCCTTGCCTCTTCCTCTCTGGGTGAAGAAGAAAGAGGTTCGAGTGAGCAGAGGCTGCCCTGGGCTGCTGCTCGCCTCCTCCCCGCCAGCTGCCGCCAGCTGCCGAGTGGGCGTCTCCTGGGGAGGCCCCCCTGAGCCCTGCCCCTCCCTCTGCCGCAGGGGGAAGGGGGCTGCCTCCGTGTGCTGCAGGCAACCCGAGCGAGCCGTGGCCGAAGGGGACCATCCTTGGATCCTCGGGGGAAGAGGATTCTTTTCAGCGAGATTGGATTTAAATTTGCCTAAATTTATTTATTTATGATTTGATGTGTACAACTGCCCATCTCTGGGCATCTCACGGAAGTTAAAAAATAGCAAATCCAGCAAAAGAAGTTAAAATCAATATACAAACTATCAATAACCACTTGAAATTAAATGAAAGGAAACAAATTTCTCCACTTGCCTCTGGGCTCACAGTTAGTCCATGCCGGGTTAAAAAAATGCGCCGTTGCAATGTTCACCTCCCATGCGATGCTCCAGCAAGTAAGCCGCGCTGTGGCCCAGCGGGAAAGCCTTACGCATGCAGGCCGCTAAGGAGCGGCTTGTGCCAGTCCCTTGCAGCCTGGGCTGGGCCTGGGGTGAGGCTCCGGGCCTGGCAGCCTGAAAGGCTGGGAGCTGCTGGTCCCATGAAGGTGCCTGCCTGAGGCCAAGAGCAGCGGGGGGGGGGGGGGAGGGGGATGGGAACGGCGGCCGCCCTCCCCATCCTCTTGCCGGGCGCGGACTTGGCCGGGGTTGAGCGGGGCCAAGGTTGTCTTTAATCGACTGAGCTTCTCTCCTTCGCCTTCCCTCTCAGCTCAAGGCCGTCCACGAGCAGCTGGCTGCCCTCTCGCAAGCACCGGTGAACAAGCCAAAGAAGAAGAAGGAGAAGAAAGAAAAAGAGAAGAAAAAGAAGGAGAAGGAGAAAGAGAAGCACAAGGCAAAAGTCGAGGAGGAGAAGAAAGCCAAGACGGCCCCACCAGCGAAAGCCCCCCAGCAGAAGAAAGCCCCTGCCAAGAAGGCCAACAGCACACTTCCCGTGAACAGGTAGGCGCTCCGGGACGGGGCTGGGGCCGGGTGGGGCAGGCGGGCAAGGGAGGAGGACCCAGGACCACCCAAAGAAGTTCTGCAGCTGGCCAACACAAAGTGGCAAGTGACCTTGGAGAAGGGGTGCCAAAAGGACGGGGGCATTTCTGGCAAGGCTGCCCGGGGGCCAGCAGGATGAAGAATGCAAGAAGGGTCTGTGGGAGCCCCCCCCCTCTCTCTCTCTCAGGCTGCCAGGCTGGGGAGAGGTTCTAAAGGGGCCTTGCTGGGGGGGGGGGCTCTGAGCTGCAGGCCTTGACCGCTCCCCTCCTGTCCACAGGCAGCCGAAGAAGGCCGGGAAGCAGGCCTCAGCCACCTACGACTCGGAGGAGGAGGAAGAAGGCCTCCCCATGACTTACGACGAGAAGCGCCAGCTCAGCCTGGACATCAACCGCCTGCCGGGGGAGAAGCTGGGCCGGGTGGTGCACATCATCCAGTCGCGAGAGCCCTCCCTCAGGGACTCCAATCCCGACGAGATCGAGATCGATTTTGAAACCTTGAAGCCCACCACCCTGCGGGAACTCGAGAGATACGTCAAGTCTTGCTTGCAGAAAAAACAGCGGAAGCCATTTTGTAAGTGGGATTCCTCGCGCCGTAGAAATGGGGGGGGGGTCTTTCCCGGCTTCCTCTTAAGCAATGGTTCTCAACCTGTGGGTCGGGACCCCATTTGGGGTTGAACGACCATTTCACGGGGGTCGCCAAACAAGACTGTTTGCCATTTTTCCCCCTTTTCTTTGGACACAGCCCTGGCACCCGGTGATGTATAAGGGGTTGGGGGTCACCACAACATGGGGAACTGTATTATGGGGTCGCGGCATTAGGAAGGTTGAGAACCACTGGTCTATAGGCTTACATTCCCGAGGCTCCTGAAGCCTCGGGGGTTCTGCGGCCATTTCAGTTGGACAAGGGGGAAAATCAGAATTATATTTTTCCTAGCCGTGAAACAGTTCATCTATTTACGATTCATAAGGGCCTCTCTGTCCATCGGCAGCAATTCTGGTGTGGGAGAGAGGCCAGCAAAAGAAATGCTGAGTTCAAACGAGCTGGGAAAATCACAGCAAGAGCCCCACTGCCCAGGCTGCTACTTTGGGGGAGCTCCCCCCCCCCCCATACACACCCAGAGCAGGGAAACACACCTGCTCTGAGAATAGGCTGTTCTCTTTGCCTCTCCGCTGGTCTCCGTGTTCAGGCGACTCTTCTGTCTCCACCACCAGCCCCAGGCAGCCCAAACCCTGCCAGGGTTTCCTGTCTGCTGCGGGGTCACGGTCCCCCCCCCCACCGGCCCAGCTGGGAGAGTGCTTTGTGAGAGCGGGTGGTGCTGGGGGATGGTTTACTTTTAACCGCCTGGTGGGTTTCATTTCCCTCTTCCTTGTTGTGCCTCCTTCCGGTGGTGAGTAGTGGGCTTCTGCTTCCCCGCTAATGGGAAGGCTCTTGAGAAGAAGGCAACGTGCAGGAAGAAGAGAAGGTCTTTCTGATTTCTGACTGGCAGCTGCCCCAGAGCCCTCACCGTTCTGATTTGCTTTCCGTGTTGTGTGTTGTTCCAGCCTTCTCAGATAGAGCATGAAACATGAGCTAATTCTGCTTTATTCTAAGGCTGCATTAACAGAACCTTGGAAGTCTGAAGGTACAAGTCACCTGCTGTCTCCTTTTACATCCTGATACTTTAGGGAGGATCCTTTCTAAACTTCCTTCTCTGCCCACTGTGCAGCTGTGGGCTCCCCCTCCTTATCTGATTCTTCCCTAGTCACTCTCCTTCCCCCCCCCCACCCCGGTCATTCCCTCATACCATGATAGTCAGTTGCTCCCATGGTTAAATGATGGGTGAATGCCAGTTTCCTAGATGCAACTGAGCCTTAATCTTTTTCTGAAGGTTGTCCTTAAGAAGAGCAGGAGAGCCCCGGCCTTGGCCCAGAGAGTTCAGCAGGGCTCCTTAAAGACAGATTCCCTGTGGTGGGACCGTACAGAGAGCCTGAAAGGTTAGCCAGAGGAAGTGCAGCTATTTCTCTTGGAGAGTGAAGATGGATAAGCAGGTGGCCGCAATGCTTGTGCAGGGCTTGTGTTCCTATCTTTGCAGCAAGGGCCAGGGTTAGGGCGTTGCTTGGGAAAGAAGCCCAGGAGCGCAGAGGGCCAGAGTAGGGAATTGGCCTGCTAAGGAAGGGGAGAGATTTCAGACTTAAAGAAGGAAAGTGCTACAGCAGGAACTTCAGAGGAAGCCAATCTTTCTCCATCAGGAAAATTAAGCAGACGAGCCCAGCGCAGGAGGCAGAAAAGAGATTCTGCACCGCCAGAGCTCAGGAGCAGCAGCTTCCAGTTTGCCACAGGAGGCAGCCCCGCTGGAAAAGGGGGAAAAAAGAGGGCAGAGGGATGGGATCCTGAAGAGATCCTGAAGAGAGAGGCACGCAGCCTCTCCCCCTGCAAAGCAGCAAAGCCGGTCAGGCCGAAGCTGGGACCAGGGATGGGGCCGGACATCCCTCAGGCCTTAGCAGTGCCCTGACCATCATTGCTTCCTGCTGGAGCAGGTGGATTTGGTGAGACCAGCTGCAGCGGCTGCACCCTGAAGATCTAGGAAGCAGCTAAGAGCCTGGGGCCCCAGTGGGATTCTGGCCCACCCTTTTCCTTCAACCATGAAAGAGGACTTGGAAGAGAAAAGGTGACCGTGGGGCGAATGATTGATTGGCTATTCTGGGACACACACCCCTCCCCCATGGATTATAGACTGCCGGCCCAAGGACAGCTGTATCTGGCAAGGACTAAAGCAGGCCCGTCGGACTGGGGGACGGAGACCCTGACGTGAGAACCTCCAAGGAGAGCCTGTCTTGTCCAGCAGAAGATGGCAGGGTTGGTATAATCAGGTTTCTGGGGCCCCTCAGTGGAAGCTCAGGAGCTGCGTGGGCTCCTGGGAGACCCCCCCTCGCCTGTCGGTGCAGAGGGGGAGGCCCTGAGGAGACCCAGGCCCACCTCAGCCCCACCATCTCCCTGGGACCCTTTGGCCCAATCGCCGCGCCTCCCTCCGCCTCACCTCACAGGCTGCTGCTGAGGGAGCACTCGGCCCTGCCTTGAGCTCCGGAAGGCGGGACACAAGTCCGCAAAGGAGCAAATAAATACCGTCAGTCCTCGACTCACGACCACAATTGAGCCCGACATTTCTGTTGCTAAGGAAGACAGTTGTTGAGTTTTGCCCCATTTTATGACCTTTTTTGCCACTGTTGTTAAACAAATAACTGCATCCGTTAAGTGAATCTTGTGGTCATTAAGTGAATCTGGCTCCCCATTGACTTGGCTTGCCAGAAGGTCTCCAAAGAAGAGCATGTGACCCCGGGACGCTGCACCCGTCATAAATAGGAACCAGTTGGCAAGTGCCCAAATTTTGTTCATGTGATCCATGGGGATGCTGCAACGGTCATAAGTCTGAAAAGCAGTCACAATTCTCTTTTTTCAATGCCGTTGTAACTTAGAACAGTCACTAAACAAATGGTTGTAATTCGAGGACTTCCTGTAAAGACGAGATTAGGGAGAGAGAGCGTGAATTCATAGTATCAGAAGGAAAATGCAATTGTTTAACAGACGAGCACTTAATGGAGTGAGCAGAGGAATACTCTGAGTAAATGATACTCTCCATAAATAATAAAGGAATTTGGCTGTAGCAGCTGAAGGACACATTTGTTTAATAGGCCCAGCAGAGAAAGAAGGGGAGGAAGTCCCACGGGGTGATCAAAATATGCCCTCCTCAGAAATCCAGCGTGGTGAAGCTGTTGAAACTATTTGGATTAAAGCAGACGGGGGAAGAGGGGAAAGCAGTGCTCCTGGCGGTGTCCACCCTACTGATCCAATCAAGGAGAAGAGGTGGACCTGGAAGGAAGGCCCAAGCTGAAGTCCACCAACGGAAGACAGGCGGCATCTCCACCATTCTGAATCCATGGGTGCTTCACATCAACAAATCCTGAGGCTGGCATCATGGCCCTCTTGCACTTTGTCCTGGCAGACTTAGAAGTCCACAGACACATCCGTCGGCCGGGCATCTGCTGGCTCAAGAATTTGCCTATCCTGGTAACGAGACATTTGGAAACGAACCCACAAGCTTGGAGAATGAACCTCCACCTCATGTACTTGCTCTCTTAAGTTGAGAGAGAGATTTACACACACGAGTTCCCAGAGAGTGCTACCCATTTCTACCGCTGGTGGGGCTTGGATAGCATTCAGGGTCTCCAAAAGGTCAACTGGGGCATGCAGTCATCAAGATCTCAGTGTCTGTCTAGGTTACCCCCAAATCCAGTGATTGCTGGCTTTCTTAAATTCAAGAGAGAGGACCATCCATCCTGTTGACCCTTCTGAGATTTAACTACCTGGGTGGCCCGTTCCAAAAGCTGCTCTCCCCTTTGATTTGCCGTCGAGCCTGAGTGTTCAGGGGTGTCCCAAGGGTCCTGTGGTGGCCTCCTGGAAATGGGGAGCTGAGCCTTGGGTCCCTGAACCAGGGCTTGAAATGGTCCTTCAACGGGTGTCCAAGTGAGCGTGTCTGGAAGTCCTCTCCCCCAATCCTGGGCCCTGCCAGTGCTGGCACCTGGAGCAAGCAGGTACCCTGCTTAAGGACGCTGGAGTTGCAGAGAACGCCAACATGGCAGAGACATCCTGGAGCTCAAGTGGTCAGACAAGCACTTGCCGCTTTTTCCTCTCTCTGCACACCTCCTTCAACCATGCCAGGTGCCCCTTGGGGAGTGGAGGCACAGCTGGACTTCTGAAGAGAGGATCCAGGGCCTTGCCGGTCCTCTTCTCACCCTAGGAGACGGTTTCGGCAACGAGGGCATTTCCTCGGCCACAGCAAAGTGACGGCAGGGCCTTCTTGGACGAGGCACGCGTTCAGAGGTTTGGGGCAAGGGCCAGAAGAAGAGGCTGCTGGGGCACCCAAAAGGAGAAAGAAGAGGGCAGCAGAGCGCTGGACATCTGCACACAGACGTCCACACATAAGGCTGAAATGACCCCAAGCATTCCTGGTCAGTTATCAGCCAGCCGGTTAGCACCAGTGAAGGAGACCCCTGGTGCTGTGCCTGCCTCTCTGCTGGCTAAGCGTGGGAAGGAAGTAAAGTGTGTTCGACAATCAGTAGGAATGTAGATTGTCGTACACACTTCATTTCCTTCATATATCACTGTTCTGCTCTCATGCTCGTTGTCAGGGCCCACTTGGATATCTCATCCCAAGAACCAACTATCAAGTCTGAGTTTGTTCAACACATTCTGTGATTCAGCTTGGGCTTCTTGAGCGTTCCCTTTCTCCACACATCAACAGACCCTGTGGCCCTGAAGCCCGGGGGGGTGAGGACCCGCTTGAGAAGAAGGAAGGACCCTCTCCGTGGCAGGAGGAGAGCAGCTGCCGCCCGGATGTTGGGGAAATTTCTTTCCAGGAGGGGCCGATCCTGAGGGAAGGGGGCTTCCCTTTTTGCTGGATGGGTTCCATGGGGAGAGGGGGGTTCTGTAATTTGTATTCTTTTGTCGAGGGGGTGGCCCTCCCCATTAACTCCCGTGGAAGGAGGGGGGGGGTCGGATTCCAGCCCCTCCTGATCTCCTGCTGGCCGCTCGGGCTGGGCCTCTGAAAGACCCCGGGAAGGCCTGGGGAGCCTGAGGGGCTTCTGGCGAATGGTCCCTGCCCTGAGCTGGTCCCCCACCCTTTGTGGTATGCCCCCCCCCTTCGGAGGCCTCCCGTCTCCCTCGTGGCCCTGGCCTTGTCCCGGGGGGCAGCTGAGCCCTGGCCGTCTGGACCACGGTCCGGAATCGCCTTCAGCCCAGCGCCTCATGCAGCGCCTGTAGCGGGTGAGCCTTCCCTCCGATGCAGGGCCATCCCGGTTCTTGCCTCCCCGGGAGATTGGGATCCGGGCTCTCCTCCCGTCTGAGCCCTCCCGCTTTCCTCCCCACAGCCGCGAGTGGGAAGAAGCAGGCGGCCAAGTCCAAGGAGGAGATGGCTCAGGAGAAGAAGAAGGAGCTGGAGAAGCGCCTGCAGGACGTGAGCGGGCAGCTGAGCAACAACAAGAAGCCAGCCAAGAAAGGTGAGCGGGGGCCGCCTCCACCCTTCATCTCTGCTCCAGCGCCAGGGCAGGCAAGGCTCTGGGCCCCAGGCCCCTCCCCGGGAAGGCCAGTGCTGGGCGCTCTGGAGCAGGGCTTTCCAGCCGGCTCCCGCAAGAGGCAGAAGGGCCCCAGGCAGCTCTAACCCCCCGCTAGAGGGTTTATATTGTTAGACTTCCATTTCCTCCATCTTGCTATCAAAATAGGGCATACCTATGGAACCCAACCTCTGGGGAGGGACGAGTGGTCCAGCTGGAGGTCCAGGCAGGTCGAGTTCCTTGACTCGACCTGCCTGGCATCTCGGGGTCTCCAAAGAGGCCGAAGCAGCCTTGCCATGGCCAGCCCTGCTAGGCAGTACTGACTGCCCGGTGGTTCCCCAAAGAGCCGCAGGGCCTGGGGGGTGGCAGCAGGAGCGCCAGGATGTCTCCCTGGGCATGGGGCAGAGAGGTCAAGGAGGGCCCTGCTAAAGCTGCGAGCAGGCCAACACTGCGGACAGCAGAGGCACCCAGCCTTTCACATCAAAGGGGGGGGAGACAGAGGGTCCCACCCGAGGTGTCTCCAGGGAGAAGCTCTGGGCCAGCAGAGCGGGGGCAAAGATGCAGGGATTCTGAAGGGCTGCGGGGGGGGGGCTGCGTTCTTCTGATGTTTTGGGGCAAACTCCGGTCCCTCTCCTCCACCTGTCTCCAGTGGGAAAGAGTTGGCCACCTTCCTGGTTCATCTCCCGATTCCCCCCAGTCTCACATCCCCGTCTCCTCCACCCTCTTCCCTGAGTCTCACGTGGCAGCCACATCCTGGCTGTTTCACTGTTTCTCAGCGTCTTGGTGGACCTATAAGCTACATTGTGGAGAAACACCCCGCCCCCAATCCTAGCACATTGTGTTAGCCATTGGCAGGGCTGGTCTGAGCTGCCACTTGGATATAACTGATTAATCTGCTGGGGGGGGGGGAACGGTGGGAGAGAAGACTTGAGTTTCAAAAATGTGTTAAAACATGAAGCTGCCTCAAAGTTGGGCTATGACTTGCAACAGCAACTCTTAGGTTTCCCAGCCCTGGGATCTCTTGGTGGTCTCCTGAGCAGAGCCAGCTTTTTCAAGCATCAACCAGGACCCCCCCCCCTCCCCAAGGCCAGACTCCCAGGCTGCTTTCTGTAGGGGCTTTGAGCTGAAGCAGGGAAGCCCCCTCCCCAGGGACAGACGGACAGGTATCTCAGGCCTGAGACCTGGGAGGGGAGCAGGCCAAAGCCCGGGGGGGGGGGGGGCAAGCAGCTGGGGCTCAGCTGACCGCTCACCTCTGCTCCTTTTTTTCCTGCTTGCTAGAAAAATCCGGCTCCTCGGCGCCATCCGGTGGCCCGTCTCACCTCAGCAGCAGCAGCAGCTCCGAGTCGGGGAGCAGCAGCTCCAGCGGCTCCAGTTCCGACAGCAGCGACTCAGAATGACCAGGGGGACTCTTGGCCCGTCCGGACTGGAATCTCCGTCCCCCCGTTTTATTTTTCTAACGGTTCCTCTCTTCCGTCGTGACCAAGTCTGCGTTTTCCACTCTTTGGCAGCCATTTTAAAGGACTCCATGTTACAGAACGATCCCTCCTCGGAAGAGTTTCCTCCTCCTGCTTTTATTAGGTCAAACGCCCGACTAGACTTGGTGACAAACAGTTTGCATCACTTAAAGTCTCTAAACCCTTTTTTAGCCCGAAATGCTGAAGGAAGGAAGAACTCGACAGAGACTCTATTACCCCCCCCCCCCCGCCTGCACCATGGCCGAAGCCCGGAGGGGGAGCGATTCTGCCCTTTCTGGCAGGCTCCTTTGGCCAGGCCAGAGAGCCGATTCTCCTGGAAGGCGATGGGGGGGGGGATTTTGGAGGGGGGAGCAACCTCAGTGAACGGTACTGCAGTGGGAGGAGGCCAGTGCGGCAAGGCCGGCCGGTCGGCCATGTTCTAATCTGCTGGTCTGCTGACTCCCCCCGCCCCCCACCAGGCAGCCACCTCCCCTTCTCCACTGGGATGAAGATCCTGATCTTTTTTTATAGATAAGAGGGAAAAAGCTCATGTACTGTGGATTGTTTTTTAAAGCGTACCTTTTTAGATATTTCTTTTACCTTTTTTAATCAATATATAGATTCATGCTCTGGTTGTGAAAAACTCGTCAGAGGTGGCTGCCCTGTTGAGGGCAGTGGACGCGACCAGGGCCCAGCAAGCGGTTGCCCAGCCTTGGGTCTGCCTGTGCAGGACGGCATCGCCCACCACCCTCTGGGGGGCAGGAGGGCCGTGCGGCCTGGCTCCTTGGCCATTGGGCAGAGGGAGCCTGCGGAGCCCCATTGCTCGGGATCTCCCCGCAGCCTGGGCGTCCGTTCTCATCCTGGCATTGGAAGGGCGGGGGGTCCCTCGCTCTGTCCCCCTCCAAGCAGCAGGGGCTGCCAGATCCAGGGCAAGGCGCCCCCGACAGCAGGCAGTCCGAGGTGGTGCCCTGGCTGAACTGCGGGCCGGGCTCCGTCCTTGCCAGGAGAACACGTGTGTTGTGCGAGTGCAGGTTTCCAAATAATCAAAACGTTTACCTCAAGGTACGGTGGGAGAATATGCTTTGGGGAAGGGGAGGGTGGGCAAACAATGTTTTTGTAAGGATCATCCATTTTTTAGGAGCTATTTTGTTTCTCCAGCCTGCCCTGGAGACCTGCACTTTGCACACGACACACCCGGAACTGAGTATCTTTTTCATGTACATAGAAATACTTTATTTATTAACTCCAGTGGTCACTTAAAAATGAATCCTGCGTTTTGAAGAGCAGCAGACAAAATGTAGGTTTGTGTTGTTTTTAAAACTAAGCTCTGAAAGAAAATTGGGAATCCTTTTAATTTAAACGTATCTGACTTTTTAACCAACAGGTGCTATGGACCTTTGATAGTTTCCTGTTCTGGTGCTTATTCCTTGTACGTGGATTCAGTTTGGGGGAATGGGATCGTTTGGGATTCTTTGGGTTTCTTTTTGTATAGACTTTGGACTTACAGGTATTGGTAACTTCCAGATAAAGCATGTTTTATTTGTATATTCCTAGTCTTCTCCCACGTCCGTCTTTTTCTCTGTATCTTGTTTTAAAGTAGAACAGTTTGGAAAAAAAAATAAAGCAACAAAGACCCATTTAAGAGCAGATGCCACTTCTGTACTTGACACCGTAACAGGCCTGGGGACAGAAGTGCGTGCAGTTATTCTTTATTGACTGATGCAATTTGAAAGTCATGTCTCTGGCTGCAAAGTCCAGTTGAAAGGGAAAGGTGCTTAACATTGTCCGCTGCACCTTTAAAATTCAGTCCTCCTGGGTCCTCACTGGCATCACATTTGGGGCCTCGCAGAGACTGACCACTGTTTACCAAAGGTCAAATACGCCCAAAGAGCAGCTTCTGAGGTTGGCCAGAGAAGGCCGGCTGCTTCCCAGAACTGGAGGGATTCCAGCTTGGTTCTCCCATCGGATGCTGAGCTGTACAGTTAGACGCAGAGCAGAGCAAAGGCTGGTTTCTGAGAATCATCGCTGTGTCTGCACCAGTGCCAAGGAAACACGTCTGGAAAGCCCAGAACGTGGAAATAGTCCTCGGATGGGGCTCCTGGACAGCCCTGTCGACCACGTCGCCTGGAGCAGAGTTTGGCCACCTGCCTTCATCATTGGGACCAAAGGCTCTAGGTTTTGGTCTGCTTTTCTGTGCAAGTCAGGTTTCCCCCAGCTGGTCGGTACGAACATGGCCTCTATGCCCAGCTGGCCTCCTTGCCGTGTGCCTGCAGTCTTGAGCTAGGCAAAAGCCTGCTTGAGATTTGGACCAGCAGCCCACGGATCGGACAATGGCGCAAGCTGTGGCCAAAGCCAAGAATGTGGAGATGTTGCTACTGAAACCCGTGGAGGAATCCTGGCAGGCCTTGGCCTGAGCAGGCCCCAAGTCTTCAGGCCAGATTTCAGCAAGAGAACTCTGCCCGTACCCTCCAATTGTCCACCCCCAGCCAAGAAGCTGGCCTGGCCTGCAAGGAGCACAAGGGGGGTCACAGCAGCCATACCAGCAGCCAAGAGGCAGGCCCAGAGCGAGCGCTGCCATGCTGGTCCCCAGAAGGAAGCTGGGGAGGCCGCTCTGGAATAGCTCCATCCTGCCCAGTAGGGGAAGCCAGAGAAGAGCCCCCGAGTTGCGCAAAATCTGCACATACCCCAAGAAGCAACATTACCCAGCTTGCCCTGGGTTCAAAACAAACTTCAGGGCACGGCTTTGGGGTCCAGGGTTGGGTCCAGATTCGACTGGTGGTCCAAGAGGGAACTCCTGTGTGGAGTCCAGCCTTCCCCAACCCCCGAGTTTGCAGAAAAGGGGCTAAATTTCCATCTCTGCTTCACCCAATCTGTGTGGACTACAGCTCCAGTCAGCCACAGCCAGCACATTAGGGATGTGGGGAAGGGCCTAGAGCAGTGTTTCTCAACCTTGACAATTTTAAGGCATGTGAACGTCAACTCCCAGAATTCCACAGCCAGCATTGCTGGCTGTGGAATTCTGGGAGTTGAAGTCCACATGCCTTAAAATTGTCAAGGTTGAGAACCACTGGCCTAGAGAGAATGCCTCTGCCCCTCCTCCTTTTCTCCCCCTCCCAATTTCCTGGAAAGGCCCAGATGCAAGAGGGGGGGGGGCTGGGAATCCTTTCAGGGGGCTCTTTGCTTGTAAAGCTGGGGAGGGACCTGGACTGCTACCCCACAGGGCTCCCCTCCTTCCTTCCAGCACCTCTGCCCTTGGCTCACCCTTAGCCTTGGTGGTCCATCGGGAAAGAAACTCCCCGGCAGAACCTGCCTCTGCCTGGAGCCGCACAGCCACCTCGGAAGACCGCCAGGGGCAGGTCAGGAGCCACAAGCTGTCAGCGGGTGGAACGGCCCGCCACTTGAAGCAGGGGCCAAAGGCGTGAAGAGTCGTCGAGATGGCTCCGAGATGCTGCACGCCGCTCTGGGTCCGGGAGCCGGAGCGCGAAGCCGGCGCTGCAGAGACCCCGAGCGGCGGGGTCACATCAGGGCGCAGAAGCGGGACTGGCCCGCGTCGCGGAGGCCCTCCGGCTTGTTCCTGTCCCGCACCAGGACGGCCTGGTTGCCGAACTGCGAGTACCAGGCGCTGCGGCTGCGGCTCAGGTAGGTGGCGGGCGGCGGGCGGGCCTCCAGCTGCTGCTGCTGCTGCTGCCAGATGAGCAGCGAGGCGTCCCGGTAGCGCAGGCGGGCGAAAGCCTCGGACAGCGCCTTCTCGGCCAGCGGGGGCCTGGCCGACATCGCCCTCGGCCGGCGCCGCTCTCTTGGGCCGGGCGGGGAGCCCCAAGACGGGGACGGGAACGCGCGGCGAGCCGCCTGGAAGGGAGGGGAAAGAGGGGACGGGGTGGCGGAGCGTCCCGGAGCTCCGACCGGCAGCGCCTCCCCCTGCGGCCCACCCAGCCTCGCACAGCCGGAGCAGCCCCGTCGGCAAAGCCGCGGCCAGCCGGCCCGAGAGCGTCTCCGACCCCCGCCCTACCTGGGGTCTCCGGCAAGCGGCGGCGGGCGGCAACGCGCCGGCCGGCCCGGCTGCCCCCTGCCCTCCTCCTCCTGCGGCGTCGGCGCGTCTCCTCGCTACGCGGGGGCGGAGAGGGCCGGGGGCGCGTCAGTGGGCGGAACTCCGGCCGTTGCCGCCCCGGCCAGGCCACTGGAAGCGCGCGGAAGTGGAGGCGGGTGTTCCCGGCTCTGCGCCCCGCGGCGTCTCCGCGGGCGGCTTGGGAAGGAGGCCGGTTTTCCTTTCATCAATCCGAATAGAGCTGGAAGGACTTTGGAGGTTCTTCTAGTCCAGGGCTTTTCGCCCTTTTAGGATATGGCAACATCCGAGGACCACCAGTCGCCTAGCCAGGGGTCAAAAACTTCATGACCCAAAAAAAAAGGAAAAAAGTGATGAAGTACAGGTAGTCCTCGACTTACAACAGTTTGCTTAGTGACTGTTCGATGGCACTGAAAAAAGTGCCCCCCAAGCCACAGCCGAGCAAGACACTTCCTCCTCTCCGAGGTTTCCATTGTTTTGAGCATTTCTATTGAGGATTGGCAGTGGGGGGGGCGGTGGGGGGTGTTTGGTTTCTTCCCCCCCCCTCCGTCTGCTGGGTGGTTGCAGCAGGTTTTGGTCACTTCACATGACCCTGAGACACTGTCATAAATATGAATCAGTTGTCAAGATCTGAATGTAAATCACAAGACCCTGGAGATGTTGCAACATTCCAGCTGATTGGTGCTTCTTCAGGGCTCAGCAGAAGCACCAGGATCAGCGCTGAGCTCCAGCTGGAGCCTGGCGCTGATCCTGGTGCTTCCACTGAGCCCTGACAGCCCCGAAGAAGCGCCAATCAGCTGGAAAGCAGCACTGATCCTGGCGCTTCCGCTGAGCCCTGACAGCCCTGCAGCTCCAGCCGTCTCTCGCTCAGGCTTGTGCGATGCTGCCACCAGTTCAGCTCATTCCCCTCCCCCGCTACCACTTTTCTAGGATGGTTGCGTACCACCTGCCAGGTGCCAATGGACCACAGGGGGTATCCGTACCAGTGGTTGAAAAGCCCTGGTCTAGTCCAGCCCTCCTGCTCAAGCAGGAGACCCTGTACCATTCCAAACAAGCGGCTGTCCAGTCTCTTCTTAAAAACCTCCAGCAATGGAGCGCCCAGAATTTCTGGTGGCAAGCTGTTCCACTGGTTAATTGTCCTCACTGTCAGGAAGTTTCTCCTTAATTCCAGGGTTGCTTCTCTCTTTGGTCAATTTCCAACCATTGTTTCTTGTCCTGCTGTCTGGTGCTTTGATGAATAACGTGACCCCCACTTCTTTGTGGCAACGTCGCAAATACTGGAATACCGCTATCATGTCCTCCCTAGTCCTTTTGTCTAGACTGGCCAAACCCAAATCCTGCAACTGTTCTTCATATGTTTTAGTCTCCAGGCCTTTAATCATCTTAGTTGCTCTTTTCTGCACTTTTTCAACATCTTTTTCGTAACATGGTGACCAAAACTGGATACAGTATTCCAGATGTGGCCTGATATACTGCTTTATAAAGCAGTACTAATACTTCACGTGATTTTGATTCTATGCCTCTATTCATACATCCAAGGATTGTATTAGCTTTTTTTGGCTGCTGCTGCACACTGCTGGCTCATGTTTAAGTGATTGTCCACTAGGACTCCAAGGTCCCTCTCACAGTTATTGTTTTTGAGCCAGGTTTTGCCTAATCTCTACTTGTACTTTTGGTTTTTCCTGCCAAGGTGTAAAACCTTGCTTTTCTCCACATTAAATATCATTTTGTTGGATAGGGGCCATTGTTCAAATCTGTCAAGATCTTTTTGGATCCTGAGCTTGCCTTCTGGGATGTTGGCTATTCCTGCCAGTTTGGTGTCATCTGCAAATGTGATGAGATCCCCTTCAAGTCCCTCATCTAAGTCATTGATGAAGATATTGAAGAGTCCTGGGCCTAAGATGGAACCTTATGGTACCCCACTCTATGTAGAAAGGCAATGCCAAAGACTGTTCAAACTGTCACACCATTGCACTCATTTCACATGCAAGTAAAGTTATGCTTAAAATCCTACAAAGCTAGACTCCAGCAGTATGTGGATCGAGAACTACCAGAAGTACAGGCAGGATTTCAAAGAAGCAGAGGAACTAGAGATCAAATTGCCAACATATGCTGGATCGTGGAGAAAGCTAGGGAGTTCCAGAAAAACATCTACTTCTGCTTCATTGACTGCGCTAAAGCCTTTCATTGTGTGGATCACAACAAATTGTGGCAAGTTCTTAAAGAGATGGGAGTACCAGACCATCTCATTTGTCTCTTGAAAAACCTATATGCGGTCAAGAAGCAACAGTGAGAACTGGACATGGAACCACTGTTTGGTTCAAAATTGGGAAAGGAATCCGGCAAGGCTGTATTCTGTCGCCCTGCCTATTTAACTTATATGCAGAGCACATCATGAGAAAGGCAGGGCTAGATGAATCAAAAGTTGGAATTAAGATTGCCGGGAGAAATATCAACAACCTAAGATATGCAGATGATACCACGCTAATGGCAGAAAGTGAAGAGGAACTAAAGAGCCTCTTGATGCGGGTGAAGAAGGAGAGTGAAAAAGTTGGCTTGAAACTCAACATTAAGAAAACCAAAATCATGGCATCCGGCCCTCTCAATTCCTGGCAAATAGATGGGGAAGAAATGGAGGTAGTGACAGATTTTATTTTCCTGGGCTCCAAGATCACCGCAGATGGGGACTGCAGCCAAGAAATTAAAAGACGCTTGCTCCTGGGGAGGAAAGCTATGGCAAATCTGGACAGCATACTAAAAAGCAGAGACATCACCCTGCCAACAAAAGTGCGTATAGTCCAGGCCATGGTTTTCAATGTATGGCTGTGAAAGTTGGACCATAAAAAAAGGCTGAGTGCAAAAGAATGGAGGCCTTTGAACTATGGTGCTGGAGAAGACTCCTGCGAGTCCCTTGGACTGCAAGGCAATCCAACCGGTCGGTCCTAGAGGAGATCAACCCTGACTGCTCTTTAGAAGGCCAGATCCTGAAGTTGAAACTCAGGTACTTTGGCCACCTAATGAGAAGGAAGGACTCACTGGAGAAGAGCCTGATGCTGGGAAAGATCAAGGACAACAGAAGAAGGGGACGACAGAGAATGAGGGGGCTGGGTGGAGTCACTGAAGCAGTAGGCATGAGCTTAAATGGACTCCAGAAGATGGTAGAGGACAGGAAGGCCTGGAGGAACGTTGCCCGTGGGGTCGCGATGGGTCGGACACGACTTCGAAACTAACAACAACAACAACAAAAGTACCATTAAGGACTACTTGTTGAGTATGGTTTGTTAGTTACAAGTCCATCTGGTGGTGATGCTATCTACCCCACATTTTTCTAGCTTACCAAGAAGTAGGTTATGGTCTACTTTGTCAAATGCCTTGCTGAATTGCTTGAGCTCAGTTGTGTGGCATTCAAACAATAATGTTGTTGTAATAAAGCAATAATCTGGAAATGGAAAAAAGCAGATAACAGCCACATAAAACACCACGATTCTATATATTTGCAAATTAACGTAGCTCATGTTGTTAACCACATATTAACCCTTGGCCAGGTGGGCTCCTGTTGTCTGCTTCTTCCTCTGTGTGAACAAGCTGCCAATTCGGAGGCCGATTGTGACCATTTCCTGGCACCCGCCTTCTACCTGGGACGGGACGGGCCTTTTCCTTTCCCAAGAATACATTTTTGCAGGAATCTGAGCATGGAAGAGCCAGAATGCTTCATAAATAGATACACTGTAAATGTTGGGAATATGATTTAACAACATATACTACTAACCTCTTTAAATCATAACTTTCTTACTAAAACCATATTGACAATGTTAAGAATATTCAAGCGGTGTAGAATAGGGAGAGGATCAAATGGTTCATATTAAGGTACCTTCAGATTTCTGGCTCTCCGGCCTAGAAAGGTAGATAACCCACCCCTTTTAAGACCAGCCTGAAAATGCATTTTTTCGCGAATTAGTTTCATCTTAACTTTTACTTACTTATTTTATGTATCACCACAGCATACTGCCCTTGGTGATTTATAACAATAACCAGGGCTTTTTTTTCTCAGAGAACGCCCAGAACTAAGGTGACCCACCGTTCTCCTTTAGGGAGGACAGTCCTCCTTTTGTAAGTTCTGTCCTCCCTCCAAAAGTGTCCTCCTTCATGTCCTCCTTTTCGATATTTGAAGACTAATCTGCAGGGCTTTTTTTCCCCTCACAGAACGCTCAGACGGGCGTTCCAGCACCTTTTTTTGATGGTTTTTTTTTTCAACTTTTGCATGAACTGTGCTACTCCTGCTTTCAAAAGCCAATAGGAATTGCTGCTGAGCACGCCAAAACACCCGGCCGGCAAATGCAAGTTGTCTGCAGCAAAGGCGAATTGGCAGGAACTTTGCACCCCTCCCTGCTACCCAACTACACCATCTCCTAGTTAGTCCCGAAGATACCTGGAGGAGACTGGAGCAGCGACACCATGGTAAGTTTCTCTTGATCTTCGGCCCTGCTAGGGCAATAATGGCTGCGGGCGCAAGAGGCAGGGGCGGCAGGGCTGCTGCGGGCAGGGGTGTGAGGGGCGGTGGCGGGCGGCTGCTCCCCATGCTGTTGGAGCCACGGAGCCCGCTCTACACAGGGCTGCACAGGGTGGGCGGTGCTGCTGGTGGGGTGGCTGCAGGTGGGATGTGTTGGCGGTGGGCTGCCTCTCAGGGCCGGAGCTGGCGCAGTTGGTGCTTTGGGAGCTGCAGGGCCCGCTCTACACAGGGTAGCGGTGCTGGCAGGGCAGCTGCGGGCAGGGGCGCAGTGGGCAGTTGACCTTCCGTGGGCCAGGCCAGCTGGTGGTCTATCCAATGCTGGACCTGCACTGCCACCACCTCTCCCTGCATGCCTGGCCCACAACACCTGCCTCTGCCGCCCACCCCGTGCAGTACTCATTTAAATAATAATTAATAGGCATGTAAGCATAATTACAATATAAAATTTTATTGTTACAAATGTTTTTATTATGCATTTATCATATTATAGCGTATTCTGTATTATTGTTGCAATGAATAAAATGTTTCTTTTATTTACGATATTTTTTTCTTCAATTTATTTGTGTCCTCCTTTTCCTTGTAAAAAAAGTTGGTCACCTTACCAGAACGGAGTTCTGGCACCTTTTTTGGATGGAACCTTGTAGGGTAGGCAAGGCGGGTTGTATGATGTGTGTGAGTTCCGGCACCTTTTTTTTTTAAAAAAGAAAAAAAGCACTGACAATAACAAAATATAACAGTAAAGGCTTACAGTAAATTAAAGTTAAATTAAGCCAAGAAACAAGCTGAAAATGTGATGCTTCCTCTATAAGCCCTCCAGAATAACTCGGTCTTAACTGATTTTCAGAAGGCTGCCTCGGGAGAATCAGTCCCACCCTTGGGAAGGGCATTCTAGAGGAGAAACACCCACATTTTGACCCCCTTAATTTTCCCCAAACAGGCCCTTACCAGCTCTTTCTCCTGGAGAGGCAGGCGGAATCTGGCTGGGGGAGGCAGAGCTGAAAGTGCCAAGGTGCCATTTCAGGTTTTATAGGTTAAAGCCAGGAAACTCAACTGTGGCCATCTTAAGGCCAGGCTCTGAGGGTCACCTCCATCACCTGGGGCTGAGTGATGGTGCAGGGTGGAGTATCATCTGCAGATTGATGGTTCTTCCTCGGTCTGCATGATTTTTAACAGATGGATCCACGATTTGCTGACCAAGCTACACCCAGCATATCCTCAATGGAACTACATCTACTTGGAGGGAGGCAGGCAGTGGGTCGTTCTGACTTAGGCCCAGGACACCTCAACATCTTCATCAGTGATTTGGACGAGGGGATAGATGGGGAACTCATCAAATTTGCAGTGACACCAGACTGGAGAGAGTAGCCAGACAGGTAGTCCTGAACTTACAACCTTTCATTTAGTGACCATTCAAAGTTACAGAGGCATTGAAAAAAGTGATTTATGATGTTGCAGCATCCCCATGGTCACAGGATCAACATGCAGACACTTGGCAATTGACACATATGATGGTTGCAGTAGCCTGGGGGTTTTCTGACCTGACAAACAAAATCAATGGAAAAGTTGGATTCACTTAACAACTGTGTTAATAACAATTGCAGTGAGTCACTTAACTAATGTGCCAAGAAAAGGTAAATGGGGCAAAACTCACTTTCCAACTGTTTTGTTTAGCAATATAAATTTTAGGCTTAATTGTGATGATAAGTCAAGGACTACCTGAAGATAAGTTTTAGATCCAGAAGGACCCTGGCAGAGTTGAGAGTGCAGTACTGCAGGCCACTTTAGCTGACTGTGTTCAGCAGGTCAGCGGTTCAAATCTCACCGGCTCAAGGTTGACTCAGCCTTCCACCCTTCCGGGGTAGGTAAAATGAGGACCCAGATTGTTGGGGGCAATGTAAATATATATATATACATTGCTTACTGGTGTACGCCGCTTAGAGAGTGCTTGCACTTAAAGCGGTATAGAAGTCTCATAAATAAAATAAATAAATAAAATAAAATAAAATAAATAGTCTCATGCACAGATACAAGAGAAGACTGGTTAGACAATATTGCCCGTGAGAGGAATCTAGGTGTCCTGATGGACCACCACTTAAGTATGTAGCTACCAAAAAAACCAATGCAATCCTGGGGTGCATCCACAGAGGGATAGCATCAAGATTACGAGAAGTGATAATACAGCTCCATAGTAAGGCCACACTTGGAATACAGCGTCCAGTTCTGGTCAACACAATACAAAAAAACAAAAACAAATGCTGAGATCCTAGAAAGAGTGCAGAGAAGAGCAACAAAGATGATTAGGAGTCTGAAGGCTAAAACACATGAAGAACAGTTGAGGAAGATGGGTATCTCTATAACCTATGTAAGAGAAGGATGAGGGGGGACATGATAGCTGTCTGCCAATACTTGAGGGGCTGTCGTAAAGAAGAGGAGATTGACTTGTTCTCCAAAGCACCTGACGACGGGTGGAAGTTTGTTAAAGAGAGATCCAACCTAGAAGTAAGGAGAAATTTTCTCACAGTGAGAACAATTAATCAATGGAAGAGCTTACCTCACGGAATTGTGGGTACCCATCACTGGAAGTTTTCAAAAATAGGCTGGGCAATGATTTGACTGGCTTGATATAAGACCCCTGCCTTGGACAGACTAGAAGACCTTCAAGGTCCCTTTCAGCCCTGTTATTTTATGTTCTACAATTTTAAAAAGTCTAAGCTTTAATCGACTGCTGCTCATTTCATCAGAGCTCTGTAGGCTTTAGATGTATTGCCTGATGAAATGAGCTGCAGCTTGCAAGAACTTAGGCCTTCTAACAAAATTTGCTATTGGAAAAGGTGCTATTAGAGGCAGTTGTTGCCACCACAGACTCACTGGGCTTTTCTCTTACAGACTGCAGGCTAGTTAGCCCCCAAGGACAGATGCTCTCGGATGTCTACTTGGATGCTGAATGAGATGGCAGAAATCTTGCAAGATGATCGAGATGTCTCTGAGCCTGTGAATCCTTGGGGGCTAATGCAAGTTGTAAAATCAAAAGTGCAGAAAAAGAAAAATAAACCTCCCCCTTCATCACCATCACCCCAGCTAGCATAAAAACTAACAACTTATCACTGTCTCTAAAGAAGTGGTTCTCAACCTGTGGGTCGGGACCCCATTTGGGGTCGAACGACCATTTCACGGGGGTCGCCAAACAACGCAGACCGCCATTTTTTCCCCCCTTTTCCTTAGCTGTGCTACTCCCTTTTATTCTATTGGCTTTTGAAAGCCAATAGAATAGACTCTCTTGAATAGAGTCTAATGCTATTGGCTTTCAAAAGCCAATAGGAATTGTCCAGGCTGTCTCTGCCCTGCTGAGCCCGCCAAAAGTCCCGTTCTGCAAACGGTGCTGCACCAGTTGAGTAGTCCTCGACTTACGACCGGTTGAGTAGTCCTCGACTTACGACCGGTTGGGGGTCGTGGCATTAAAAAGGTTGAGAACCACTGCTCTAAAGTCTATAGAGATTCTCAATCATCCAGCTCATGGTTGTCCTAAAGGTGCTTTTGTCATGGTTATGAATGTCAATGCTGCTAACATCGGATGTTCTTGCTTTGACAGCTTTTTCAAGAGGCAACTGGACTTTCTTATTCTTTGAAGAAGCTTCTTCAGCTCTGACTGGATGGTGGAGAATGGAAGGATTTATACTCCTTGCAGACAGCTGTTCATTTGCATTCTTTTAGAGAGTTGTTGAGGCCATTTGGAAGTTTATCTGTGTCCTCAAGGTCACCTGAGTGATGCAAATAGGTGTGGAGCCTTCTTGGAACTGCTGAAAGGACTGTGTTGTAGACTGGAGATAGATGATGTCAGATCCCTCCCCCTCTGTTGAGAAAAGGCTGTTCAGTTTTGACATAGATGGCCTCTTTGACCTCTCTTTCAAACCAGCGGTCCTCTCTGTCCAAAATGTGGCAAGAGCAGAGGGAAGCCTCCAAGGTCCTGCTTTGAAAGAGGAGTCAAAGAGGCTATCTGTGTCCAAACTAAGCAGCCCTCTCTCAACAGAGGGGGAGGGATCCGACATCGTCTATCTCTAGTCTACAACGCAGTTCTTTCAACAGTTCCAAGAAGGCTCCACACCCGTTTGCACTGTTCAGGTGACCCTGGAGAAACAGATAAGCCTCCAAGTGGCCTCAACGACTCTCTAAAAGAATGCAAATGACCAACTGTCTGCAAGGAGTATAAATCCTTTCATTCTCCACCATCCAGTCAGAACTGAAGAAGCTTCTTGGATGAGAAGGGAAACCTCTTCAAAGAAAAACAAGACAGTCCAGTTGCCTCTTGAAAAAGCACCTTTGGGACTGACTCTGAAAGTGAATCCAACTATCTCTTCATTCCTTATCCTCATTGTGTTCTCTACAAGCCAATCTTTAAAATCTTACCTCTCCATCTTAATCAGCAAAAGTCCATTAAGAGTTATCTGAAATAGCAACTATTAAAAAAACTGATATCTGCTGAATCCAATTTGAATCTTTTCATATTTATATATCCCTTTCTATTTAAGCATATCCCTCCCATTTATTCTCTTACAATAAATAAAATCTTTAAAGCATTTATCATATAGTCCTGGCCAGCAAAATACATTAAACATTACCAAAAATGACAACCATTTATATTAAGCTTGATCAAATACAACAATTCTGTATTATTTCTTCTTTCACCCAACAATTTTTAGTTCCTCCAACATCTGCTTTCTTGTACTTATTTATAATTGAGTCTTGTTTAGCCCATTCAGCCCATTACCTTAAAGTAGCCTCGACTTATGATCACAATTGAGCCCAAAATTTATGTTGCTAAGCGAGACATTTGTTAAGTGAGCTTTGCCCCATTTTACAACCTCCCTTGCCAGTTGTTAAATGAATCGCTGCAGTTGTTCGGTTAGTCACATGGTTATTAAGTGACTCTGGCTTCTTCCCCATTGACTTTCCTCGCCAGAAGGTGGCAAGAGGGGATCACGTGACCCCAGGGCACTGCGACCGTTGTGTGACCCAGTGGCCAAGCCTCTTGAGTTTTGATCCTATCACCATGGGGATCTGCAGTGGTCGTTAAGTGTGAAAAGCGGTCATAAGTCACTTTTTTCAGTGCTGTTGTAACTCTGAGTGGTCACTAAACAAACTGTTGTAAGTTGAGGACTGCCTGTGTTTTCTTTGTGTCCTCTGGTGTCCATGGTTTAAAGTCCTTTTATCAGTTGTTTCCAAAGATAAACATAACATTTCTCATGGGAAGGAACAATTTAATTGATTTCAAAGCTAATTTCTTATAGCCAATTTCAGAGTTCTAATTCAAGTCTATCTGAACCCTTAATTTTTTTAAATTAAATTTATATGCTGCCCATCTTGCTATCCACAGCAATTCCGGGCAGCTTAATGAATTTAAAACGTTATAAAATCAGCACTATAATTAACCTTTGCAAAATCTTAAATTTGTATTTTTTTAAAAAAAAATTAATTCAAAAAGACCTCACCCAACAAATATGACGATGTAAAGTTCTAAAAGTTCTCAATTTTTAAAAAGAACTAAGAAAAAAAGTAAGCTTCAAAGTGATTTAATAGCGAAGTATGGTTAAACCATAAGTCCATAAAAAGACTACATTAGTGGCATTGAGCTTGGTAGAATCTTGCAACTCTCAGCCGTTTGCAAAAGACCACAAAAGCACCAGTTTCTGCTGTCTACTCACACAAAAATATCTGTCCGGAGTATGCATGGGTGAACTCAAGATGTCTCTTTTTCCCAGGGATTTTGGTAGCCTGGATCAAGCCTCCAGCTGCTATTTTCAGCTGAAATGTCTTCCACTCCCTGTGGGATATCCGTCTGCCATTCCTCCCTGGAAGCTTCTCCATGCGTTATGGGAATTCAACCAGACCCTTAATATGTTACGTCAACCAGACCAACTGGTTAAATTGTAATAAGGTTTTATCTGGGAGCAGTATGTTATATCAAATCAGCAGTTTTTGGGTGGACAGGCAGCAAAGGCTGTAAAGACCTCCTCCAAAAGTAAACCAGCAATTTTATTTTGTGAACCAGGATTGAAGGTTTCACTCCGTGTTGAGTGACCCGTTCATTGCTGATCCATCCGAATGGCACAGGGAATGTACAGTGCCTAAAGAGATGACAGCATTTCCCCTCCCAGAAGGTGAGCTGCAGAGGAAGCAGCTCTAATGCAGTGGTTCTTAACCTGGGCGATATTGCCCCCCAGGGGGCGATTTCATTTTTCAGGGGGCAATGGAACAAAAAGGGGTGTCAGGAGGGCGAAGGAACAAAAACAGGGCGATATGGAGGCGATGGAGCGAGATGTTTTGGGGACACTTTTGAGACTTTTTCGTACAGTGAATGGCTGTATATCTGTCTTACAAAAACATCAGATCACTCGCTATTAGTGGATTGAATTGTTTTCAAATGTTCCTCCACCTAGCTTCAGTACAGAACGGCGTACATATGTGAATACGCCATCGCTTATCTTCATGTGCGTTGTGCAGCAGCCTCTACCCATACAGTGGCACGTCATTGGCCAGAATATGGGATATATGGGGAAAAGTCTGGAAATAAATTATTTGCATCGGTATGTCCTGATGACAATTTAAAAACAAAAAACAAAAAAAGTGTTTGCATAAATTGAAGAATTATTTCCTATGATTGAGAGGTTATGTTGGGGGAGGGGGTGATGACAATTTCCTCATTGGCTCAAGGGGGCGATTTATTCAAAAAGGCTAAGAAGTCATTAATGGGCACCAGGCTTAAAATCTTCCAAGAGATGAGTTGCAACTACTACATGCCACCAGTAGGAGGAAGCAGATTTGAGACTGTACAATATTTGAAAAATGTCTGCACAGATGAGTATGTAGAAACAAAGCAGAGTATGTTAAAAGAATGAAGATATGAACTTTCACAAACCAGTTGTGTCTTTATTAGGACCAACCATAGTACCCCAAGCCAGTAATCCAGAACTCTTTAGAGGCAGGGTGGAGACTGCAGACAAAGATCATATTGCATCAAGCCGTGGTGTTTTATAGTTGAAGCCACAATCCCAGTTC
Source organism: Crotalus tigris (assembly GCF_016545835.1). Lineage (NCBI taxonomy): Eukaryota > Metazoa > Chordata > Lepidosauria > Squamata > Viperidae > Crotalus > Crotalus tigris. Next base: position 454,280 of record NW_024096844.1, read on the forward strand.
TTCAGGAATGGTGCCAGTCTGTCCGGAGCTGCCCTCGCCCTGCTGCAGGAGGGGTGTCACATGCCGAGAGGGCCTCTTGGCTCTGACCAGGTCACATCTTGTGGAAGGGACTGCCAGGCAGCGGATGAACCACCAAGCCAGACGCAGCGCTTGCTTCTAGCACAGCATCTAAGCCACATCTCGCCTTGGCACTTATGAACCTGTGAATCTCTGGGCAGTGACTCGTGTGGTAAGCTGGGCTCCTCTTGAAACTCTCCTCTTCCTCGACTTCTGGCACCCACATTGAAAGGGGGATTCCCCTTCCAGACCTTTTGGGTTGGTTTTCCATTGTTGTTGTTGTTGTTAATTGCGAAGTCGTGTCCAACCCATCGCGACCCCATGGACAATGTTCCTCCAGGTCTTCCTGTCCTCTACCATCTTCTGGAGTCCATTTAAGTTCACACCTACTGCTTCAGTGACTCCATCCAGCCATCTCATTCTCTGTCGTCCCGTTCTTCTCTTGCCCTCAATCTTTCCCAGCATTAGGCCCTTCTCCAGTGAGTCCTTCCTTCTCATTAGGTGGCCAAAGTACTTGAGTTTCAACTTCAGGATCTGGCCTTCTAAAGAGCAGTCGGGGTTGATCTCTTCTAGGACTGACCGGTTTGAACGCCTTGCAGTCCAAGGGACTCGCAGGAGTCTTCTCCAGCACCATAGTTCAAAGGCCTCCATTCTTTGGCGCTCAGCCTTTCTTATGGTCCAACTTTCACAGCCATACATTGCAACGGGGAAAACCATGGCCTGGACTATGCGCACTTTTGTTGGCAGGGTGATGTCTCTGCTTTTTAGTACGCTGTCTAGATTTGCCATAGCTTTCCTCCCCAGGAGCAAGCGTCTTTTAATTTCTTGGCTGCAGTCCCCATCTGAGGTGATCTTGGAGCCCAGAAAAATAAAATCTGTCACTACCTCCATTTCTTCCCCATCTATTTGCCAGGAATTGAGAGGGCCGGATGCCATGATTTTGGTTTTCTTAATGTTGAGTTTCAAGCCAACTTTTTCACTCTCCTTCTTCACCCGCATCAAGAGGCTCTTTAGTTCCTCTTCACTTTCTGCCATTAGAGTGGTATCATCTGCATATCTTAGGTTGTTGATATTTCTCCCGGCAATCTTAATTCCAACTTTTGATTCATCTAGCCCTGCCTTTCTCATGATGTGCTCTGCATATAAGTTAAATAGGCAGGGCGACAGTATACAGCCTTGCCGGACTCCTTTTCCAATTTTGAACCAATCAGTGGTTCCGTGTCCAGTTCTCACTGTTGCTTCTTGACCCACATATAGGTTTCTCAAGAGACAAATGAGATGGTCTGGTACTCCCATCTCTTTAAGAACTTGCCACAATTTGTTGTGATCCACACAATCAAAGGCTTTTGCATAGTCAATGTAGCAGAAGTAGATGTTTTTCTGGAACTCCCTAGCTTTCTCCATGATCCAGCGTATGTTGGCAATTTGATCTCTAGTTCCTCTGCCTCTTCGAAATCCTGCCTGTACTTCTGGTAGTTCTCGATCCACATACTGCTGGAGTCTAGCTTGTAGGATTTTAAGCATAACTTTACTAGCATGTGAAATGAGTGCAATGGTGCGATAGTTTGAACATTCTTTGACATTGCCTTTCTTTGGAATTGGAATGTAAACTGACCTTTTCCAATCCTGTGGCCACTGTTGAGTTTTCCAAATTTGCTGGCAAACTGAGTGTAGCACTTTTACTGCATCGTCTTTTAAGATTTTGAATAGCTCAGCTGGAATACTATCACCTCCACTAGCTTTGTTGTTGCTCAGATTTTCTAAGGCCCATTTCACTTCACATTCTAGGATGTCTGGTTCGAGGTCAGTGAGGTCATCTCATTGTGGTTATCTTGGACGTTAAGCTCATTCTTGTATAGTTCTTCTGTGTAGTTTTGCCATCTCTTCTTAATCTCTTCTGCCTGTGTTAGGTCCCTGCCATTTTGGTCCTTTATCATGCCCATCTTTGCATGAAACGTTCCCTTCAAATCTCCAATTTTCTTGAAGAGATCTCTGGTCCTCCCTATTCTGTTGTTTTCCATTAGACTGTTTTAATGGCTAAAAGCGAGAGACTAAAAGTTCAGGTGCTCCCTTGGCCAAGAAAGCCAGCTGGGAGACTTTAGGCCGGTCCCCCTCCTCTTTCTTCATCCCCCCCCCAGCCCAGCCCACCTCCCAGATGTATTATAGGGAAAATATGAGGAGAAAGGTGTGTTGAATATGTTTGCCCCTTATTTGTAAAATTATAAAAGTGGGATATAAATAAATAACGCTTTTATGTACTGCGGCGCTGTCTCGCATTAGAATTCTGAATTGGCTTCCGATGAAAACTGCAATAGCTCCCTTGTTCTTTCACTTGCAGCTACTGAAGAAGTTGCTTATAAAGGGTGGGGGGGGGGAAATCAGTATTTGCATGCAGTGGGCGTGGTATCGTAAACCATGCCCCGCCCATCTCGCACCTGCATGTGGGGGCGAGAGCGATGCAGAGGCAGTCGTCGCGGACCGGCCTCCTCAACCCAAACTTTTCTGGGCGCGTCTGAAGGGCGTCCCGACAGGAGATGCGCGTCGCTTTCCTTGTTTCCCACCGTTATTTCGTTTCGTCCTGCCCTCTTCTGCTCCATGAATCCCTAACACCCCCCCCCCCAACTGCCACTATCGAAGTCCCAAGAAACTCGGAGCTGCTTCGCAAAAAAAGCCGCCGAGACGCCGGTTAAAGAGGCGGCGGGCACAGCAGCTCCACCCCGCGCGGCCTCCCCTTCCAGGCGCCGTGCGGGGACAGGCGGCCCCCAAGGGCGGCCCTCGTCTTCGGGCTCCACAGCCCCAAGAGGAGAGGTGCAAACGGGGCGCCCTCCTCGGCCGAGACGGAGGTGGGCTCGTCCCCAGGGCTAGGCCGAAACCCAGCCGCTACCTCGGGCTCCTTCGCGCCCCACCAAAGGCTCTTCTGGAGGCTTCCCCGGCCGGCCCCTCCGCTTCCCCTCGCCGGGCCGGAGCCTGCCGGCAGCTCTCAGGTCGGCGCTGGCGGGGAGTCCGCGGCGTCGCGGGAGCCCGGTTCAGCTCGCCGCTCGTCGCCCGGGGAAAGGCGCGCGCTCCGGAGCCAGGGAGGAGCCGACCCCGTCCCTCGCCCTCCCCGCCCACGGCCGGCTCGCAGGGGCGGGGAAGGGGCGGAGAGGGAAGGGGCGGGAGGGGACCCGCCGCGCCGCCTCTCCACAAAAGAGCTCAGGCCCGGCCCGGCGCCTTGGAGCGGTCGCGGCCCGGCGGGGCTCTTTGTTCGCCGGTCGGGCAGCCCGGGAGCAGGCGGCGCGGGCGGACAGGCGGGCCGGGGGCGGCCGGCGGGCATGAAGCGGCGGCGGGGCGCCCTGCCCCGCTCCGCCGTCCTCCAGCGGCGCCCTCCGCAGTGAGTTTCGGCGCGGGCCGGCAGGCAGCCCCCGAGGCGGCGCGGCTCCTCCTCCTCCTCGCCGTCCATGGCGGAGGCCCCCGGGCGCGGATGGCGGTGCCCGTCCGCGTAGGCAGCCCCCCGCGCGCGGCCGCGCGGCCCCCGGGCGCCATGGCGGAGTGGCGACAGTGCGGGCGCTGGCTGATCGACTGCAAGGTGCTGCCCGCCAACCACCGCGTGGTCTGGCCCTCGGCCGTGGTCTTCGAGCTGGCGCAGGCGCTGCGGGACGGCGTGCTGCTCTGCCAGCTGCTGCACAACCTCTCGCCCGGCTCCGTCGACCTCAAGGACATCAACTTCCGTCCGCAAATGTCGCAGGTAGGTCGCGCTCCGGGCGGCGCCTCTGCCCGCCGCCCCCACCTCGAGGCGCGGCCGCCCGCCCGCAGAGCCTCTCGAGGGCCGGCGCCGGTCGAGCGAGAGGGGCGGCGGGGAGGACCCCGACCTCTATCCCGGAGGGGCTCCCGGGAGCTCCCGCGGCGCCTCACCTCCCGCGCGGGGTCCGGGAAGCGCGTCCCGAGAGTCCCCGGAGGGCGCCCTGCCGGCTTCCTCTCGCGGGGATCGGTGATGCGCGATGCCGGTGGCCCCTTCCTTGGTCGGGACTTTTAGCGAGCTGGCTTCGTCGTCTGCCGTCCGCGCTCTCTGCGCAGGGCCGGGGTCTACCGGCCGCAAGCGGCTGGGCGGCTCGCTGCCTAGGCAGGCTGTCCGTGGGGCTTTGCGGCGGGGCCGCCCCGGAGAACGGCCGGTTGCTGAAGCCTCCCTTCACGCCAGGCTTCTGGCTCAGGGCTGCGGGGGGGGGCTTGCATCTCCTGTTGGGGGAACAGGTTGGGGGGCCTTTGACGAGGGAGGTGTTGCCTTCAGGCCCTCGAGCCCCGGGAGGAGTTGCAGCCCGTGGGGCTTTCCACCCGGGACTGTTTCACAGAGTGAGACTCCACGGAGGGGGGGGGCTGCTTTCCAGGCAGGGGATGGTCCGTGTAGGCCTGGCTGGGAGGAGAAATACCGGTGGGAGGGAGGGGGGGGTGCGCTGCTCCTGAGAGCACAAATCTGAACCTCACAAAGTTTTGTGGAGCGAATTTTCTAATGGAGACTTATTTCTTGCAAGGGAGGATATGATGGGGAAAGCCCTGCATCCTCCCAGAGGAGATTCTGAGGGTGCAGGGTGTGTGTGTGTGTGTGTGTGTGTGTGTGTGCTTTGGGTCTAGGAGCAGCTGCAGAGCTCCCCAGCTTGCATTGGTGCCCTGGACTGTGGACAGGGAAGGAGGAAGTGAAGGTCATTTAAAAGTGTGTCTGTGTGATGTGCAGATAAATTCTGCCACCCATTCATTCACTTTGCTTCTGAAGGGAATTTAATTTGCTGGAAAGCACCTTCAGCCTGGCAGAAAGGAAGGCAGGGAGTGGTCACTCTGTCCTGAGGGGGGAGTCCTGCTTTTTGGGAAGAACTGGCCCTTCTTGGACGGGCAGAGGCTTCTTGCCTAGGAAGGCACGTTCAGGGACATGCAGCGTCAAAGTGGGGTGCTGCTGACTCAGCATTTGGTCTCAGGGAGTCCATGTATCCGTGTGTTGGCACCGTTGCTTTCCCCATGTGTTTGCTGGGTTAAAGACCTCCATTTGTATCTCTTGTGCACAGAAAATAAGGGAAACGTAGGAGGGCTAATTCAGGAAAGTAAAAAACTGAAAACTAGATTAGGGTTCAGTATTGAGGTGGTCAGCCTTTCTCCTCTGCGTTCCTAGAACCAGCCAAGCCTTGATGGAGAAAAGATGGGGAGAGACTGTCTGAAAGCAGAACTCGCATTCTGGGCTAGGCGGTCCAAGCAGAGGAGGGACTAAACAAAAAGCAGCCCATCATCTGAAAGAAGTTGGGAGGGGGGAGCAGGTAGAGGATGGGAGTCACCCTGAGAGCTACCCAGGGAGGCAGGGATGGTGAGGGAGCCCTTGGCAGCAGCTGATGGAGTCTGCCTGGTTTGTGTGGTGTTGTAATATTTGAGCTGTTAAGTGAGCCTTGCCGATGAACAACTGCCTGGCTGCCTTAGAGTCGAAGGTGGGTGCAGAATTGCCTGAGGGGGGTGGCAGCCCTGGCACGATGGAATTGCTGCATGGAAGTCAAAGGAGCCTCGGGCCTCTTTGCTGCTCTTCTTCGTGGTCGCCGTCCATGGTCAGCCTCCTGCTCTGCCCAGTGAATGTGGCAATCTTCCCTCCCGGCCCTCAATCTAAGAGGGATTCATATTTTAAAGAAAGGGGGGAGGGGTGGGGGTGGTGGAGAAGGACACTCCCAAGGCCGTCAGCTGTAGATAACCCACCCTGCACTCCATGATGAAATATTAAGCATTAACTTTATAAGGCTGATAAAGGTTTATAGCCACTTTTAATTTCCTAGAATTTCCCTAGAAATTAAAAATGCGGAAGACAAAGAAATGGTGATTGGTGTTTAGACCGGTCCCTCTCCCCTTCTTCAACCTGGGGATGGATGCCCTGCAGCCTCGGGGGGGGGGCCCTCAAGCCCAGGATTGCCACTCAGTTCACTGACAGGACTCAACTTCTGGCCCATCCAGTCTGGCAGAGCTGCTGTGTTCTCAGCCACCAAAATGGTGACATCCGGCTGGCTCCTCCCCCTGCCCCTCCCTCCCTCCCTCCGTCTTGGCAAAGGGGCATCCGTGGACCCCTCCGGACGTGGGCATTGGCCCTACAGCTTCCAAAAGGGGCATCCGGTTCCTTGCCGCTTTCAGAGTTGTGTCTACTTTTTCTTCAGAAGGGCTGCAGAGCGCAACCCTGCTGCCCACGAGGTTTCCTGAAACTATAAAAGTGCCGGGTGGGTGGTGGGGCTGCAGGAGTTCTCCAGAAAAAGGGCATAAATCTGTGAGAGGAGAGCCGGGCCAGTGGAAGAACTGCCTGCTTTGGGACCAGCTGGGGGTCCCAAGATGTCCTGGCCCCTTCCTTCTCCCCCAAAGCTGACTGTTACTTGTTTGGGAAGCTTCTGCCTCATTTCCCAGGCTGCCCTCCTCCCTTTTCAGCTATGGCAGTTGGCTGGTGTCTGTGTGTGTCTGTATACGTGTGTGTGTCTATGTCTGAGAGCAGCCTCTGCACTTTTTGTGCAACTAAGTCAACACTTTGCTCTCGTCCCTTGCCTGATGCCCGCAGTGAGCGACGGCCTTCACGGTCATGGGCAGCCATGTCGTTGCTGGCACACATGGAAGCCTTTGCGTGAGTGTCATTTCCCTGGCCCCAGATGGGGAGCGAGTGGCCACAGTTGTGATGGTTTGTTGTGATTGTGTGTATATAATAATAATAATAATAATAAAGTTGGAAGGGACCTTGGAGGTTATCTACTCTAACCCCCTGCTTAGGCAGGAAATCCTATAGCATTTCAGACAAATGGCTGTCCACTCTCTTCTTAAAAACTTCCAGTGTTGGAGCATTCACCGCTTCTGGAGGCAGGTTGTAGAATGTAGAATGTAGAAGCACATTCCTTTGAACTTCCTTAAAGGTTGGGGAGCAGGGGCGGGGTGAGTCACTTATGTTGTGGGTCACAACATTGAAATTTGGAGCAAAATGCTAAATTTTAATAGCGCCACCTCTGCCTTTTTTCCTGTTCAGTTAAGCTTGAACATTTAATGCCCAATGCCTGTGGGGAGCACTTTCCCGTGCCAACTCTGATGCTGCATTCCCTGCACTTCTCTGGCTGGAAGTAGTAATAATGACAATAGTATTTGTATAAGTGCAGCCGCACAGCTGAAAAATGTTGTGCTCTCAGAACTGAGCCTTCAGGAGCAAAGAAGCTTCGCCTGTCAGAAAATTTTCTCTTCCTGCTGGGGATTAAGCCAGGAGGGCAGCTATTTTCATGCCCCCCTCCCCATCCCCGCTGTGCTGGAAACCGGCTGCTGCCCTGATTAAAATGTCATAAATAAGTAAATAATGGCTGGGCTGTAAGAACCTTTGGTCTGTCCTGCTGCTGATCTGTCCAAGATCCGTCCTGACTGACTGAGGACTCTCCTAATCCCAACAGAGGTGTGTGTGTGTGTGTGGGGGGGGAGATCCCTGCTAAATGCTGCCGGTGTGGGGCTTCTTCAAAGCTAATTGGCTTCCAGGAAGGCAGTGAACATCTCTGGCCTGGAAGCTCCTCTCAGAGTCCAAATATTCTTTGGCTTTTGGCAGCTCGCCTGGGCTCCACGCCCTGCTGCAGACTCTCGGATCAGATCCTTTTAGCCAGGACTGACCAAAAGGAAGAGTTAACTGAGCCTGCTCAAACGTGTGTGACTCCATCACTGGATTTATGTGAAAATATTGACAAAGATCTGCATATTTTATGCATGCCAGAACTCGTGTAGCACTCGAAGCAAATGCTACAAGATCTATAGATGTCTTTAAAAAGTAAGTGGAATTATTAAGTTTTTGAGAGTCAAAACCCTTGGAGACCTACTTCAATTATCCTAGAAGTCTTCTTTAAATCTTCATTTGCTTGGCTCTGCCCTCCCTATTATCCTGCTGTGGGTAGGCGTCCTTTCCTAGCCCCTCCCTCCTCTTCCTCCACCCCCTCCATCTTCTCTTTGTTGAATTTTAGATTTGGCAGTCATATTCTGACTATGCCGTGGCCCTGCGCTTATGTGTGGGATTTCGACAACTGTCGGTTGACTGCCAAGGTAGTTTCTAGAAGGCCTTGCAGAGAAGGGTGAGCAACACACTGGGCAAAATGGTCTGGTCTGGCATTCATTCGCACCATTTGCACCAAATGCAGCACGTGGCAGGGATGTAGCTGAGGCTCACAGCTCGCCTGCCCCTTCTGCCTATTACTAAAAAGTCCACACTTGACAAAAGCCGGGAGAAGCAGTGGAGGCCAGCATCTGGTGATGCCCTTGGCATAGGGAGGGTTGTATCTCAGTGTGTAAGAGGAAATGACAATTAGCGCGTATTAATGAGCAAAGTTACAGTATGTTGTTGTGAAACAAGAAAAAGATGGAGGTTGCAATGTCCGGGAACTGAAGGGGTATCATGTTGTAAGTGAAGAGATGAATGCCTGCAAGCAGCTGAAGAATCTGGTTTAATTTTGAATGAAATAGGATGATTTGGGTGAATTTGGGCTTTTGGGGTGCTTGTGAAAAGCAAGAATTCATACATTAGGATCTTTACATCGCAGTGAATAGTGATCATGGAAGGACTGAATTCCAGTTTTGGAAACCTTATAAAATGTTCTGAAAGAAGGACATGGCAGGACTGGTGACATGATGGATGGATGGGAATGAGAGGAAGGAGGACAGAAAAGCAATTTAAGAATGAAAGAGAAGGGGGGGGCTCTCTGCTGAGGGGAAAAAAGCCCAACCTGTGGGCTTCAGATGCATAAGTGTCCTGTTTAAGCATAATTCTGTCCCTGCATTTACATACAGGGCCTGCATTGAAAACGGTGAATGGATGGCTGATGTGGAAAGTCAGAGCTATTTGAGGAGGGGTAGTAAAGGGCTGAGGGACTGTGGGAGAGACCCTGATTTGGGAGTGTTGGGAGTGAATCTTGGGAAATGACCGGGGGATGCAGGACTGCAGGAGGAGGAAGTTGCAGTGTCAGAAGTAGATGGGTCTCCCAGCAGGAGAAACGGAAAGTGGAGGGAAGGAGGGGGGGGAGCAGCAAGGAAAGTGGGGGGGGAAGATTTGGGCTACCAAATGTGAGCACAGGGCGTGGAGTTCTGGGGATGGGGAGACCGATGAAGGGGGGAGGGCAGGAGCTGGTGGGGGAGATGGGCGGGACAGACACAGGCAACCACAATGGAGCCAAAATTGCTAAGGGAAACATTCGTTAAGTGAGCTTTGCTCCATTTAACAACCTTTCTTGCCACAATTGTTAAGTGAATCATTGCATTTGTTAATTTAGTCACACGGTTATTAAGCAAATCCGGCTTCCCCCCCCATTGACTTTGCTTGTCAAAGGGTCACGAAAGGGGATCATGTGACACCTTCCCCCCCGGGTCACTGCGATCGTCATAAATGGGAGTCAGTTGCCAAGCACCTGAATTTTGATCATGAGGATGTTGCAACGGTTGCAAGTGTGAAAAATGGGTCATAAGCCACTTTTTTCAGTGCCGTTGTAACTTTGAACAGTCACTAAATGAACTGTTGTAAATTGAGGACTGCCTATCCTTGCAAAACCATAGTGGGAGAGAGAAAAGGGCTAATGGAGCCCCTTGCAGAGGGAATGGATGGGGGGCGATCCGGAGACAGCTGGGCCAAGGAACAGATCGGAAAGGAATGCCGTGAAGGCCCAAGGAAAAACACAGAAAGGCTGCCACGAGGGGGACAGGTTGACAAAGTGAAACTGGAGTAACCTTAAAATAAGAAGGCAGTTTACAGATTGCTAAATCTTTGGTTATATCGAGGACTAGAAAAGTGAAATTATGTTCTCTTCACAGAAGGCAGACTCAGACACAACAAGGAGGGGCTGGAACAGGATTTGAAAAAAAATCTAATTAAAAGAGCATGACCTGGGCAGCTTTTCTGTGTAGACCAACTAACTGCAGGTTACAGAAAAAAACATGTGAATGGGAGAAAGTCAGCTTAGCGTATCTTTGTTCAGTAAACTTACGATGGCGATCAGGCTGGGATGATGGGTGGTATGTCTGGCCGTGGAGTTGAAGATGGACCCAGGAGGGTGTAGCCTGGACAAGTGGGATGCTTAAGAAACGCTTCCGGACTAAGACGGGAATTCCTCTGGCTACCGTCTCATGCATGTCCTGGCAAAAGATCTGGAAGGCCAGGCGTGTCCCAAATATCAGGTGGCCGAATCTGGATATGATTGGACTGAAGGTCGGGACGTCGTTCCTGACGGGGAAAAGAACACAAATGATTGCACGTGACACATAAACAGTGGAAAGTAGTGCAAAGGGGTACATTTTCTTATTTTGGTAAAAATATTTACTAATAATGAAATTATAAATTCTGGTAGAAAAGTAGCATCTGGTAATACTGTATGTCTGCTGTGAGGAATGGACGTCTCTTGAAAGACGTGTGTCAATATGCCTAGGTTGCCACAATGACATTTGAATTGTGTAGGTCTGGAGAAACAGCAGTCAGGGTCAGGGCAGTGGTTGTGGGCTGTGTACAGTGGAGAACTGCAGTCTTAGTTCTGGGCCAGGCTTCTCTGCATAAGCCAAGAAAAACTGCTACTCCTCAAGGAAAGATTTGGAATTGGGTTGGTATAAATTGATCAGTGAAATAAATATATGAGAGGAAGGTACCCCTTTGCACATCAAACCCATCCGTTTTGCATCATTATCTGATCCATTGTGCCCAACCTCTGGTCAAGGGCAGCCCACCTCCCCCTTTTCTGCCAGGACTGACTGATGAGGGCCGGGGGAAGGAGACAAGGAGCCCAGCTATGAAAACCTGGGGAAGGCCAGGCTGTTCTTTGCACGTGCACCAGAAGAATTTTACGGACCCCGGTCCCTCCCCCCTTTGAATTACATTCCCTGACATCTCCATAGCTCTGTTGGAAGAGAGAAGGCTTTGTCTGAAAGGCTCTAAGCAGATTTTGGCACTAATTCCTGCAGATTTGTGGTTGCCTCTGTTGAGTAGAACCAGCGTCCACCCTCCATCCCTACAGCCAGGGCTGGAAACCGCCCAGAGCACCGGGCAGTGGTCCTCTTGCTTGACCAGGGGTGGATGGCCCACTTCAACGGCTCGGTGGGTCAGCAAGCATCTCTGATAGGACAAGTGATTGGGAGGCGAACACAGGCTGGTTCTTGCCATGGTCTGGTTGAATGCTCGGGGACATCTCCATGTTGGTTGAAGCAGGAAGTTCCTCACTCTTTGCCACGTTGATATTTTCTAGATAGCACATCTGAATATGAAGCTGTGTAACATGTAAAATGCAGCTGCTCTTACAGAATGACAGTTGGAAAGTGAGGGTCAAAGGAACTCCCCTTGTTGAAGATTTTAATCTTGCTCCAGGCATTATACTACCCTCTCTGTCTCAGGCAACGTGGATTTGGGGTCCTGCCAGGCCCCTCTGAAAATCAATTCAGCATGGATTTGCTGCTGAAGAGAGAGTCTTTGAGGGTCCCCTTATCCTTGGGGATGTGGCTATTTTCAAATGGGTTCCATGCAGGAGTTTGGGGGTTTTTCCTTCCTAAAAAGCACCTGAGGAAGAGCTGGCTTTGGCAGCCCTTTCCCCTCTTCCACTGCCAGCTGCTCTCCTAAGATTGGGGAACGGATGCAGGCTCTGCCCCAGCTGACTGACCCAGGAACTGGGGGCTGGTAATATGAATGCCGATGGTGGCTTCTGCAGGATGATGGGAGAAGCTGGGTGAGGAGGGAATATCCAAAACTTCCTAGGATTTGCCATTTTTTACAGGCAATTCATTCCTTCATTTGCTCAAATAGCCCTCCCCATTACGAACTTGCTAAAAACAAAAGAAGGGGACAAAGCCAAGCCTAGTCAACCACTAAAATGGTCAGTGGAATGTTAAGCTGCTTTTGAGAAGCTCAAACGCCTGTTCGCAGCTGAACCAGTTCTGAAGCATCCTGACCCGACAAAGTCCTTTGTCATACAAGCCAACGCGTGCAATGTGGCTGTGGGAGCAGTACTGCTGCAAGAAAATGAGAACGGACATCTGCAACCCTGCACTTACACCTCCTAGAAGCTTTCTGAAACTGAACAACGTTGGGCAATATGAGAGAAAGAGGCTTATGCAGTAAGATGGGCACTCCTGGCCTGGAGGCACTTAGAAGGGAGTAAAATACATTTTGAAGTGTGGACTGATCACAAGAATTTAGAGGCCCTGAAAACTTCTCATAAGCTCTCCCCTAAACAAACACGGGTACAATATTTCGACCGTTTTGACTTCACCCTGTGCTAACTTTCAGAGGAAAATAATTTCCTGGCTGACTCACTGTCACACACAGTCCAAAGCAGAAATTGTTAAGCCAGTTCTCCCGTCCCATCAACTGGCAGCTCAAGTAACCACTCGGGCATAGACAAGAGGAAAAACCCCAATAGCCAGTGACGTGACTTTTTCCCTTAAAGCTGTCCTAAAAGATGATAAATGGTTCCAAACTCACAGCAATGTTTGCTTCATCCAAGATAGGCTGGCTTGGGTGGGGGTGGGGTGAAACTCTTATGTTTCAGAAAATCAGAGACTCATGGTTCTAGGGAGCTGTTCATGATTCAAAAATTCAAAAATCCCTCAAAAAGGACATTGAGAGCTATGTAGCCAATTGTCCTGTGTGTGCCTTGGCCAGGCAGTGGCAAGGGAAAACACTGGGACTCCTTCAAGCAGTAGCTGAGCTTTCTATGGACCTTATTGCGGAACTCCCCGAAAGCTCAGGAAATATAGTTATCTGGGTGGTCACTGATTTATTTTCTAAACAAGTGCATTTTATCCTGTGTCAGAAGATCCCATCCACCTGGGACCTTGCCAAACTATTTCTGTATCACATCTATCAACTACATGGAGCATCCCAATGCATCATCTCAGATAGAGGAGTGCAATTCATTTCTAAGTTTTGGTGGGTCTTCCTAGACCTACTGGGCACTGACCAAGGACTCAGTTCCAGTCATCACCCTCAAATGAATGGGGTGTGTGAATGAGCAAATTCAGGATTGGAACTGTACCTCAGATGTTTCATTAATTATCAACAAGACAACTGGACTGTTCTCCTGCCATTTGCTGAAGTGGCATACAATAACTATACACAGCAGCACTGGTTTCACTCCTTTCCAGGTGGCTACTGGTCAAGATTTCAAACCCATGCCTGAACTCCCTGTCAACGACCCAATGGTGCCATTTTTGAAGGAGTGGGTCTCCCAACTACAAAATCCCTGGCCTGTAGTATGAAAGGCTCTCACAGAAACTCGCGATGCCTATAAAGCACAAGCTGACAAAAAGAGAACTGAGCTAAAACCTTTCAAAGTGAGAGACCGAGTTTACCTTTCCACATGTTATCTACAGTCTCTTCAACCCTCCAGAAAATTGGGACTTAAATTTGTGAGGCCCTTCCCCATCAAACATTTTATTAACCTAGTCACAGCAGAATTAGACTTGCCAAAATCCCTACGCCGGATCCATCCGGTCTTTCACTGCAGTTAATTGAAAATTGAAATTTCCTCACCTCTTAGACCAGTCCCCCCCCCCGTACGTGTACTGTTAACTAATGTTAATAGGGGGGACAACATTTTGAGGTGATTCTGGACTCTCATATGCATAGGGGTAACCTCTAATATTTAGTGGAACGGAAAGATTTCCCCACAGGTCAGAATGAATGGGTCAATCAGTGACATATTAGGGCCCCTAGATTAGTGAAACATTTTCACAATCAATATCCTGACAAACCTAACTGAATGTTCTAACTTTGTTTTTCTCTCCCATGTTTGTTATGTTGTGCTCTACAGGCTTAATCCCTCCCTTTTGGGGTGGCAGCATGTCAGGTCCCCATTTGGGTGCCCTGCCAGTCAGTTGGAGGGGGAGGAGGTGGCTCTGGGGAGCATTCTTTGCAAGCTTTCACTTTTGCTGTGACCGCATGGGAATTAGGGAGGGGGATTGTCTTTGGAGATGGGATGGACTCTCTCCCTGCCAGTTCTAGCCTGACTCCAAGGTTGCTGCGCCCTGAGGATGACCCGCTATCTGTCCTGTAACTCAGCGCTCTCAAAACAAACTTGTGGCACTGTATTGGCTGCCAATGGATGGTTGGAGGGGGGGTTGGGTTTCAGAATGAGAAGAAGAGCTTGATGCTTTGCGCAGAATCACGGGATCATTAGATTCCACCTGACCCAACTGCAACCATTGTTTCTCAGTAAAAGTTCTTTTGACTGACCACATAGTGTCAAGAGTCGTGCTTTCCTGAGGGGGCCAGGTGGGGCAGGTCCTTACACCAGCTTTCCCTTGTGGGGCAGACTTGGAGTTCAGTTATTGTTCTCCCTGTGACCTCTCGGGTTTCAGAGTTGACAGCACAGTGCTTTTTTCCTCTGCAGCCTCAAGAAAAGCCTCCCCCCATATTTTAGTAGAAGACTGCCCTTTAATTTGGGAGGGGGGCTTCAGACTCTTCATAGTGCTTCCCATCATTGGATCCTCACCTACAGTTGGGACTGCTCCAGTCCAGGACCTGGAACTGGGTGCTGTTTCTCCCTCGCCTCCCTGGGAGAGCTGCCTTCCCAGTGGAGGGGGCAGAGGGGCCTGTTCCCCAGAAATTTTGCTCAAGTAGAAAAGAGAATGGGTGGTGGGAGGCTAGAGCACTGAGCTCTGAAAATGCCCAGAAGGTCTCGTGCCTCCCCTCCCCCATTGCCTGGTCCTTCCTATGCCCAGCTGGGCAAAGGACTCTGATATTCCTGGCAGAGTCGTGGTATTTCCCAGGAATGAGAGGGAAGCCTGTACAGTGAAGAGACGTTTGCCTTCAGAACCTTCAGCCAGTCACTTTCTTTGAGCCCAGCCTACCTCACAGGGTGGTTGTGGGGAAAACAGGAGGAGGGAGGAGTATTTGGTATGTTCCCTGCTTGAGCTGACATGTCAGACCACCAATCACTAATTGGCAGCTAACAAAGGGCAGATGAGATGATGGCTGACCTGTCGGGTGAGCCCTCCATTTCTCCCCCCACCCCACCCCACCACATGACTTGGGAAGGAGAATTTAAGCCGTCTGGGGATTTGTGGAAAATCTGCAACTGCCCCTGAATGCAATCTGCGCTTGGCAGTTGTGAGTCTTCAGCTTGCAGGGTATTAGGGATCAGGAACCAAACAAAGCCATGCAGTGAAATTCATTAAAATCCTTTTATGAGGCTCCGCATTGGTTTTGCCCTCTCAAGGGTAGCAATACAGTGGGAGGTACTTTTTCCCAGGGCTGGATGATCTATGTCAAAAAAGCCTCAGTTTAATGTTTAATTAAACTGTCACGGCAGCCGCCCCAGCTCACTGTCCGTGCCCCTCTGCCACATTCCCCCCCATCATCAACTCGGAGGCTTTGGGCGGCAATGCCTGCTGGGGCATTCCTCGGTTTCAGGGAGAGGGACTGGCCCAGGGACTCCCTGGCACATTGAGTGGCAGGGCTGAGACTCCCTCACCTGGGGGCACGTCCAGTTGCTAGAGGTTCTGAAGGGGTGGAATGGCCGACTTGCATCTCCATAGGAGGGGAGGGCAGAGCAGAGTCCTTGCTGACTGAAACTGAGCAGCTGGGATTTAGTGCAGATTGCAAGATTTTTGTGCTCCAGTCCCTGATTCTTTTCTGACTGTTGCATTGTTGAGATACTTAGAAATGGGGGTGGGTGGGTGGGTGGCAGGAAAAGTGCCTGCTGAGGAATCACACAAATTCTAGAGAAGTTTCCTCCGAAAATACTTTATGTGTCTGTGTAACTGGGACTCTGCTCTCGTTCTTTACCAAGCATTGGGGCTTCAAATGGCGGCTTGCAAAAAAGGCCCTCCTCCCCAAAGTGCTGATTTTGGAGGGAAAATGTTGCAGCATTTTTTCCTGGCTGGTTCTCAAGGCCTGGGTGAGAAGCCTATTGAAAGAGCTGGTCCAGGCACTGGCTGATTCCACCCCCACCCCGTCAGTTACTCACGAGCAGCCCTGCTTTGGCACCAGGAGATCTGTGGGTGGCGGCAGTAGCGGCTTCCTCCTTGCGTCTGCCTCTCTGCCTTTGGGGAGCCCTCTCTGGCTTGGCGCGGTGGCTGCTTTGAGGCTTCCATCCGTGCTTCACTGTTTGTACTGAATTTGCTTCGTATTCTTTCCATTGAGTAAAGAGTAACGGGAGCTGCGTCAGGAGGAAGCAAAGCCCAGCTTCTGGCTGTGATGAACTGGGAGCAGAGACCTGGTGGGGAGCTCCAGGTCAGTGTCGGCTCCTGGCCAGAGCCTGCACAAGTCCCGGCAATTTTCTTGCAAGCTTTTTCAGAACCCATTAGGGCTCTGAGGGAGAGACTGGCCCAAGGTCAGACTGCTGGCTTCCTGCCTCTGGCAGGATTAGAACTCGGGTTTTCCCCATTTCTAGCCTGATAAATTTACAAGTGATTGAATGAATGCAGCCATTTTTCATTTCCAAGAATGTTTCCTAGTCCTGCTTAGGACCTCCTGTGTCCTCTGGGAGAGAAAGAAGGTGAGGCAGCAGCCGGGGTTTATGTGTGTTTGTGTGAAGAAGGGTCCGTGGAAGCAGAGATCGTGGCTCAGCTCCTGGAATTGGGTGGCTGGGCTCACCATCTCGTTGCCAGGCGTCTCCCCCCCCTCACCATAATCCTGCTATGGTTCTCAGGGTGAGTTCCACGATTGACGTAGTGTGGTGTTTGTAGCTCCCCACTAGTGACACCTGCAGCTTAGAGAGCTAATCGATCTGTCTTTGTTTTGGTTTTCAGTTGTCCCCGCAAAGAAGATTCACGCTTGGCACCGCCCGTTGGCAGAGGCTTTGTGGGGTGGGGGGTAGAGGAAGGCAGCGGGGTGGCCATCTTCCTTCGCCAGGCAGGTGCAGGAGGAGCCCCCAGCCCAGGTCACAGCAGAGCGGCACCCCATCAGTGGCCGCGGGGGGGGGGCGATCCCCTGGGGAAGAGCTCTCGTCATCAGGGGAGGCCCAAGCAAAATCTAATTCCTGTCATTGGGGTTTAATTTATTTTCTGCCCAGCCTTCTGGATCAGCTGAGTCTTCAGATAAGAGAGGATTGGTCTCCCCCAATTGCCTCTCCTCCAGGCCAAACACACTCCAGACCCCCCCCCCACGTTTCACTCTTTTTCTCCTGCTATCCTGCTGCAGTTGTGTTGGTCATGAAGGGGGGGGGGGCAGAAGGAGCAGCCTCTTCAGGGACCCGAATGACCTGACCAGGAGGTGGGTCACTGGGCAGGTTGCCCCCCCCCATCTGTCTTCAGGGCTGCTTTGTGTGAGTAGTCCGGCTTGGCAATGAAAGGGGGGCTGTCCTCAGCCTTGGGGAAGGGGCCAGCAGAGTGAGGAGGGACGGGCATTGTGGAATGGGCTGTCTTGGGCAGGCTGGGAGATGGGCAGGCTCCCCCAGGCTTAGGAAACAGGATTTCAGTGCTGTTGGCTTTTCAAAGATGCTCCTCTTTTTGTGAAATGTTCAGAGACTTCTGCTCACCCACTGTGGAGAACAGTCTGTCTTTGGGGGGGGGCTCTCTTCTGGGTGGGGCGGCTTCCAGTGTGCAAAGGCCCCTTGAAGAGCGGCCTTCTCTCCTGCAAGGAAAAGGGAGCCATTCAGAGGAGAAACACACATGCAGACTTTGCAGAGCAGGACCAGCAGGCGGCGGGGGGGGGGGGAGGCCTGTCTCTGGGGCTTTTGAGCAAGGGGGGGGCAAGTATCAGCTTGGGCTCCACCCTTCACTTTGTCCCCCAGCCCCACAGCTGCAGCAACCGTTCCTGTATTGTCGTCCCCCCCATAGAGGCATTTTTCTTTAGCCCAGTGACATCTTGGCTGTGCTTGCCGCAAGAGAAGCAGCGGCCCAGCCCTGCCTCGCAGCCAGAACGCACTCAGGGGAGGGTCTTCCCGCATCCGTCGCTGCCTCTCTTGCCCAGAAAAAGCCTGCAGCAGTGGGGAAGCCAATGGGCCAAGGTCTCCTCGGAGCTCTGGTTCAGAATTGGGGAGACCCCTGGCGGGCTACCACCTGGCACACACAGCCTCTGACCTGAGGGCCAGAGACCATGCTGGTGTGCCCGGGGATAGCCCGCCAGGGGTCTCCCCAATTCTGAACCAGAGCTCCGAGGAGACCTTGCTCCATTGGCTTCCCCACTGCTCGCTCTGTGTTTGGAGGGCAGAAGCTGGTGCTGAAGGCTCCCTCGCAGGGTCCAGGGGCAGTAAGAAAGAAAGCCCCCTCCCCTCCCTCTCTGCAGCTGTAGGGCGGGGGGGGGAGGGCAGTGAAGGAGGCGCATCTGACTCTATGCAGAACTGCCCCACCCAGCCCCAGCGGGATCCTGGTTGTACTAGAGGCTGGCAGTGCCTTGTCCAGGGACAGCACAGCTTCCCCAACCCCGGACATCTGTGCTCTGCCAAATTCAATCTTTCAGCTACAAAAATGCAGGTCCTGATTTTTTAATAATCTTGTTTAATAACCCCTTTGCAGGGTTGCCTCTTCTGCCTCCACCAAAAGCTGAGAAGTGACTAGTCCTCAGAACACACAGGGATTTGAACAGAATGGTGTGTGTGTGTGTGTGTGTGTGTGTGTGTGTGTGTGTGTGTGTGTGTACCCATGCAAAAATGGAGTGGCCAATGGGGAAGTTGGAGCTCCCTCTGGTGTGTCTGACAAGACCACAAAGACCTCATCTCTCAGCACCCCGGCCACCAAGTCCGGGCAAGAGGGGGAGGGGCAGGGGTCTCGCTGGCTTCCCTGGACCAACCTTTGGTTCTCCTTTCAGCACCGAGCCTGCTGAAGGCCAGCTGGATTGTTTCGCCTTGGGTGGGTCCCCTAGGCGGAGGGGGCTGTGTGAACCCAGGATGTCCACCCGGGTTGAGGGTGTTGTGTGGCTGCTGTCTTCCATGTCCGAGAAACTGCCTCCCCTTGGGAAAAGCGCTAGGGATGAGGCCGCAGGGGGAGGGAGTGGCCTTTGTCCTTTCAGCCCCCCCCCTGTGGTGGGTCTGTGTGGGAAAGGCTCTCAAGGGCTCCCCTTTTCTTGCAGTTCCTTTGCCTGAAGAACATCCGGACGTTCCTCAAAGTCTGTCACGACAAGTTCGGCCTCCGGAACAGTGAACTTTTCGACCCCTTCGACCTCTTTGACGTGCGGGACTTCGGAAAAGTAGGTGGGGCTTTGGGGGCGGGCAAGCGCGAAGTGGCTCTTTTCCAGTTTCTAAAGCTCCCCCCCCCAGAGGAAAAGGCCTCTGAAGAGGGGCTGGAGCTGTGAGGAGAAGCACCTTTTGCAACCGCCCAGAAGACCCTTGAGGGGTTGGCAGTCCCTTTAGGCAGCCGTTGGCAACGCTGGGCCCAAGCAGGCCTCAGGAGAGGCGTCTCCATGTTAGGTGCAGCGCTGGGGGGGTGCTCTTGCTCAGCGCAGAAGCCTCCCCCCCACTGCTGCTGATGCTTGGACAGGGGTCTGGTCACAGTGAGGCCTCCGTGTCCTGCCAGAGGCCGCTGGTGATCCTTGGAGAGATCTTGTTAATCCCGGTTGAAGCTGTTACGTTGCCTTCACCTTTCAAGACAAGAATCACAGAAAGTTGCATTGTTGAGTGAACGGAATTCTTTTTGCAATTCATAGAACAACTGCAGTTATTCTACACGTTGAGAAGGTTGGGCACATTTAGGGAAAAACGACCCGTGCTGCCTAAATCCTTGCAAATATCAACCGGCCAGTAGCTTTTTCATTAAGTACCTTCCAAAATCACAACTGTATTATGTAAGAAAGAAATCTTTGTTGTGGAGGGGAGGGTTGAAATGAAATATGGCATGTTCCCTCTCGCCCGTTGAGCTCCCAATTTTGGCTCAAGCTCTTTCCCCAACGGGTGACGTTGAAGCTGGTGCATTGCAGGCTTTTACATTTCACAGGGAGGGGCAAGGGTGTAAATATATGTGCTGCGCTGGGCTCCTTGGGGGGTGAGAGAGGAAAAGAAGCTCAGCCTGTGTTTTCTTGTTGGGAAACCCAAATTGGAAGGGGCCTCGCTGAGCTCCCCTTGCCTCTCTTCAGCCTGACTCCAGGTCCAAACCTGCCAGGAGCTGTTTCAGGGGAAACAGTTGCAAGCGATGCGTGTAGACACTCGTGTGGACTCGGGAGAAGAATTAAGAGGTTCACTGGCTGACTGCACAGCGATCAGGCTGTGTGGCTGTGGCTCTGTAATAATGCTTTAAATTCTTTCTCTTTGCATTTATCTCTTGATTTCTACTTCTCAGTGATGCATAGCTTGAGTTCCCTGAACCACAAACCTACTATTTCACATTAGCCGGGCTGAGCATGTTGCACAACACAAAGTCACTCTGTCCTCAAAGCGCTTGGAGTTCCCTGTTTTTTAAAGAGAATTATATTTATTTTCATTAGTTTTGTGCCTGGACCAGAGAGTGTATATTTTCACGGAAACGTAGGTGTGGATGTGGGCAATGGCGCTGTTTTCATAATTCCTCCGAAATCTGAGAGTTCATTTAGCAAGAAAGCACATTTCAGCTTCTAGACCTTTAATGATGGATCTTAAGTCATTGTGCAGCTGGCTGCAGCGTGTGCCTGGCATGCCTGCCAGCGGTTCAGCTGAATGGGGTCCCTATTGCTGCCCGCTGTGGAGAGGAGTTCCTGGTCTTCTCTCGGGTATGCACAGGGTGCAAACAATGCTGCATCATTGGCTGGAACTCGGTGTCGAGTACTCCGTGGTTGCACATTCAGCAGCTGATCCAGGGTTTGAGGTCAGAGGTTGGGAGTTTGGGCACGCAGGAGTCCCACCAGGGGTAAAAGGGCCCTTGTCTGTCAGCTGGTGGGCATCCAAAAAGGACCAGGTTAGTTCCTGCAGATGAGGAAGGCCCAGATCCCCTTTCAGAGGTGGCACTCTTGAGCAGATGGTCTCCTTAGACCAGTGCTTCTCAAATAGTGGGGCGTGCCCCCCAGGGGGGGCGCGAGGCTCCGTAAAGGGGGGCTCGTTTGACCTCGGCAAATACTGTCATATTGGATTTCTAGATCGGATCATCCGACTCACTCGCAAGCGGCAGCCCGACGCGGAGGACAACATGACTGCCAACACACGTGACACATGCAAAGGACCCGATTGGATAGACATGATGCTCTATCCTGATTGGCCAAACCCGCCCGTGTGACTTTTGGACCCAGAAATCGGTCCTCTGTACAGAAAAAAATTTTTTACAGTCGCGCGGGGGGCGCGAAATGTTTTCTTCTTCCTTGGGGGGCACGACAGAAAATAATTGAGAAGCACTGCCTTAGACTGTGAGACTTGTGCGCTGTACAGTTGCACCAGGCCGGGATGGGCAAGAGCACCTTCCCTGATGCTGAAGGCTCCTGTTAGCCCATATCTAACACCCTTTCATTCAACAGCCTCCATTTTGATTTTAATGACTGGGATAGACTTGCTTTGAATTAGAATGGGGGCGAGGCTTCACTCCCACGGCCAGCTGCAGAAGTTCCGTTGCTTTCTCTAGAAGTGAGCGTCACGGAAAATGAAATGAGGCCAAGCAGAGAATAATTCTGTTGGATTTGTCTGCCACCCTAAACTGCTCTGAGGGGCTCTCACAGAGAGCCCCCAACCGTAATTAAGTCCTGGGACAAGAAGGATCCTGCTTGGAGGGGCCTCTGGCTGGGGCTGGTGCATTCTTCCTGACCCACCTTGGCCTCTTGGCAGCTTTTGATACGCTTGACCCTGATGTCTATGACGGTTCTCAATCATCCAGGTCCTGACTGTCATGATTGTTTTTTTCAAAGAAAAAGTCCAGTTGCCTCTTAAAAAAGCACCTTTGGGACCTTGACCCTGATGTCCTCCTGCCCCCTCAGGGGGTCAGGGCTGCAAGGCCCTGTGCTAGGGTCAGGGTGGTCTTCCTTCTCAGCGGCCCTTCAGTTACAGGCAGTGTTGGGGGGAGAGGTCAAGCCTGAGACTCAGCCGTAGGGGCTTTTCCTGCTCCCATCATAGTGAAGCTTCTGAGGAAACCGTCCCGTGACGAGTGGGGAGACGTGATCAGGCGCTGAGGGTGGCCATGGTTGTGCCTCTGTCCGGGTCCGCCATGCAGGCCCTTCCCCAGCATCTGCCATGGGGCTGTGGTGGGGCTCAGCCCCAGGAAGACCAAGTGGCTGTAGGTGTGGGATCCTCCTGGAGTCCAGGACTTTGCATTTTTACTTCTGGGAGGGAGGCTGCAGTTCTTTCTGTCCCCTGGAAAGTCCCCCGATGCTTTCAGCTCCTGCTGGAAGGGCCAGGCACAAATCCATTGGGGCACCATTCACCATTCCCAGTCGCTCCGCCGCAGTTGGAGGGAAAATTGCAATGGGGAAGGAGGAGGGGCGCCTTAGAGCTAGGAAGGCCTTCCCTTGGGTGGGGCTGAAATTGGGAGCCTCTCACTGAGTGGGCTGGTCTGGGAATCCCCTGTGGGAACCCCCTGTTTGTAGCTGTGAGGAATCCCCCAGGCTACAAATACCACAAGACGACCTCCTCCCCACCCCACCCCCTCCCCATGGCACGGAGGAAGCCTTCCCTGGCCTGGGGCGAAATGTCTGCAGGAGGCCAGATGTGCCCGGCCTGCAGGGACACGGCTGAGGCAGGAACAGACCCAGGGAGGCCCTCTGAGGCAGCCCTTCACTCTTGCACGGTTGAGCAAGCAGGGAATCTGAATTGATTCATGATTCTCGGAAGGGATTTTATTCATCTGAAAATGGAAACATCTGCTCAGGGACTGTTGCACCTGCTAGCGGTTGGTTTGGCCAAATTTGGCTGCTCAGAATGGAGACAGAAAGACACCCGGCGTCTCCAGCCTCCCTGTGTTCCCTCTCAAGGCTATGAGACAATAATTGAACTGTTGAATACTTCATGACTGGAACATTTGCCAGACAATGTCAGTTGCAGGAAAGGAAGAAGGACAGGAGGAAAGCAAAGACCTTTTCAGCCTGGAGAGGGAGGGAGATCCTCAGGGTGCGAGGGACAATGGTCAGTCTGCCATCCCAAAGTCTGGGTCTTCGTGCTCCGCTGGAGGGCAAAAGACAGGTGGAAGGGGGGGGGGAACTGGCTGACCCCCCTCTTTGAGGAGCAGGGCAACAAGGGCCAGAGCAAAGGCAGAGGCGGGAGTGGCAGCCGTGGCACCCGGAAAAGGCTTTGGGTCTGCACTGCCACCAGTCCTGTGGAGTTGACCGAATGACTCTGTGAAGCTGGGGCAGCTGTGTCCTCCCCCGCAAGTGGGAGGAGGACCACGGGCGGCTGAAGTCCTGGGCCGGAAGCCTGGACTGGGCAGGGTCTCTGCGTCTGCAACAGGCGGACTCTCCCCTTGGTGGCATTTTTTCCTTGTCTGCAGTGAAGCCACTCATCTAGCAGCTTCTGCGAATCTTCTGCTGACATCTGGTTCCCACGGCCACAGTTGAGTTTCTGGAAGAAAAAAGAAGAAGGGGAGCGGACACCTGGGGCAGCCCCAAAGCTGGACCCAAAGGCAGAACTGCCCTTGTGCAAGAGAGCTGGAAGGTTGAGCAGTCTCCGGGGCCCCTCCGTAGGAAAAGCCCAGGATCCAGTGACCGGGGGACCATTGTTGGCTGCCGGCAGAATTATTGATGTGTTTATTGGTGGGGGGAGGTGTATGGCTCCAGCTGCCACCTTGTATTTATCAGCACAGTCTTGATTTTGCCCCCCCCCCCCGTAAAGGCTCAGCTTGGCTCAGGGCCTGGGGGAGGGCTGTGAAGAGGTGAGGTTGTGGGGCTGTTCCCTTCCCCTAGTACAGTGGGGGTCGAACGACCATTTCACGGGGGTCGCCAAACCACGCTGTCCGCCATTTTTTTCCCTTTTCCCTAGCTGTCCTACTCCTTCTTATTGGTGGCCACACCCACTTGGCCACACCCCTGGGGGTCACCACAACACGGGGAACTGTATTATGGGGTCACGGCATTAGAAAGGTTGAGAACCACTGCCCTAGTATCTTGGGCGGGTTGGATGCCCTGGAGGAAGGGTGGGCCTTCCAGAGAGGTCCCTCAAAACAGAGGTAGAGAATTGGAGGGGGGGGCTGCACTTCTCTCAGTGCCTTGAGCCCTCTGAGCAGTTGAGAGTCTGCTTCTCTAGTCCCATCGGGGGGGAGGGCAACTGGCCAGAGACTGTCGTCCTTAGTATTCTTTAATTGCAGTTGGGTTCTCACAACAGCCTTGAGAGGTAGGCCAGGTGGAGGGAGAGCCATGGAGAGGGTCAGATTCCAGCTGAGTGAATCTCTGAGCCAGGGGAGCCCCCAGTTTGTGGCCTACCTTCATACAGGCATTCCCTTGGACAGTCGGGAAGAGAGAGAACCAGACTGGTTGTGGATGATTGTCCAGATGATCCTTTCTCTGAGTGGCCCTGGAGCCTAAGGGCAACTGGCATGGTCAGGCAGACCTTTTGATCATGGAGACTCCCAGAGTTAAATTGCTATTTCATAGCCCTGAAAGGGAATATTTGGAGACTGAATGTGTGATTTCCCTTGGGTCCTTGTATTCTTTTCTCTTCTCTCACTCTCTCTGCTCCCTTTTAAATGCAGTTTCCTCCTGCACTTCCACTTCAGTGGCTGAGGGCTCCATTAATTTTATGGCTTCGCGTATCATCTTTTTTTGCAGGAGGGTCTCTGGGAGGATTAAGCCACGAGAGTCCAGCAATTTCCTTTTTAACGCTTCTGTGGAAGGTCTGACCCAATGCCCGAAGAAGAGAGTGCGGGAAAACCTCAGGAGTCCCAGGTTAAACAATGGAGGCTCCTGGTTGGTGAGGGGGCATCCTAGCAACTTGGGGGGGGGGCGGGCGGTTGGCATCCAGAGAGCCAGTGGCTGGAAGCCATGTTCCCAGGTGTGCAGGGGCTGGGATGCTGCCAATGGCATGCTGAGCCCCAGGTGCTGCAGCAACAGAGGCCGGTGACTGGAGCATACCGGGGCAGGATGGGACAGGTGCAGCCTGCCTGCTCCGGTCCATTTTTCAGCAGAGAAACATCCAGAACGCGCTCACTCTGTCTAGTGTGATCTGTTGATGTTGTGGGAGCTGCAGCCTGCAGAGAACAGCAGCTCCAGCATTCAAGAAGCAACCAGGGTGGGGATGGGGGAGGCCGGGGATGCAGGTAAACTGAAATTATAGCAGGCTGGCTTCATCTCGCATGTGTCTTGGTGTTTTTTAAGCACTGTCATCAATTTAAAAAAAATTGAATTCTGCAAACTGACTTTCAGATTCCATTCCCCGTTTCCATTTTGCGAAGTTTTACCTCCTGTGGCCTTCCCCTTTGGCTGCTTTGCCCGTTGGCTGTTTTTGGAGATCCACAATTTGCTGCTCACATCTCAGGAGGGAGGAGGAAGAAGAGAGGAGCCGAAGTTGCCTCTGCCCTGGTGGCAGCTGAAAGCTCTTCTATTTGGGCTGGTTCTACAGAGTCCGCGAGGGATCCTGTAACGCTGGTCTGGAAGGCTGTGCTGCTCTTGGCAGAACTGGGTTCAAGCACTTCACAGCTTCCCCCCAAAAGTCTAGATTGGTGGTTCTCAACCTTTTTAATGCCGCGACCCCCAACCGGTCTAAGTCGAGGACTACTCAACCGGTCATAAGTCGAGAACTACTCAACTGGTGCAGCACCGTTTGCAGAATGGGACTTTTGGCGGGCTCAGCAGGGCAGAGACAGCCTGGACAATTCCTATTGGCTTTTGAAAGCCAATAGAATTAGACTCTATTCAAGAGAGTCTATTCTATTGGCTTTCAAAAGCCAATAGAATAAAAGGGAGTAGCACAGCTAAGGAAAAGGGGGGGAAAATGGTGGACTGCGTTGTTTGGCGACCCCCATGAAATGGTTGTTCGACCTCAAATGGGGTCCCGACCCACAGGTTGAGAAGCACTGGTCTAGATCCAGTTGTGAACTAAAGAAGGAAGTTGGCGGTCCATTTCATTTCTTCTTGGGGAATCTTGGGAGGGGGGAGCATTAGGTGTGTTTCTCGTGCTTCCTGGAGTCTTGAAAATCTCACCAGTCAAGATTCTCCTCTAAAACAGGTGACGCTTAGAAGGGGGAAGTGAGTCCTGTAATTCATCAGAGCCTCCCTCTGCCCCTGATGGCCCCCCAAATGCCTCCTCCACCTCCTTCTCAGATTCCTCAGACTCCGCTGTTGGGAGCACAGGCTGGCACAGAATCACAACAAGACTTTGGGGCTTCTTGGAGTCCCTTCAGGAGTGGCATGGGTGCCCCCCTCCCACCCCACCCACCCCGCTTCCACTGCTCTGTTCAAGAACGTCTTCCCCAGCGTGGCTCCAGAGAAGGCTGTCAGCAAAGATGTCTTGCAGAGGCTTCCTTGGGCTTGTCTGACCGAGCCAGGCCTCCCACCTGTGCAGCATCTCCAGCATGTGGACGGTTCCTCGTCCGCCACCCGTGGATCATCTCTCCGGGCTTTGGGGAGGCATTCAGTAGAATGGAGGGTAGAGCTGAGCCCTCTGCAGTTGCACAGTGTGGGTGTGTGGGTGTGAAGGTCTTGAATGCTCTTCCCTAACATAGCAAGTGGCATGCCCGCCTAGGGAGGAGCTGAGCCACTTGAAATGGTGCCTGCCAATTTCACAGATGGTCCAGGATACCTGCCTGATGGCACTGAACATTCCTCCCCCTCCAGGAACCATCAACATCCCTCGTCCATCAGTACAAGCAGCGCTGCTTCCATGTGAGACCAGCTCTGATTCCTGGTCAGCCCTGACAACTGGGGTCCTCGGTAGCTGAAGCCCCCCTGCCCATTTCCAAAATCTTCGCTGAAAAAGGAAGTTGGGAGATTGGGTAGCTCCACAAAGAACTTTTCTGTATTAAACAGAAGAGGCCTTTCTCTCGTAACCGTTTTTCTCCTGGGGATCCAGCCAGAAATGCCCGTCTTGCTTTTTCTCAGCTTGGGAGCATCTCTGGGAACTGAGCCAGGCCAACATTGTTGGACCGAGAAGAAGCGAGGAAGCCTAATGACCCGTGGCCAGGAGGAAGCCCAACCTTGATTGACTTCATTTCTTTACATTTCTTTATCCATTAAGGAGAGAGAAAGGTGGTTTGATTGAAGGTGGTTTCTCCTCGGAGACCCCAACCATCTGGGGACCCTCTTCTAGGACGTGTGTCCAGTTCTGCTGACCCTAGAGAAGGGGGTAGAGGACCAAAGCCCCCTCCCAGTCTTAGCCCCATCCTGCCCAATTGGGGAGGTGTCTGCCGGAGCACTCTTGAAGGGGGCTGTTGCCAAAATACAACTGATGCCTCACTGCCCCTGCGGAGGCAGCCATGCCATTGTTCTCTCTGAGCATCCCCTCTGTTTATACAACAGGAGGGCCACGTTGGTGGCAGGCAGACCTTGTGCCCATCAAAGTTGGGAGCAGCCGGCTGGCGGGGTTCCCAGCAGGGCTCTCTCTGGAGCTGGAAAGGTCCGGCTCTCCCCCCCCCTCAGGTTCCCTTTCATTTTGTGGCTGGATCTTCTGTAAAAACAATATTGGTGCCTGAGGAAGAAGAGATGCCAGCAAAATATCCACGGTTGGGAGATGAATGGAAGAAGGGTCTGCAAAAGGAGCCCCAGAAGAGGCCGTGTGCTTCCGACTTCACCCACCCTCCACTTCCACAAACAGGACATTTTCTGTTTGTCCTTGGAGGCAACTGGCAGCCGTTCACATGAATGCGGTGCTCCCGTGGGAAGCGAGGCCTGCTGCTGCTAAGAGGAGCTGGGCTCCTTACAGCCCCAGGAAACCTCCCTCCTCCGTGTGTCCTGCGGAGTCCCTTGGGAAGACCCTGGAGGCCAGAGGGGGGAAGCCCTCCCTCCCCCTTCTCTCTCTCTCTCTCTCTCTCTCTCTCTCTCTCTCTCTCTCTCTCTCTCTCTCCCCCTCTCCCTCTCTCTCTCGGATGCCCACGGGTTTGCACACTCCCCAGTTGTCCTTGTGCAAGCCTGAGCAGCCCTCTTGCATGACGGTGACCCATCCTGGTGTTTGCACAGCTTGTCTTAGGTCTTTGTGGCTGCTCTGCCGTGTCATTCTTGAGTGTTTGTGCCTGATCCTGAAAGGCAGCTGCTCTTCACCACTGTCAGTTCTTTTGCTAGCAGTAATTTTATTAAATGTTGCAATTAAACTATAAATACTACTATAAATCTTAAAAAGGAAAAAATAGAAAAGAAAAAAATAGAAAAACAAAAAAGAAAAAAGAATACAGTAAATTGAAAGATATATAAATGTATCCGAGCCACTTTGGTCTCGTGGTTAAGGCACTGAGCTAGAAAGTAGAGAGACCATAAATTCAAACCCTGCCAACCATGAAAGATGTCTGGAGGACTTTGGGCCAGTTGCTCTCTGTCTCTCAGCCCAACCCCTCTTTGTTGTTGTTATTGTTGTGGGGAAAATAGAAGGAGGGGGTGTGGGGTGGATATACAGGCCACCTCGAGCTATTGGTAAAGATGGTGAAAGTGGGGCAGAAATAAAAAGCAAAATAAAAAAACAACTTTCTCCTTCATCATAGTCACAACAAGTATTGTATCCATTGTCCTTTTCTTAAAACCAGCTTGAACATTTGGCATCTCTCTTTCCATGCAGAACTCTTTAATCTGAGTTGAATGATCTTAATCATTATTTTGCTAATATGTTAAATAAAGGGTATTGAACGATAGTTTGTATGTTAAATCTCCTTTTTTTGAACTGGCATGTTGACGGGCCTTTCCCGTCCTCTGAATTTCTTGGCAGAACTGGCCAAATCCTTCTAGTGCTGCTTCTGCATTCCACGAGTCTCCAGTTCCATGTCTTGCTGCCTTCCATGCCCCCCCTGTAGTCTTTTAACTTGCTGCTGTCGAGAGTCCTGATTTAACTTCTGGCACCGGAGGGAATTTCTTCTAAGACACCTTCGATGTTGGCATCTCTATTGTACAGTATTTCAGTCTGCTCTGTCCCCTTGGCTTGGTCTCCTCCTCCTGCAGCTGCCAAAAAAGCCAACACAGCCCTGCATCCACAGAGGGATGTTATCCAGGTCACCGCTTTATACTGCTTTGGTAAGACCACACTTGGAATATTGCATCCACTTTTGATCACCATGATACAAAAACATGCTGAGGCCCTAAAAAGAATGTAGAGAAGAACAAAAATGATTAGGGGACTGGAGGCTAAAACATACAAACAGTTGCAGAAACTGGGTATGTCTAGGTCGAACCAAGAAAAGGACCAGGGAGGGACATGAGAGCAGTCTTCCAGTATCTGAGGGGCTGTCGCAGAGAAGAAGGGGCCCAGCTATTCTCCAAAGCACCTGAGGGCAGGACATGAAGCGACGGATGGAAGGTCATCGAAGAGAGGTCCAACCTAGAACTAAGGAGAAACTTCCTGACAGTGAGAACAATTGGTGGAATGGCTTCCCTCCAGAAGTTGTGGATGCCCCAACACTGGAGGTCTTTAAGAGATTGGACAGCCATTTGTCCAGCATGGTATAAGGTATCCTGCTTTGAGCAGGAGGTTGGACTAGAAGACCTCCGAGGTCCCTTCCAACACTGTTATTCTGTAAGAATAAGATCTGGGAAATCGGTTTCATCTAGAAACGCTTGATTTTTCTGCTACCGTATTTGCTGGAAATGATAAATAGAATACCTATAATTGGAAATAAGGAGTTATAATTTGGAGAAGGCAGACACATTGCTATCCCTTCAAGGCATCTTTCCCACTGGAGGGAAGCATTAATTATTGTAATTAGCCTCTCTCTTAATTGATCCCTCCTGGGCAGGGTTAGCCCAAAGGGAGCTGGTTCTAGATTACTGGGAGAGCCCCTTCTTATACCGGCAACCTGTTTGCAGCCCCAGGGAAAGAAGTTGAAACTGATCAAGCAAATGTATAATAAACTGCTGTGCTGGCCTCTTCTTGCCTTGTGTGCTAAAAGAGTAATTAGTCTGGAAATGGATTTGAGGAACATATCTGAAAAACCACAAAGCCTTCACAATTCACCACAAATGAGTCAAGGAAGCCTTCTGCAACCCTGTTGGTCTGGAGCAGCTCTCATGTCAACCAAAGCATCTCCCTCAAGCGAGTTCCAGCAAGTTCAAGGGAGGCAGGGACCCTCCCCCTTTTTTTCTTTCACTGTCACAGCAAAACATTCCCAATAAACTTAAGCTGTGCTCAATCATGTTTGCTGCTTAGTTTCTGCTCTTGTCACTCCAGACATCTGCTAAGATCCTGCATTGCCTGCAGTTCCTTGATAACCCAGGAAGGGTGTAGGTGGCTGAGCAGGTGGAGGCTCTCTGAGCTATCCAGGTGAGGACCTGGGAAAACCCGTAGTTCTCCAACATAATGAGTGTAGAATCCACTGATGGGTAATCTCAGCCTTCCTGCTCAGTTGAGACTAAGTCAGAAATTTGCCACGCCTCCTTGTGGGTTGGACCTTCCCCAGTTTTTGACTTAGTCTTCGCTCAGCAGGACGCAATTCCTTTGGCTCCTCTGAAATTAGATTAGTTGAAAACAGTTTTATATAGATTTATTCAAATTTTTTATGTAATTTGGCTCTAAATTGATCTTAATCTCCATTCTAAACAAATTTAAATTTGATAGCAAGGAATTCTGTCTGGGCCCAGTGAGCTTTCCAGGCTCCACCTGGGCCGTTCCTGGCCTCGAGCTGATCAAGCCTCATATCGGAGGCAGACCTTTCAGGAGGCTCAGGACGGCTGCCCCAAGCCTGATACTCCACGTGGAGTTTAATTTCGGTGGCCGGATGGCTTTCTGGAGCGCACCATCACTACGTGGGCACGGAGAACTTCCTTGCAGTCCGGACGGCCTTGCAGGAGCGTGCCATCACCGTGAGGCCATCGCCGGCTTCCCTCGCGATTCGGATTGCACCAGCCTGACAGCAAATCGCAAGTTATTTAATTTCATGTACAGAGGCAGGGGCCTAAACTGAACTATGTTTTCCCTCAGAGTTTTTAAGGCTGGGGAAGCAGGCTGCGCCTTTAATGACCATTAATTTTGGCGCGGCCGCCATTTTGAGAGCCTTGTGGAGTCCTCAGTAAAGGGGAATTCTTCAGCCTTGTGGAGTCCTCGGTAAAGGGTAAATTTATCACACTGGGCCCCTCTGATATTTGGCTCCAGGCCTATAACATAGGCCTAATTTTATCAATGTGCTCAGTCAGGACTGAGGATCTGTGAGGCGGCCGCCATTTTGGATTCTCCTTTGCATCGTGGCCTATCTACAAAATTGTTGTCAGGCCTCTGGCTTTTAGTGATCAATCTATCAGACTGGTCAAGGCTTCTCAGGCTTTTCATACCTGAGTATTGGGCCAGGATACATCTTTGCAATCAGGTTTTACCTCAGAGGTTTGAATCTTTGCTCATTGCACCCATTCACAAGGAGGGGGTATTATTTGCACTACCTGTTCTATCTAGCTGCGTGGCACTGTGTCACAGGGTCTAACAGATAGTCTTAGGTGTCTATCTGGCTGTCTGCCATTGCTGTTGTTCAGAGCCCGGGATTTCCTTCTCTGACAACCAGATCTGCGTTGTTTTCTCCCCCCTTACCTGTATATCTCCTAGTCGGAATATCCAGGTGGCAATGGCAGATAGTGCAACTACTCAGCCATCACAGGGCTCTTCTTCCCCCCCAGCAGAAAAAAATTCAGAAGCAGCGGGGGAGAAAAAATCTAAGGCAAAGGCCTTGATGAGCCGAGGTGGCGCAGCAGTTAGGGTGCAGTACTGCAGGCCACTTTAGCTGACTGTGTTCAGCAGGTCAGCGGTTCAAATCTCACCGGCTCAAGGTTGACTCAGCCTTCCATCCTTCCGGGGTAGGTAAAATGAGGACCCAGATTGTTGGGGGCAATGTAAATATATATATATATATATATATATATACATTGCTTACTGGTGTACACCGCTTAGAGAGTGCTTGCACTTAAAGCGGTATATAAGTCTCATAAATTAAATTAAATTAAATTAAATTGTCCACCAAGAAGCACTCCAAAACTGCTGAGAGAGAGGCCTCGAGGAGACATCAGGAGTTGGAAAAGGAGTTCTCCAGAGTACAAAGGCTCACTTCCAGTGGGGCAGAAGTTTTCCCCGCTCCACTGGACCCCTCACCATTTGAGCCTCAATTTGCGCCTCCCAGCTATGCCCCTAGAGCATGGTCTCCTCAGGGGGAAACTGGACAGGTTGATCCCCCTCCTTCATCTCTTGCAGACACTCAGGGGGTTTCCTCATCCCCTTCAACTAACCAGGGCCTGGAAGCCACATATACACCTACGGCAGCTGACCTCCGCCCAACAGATCAACAGGGAGTGTGGCAGGATCAATTTCAGTCATTTATGAACCAAGCCTTCTCACAATACATGGCCTCAGCCATGAGTCAGCGGCCCTTACAGATGCCTCCGCCCCCCCACCTCTGCCTCAGACAGGGCCTGCCTTGTTTCCCAGGTCGGGCAATTCAGACACGTCTTCTCAGGTGGGAGAGGAGGATTCTTTGAGCTTCGAAACTTCGGACTTGCCCATGTCCGAAGATGAGGAGGCGGCTCCGGATCCATCCCCTGCTTCTGGCTTATTTGATCCTTCCTTATTCAGGTCACTTTTGCTGAAGGCCTGTACTTCAGCCAACATCACTCCCGAACAGGATCCTAAGCCGACAACCACAAACCCTCAGGAGTTGAACCCTCTGTTCTCTGAGCCAGTGGTCGAGGAAAAACGGATTCCCTGCCCACATTTCTTCCGCACTATGGTGGAAAAGCAATGGGCTTCCCTAGGTACTCTCCCCAACCCTAGTGGGACAGAGAAAAAACTGTTCAACGTTTCTTCTTCTTTCTCTACCCTCCTGGAGATGCCGCTTGTGGACACTCCTCTAACCTCTTTGTTCTCTACCTCCACCATTCCAGGAGATATGGCAGAGGCCCTGAAGGCGGAGGAAAAGATTTGAATTTGCGCTCCGCAGGGCTCATCAAGCCTCAGCATGGTCGGTCAGGGCAGCGACATCATCTTCCTTTTTCTCCAGATCGTCTATCATGTGGCTCAGCGCGCTTCAGTCATTTATTCCCCTGGACCAGGTGCGTGCACATCAGACATTAGGCAAATTGGTCGCGGCGTCAGAATACGTGGCAGATGCATTACTACACTCTGCCAGATACTCAGCCAGATCAATTGCAGCCACAGTCTCGTCTCGCAGACTTCTATGGCTAAAGCAGTGGCGGGCTGACCTGAAGTCCAAGTGGCGCTTGGCAACCGCCCCTTATAGCGGCACTCACCTTTTCAGCCCAGTTCTCGAACCATATCTGGTGGAGGGAAAAGATAAATGCAAGGTGCTTGCACATCCTTCCAGGAGGGCAGACAGGAAACCACAACAATATTTCCGAAGGCAGTCCTTTCGTGCTGGGGCCGCCTGGGACTGGAGACAGCCCTTCCGGGCCGCACCATCCTGGGATTGGTCCCGTACTTCGCGAACCTTTCCCCCTAGACAGGATTGCCAACAGAATCTCCAAAACCCCAGAGCCCATTCCCAGTACCAAACCAAGCGGCCCTTTTCGGGGTCTGGAGGCCGTCCATATGGACAGAACAAATGACTCCAGGGAGTTCTCTCCCATAGGGGTCATCTGGCTCTATTCAGCGACACTTGGGAGACCACCACCACAGACTCATGGGTCATAGATACCATCCATCATGGCCTTGCCCTGGAGTTCTTATCAATACCTCCAGGGCGTTTCCTAGCTTGTCCCAATATAAGAAACGCCACCAAAGCAGAACTCATGTCCACGGCCATCTCCCATCTTCTAGAAATACAGGCCATCGAACCAGTGCCCACCGAACAGAAGGGACAGGGGTTTTACTCCATCCTGTTTGTGGTGCCAAAGGCCTCGGGGGGCTGGAGGACGATATTGGACTTGAAAGGTTTCAACCGCTTCTTGACCTACAAAAGGTTCAAGATGCAGACTCTCAAGTCCATTCTCGCCAGTGTCAGAAGAGGGGATTTTCTATCCTCCATAGACCCTACAGAAGCTTACCTTCTAATAGACCTAACAGAAGCTTCCTCCCCGAGCACCGCAAATTCCTCCGGTTTTGTCACGCGCATCGGCATTTTCAGTACAAAGCGCTTCCGTTTGGCCTTTCCTCGGCACCACGGGTATTCACAAAGATCTTAGCGGTATTAGCCGTCCATCTGAGAATGATTCCGGTGCACGTTCAATGCTACTTGGACAATATCCTTATCCAATCCCATTCCTTCCGGTCGGCCCAATCAGACCTAGAAATCACCATCAGGACTCTTCAGGTTCACGGATTCCAGAAGAGGCACACGGTTTCCTCAACTTGCTTACTCCACCTGGGGGCAGTCATAGACTCAAGTCTGTGCGAGGTTTTCCTCTCCTAGGAACGCCGAAACAGCATCAGGAACCTTGTCCACCGTGTACGGAGAGAAAAGGTAGTTCCCCAGTCCAACTGTCACAACTACTAGGGAAGATGGTCTCTTGCATGGGGATTGTTCCATGGGCCAGACTACATTCCAGAGAACTCCAGTGGTTCCTTCTTCCATTTCAGAAGCGGAACATAAGTTCTTCCACCAGAAGGGTGAGGGTCCCACGACACACATTGTCTTCTCTTCTATGGTGGACCTCAGTGGCACTGGCCAAGGGTTCCTTCTTCAAGGAGCCTACCAGGTTCACCCTGACCACAGACGCCAGTCTATTTGGATGGGGTGCTCACCTCCAGACATATCTAGCCCAGAGTCAATGGTCCAGTTCGGACTTGAGCCACAACATAAACTGGCTAGAACTCAGGGCCATTCACCTGGCACTTCTCCAGTTCTCCCTTGTAGTAGTGGGGTAGCACATTCTGGTATTGACAGACAATGTGGCCATGAAGGTACATGTGAACAGACAGGGAGGGACATGTTCCAGGTCCCTTATGCTCGAAGCCCACAGTCTGGGCTCTTGGGCAAAGCTCAACTTAGGTTCCATCAAAGCGGAACACATATCGGGGGAGGCGAACGATCAAGCGGACTCCCTGAGCAGGTCTACGGTGGACCACTCAGAGTGGCGCCTGGGCAGTTCTGTTCAGAGAAATCTCGGGCAGATTCGGCCAACCACAGTTGGACCTTTTTGCCTCCCTGAACAATTCCCAACTGCCCAGGTACTTCACCAGGTTCCCATCCCCAAGAGTGGAGGGGACGGATGCTCTTCACAGCAGGTGGCCCGAGGGGCTGCTGTACGCATTCTCTCCCCTTCCACTGATTCCGGCAACTGTCCGCAAGCTGCTTCAGGAGCAGGCGGAAGTCATCTTGATTGCTTCACACTGGCTGAGATGCCCGTGGTTTGCCGACCTCGTGGAACTTTCTGTCTCACCGCCATGGAGGATTCCTCCAGACCGCACCTCCCTCAGCCAGGGGGCACTATGACACCCGGATCCCCAGTGGCTCCAGTTAGCCGCCTGGCACTTGAGCGGAGAAATTTAACTAGACAATCCTACTTGTCCAGCGTGATTTCTGTCATCCAAGCTTCCAGATGTCCCTTGACTAATAGAATATATGATGCCACTAAGCACCACCTCCAACCACTTTCTGTCACCATTCCTAACATCTTGGATTATCTGTTAGAGGGTATAGATAAGGGGTTAACACTATCCGCAGACAGGTTGTGGCCTTATCCCCGGTCCTCACCTGTGACAATCTGGTCCCCTTAGCCCAGTGCTTCTCAACGTTTGTGTGATGGCGACCCCCGTAACACAAACCTGCGCATGCGCGGCACCGTGCGCATGGGGGTGGCCCCCATGCACGGTGCGCATGCACGCCGCCCCCCTCGTGCAGCGCGCGTGCACGCCGCCCCCATGCGTGATGTGCATGCGTGGCGCCCCCGTGCGCGGCGTGCGTGCGCGGCAGCGCCCCATGCACGGTGCGCATACGCGGCGGCGGCCCCATGTGCAGCGCGCGTGCGCGGCGCTGCGAAAAATGGCGGATCGCCGCCTTTGGCGACCCCAGAAAAATGGTCGATCAACCCCAAATGGGGTCGCGACCCATAGGTTGAGAACCGCTGCCTTAGCCCAACATCCGGCAGTAAGCTCTTTTCTCAAGGGGGCAACTAACGATAGACCGC
Organism: Crotalus tigris; assembly: GCF_016545835.1. Lineage (NCBI taxonomy): Eukaryota > Metazoa > Chordata > Lepidosauria > Squamata > Viperidae > Crotalus > Crotalus tigris. The sequence goes on from NW_024096844.1 coordinate 490,296, forward strand.
CTGCGGTCCGTCGCTATCCCTCTTGGGACCTACCACGGGTGCTACAAGCACTAATTTCAACGCTGTTTGAACCTCTCAAGTCTTGTTCCTTAAGACTACTTTCCCTGAAAGTAGCCTTTTTGGTTGCAGTCATGTCAGCCAGGCGTATTTCAGAGTTGGCTGCTCTTTCAGTCAGGAGTGACCTGTGCACCTTTTACGATGATAGGGTAGTGCTTCGTTTAGACCCATCTTTCATTCCAAAGGTTAATACCTGGTTCCATACGTCTCAAGAGCTAGTGCTTCCGGACTTCTGTCCCAATCCATTGCACGGACTGGAAAGACACTGGCATAAACTGGATATACGCAGGGCTCTGCATTATTATGTGAAGTGAACATCCGCCTTTTGTATATTGGAAGCTTCGTTTGTTTCCTTTCAACCTGCTTCCATGGGTCAGAAGGTTTCTTCTTTGACCATTGGAAGGTGGATTAGGGCGTGCATCGCCCATGCTTACCTTTCTCAATCCCTATTGGTCCCTGGCCGCATCACTGCCCACTCCAGTTGCAGTGCGGCTACATCAGCTGCCTGGTCTACCCAGGCGTCCATTGAGGAAATCTGCAAGGCAGCAACTTGGTCATCACCTTCCTCCTTCATCAGGCACTACAAACTGGACAAGTGTGCATCTGTGGCTGCTTCATTTGGCAGAAGGGTGTTACAACAGGTACTTTCTTCCGATGAGATACAAGCCCAGACTAGTTCCCTCCCATAGGGACATGAGTGGCTTTGGTATGTCCCATCAGTGGATTCTACACTCATCATGCTGGAGAAGGGGCGTTGTCTTACCTGAATACCTTTTCTCAGCATGATGATGTAGAATCCACACCCACCCTTAGAGGCTGTCTGGGCCGTTGTCATAGTAGGAGGAGCCAATGCGTCGGACTCCGTCATGTTTTGCTTCACCTTGGTCAAAAACTGGGGAAGATCCAGTCCACAAGGAGGCGTGGCAAGTTTCTGACTTAGTCTTAACTGAGCAGGAAGGCTGAGATTACCCATCAGTGGATTCTACATCATCATGCTGAGAAAAGGCGTTCAGGTAAGACAATGCCCCTTCTGGTTTGTCTCTGGGGTGATTTGGCTCCTTCCATTAAAATGAGCACAAGGAGCCCCCAAGACTGGCCTGGGAACCCTGAGGCAGTAGCTGTAGCCCCTTCTGCCATGGGTCCTAACAGTCCTCAGGAGAACTTCTGCGTCTGGCACACACTTTCTTGGTGTGCTGGCACCCTTTGTGCATGCACAGAAACCTCCTTTTCAGTGAGACCAAGGCCTCATGCGAGAACCTTCCTTTATCCAATGAAGTAGGTAGCAGTTTTATTCTGTAAAACTTAGCAAGACTATGGACATCCTGCGTCCCCTGACCTTGAAAGAAAGCAGCTACGCAGCCTCCAAGCATGATGGTCAAGTGACCTTTCTTGGGATGTGAGGGTGGCCGGTTGATAGTTCCTTACGAGTATTTCCGGAATTGGCATGGATTCTGCTCTTGCATGGACACGAGCTCCTTCCAGGACTTCTTAAGAGCTGACTATTCGAGCCCCCTCTTTTTGATCAGGATGGGAAGCCCTCCAATTCTGGTAATCCTCAGGTAAAGTCAGGGCAGTGAGTTGTGTGTTTATGTCTGTGTGTGTGATTGGAAGCTCGCACATTGCTTTAAATAGGTGTGCTACCTCCTGCACTGCTCGCTCAGGTGATGCACATTGTTTGCCTACCTGCCTGGATTTGAGCATCGCCCATCATCTTTCACCATTAATGAATCCTAGAACGTGGTGCTGACATACCTGGTCTTCCTCCTGCCCAGTACAAGCTCTTGAAATTGCTGCTGCTGCTGTCATGATTACAAGGTTGAGTTTCTGGGGCAGCAGAATATTACAGTTGAGCCTGGCTTGAGGTCTGAGGCCAACATCCTTTTCTTCCGAGAAGCCACCCTGGGATGAAGAACTTCCTTGCTCACTGAGGGTCCTTGAGAAAATTCTCAGCTTTTCCAGTGTGAAGCTCTGAGGTGCTGTTGCTCTGGGTGTGCTGGTGGTGCCCTTGACATCCTCCCTCTGACGTCTTCCCCTCCTGAAATTGTGCCAGGCTCAGCTCTGCCCCTTTCTCTAGCTTAGCAGACTGAACAGCCACCTGCATGCCACATTGGGCATTCGGTCAGCTTTTAAGAGGTCAGCCCTCCTTGGTGTAAAGCATTTGCTCTATGTATTGTGGAGGCCATGATGAAGAACTGCTTGCTGTTTCTCGCATGTTCATCTATCAATTCATATAAGTAACTCAACACAGCAAACATACCTAATACTCCTTCCTCTCTTATTTTCCACACAACAACAATCCTGTGAGATGGGATGGGCTGAAAGAGATAACTGGTCGAAAGTCATCCAGCCGGCTTTCATGTCTAAGGCAGGACTAGAACTCACTGTCTCCTGATTTCTTCACCACCACACCAAACTGGATCTCCTTGAGACCCTTCTATCTCTTCCTCCTCCTCCTCCGATGTTTTGCAAAGAATGGAGGTGTGGTCTAGGCTGACACCCAAACCATTGTTTGGAACTTAGACCATCCCAGCTGTCACCCAGAGTGAAATGGGAGCACAGAGGGGTGGGGGTGACCTCATAGAGAAGGATCCATGGCTGGCAACATTCCTGATCCTTTGGGAACCATTGAAATGCTCTCTAGATCCATCTGGAAAGTCCTTTCCAAGAGGAGGAGGAGGAGGAGGCAGAGGCTTCTCTCCCCCAATCTTCAGACAAGGCTGCTGTAAGGACCCACCCCACTTTGCATCTTAAAAAGGCAGAACTCTTGGAATATTTCTTCCAACAGGCATCCTTTATTAAGAGAAAATGGTTGCAGGCATTCTAGACAGGACCTGGGGCCCAAGCCCTACAGTTCAAGGTTTTAAGGGGTCCCCAACAGCCCCACCCTACCCCACCATCTTTCCGGTGACAATCCCAGGCGTTACATTTCCACCCCCTTTTTCCTCACTGCCGGCGGAAGGAAGACTTCAGAGAGGAGCAGATGAAAGCTGATGGCCCCATTGTTATGGTTAGTCCTTTTGGTGGTATCCACATTTAGTCCCTTTTGAAGTTGTATCAAAGGAAGTGAGGGCCATAAAACCCCTTTATTCACCCCCCTTCCCCTTCATCATATGACAGGATCCAGAGAGGGCAGAAATGGGATTTTCCATAGTCGATAACTAGAGATGAAATATAATTGGATTCTGACATCCTGCCCCCTTAAAAATAAGATAAATCCACCTGAAAGAAAAACAAAACAGGTATAAAATTTAGTCAGGCTTGTTAGGATACTCTGTATGAAACTTCTTTAATAGCTTCGGGGCTCTGACATGACGTTTATGGACCCACTCATTTTGTGATGCAGGGAGGTGTTTCCATGCAACTAGGTAGTGAGTCGCTCCATGATATCTCCTAGAATCTAGGATTTCCTTTATTTCGAAGAGTTGTTCGCCCTCCACCATGATTGGAGGTGGTGGTGGGAGGATTTTTGGCCGTAACGATGATTGATGCTCTCTTTTCAGCAAGCTGCAATGAAAAATTGGGTGTATTTGCCTGAGATTTTGGGGTAATTCTAATTTTACTGTTACTGGGTTTATGATTCTTTTAATTGGAAAAGGCCCTATATATTTTGGTCCAAGTTTTTTACAGGGTTGTAGGGACTTTAGGTATTTTGTAGATAAGTACACCATTTCTCCTATAATGAATGGTGTAGGCTCAACCCTTTTTTTATCGGCTTGTGCTTTGTATGTCTGCCTAGCTTCATCTAGGGCTTTTCTAATTATTGACCAGGTGTTTTGTAATTTCTCCATCCATTCCTTCAGTGATGGGATTGCCGGTTCGTTTGGGGTTAATTCTGGCATGGGGTTGAAACTTTGACCGGTGGCTATTGGAAAAGGAGTGTAACCTGTGCTGGAGTGGACTGCATTATTGTACACAACTTCTGCGAAAGAAGTCGGACTGTTGGAAATTAATAAAGCATCTTAAATATTGCTCAAGTACTGAGTAACAGTGTTCTGATTGTCCATCCCCTTGTGGGTGGTGGCTAGATGTCAGTCCCTGAGTGGTCCCTAAGAGGGATAAAAATTCCTTCCAAAATGCAGACGTAAATTGCACTCCCCTATCAGATATGATGCGCTGGGGTGCCCCATGCAATCTGTAAATGTGCTGGATGAAAAGTTTTGCTAAGGCTTTTGCGGTGGGAATCTTTTGGCAAGGGATACAGTGCACCTGTTTGGAAAACAAGTCCGTGACCGTCCAGACAACAGTGTTCTCATTGCTTTCTGATAATTCCACTATAAAATCCATGCTACTTCCATCCAGGGGGCTAAGGGATTTGCTACTGTTTGTAACAGTCCGGGCGATTTCCCTTGCAACCTCTTTGCACTTGCACACTTTGGGCAGCTGGCCACGTAACTTTCTATGTCCTTTTTTATGGATGGCCACCAAAATTGCCGTTTAATTAAGTGTAATGTTTTTACAAATCCAAAATGCCCTGCTGATTTTGTGTCATGGCAAAGCTGCATGAATGTGACTCTTTGGGTTGTTGGTATATATAGCTTTTCTCCCATCCAAGGCAGCCCGTCTCTCATTGTGCACACATTTTTGTTTTTCTGGAACCATTCATCTGTTTCCAAACTTTTCTAGAATTCAATTCCAGTTTGACTGCCCAGCTGTGATTTTAATTGAGCTTGGACTCTGGTGGTTACTGGCGCTGCCAGTTGTGAGTCTACCATCATTGGTTTAGTGGCTCCATTGTTTTCCTCAGCGGTGCCTCTTCAATATGTCAATCTCTGCTTCCTCTGCCAAGACATACCATTCCTCAAGTTGGTGTGGGTCCCCTCGGGGCAGGCAAGCGTCATATAGGTCATAATTTAGTCCGTCTTTGAAATGGCTAAGGAGGATGTCTTCTGGCCAGTTCAGTTTGCTGGCAATGGCCCGGAATTCTTGCGTATGTTCAGCTACCGGGCGTTTGCCTTGCCTCATCATTTTTATCCTTTTGCGGGCTTTGCGATCAGCCAGGGGGTCCCCAAATTGCCTTCTCAGAGAGGACATGAAACGGTTGAAATCGTTGCACTCTGGGGCATTGGAGTCGTGCAAGTTCACCACCCAATCTGCGGCCGGCCTGTCCAGGGCAGATTGCACGATCCGGATACAGGCTTTGTCGCTGGGGATGTCCTGCCCATATTTCTCCATGTAGCTGAGGACTTGGGTTAGGAAAAACCCCAAGCGTGTGGGCTCCCCCTTGAATTTTATGTCCAGTGGTGGGAGTCTTTGAATGGACCGGTGCCTTCGTTGTCGGTGGTAGTGTCTTCCATCCAGATCACCATCTGTGGGTCGGCAGGGAGTGGGACTACTGGATCAGCAGATGTCCCCGGGGCTGCACGTTCCACTTCCCCTTCGGTATCTCTCCCTTTGCGGCTCCAGGAGCTGGGGCAGACGTAGGGCTCAGAATTCTCCTCTCCTAGGGAGATGAGAGTTCTCTTCATCAGGTCGATAGCTTTCTCTAGGATCCAGCCCGAGTACGGTGCCCAGCTCCCTTCCTCTTCACTTGCGTGCAGGGATTTCTCCATCTTCTGCTTCCATTCTGGTTGATTGGCCCCCCGCCTCAGGGTCACCTTTCTTGAGTTCTTTTCCCACTCGCCTTTCTTTCCAATGCCCATTGACCACCGAGGTTTGTGGTCCCATGTCTCCACCACCTCTTCTCCTGAGGAATCTGACCTCTCAGATCCCGACATCTGGCAGGGTTTCATTGGGGCAGCGGCTCCCTTTCTGGGGAGTTTTCTCTCTTCCTTGCTCCGCCGTCTGACATGGTAATTTTTGCAAAGTCCCCCAGCAAGGTTCTCCCTTCAAGGTGGAGTAATTTTGGAGGTCCTGTCTAATGTAAGGACCCACCCCACTTTGCATCTTAAGAAGACAGAACTCTTGGAATATTTCTTCCAATGGGCATCCTTTATTAAGAGAAAATGGTTGCAGGTGTTCTAGACAGGACCTGGGGCCCAAGCCCTACGGTTCAAGATTTTAAGGCATCCCCAGCAGCCCCACCCCATCCCACCATCTTTCCAGCGACAATCCCAGGAGTTACATTTCCACCCCCTTTTTCCTCACTGCCGGTGGAAGGGAGACTTCAGAGAGGAGTAGATGAAAGCTGATGGCCCCATTGTTATGGTTAGTCCTTTTGGTGGTATCCACATTCAATCCCTTTGAAGTTGTACCAAAGGAAGTGAGGGCCATAAAACCCCTTTGTTCACCAACCTTCATTGTATGACAGAATCCAGAGAGGGCAGAAATGGGATTTTCCATAGTCAATAACTAGAGATGAAATATAATTGGATTCGGACAGCTGCTGTCTGTGGTGGCTGGCTGGTAGAAATTCCTCTTGTGAAGGGTTTATTCAAAGCCAGGAAAAAGAGAGGAAGCTGGACTGACTCAGCCATTGCCCTCTGTTACCTCTTAGTCTTTGCTTAAGGAGTCCAGCCCCACAGCTGGGACTTGACCAGTTCCAGGAACCAGAGGTGGTACTCTGGCTGGACACTACTCTTCCTGCCAGCTGTTGGCTTCCTGGTGAGGAAGGGGCCATGTTGCTCTTTTTGTTGTAGGAGGGGGAAAGTGAGGGTGGGGGAGAGACATGTTCTCTGTGCCCACAGCCCTCTCTGCTCTGGAGTCACCTTAAAACGCTGCCATTTGGATTTGCCTCCAAGCGCTCTTGATTTTTCTGCAGTTGTCATTTTTGTGACTTCCAGGAGAGTTGGTTCAAAACTCATTATGCTTTGGCATTTATTTAGGAAGGCTGAAAGCAGCTGGAGCTGACTGCAGATAAATGAAAATTGATCTTTTGGAGTGGGAGGGGCCTGTGTCTAGAGAAAATCTCAGTTTTTTCTCCCAGAGCCTATTAACTCGTTGTGATTCCAAACAAACCTGCATGCTGGTTTTTAAAACAAAACAAGGCAAATAGACCTGCCAGAGATTTAAATTGTAGGGAACCAAGGGAAGTCAGGCCGTATTTGAGTGGTCTGGAATTGCAGAACAAAGGGGGGGGGGGCACCGACTGGAAGGACGCGTGTCTCACTGGAATGTCCATTCCTGGGTGGAGAAGGTGAACTCCACTGCCGAGCTGGTTCTTGCCAGGTAGGAGGTACCTGAAGGGCACAGGGGACTGACTGACTGGGGCAGGCTGCTTCGGAGAGCCCTTGCTCTGGAGGGGGGACCCCCTTTGAAGAAAGGGTCCCCAGCTCGCTCTTAAAGGGAAGGGCTGGCAAGGGGCAGTGCCTGGAGGTTCCTCAGGGGGCCAGGCCAGAGGGGAGCTCTACACACCGGCCTTGCAGCGGCCTCTTGGTTCCAGTGTCAGAGACCCTGGGGAGCTTGTTTCTGATACTTGTATTTTATGGCAGTTGGTTTTGCTTCATTCTTTGGTTGGATGCTGCTCCTTCTCTATGTCCCCCCCCAGCATTTTAGAAATTCTGTTGGTTTGTGGTTGCACCTTATTTCACAGGATTCCTCGTCCTTTCTACTCCATCTTCTCTTTCAGAATTTGATGCCAATGGAGGATCTGGCCTACCTTCCCTCTGTGTTGATTAAAATATGCTCTTCTGTTCCTCCAGGATTCTTTTCTTTTCTGGCTCTTCTCCTTCCCTTGACAGCACTTCGCTTCGGTGGGATTGGGGTCAGAGAAGCAGGCCCCCTGCCCCCTCCCCCGCCTCCTCCCACCTCCCAACAAATAAGGTGTTGTCAGCAAGACAGGAGAGGAATTGGTTGGGCCTTGCAGCAGATGTCAGGGTAGCTGGAATCTCTCGCAAGCATGACTTGCAAAAACACGACAAGGTTGTCACAAGGATCAGCTGTAACATACCTTGGAATAGTCGGTGGGAACCGATGCGTGTCCCACTTGGATCTGCTTTCCTGCCACTCGCCCTCCCGCCTGCCAGCCTGTCCAAAGGCGTTGATGTCTTGTGTAGAAAAGGCCTGGTCCAAGGAAGGTGACTTTGGCGGGAACCAAGGCCAGGGGGAAAGGGACACATGTTGAAAGCGTTAAACCCGGCAGGAAAATGGCTGCCAGGCACCTCTTGTGGGGTGCCTTTTGTTGGGGAGGCGGCGGGGTGGGGAAGACCCCAACTCCCATGATGTCTTCCTGGGCTCTTGGGCAGACGGGTGTGGATGTTCTTTTTGGTGGGCAATGGTTTCATTTCTTTCTTTAGATGTTGCACAACTGCTCCAGGCCGAGGACATATGTTTGTGATGGGTGCTGCCTCTTCTGCTTACACAGCAGTTTGGCCCCTGTCACATTCACCTAATTTGGCCCCTTTGTTGCTTGGACACGTCCTTTGGCGCTGGGGAAGAGCTGGGCGGGTGCAGGTGAGCAGGCCCTTCTGGTCAGCAGGTGTTGGGTGGCCCCAATGGCCGAGCCGTCCTTTGCCGTACTGGCCAGGCGGGAGATGCTGCTTTCCTTCCAGTCTAATGTGGGACCAGTTTAAGAAAGTGACTGGGAGATTCAGTGGCTTCGTCCTCCCCCCCCCACCGCTGTGGCTTGCCATCAGGAAAGGCAGCCATGCATGCATCTTCCACCTGATCGTGAACAGGGCCAGGCTGCGTGAGGTCCTGCTGTGGAGGACCCGGTGGGCTCTTTCTCTTCTTTGAAGGGTGCTAGAAGAGCCTAGATGTGAGGTGGCCAGTAGTGATCATGGCAGGGGTGGCATCTGGAGTAGCTGCTGGAGGAGGCAAAATGGTGCCCTGGAAGGATCAGTGGCAGCTTCTGAGTGTGCAGTCTTCTAGAATTAAAGTTTTTTCCTTTCATTTATATTTCTATCAGTTGTCCTATACCATTTCAGACAAGTGACTGTCCAGTCTCTTCTTAAAAACCTCCAGTGATGGAGCGCCTACGATTTCTGGAGGCAACTTCTGTTCCACTGGTTAATTGTCCTCACTGTCAGGAAGTTTCTCCTTAATTCCAGGTTGCTGCTCTCCTTGATTAGTTTCCATCCGTTGCTTCTTGTCCTGCCCTCTGGCGCTTTGGAGAATAACGTGACCCCCTCTTCTTTGTGAAACGCTTGCTTGCTAAGCGCTTGCTTAGTTGGGATCTGCCAAAGACAGACAGCAGGAGAAGATTGGCCCCTGTCCTGCAGGTGGGGAGATCTTCATAGCCCCCCAGGGTTTCTGAATGGGGAGCCAATAGGTGGGGCAGCTGTGTCTAGCATTGTGCAGTGGGCAGGGAAAGGGATGGGGATGTTTATAACGCTCAGACTGGAGCTCTGCAAAAGCCTAATTCTCTGCCCTTAAAAGGGACAATGTTCATGGCCACCCTCTCTATGCCTGCTTGTGACAGAATCCTGGAAGGACCCCCGGGCCTACTGGTTAACAGGATCCCACCAGCATGCGGCCTGCAGGGTCCAGATCTCCCCACAAAAACCTACAGACAAAATGCCTGCCAGCCTCATCTTGGCTGGCGTCTTTGCCCGAGTGCCTAATCTTTTTTGCTCCTGGCGAATTAGGGGGGTGAGGATGCTTTTCTCCAGAGGGGCTAAGTATACGGGCACAGCCCCTGGCATCTCAGCAAAGCACCCTGTGCTACCACTTCAGGCCTCGGCAGTAGCAAAGAAGGCTTTCAAAGCCTGGGAAGATCTGGGAAGCGTTCAGAGAGACCAGTCCTGCTTGGACCAGAGATTCCCGGAGATGTGGGCATCGCTTCTCCTTGAGAGGCCATTGGGAGCAAGCGTGGAGCGGTGGCCAGAGTCGCCTCACAATTCCACCTTCCTAGGAATATTATTGTCCTTTTCCTGTTTCCCCATAAAGAGACAATGCTGGTTCAATTCAGTTGGGCTTTCCTTGTTTGAGTCCAGCAAAATAAATATCAGCGGATCTTCTGCAGCTCTTTCCAAGTGGAGGGCAAGCCGAAATATGCCTCCGTGAAAGACTCCTGCCTCCCCCCCCCCCGTCACTCCAGCCCTCTTGTGTGCAGCATCATCTGGATCCAGATGTGGGTGTGGGAGTCCCAGGTGACTTGCACAAATCCGTCGGAGGCTGGGGAAGGCCTGCTGGGCGCGTCCACTTCTTTTCCAGGCACCGAAAGCCTCAAGTCGGATAGCCAAGAAATGAGGTCATCTGCTGGGCTGGTCATTTCAACCAAAGGGATGCTTGGGGGGGGGGCGATTGTTGGCAGAGGAAGCAGGCCTGCAAACGTCTGTGAAATTGGGCTGTTTTAGCCAGTCTTGCTAACCAATCCCTGGAACGGCTTGTGGCCAGATGGGAGGAGGCAATGCCCCGTATCTTCACTCTGGTCAGGGGGATTTCTTGGCCCCTCCCCTTTTCATTGCCTTCTTAAATCCCCTCTCAAGCATCCTCTGCATTGCAAAAACAGACCCCTCTGCTTGGCCTGCCTGGGTCCCTCGGGCAATCTGGCCTGTCCCTGTGCTGGCAGAGAGAAAGGCCAAGCGACTGCGCCACACGCCAGGAGTTCCGGATGAAGCTGCCGTAGCAGAAGCCCCTCCTCTGGCCGTGTGTGTGTGTGTGTGTGTGTGTGTGTGTGTGTGTGTGTGTGTGTGAGAGAGAGAGAGAGAGAGAGAGAGAGAGAGAGAGACTGTGTGTGTGTGTGTGAGAGAGAGAGAGAGACTGTGTGTGTGTGTGTGTGAGAGAGAGAGAGACTGTGTGTGTGTGTGTGTGTGAGAGAGAGACTGTGTGTGTGAGAGAGAGAGACTGTGTGTGTGTGTGTGAGAGAGAGAGAGACTGTGTGTGTGTGTGAGAGAGAGACTGTGTGTGTGTGTGAGAGAGAGAGAGACTGTGTGTGTGTGAGAGAGAGAGACTGTGTGTGTGTGTGTGTGTGTGTGTGTGTGTGTGTGTGAGAGAGAGAGAGAGAGAGAGAGAGAGAGAGAGAGAGAGAGAGAGAGAGAGAGAGAGAGAGAGAGAGAGACTTGGGCCTTTCACCACATTGGAGGTGACACGTTTTCTGCCCCTCCTTGAATGGACAGGAGGAAGGAGTTTCCTCCTGCCTCCCCTTCCTTGTTCGGACTTCTTGCTGAATGGGGAGGGGTCTACAACACAAGATAAGCAGAATCTGCCTGCCACCCTCCTTCTTCTGCAGGGGAAATGCCCACCGGTCACTGCGACGGCAGGCTGAGCAGGACCTGTTCCCTCCTTTGCTGCCCCTTCTGCCCCCACCCAGGCCTGACCCACGTGCCTTTTGAAAGGAGCCCCAGAGGAGCCCTGTTCCTGGCCCTCTCTTGTTCCCTTTCTCCATGCAGGCACGCAACCTCCCCCCCGTGCTTTGCTGGGAGGCAGGGGCCAGGATTGGGGCCCCAGTATCCCCTGATAGGTCGCTTCAGTCTCCCACGCCATTTTACAGTTCAGGCTGTTGCTGCTCCGGCCTTGTACCAAACAGGAAGGGCCACAGAGCTACGGCCAAAGGGCAGCGTAGCGCAGCCAGACTCCTGGCACGAGGCTCTACGGGAGACGCAGGACAAGGGCAGCCGAGGAGGCTCTGCAGGCCTTGGTGGGGGAGCCGTGCCAGCGCCCATCTGGAATGGCTCCCTTCCAGCCCCTCCCACTGTGGGCTGTTTGGCTCTGTGAGAATGGGTCGCAACAGACCCACCTCCTTCATGGTGTCGGCTGTTGGTGCTGATGGCCTCAGGGGGAAGCTGCATCTTAAGGGGGAGCGGAGCCCTGCTCTTTGGTCAACTAGCAGCCTTTGCAAGATCAGGAGGAGAGGCCAAAGGGCACTGTTGCGCTGGTCATTGCCAAGGGCAGTTTTATTTACCCCTTTTGGAGAGGCAGTTGTGTTTTTAAAACCATATTGGGCCTAGTTTAGGAGTTACACTAAATGCTTGTTGTGCACATTTCAAAGCATTGATACTGTTGATCTATGAAACTGGCTGGAAGGACTTTGGCTATTTTGTCAGGATGGGCTAAGAGATTCCTTTGCAGCATGTGGGCCTCATATCCCCCGTCCTTCGTGGGAGTCGTGGTTTCTTCATGCTGATTGAGGTCCATACCCAGGTCTTGCTGGTGGTCTCGAGAGGAGCACCAATCGGGTGCCTGGGGGCTTTGTTCAGGTCTTTAGGAGGGCTGAGTAGGAATGGCTTGTAACTTGGAGGTCCTTCTGGGCTTGAGGCTACTGCTGGACCTACAGGTGGGGATTGTAGCTACAACAGCCTTTGTCCAGCTTCAGCTGGTGCACCAGTTGGGTGCTTTTCTTGAAGCTAGACTGCTGCAGTGGGTTTTACATGGAGCTATCTTTGAAAACAACTCAGAAGTTGCCTTGATGTAGCTAGCAGGTTCTGATTCTGCAGGCAGTTCCTGGCTTGCAACAAACTTTGAGGTTGAGGTCCAAGGGCTGTGTAGCTGGTCTGCATGGATCTCCCCTGCAGTTTCCTTCAAGAAGCAACCTACTCATTCACTCCTCTGGCTAGGAGAGGCTCCAGGACGGAGGGAGGCAGCAGTTTCTCGGTGGTGGCTCCATGCTATTGTTTAGGGAAGACTGTTTAGCCTGGTGGGACCCGAAGTGCATATTATTTGCATGTTTCCCCCGGTTTTAATGAAATTAAAATTTGTGAGGGTTTTTTTATATTGTCACAAATGGCAGGAAGTTGCTTGGGAATGCAGCAGCGTAAACATGCAGATAAATAAATGGATGAGGGAATGGGCTATGTCTAAATGGGTTTAGCCCAGAGAGAGGATCAAGGCAGGTGGGGTCCGCCTCCTTCAGTAATAAATGGGTGGATTGAACGCCGGCAAGAAGGGCTGGAGGTTGTCACCATTTCAAAATTACTCTCCTTGGCTTCTATTTATGGTGCATTAAGTAAATCTGAACTCTTTGAGGTTGTTTTCTTGCTTGTTCAATTACTGAAGTAAATAACATAAATTGCAGAATATGCTTCATAGACTTCATCCGGCTCGATTTGGCAAAATAAAAAGATTTAAATAAAATTAATATATAAAATATGTATGGTTATGCAGCTTTACAAATAGTGATGTTTATAATTTATTTATTCTCTTCCCTCTCGAGATGGGCCTCTTTTAAGAATTCTGATTAACATTTTCAGATATCTGGCCAAGATCCAGCTTACCTTGATCTCAGAGACCTTGGAGGTCTTCTGGTCCAACCCCCTGCTCAAGCAGGAGACCTAGCTTAGACCATTCTGGACAAATGGCTCTCCAGTCTGTTCTTGGAAACCTCCAGCGATAGAGCATTCACAGCTTCTGGAGGGAAACCATTCACTGGTTAATTGTTCTCACTGTCGGGAAATTTCTTCTTTGTTCTAGGTTGCATCTCTCCTCGATAATTCTTTCACCCCTTACTTCTCCTGTCCTCAGGGGCTTTGGAGAATAGGTGGAGAACCTCTTCTCTGTGACAGCCCATGAGATATTAGAAGTCTGCTATCATGTCAGCCCTGGTCCTTCTCTTCGTTAGACTGGACATACCTAGTTCCCTCCATCGTTCATCATACTATTTTAGACTGGAGGAGCGCCCCCCCCCTTATCGTCTTTGTTGCTTTTCTCTGCATTCTTTCTAGGGTCTCAGTAGTTTTGTATTGTGGTGATCAGAATTGGATGCAATATTCCAAATTTGCAGTGCGATATAAAGTGGAACTATCACTTCATATGATCTTGACGTTATCCCTCTGTGAACGCAGCCCAGGACTGCATTAGCATTTCTGGCAGCTGTAGCACACCTGGAGTTTCCTCACCTGGCAGCAGAGATTAAATCAGTCAGAAGATGCTTCTTTCCTGAACCAGTCATGCAGTCATCCTGAGGATCCAGCCCGGAGGGTCTGTTATAAGGGAAAATGTCCTGAGAAAGGAACTGCCCCAGAAGATAGCATGTCTTCTAGGTTGGGGAGGGGTTAGGCAAAGTGGAGAACCACTGGATGGGGGTGGTTGTCCTCCATAGTTTGGGAGCTGGACTAGAAAGATTGCAGCCAACTCTAGAATTAATATATAATTACGCAAAAGCTCAAAGCTATGCAAGAAAAGGAGAGAAATTTCAAGGCTGGCTGTGCAGCTGAAGAAATTTCAGCAATGTTCTTGGCTTATCTGATTGTTTTCAAGGGCAGGACAAGGTGGGCGATTGTAGCTTGGCCCTGATTGCTGAATTCTTGTGCTTTCTGCCTTCCTGGTTTTGCCTTCAATAACTTTCTGGCTACAGCCCCCCCCCCCAAAAAAAAGGCAGGCAGAGAGGGAGAGGACCTGTCTTCCTGGCATGGCTGAGCTGCTCTTGGCCTTGGAGGGGAGGAAAGGGCGATTGAGCAAGAGGGAGGGGCTAGGTGGAGCCATGTCTCTGGAGGTCATGCAAGGTTGTGTTACTAGAGCAAAAGCTTTAAAAGGAGGGAGGTGATTTATCCCTTTGGAATCCAGAGGCACCATTTTCCCTCTCCCTCCTGGTGCAAGTGCCCCACCTTGGAAAGGGACCCTGCCTTGACGTGGTTGTGTGTCTCTGCAGAGAGCAAGAGAGAGAAGAGTCCGGTGGGCTCAGTGGAAGCATGAGGGCCACCACCAAAGTAGTGGCCTTCTTGGTCGCTTACTCCAATTACTCTAAAGTAGAGCCTCTCTGTGAAAGTGCAGCCCAGCCTCCATTTCCACAAATTGGGCAGGGGGAGCCCCTGTTTCTCCAGGTGGGTCACTGACTCCTCTATCCCGCTGTCTCTACTTTTTCCTAAAATCCATCAGCATCAAAAAGAGCTGAGGTGGCGTTTTCCGTATCCGACCTTTCCTTCAAAAGTTAGGCCTGGGCCTATATCACAATTGTTTGCAAATAGCCAATTAAGCATGAAAACTCAAAATGTGAAACTGACCTGAAATTCGCAATGTATGCATATACTCAGGTTCCCCACAGGCTGGGGAACCCAAAAAAACATGTGTTTTCTGTATCCGACCTTTCCTTCAAAAGTTAGGCCTGGGCCTATGTCGCATTTGTTGGCAAATAGCCAATTAAGAATGAAAACTCAAAATGTGAAACTGACCTCAAATTCAAAATGTAGGCATATACTCAGGTTCCCCACACGTTGGGGAACCTGAAAAAACATGTGTTTTCCGTATGCCTTTTGGTCAGGTAAATCCAGAATTCTAGAAGAGAGAAGAGAGTTTTTGATGAGATCTTTCTGGGGTCTGAAGAGGGTGATCATCTGCCCGTCTCTGCTCCCTGGTTGGGCTCAGCTGCCTTTGAAGGATGCAGCCTCCGGTTGGGTCCCCAGTTGACCCTCCTCGCCTTCAAGCGGGTACTTTGCCCGTTGATGGGAGGAGTCGTGATTGTTTAATATATTTTTTTACCCAGCCACTATTATTTTTATAAATAACTCAAAGCAGCTAACCTGCCTAGTGTTCCGCCTAGTTCCTCATAACAACAGCCCTGTGAAGTGAGCTGGGCTGAGAGAAAATGCAGACCCCAAATTCCAGCCACCTTTCGTGCTTATTAAGGAGGGACTAGAACTGCCCGCCTCCTGGTTTCCAGCCTGGGACCTTAAACACTACCAAGCCAAAGTAGTATGTCTTTCAGGCCAAGTACCTTTCAAGTCCACAGATTTAGTGGGCTGAATTTGAAATGTTTTTAAAGTTTTTGCTAATATTTGAATTGTTATGCACATTTTTGTTGACAATCTTGCTTTATGTACATAGTTTTGTAAACAATGTTTTAAATATAATGCTTATTATTTTCATTAACATATTTCTTTTTCATCAGCCTTTTCTCAACTACTCACACGCTGGCAAACTGAGTTGCAAATGTGGACAACTGGGAATTTTGAACAATGACATTCCTTCTGCGTATGGCTTCATTTGTTTATTGTTCCAAAAATGCAAAATTAGTTACTTTCTCATTCAAAAGCTTGCGCTGGGCCCCAGTGTCCGGTTTGATTCCAAGGGGAAGGAAGTATAATCGCTCTTTGGTTTGGTGACTTAAGCAAATTGAAAGCAACTCAGCGGAATGCTCTGAAAGTTGAAAGGGGCAAAGGGATCCTTGGGAAGAATTTAAATTGGTTGGTCAGTTCTTGAGGGGAGACATTCCCCATCCCCCTCGCCCATCCCATTTCCCCTCTGCCTGCCGGGCACGGTGCACATTCTTCTGCCAGGCTTGGAAGTGGCATTGTTTAAAATCTGGAACTGTCTCCTCCTCCTCCTCCAAATTGTAGGCTTATTGAAGTCACATTTAGGAAACCAAAACCAGAAAACTAAAAAAGTGCAGTGCTGATTCTACAGGCATTTTTAATACGGAAAATGTTTTCTGATAATCAAAAACTAAAACTGGGATAGTGGAATAGAGCAAAAAGGAATGTGGAACTTCTCGTGTGATTTCTTAGACCAAGCAGTCTTTCTCAAAATAATGATGCATGGATGCTTCTTGAGGACTGAGGACGTCCTGGAGATGAAGCGAAAAAATGGCACCTAGAAAACCAGTCTTGGAAAATGAGGTTAGTTAACCAGGTGCAGGTAGACGCCCAGGGTTGGGCCCTCACTAGTAGCCTGAGTGGGGAAGGGCCGCACTTTCTAGCTCTCACCCGGTCAGGAGAACGTCATCTGGTTCTGGTGCTGGTTGGGGGGCCTGTTTTCTGCTGGGGAAGAATGAGCAGAAGGTCTCTGACATGGGCAGATCTGAAGGAGTAACAGGGGCATCATCTTGGGCTACAATCTGGGGTGAACGTGAACTTGTAGATGTAGGTAGGTGTATATACAGTTTTCTGCAATGAAACCTTTGCAAGCTGTGAGTTAGATCCGTGACCCTTAGGCCTTTAGGTTCCTTTAGATTGTCAGGAAAACTGTGGCTTTCTGGATCCATGCGATGTTTACTGAGACAAAGGACAGTGCCCACTGTTTTGAAAGAAGCAGGGGCACACTTCCTCCTGGAGAAGCTATCTCTGGATCTGTCTGATTTGGACACCTTCTGCCCAGTGGCCAAAGAGGAAGATTTTGGAGAAGGTTACAGGGAATCAGTTACAGAGAATTCCAGATTAAGCGGATTGTCGCGCTCCCTTCCAGACTGGTACCAGTGTATGAGCTCAGACCAAGTTGGCTTTGATTACTTTAGTGAATTATCTTTGTTGGAGCTTGAAGCCATCAGTCATGGTGTGGGCCTGCAAAGTATTGGGGTGGATGGTACCGTCTTAAGTGATTCTGCTCCTTCATGTGTGAGAGGCTGAAATTGATGGTCAAAAGCAGTTGAACCATTTGTCCTCTCCTATGTGTGTGATGTTCAATCAACATCAACACCTACATCTATTGATTTGGATGATTTGGCCAACACGGTCACCACACCTGAGACTCTCTTGATCAGTGGTTCTCAATCTTTTTAGTGCCGCGACCCCAACCAGTCGTAAGTCGAGGACTAAACCAGTCATAAGTTGAGGATGAAACTGGTCATAAGTCGAGGACTACCCAACCGGTCGTAAGTCGAGGACTTTCCCTGCCCGGGAGCACCACACATGCGTGGTGCTGCCCTCTGCGCCGGCCGAGGCATAGCTGGCAAGCGGCAGAGACGGAGCAGGCCGACCACCGGCTGGGCCACCAGCTGGCCCAGCCCAAGGGAGGTAAGGCACCTGCCGGAAAAGGGGGAAAAAATGGCAGACAGCCTTGCTTGGCGACCCCCGTGAAATGGTCGATCGACCCCAAATGGGGTCGCGACCCATAGGTTGAGAACCGCTGCTCTTGATGTTTTCATTTCGTATTCTTGATTAATCCTAATTTCTAAGTATCCAAACAAATATATTTTATTGTTTGCCATCTGGAGTCCTAGAATTGCCATTGCTTTTTCTCAGAGCCCGGCCAAGTCTCAACCTTCCCCAAGACCAGGATGTGAATGCAAAGACTCAGAGGCAGAGATTGGGGCTGGTCAGGGGGCTTCTGGATCATCTGGGCCCATCATAATTAAGCAGAAAACTGACACCAATAAGCCTAAAGTAAATCTATGAATAACAGTTTCAAAGTTTGTATTTTATGCCCTTTTTGCTCCTGTGCAAACCTTATGATAATATTCAAGAGCCAGATGTTTCCCAGCAGGGAAACCACTTGACATCTGGGCCTTGTTGTTACGAAGGATTTGTTTGCTCTCAGGCTCTTTGATCACACAAACTGACCCTTCTCCGTTTCTCCCTTAGTTTAAGGAACAAAAGGCAATGAATGAAATAATGCAGGGATGTGCTGGAGGAGGAGGACGGGCTGCGTGATGTGCAGGGGGCAGAGAACAGCGGGATGAAACTGAAATTCAGGTGGATTTGTTCTCTTTTTTCCTGGGCCCTTTAAGTTCTGTGGGTAGCTCTTTTTTCAAAATTTTCTGCACTTGGCATAAAATTGCCTGATGATGGATCTGAATGGATGGCAAATTAGCTTGTGGGGTGGGTTCGCCCAACCAACTAGCACTTGTTCACGAGGGTTTCCACAAGACCCTCGGAGCATAAACCCACTTCAGCCTGGCCCAGGGCCTGCCATGAAGGTTTGGGCTTGGCGGGCTGGGTGGACGGAGACCTCAGGGTCACAATCGCCCCGCAAGAGAGCCTCCTAAGCCAAAAACAACAACAAAAAAAAACTACACTAAATGGGCTCAACCTTAGGAAGTTCCACAGGATTATATGGTGAAGGAAAAGAGTGGATTAGATGGATTAGAACTGATAAATGGGGTGACCAAAGAACTTTGGACTGAAATTTGTGACATCGCAGAAGATGAAACAAACAAAAAAACCGACTACAGAAAATTAAGCGCTGGTAAATTAAAGTAGCTGAAGAGAAGCAAAACCCTAAAGGCAAGAGAGGCGGGAAAAGGCATCCATTTAAATTTCTGATTTCCAGAGAAAAGCAAGTGCTGTTTGCTGTTGGCCAGCAAGTATGGAAACGGAGCAGTGGCCAAAGGGCCGGAAAAGACACATTTATCATTCAGTGCCCAAAAGGCCAGTGCGAAAGATCCTGGAGCTGCCCAACAAAGCTCTTGCCTGTCGTGCGTGGAAGAGAAAGGCCACGATCCGGCCAGGCTGAGCCCAGCAATTCAGGGATGGGGAACTTGTGGCTGCTGCCAGGGCCCCCAGGATCACAGCCAGGCAGCCTCTGCTCATGGGCAGCAGGGGAGGCTCCCCTGGGGCACCCCCCCTGCTTGGCTTTGGGCTACAGAGGCCAGGACAAGCGCTGGGCAGCTACACAAGGCTGCCTTGCCTGCCGCAGGAGGAATTGGCAACGAGGGAGAGGAGGGGGCAAGTTCGTGCAACCTGGAGCAGCTGGTCCAGGATCGGAAAGAGAGGGCAACAAAGTTGTACACTGGCATTGGGACAGGAGGGGCTTGGAGCCTGGCAGTTGTGGGCTTTATGCACTGATTTAGGGGGCAAATTGGGGTTTGGGTATGATGGTTTGTTTTTTTAAGGATCTTATCACTGTTGCTAGGAGCCAACCAGAATTAAGACTCATGAGATGGGCAACCATATAAAACGCATCCTGTACATGCATACATATATACACACATGCATAATCTTACCTTACTGGCTTCAACTTACATGCAAAATTTTTCAACAGAAATAGTGGACTAGAAGAAATAGAAGCTGAAATTAAACCTCTGAGGACATGTTTCAATAGCCTTAAATGTTTAGGTCAGGGGTCGGCAACCTTAAACACTCAAAGAGCCACTTGGATCCGTTTCCCACAGAAAAGAAAACACTGGGAGCCACAAAACTCTTTTGACATCTCAAATGAAGATAACACTGCATATATCATTTTTACCTTTATGCTATGTATAAAAAAACTATAGTGTATTGCATTTATGAAATCAATGAACTGCTACAAAGAAAACAGATATTTTATTTCTGCATGCAACAAAAACATTTTGAACTCCAAAAAAAAGATGCTGGGTTGAAGGCTACTTTCAAATATAATACTTAATGCGTACCCTCCAGGATCCTTTGGGCAGCCAAAGGCAGAGGGGAGGAAATGGTGGAGGCTTGGGATGGAGGGAGCGAGAGACACGTGTCACCTTTAAGAAGTAGTAGTTGAAGAGCCATCTCTGGACTCCACAGTCGTAGAAGACTTCACCCAATCCCCAGGAGGATCTTGGAGACCTGCAACTGCAAAGGATCCTGCATGGAACTGATTATGTGGATCCCCTTCAGTTAGGATTCAGACCAGGGAGTAGGTCAGGAATGACATGGTCACTCTTACAGGTAAATGTTTAGGATTTGTAAGCCGCCCTGAGTTACCCTGTGAGTGGCCAATAAATTTGATTGTTTGATAAATTTATTTATTTATTTGGAAAGTGGGAGTGCAGCGGTCTGTGCCCCTCTTAGATCGCTCATATCTTCTGGCACAATTGAGCATG
This sequence comes from Crotalus tigris, assembly GCF_016545835.1. Taxonomy (NCBI): domain Eukaryota; kingdom Metazoa; phylum Chordata; class Lepidosauria; order Squamata; family Viperidae; genus Crotalus; species Crotalus tigris. The sequence continues at coordinate 510,592 of NW_024096844.1, forward strand.
GCATTCTCTTGTGGAAATTGGGAGTTTGGCTGTGATGGGCACAATGGTTCTCCTTCCTGCTGTTGATCAGAGAGTTGATATTGATGTGGGATGCTCTCCTCCACACCATTATGGTCCCTAGTGACAGGTGCGGCAATGTCAGAATCTTCTTGTACAGCACCGTCCAGAGGTGAATAGGCGATGCGGTGGAAGCCCTTATCAATATCTGCAAGGGCCAGGATGGGACACAAGTTGAGCTGAATCCTGGCAGGAGGGTGTGGCTGTTCATCCCAAGGACCATGTGACTCTAGAAAGGGGTCACTTTCTTTAGCTGTTCTTCTCCTTGCAGAGAAGAAAATGCAAAATCTCCCCACTGGCCAAAAGGGGGATGTTCTGTCTTGGCCCTCACCAGTGACCTCATGGAGAAGATGAAGATATGTCGGCCAGCTCCTCTCCATGCCTCCAATGCCCCGAGAGATAAAGGCGCTGAGCAGAACCACGCCTGCCTCTTTGTCCAGCCTGAAGGTGTCCAAGGACTGGTGGCCTTCCGTGCAGGGGCAGAGCCTGGAGGCTGCCTTGTTCCACAGAGGGGGTGAGGAGGTCAGCTATGGGGTGCTGAGAAAATGTCCCTTGCTCACCAGGGCCTTTTTCCTCCCTCGGGTTCGGGGGAGGCGGGCTAGCACAAGGCTTCCCAGAAAGCCTCCCTCACTCCCAACACTCCGTAGAGTTTATATTTGGATATGTATTATTCATTGGAAATAATTAATACTCTGCTGTGCAAAGAGAAGCGGGATGCCAAGAACAATTTGAGCTCACTGGTGACAATAACATAATCAGCAACAAATGTTCATTAGAATTTCTTTGTCCAGAATTTTATTGTCTTTGTACTTAACAGATGTAAAATCATGTGTAATTTTTATCACCGCATTTGGGAGTTCTGGCCACAATGAGAAGGGGAGACAAGTGCTGAGCAGCGTTTTCCAAAAGTTTGTGGAAGTAGAATTTGGCGTTTGCTTTCCGAATGAACAATACTGAATGGCGGTCTAAGGCTTTCCTTTCTTTGTGGCAGTGCGGTGCAGAAGGCTCGGGACGTCTCCGAGACTCCTTCAGAAACGGAGGCACGCTCCTCCGGCCATTCCCTTGGTGCCTCCCCTGGAGAGGAAGGCCATTTGCAAGAGCAAGAGCAGCTGAAAAAGAGAAGAGAGCCCCTCGCATCCCTTGGATGTCCCAGGGGGTCTGGGATGGTTGCCCCAAAGGGCCAGATCTCTGACCATCATTCAAAGCCCCTCACACCCAGCCCACCTCATGCTTCTGCTGGGATCTGCTCCCGAACCTTAGCGGGGGGAGGAGGGGCTGGGTCCATCCAAATCTCACCGGCTCAAGGTTGACTCAGCCTTCCATCCTTCCGGGGTAGGTAAAATGAGGACCCGGATTGTTGGGGACAATGTAAATATATATATATATATATATATATATATATATATATATATATATATGTATGTATGTATGTATGTATGTATGTATGTATGTATGTATGTATGTATGTATATGTATATGTATATATATGTATATATATGTATATATATATATGTATATGTATATGTATATATATATATATATATATATATATATATATATATATATACATATACATTGCTTACTGGTGTACACCGCTTAGAGAGTGCTTGCACTTGAAGTGGTATATAAGTCTCATAAAATAAATAAATAAATAAATCTTCTGCCTTGCATGGTTACGGCCGCCCAGTTTACCAGTATATACCATAACTCTGAGCAGCTCAGTGACAAAAGAGATAAACATTTGAATAAAATCCAAGTAACCCAATTCCCAGCCCCCTAGGCTAGCATTCACAATGCATGGACACTCACCGTCCCTGGGCAGCCCACCCACTCCACCCCAAAGCTTGGAGAAGACCCAGCCTGGAAGGTCTTTCCGAAGGCAGATGGAGCTTAAGGAGAGGACCTCCACCGCCCAGGTCCCACCGGCACAGTGCCTGAGAGCCTGGGGGAGCAGCAAGGGCCCGGGCTGAGGGGGGCGGGAGGCTGTATCTGCATCCTTGCAACTGCCTACCCCTCCCATCCCACCCCCAGCTCCAGCAAAGGGGGTAAGAGGATGCAGAGACCTCCTTCCTGGGGCTGGAGCTGCCCTGTCTGCCAGGCTGGCCCTTTCCTTGGCCAGTGAGCTGGATGTTGCCGAGTGGAGATGACACCTGGGGGGGGGGGCTCCTTTTGGTCTTCTGAGCAAAATAACCACCAGTGAGAAAGAGTCGGGATGGGGCACGGGTCTCCCTGAGAGAAGCCAGGGGCCACCCAGAGCTCCTAGTTTCCATGGATCCTAATTGAGCTGAGAGAGGCAAGGGGGTGCCTGGAAGCCCCCCCCCCATTTGAGGCCAGGAGATGGGTCTTTAAAGGTGTGGAGGCTGCTGAGCCAATGGGATTGTAAGTGCTGTTTGTTCCAGCACTGAGAATTAATAATTAACACGCCCGCTGTGCCTCTGGGTCCTTTAAAGCGGCAGGAGAAAGGGTCATCTCCTTGTGCCTGGCTTCGGCAGCTCAATCTTCCTAATGGCTGCCACCTTTGATCTCCCAATTAAAATGTCAAGCAATATCTAGGAAAGCCTGTGAGGTTTCTGGCCTGTAAAAACCACTAATGGATGGAGAGAAGCCAAATTAATTTCGTAGGTATGTTTCTATAAAATGGAATTTTACTTACTGCCTTGCAGTTACTATTTTGTGACCTGAAATTACCGTTATTTGGTCTTCGGCAGGAAAAGAGAAATGAGCGTTTCCTTTTCTTAAGGCCACATAAATAAGATTTTGCTCCCTGCTCCCTCTGGGTCTCTGGAGACACCGCCTTGATTGCCCGAAAGAGGATTTCTGCAATCACAGCAGAATTGAAGTTGTGGGAGGCATTTTGGGGACCCCAGATGGAGTGGGGAAGGGAGCAGAGCAGCTGTCCCTAATAAGAGGCCTGTCAGGAAACACCCCCCCCTTAATAAGAGGACCAGCTTTCAACTCTGGAGCTGAGGAGATATGCCCCCCCTCCAGATCTTCCCCCCTCTTGTCCTGACGGAATCTCTGACTGCCCCCTCCCCTCCTCCATTTCACCAGTGGGGCCTCCTGAAGAACCTGGTGCAGCCAGCCTGCCAGTCCTCATCAGGGCAGTCTTTTCGCCTCCCTTTCTAGCCCAGGAACAGCCGCCTTCCCCCCCCCCCCAGCTTCTTTTGCCGGAGAAAGGAGGGGGCAGTATGGTCCATGAAGGTGGACAGCCAGAGCCTGGCTGTTGCTGAAGTGGCTGCCCCTCCCTCTCCAGCTGTACCCCCAGCTGGCTGAAGGGGTTGCCTCTTGCAGCTATGAGTTAATCAGTGGAGCAATTAACCAGTGGAACAGAAGTTGTTCCAGAGGTTGTGGATGTTCCATCACGGGAGGTTTTTAAGAAGAGGCTGGAAAGCCACTTATCTGGAATGGTATAGCTCAAGGGTGGGCTCTTTTATGACGCGTGGACTTCAACTCCCAGAATTCCTGAGCCAGCCGTGCTGAGGGGAAAGGGAGAGGTTTCCAAGCTGAGCCATGCCAGCTCAGGAATTCTGGGAGTTGAAGTCCACGCGTCATAAAAGAGCCAAGGTTGCCTACCCCTGGTATAGGGACTCTTGCTTGAGCAGGGGGCTGGACTAGAAGATCTCTAAGGTCTCTTCCGACCCTGGTATTCTGTTACCGTTGAGGCTCTGCCAAAGCAGGATTGGATCGTGAGGGGAAGGACGAAACGCCCTTGGCCACCCCTGTCTTTCCTGGGTCGGGGTGACAATTCAGCTGGAGAGAGGGACCCTCCAACAGTGAAAGTGTCCTCAAAGCCGTGTAGAAAGTGGGGGCTTCCTCCTCACCACGACCACCACACGGAGCTGAATTCCTGCTGGACCTTGGGGCTTGGCCGGGAGAGGGGGCTCTCCAGAACAATCACTCCCAGGACCCCCATGAGGGCCTTGAAGCTTTTCTCCTCTCATTGCGGCAGTGGCTGCTGCTTCTGAAGGTGGCAGTGCCTTCTCCTTGCAAGCAGATCTGAAGCCCCCACCCCACCCCTGTGGGTTGATCCGCCGGTCTGCCAATCCCCCTGGGAGACAGGAGGGAAGTTGCTCTCCATCTCTCCCTTGGAGGCCCTGGGGGAGAGAGGGGGCAGGGAGGGGGCGCTTGGCCTGGCCCAGCAGGGCTTCTTGGCTTTCATAATTCTGCACCGGGAACCTTAAAGCTTCTGGGTTCTTTGCCACCCATCAAGCATTTATACCTGGTCTGTTTATCACTCTGCGTGGACCAATGGTGGGAGACACCTGGAGTTACTGGTCTCTCCAGCTGCAAAAAGGTGGTTTTCGCTCTGCACAGTGTCAGTATATGTGACCTTGGGGCCAAAATCCCAGCCCTGGGCCTGAAACCCTCTTCCTACTGGTTGGCTGGGCCTCCCCCCCCAGCTCATCTGTGACCTCAGCTGCCCTTCTGCTCCCCACTCCAAAAGCCCCTGCATGGCTCCCTTTGGTCTGAAGCCCAGCTGTCTGGTCTGCCCTTCCCCACCCCTCTCCTGGAAACCTGGTTCACTGCTGACCTTTGTCAAAACCAAGTACTTATTACAGAGACACATCTGTTTTAGCAGATTTCTTTCTTTGCCAAAATAAACTTCTCTTTTCCCATTTTGTAACTGTCTCATGAATGAGGGCAGCGGCTTGTTCAGTGTGCATTTGTGTGACCGGCTCATGCTTCGGCTAAGCCCTGCCCACGCCCGTGGCAGACCTTTGCTGGCTGCGTCTTGCCATTATTTCTGTGCGATCAGCTCGGGTCTTATCCTTCCCCGATACCTTGATCTGGAGTTGCTTGGAAGATTGGGGGGCTTATTAATTGAACAAAGAGCAGTCAGTCCAGTCAGGGGCTCTGCAGACAGCATTTTAAAGTTGTCCGATGTTTGCTGAGCCAGAGATCTTCTGAAGGCCTCTCTTTGGGGAATCTCCAGCCTTGTGCAGGCGGAGAAGTGTGGCTAGTCTTGGACATCCTGTGAATCCAGAGGCGGCTCCGGGGAAGGTGCCTTGGCCTGCTGCTCCTGCCGATGCCAGCGGCTGACTAAGCTTCAGACGTTCCTGCGGCTCAGTTCACCGGGTGGGCGAACCACCAAATCAGGCTTGTCTGAAGAAATAAGTCACACTTACAAACCAGAATATACTAAACAAACCCCAGAAGGGTTTTTTTTTTTTTTAAGCCTAGGAGTTGATTGAGCGAACCTGTTTTTCATGATCTTGAAAACCATCTCAGAACTTCATAAAAAAGCTGTTTCCTGCCCACGTATGTCGCCCAGACCCAGGGCAGGAAGGCTGAGGGTTACGCTTGGCTACTGAGCAGAGGCTGACAGCCTCACTTCCAAAAAAAGAGATTCAGTTTGGTTTCATGTAATTTAAATCTAAGCATAATTACAATGAAATGTAATTAACTAAGAAGAATTTCTACCATTATCCCCTGCATATGGAATGTGCCTTTCCTGTTCCATTTGGGGGATTCAGGGGGGTCTTCATCTTGGGGTCTAGGGCATCTCTGCCGGAGAAGACCCCTGATTGTCCAGAAATGTTTGTTCATGTGGCAGCAGAGGTGAAGCGATCAATCGTGCAAGCAGGCTTTAAGCAAGCCTTTTTGTAGACAGCCTTTTGTCTCACCAAAATGACTACTTTCAACCTGAGAAGGATCGATTGTGCCTGAAGCTAAACAGAATATGTCTGGGAGTTGCCTCTGACAGCGTCACTGCCCCCCCCTTTTTTTTCTTCTTCAGTACTTTTTATCTTCCGTGTATTGGAAAGTCTAGCCCACCTGGGGAACCTGGTGGAGAAGCTGAGCCATGACGGAAAAGATGCCTTAGTTGAGGGGAGGGATTTAGATGGTATTGGGTATCTGTGGGTCTGAAGGCTTAGGCAGATGGGAACAATTGGGCAATGTTACCTTATCAGCCATCAGTATCATTCTGAGGGTCCAGTTGGTTTTGTTCCCTGAACTGGCCCGCCTTCAGCCTCAGCTGAAGTCCGCGTTGGGGCCAGTCCTGCTCCTGGGTCAGCGTTTCTGTCCTTTTAAAAGGGTTGTAGGCCAACTTGAGGGCTCTCCTTCCAGCTGAGCATCCAGATTGGTTTGTGGTGCTGGCATTCTGTCCTATGCCTTGTCGTTTCAAAATTGTGTCATCTGATAAACAGCTTGTTTTTTTCGGAAACTATGCAGGCACTAGATCCACTTGGGACTTTCTAGCAGTCCCACTTGATGGAGGTAACTTATTTCTCTCTAAGAGTTGTATTTGTTCAGTGGGTGACCGAGAGATTGCATTTCTTGTTCAGTCACCATGTGGGCAACGTGGTGGTAGAGAGTACACCAAAGGGTGGCAGTTGAAGGGGGGTGTTGTGTCCTCAATCCCCAAACGGAGCTGCAAGGTGTGCTTAGCAGTAGCTGAAGGCAGAGGTGCTTATGCTCTCTGTGCAGAACTCTTGGGGGGAGCTGCATGGGGGCCTTGGGGTGCTCTGCTGCGCCATTCCGATAATGTGGAATCAGGGCTGATCATAGCGCTCGCTCTCCATATCCATCCAAGCCTGCTGTGAAAATGAAGGAGGATTGTCCTACTGAACAAGAAGCGTCTGTTCACAAAGGCCTGAACTCTTCGGCTGAATCTTTCCTACCACGGAGGCATGTCCTGCCATACAAAGCAGGCTGTGTGTCCTAGAAAGCTTTCTTCTGAGAGAAGCTGAGGACTGGATTTGGGGGGGGGGAGGTTCCCCGGGCATCTGAGCGGATGGGGAGCATCCCAGTTTCCCATCAAGGCTATATTAATTCCTTCCCGTTTCAGGAATCTTTTCCAGGCTGCTGAAAAAGCAACTCTTTGGGGGTCTTTTCTGCCCAGCAGCTAATTTTGGGATTGAGTCCACCCTTCATTTGTAGCTTGTGTCCTTTATTTTATTTTTAATGTACTTGCGCCTCATGTTAATGCAGCCAGGACATGCTCCAGGTCTTCTGCTTAGAGAAATGGATGCTCAGACTCCTGCCCGGAGTGATGGGCACCGCCGAGCACTTGGCCGAGCTGAGCCCAGGGCAGCAGGAGTGGCCCAACCTCGCTCTGCTTCGTGGGTTACCCCTCAGACCATTTTAGGGGAAACGGGCAGAGACACAGGATGATTCTGCTGGGGTAGACGGGGTCACTCAAGTCCCTCCAGGCTGGATGTGATTTGGACATCTTGAGCAAGTTTGGGATTAGTGCTGCTATCTGGGATTCTTTTGAGATAGTTATTTCTGAGGAAGGAATAGGGGCACAAGGCTTGAGTGGCTGGATTAGCAACATCTCCTTGAAGCTGTCGTCTGCTTTAAAGTTGTGAGTTGTGAGTCCTTGACTGAAGACGATCCCCCTGGATCTGGCTTGCTTTTGCCCTTTTGGGGAAGGGGGTGGGTGGGAAAGTGGGGGTGATTGCAGAGAACCCTAGAACCATCCTGCCGGAGGACCTTCATTGTAGCCTGGATTGGGGAGCCGTTCAGACTCTGCTACCTTCAAAGCCATCAACTGACTGGGCAGTCCCTGGCTGTGATCATGGGGGTGGCAGCGCTTGAGTTACTCCAGTGTGTGGTGCGCACCCCCCCCCCCGTTGCTTGACATACACATGGAGCCTTTAGCAAGTCAGCTGCTGCTCTCTTGCCCTAGTCCCTTGTGGATCTTCAGCTGCTCTTTGCCCCCAACCAAGGCTGGGGTCGGGAGCACTGCTGGAGGCTGCTGCAGTTTAAATGGGGCTCTAGACCAGTGGTTCTCAACCTGTGGGTCGGGACCCCATTTGGGGTCTAAACGACCATTTCACGGGGGTCGCCAAACAAGGCTGTCCGCCATTTTTTCCCCTTTTCTTTGGCCACGCCCCTGGCACATGGTGATGTATAAGTGGTTGGGGGTCACGACAACATGGGGAACTGTATTATGGGGTCACAGCATTAGAAAGGTTGAGAACCACTGCTCTAGACTCAGAGGAGACGCCTTCCAGGCTGAGCTACTCTGCTTCCAGATCCTCTGGCTTAGGCGTGGTGGCAGCCAAGGAAGCTCAGAAGCTCCCCAGAGGCTGAATGAAAATGAGTGGCTGCAGGAAGGGGAAAGAGGGAAGACATTGACAAGGAAGATGCTGTTGCTCATCCTGAGGCTGCTTATTTATTTATTCCTGCTAAGAGCTGCAGTTGCCAGTTTCCATCAGGACCTCCCCCCAGTTTAGCACCCCAAAATGTGGGAAGTGCTGGGGAACTGATGTGTGTGGGAACCCAGCATCCCCTGCCCTCAGGTGGCCCTTTCACCACTTTGAAAGGAAGCAGCTGCAAACTAGCGGTTCTGTTCTCGGAGAGATGGCAAAGGGGTGGGTGGCCATGGATGGCCCCAGACTGGCAGGCCATGGGTCAGCGTGATTTGGAGCTGTTCCCTTTAATTGCTGCAGCTGCAATTGTGCTGGACTGAAGCAAGTCTCATTGTTGAATTGCAGCATGTGTGATTTGGTGGGCTGGACACGTCAACTTTTGTCATGCAGTGGAAAGCCGTAGTGCTTGCGAGGATCAATTCCACGCATTTCTCCATTTCCCCTGCTGTAGCCTTATAATATTTGCATGTTAAATGGCTATGGGGGGGGGGCTCTGCAGGCCACCCCAATGGGAGCTACGTACAGCCCTGGACTAAGGCTATCCTGCTTGAAGACCATTCTCTTAGTCTCTGTAGTGGGAAGAGAAATACTGGCATCAGATGCACATCCTGTTATTCAAATACCTGCTTGGGACCTGGTGAGCGAGCGTCTGCTTTTCTGGCCACTGTCCGTGTGGGATCTGACCAGGCAGAACCAAGTTGAAGCTGGAGTCATCTCCAGCCATCTGCAAGGGACAGGAAAGCCAGGGGGACCATCCGGAGCGGTGGCTGCCCAGCCTCTCCTTAAAGACCCCCAGAGACTGAGAAAGCACAGCCGCTGTGGATACCCTCTTCCGCCCCTCACTCAGATGGGTCACCTTGTCAAAGAAAGAAATGAGATTTGTGTCACGTAATCTGTTATTGTCTTCCTGATGCTTACAAATGCTTATCATAAACAATTCATTTCTGAGATCTAGACATCATGCTTCCAGTCCTGCAGCCTAAAATTGAATTTGCCTGTTTTACATCCGCATTGTAATATTGATTCATCTTGGTTCATCTTCGGTCTGTGGCTCCAAATTCTGTTTTACAAATATTGTTACCAGTTTCCCTCCATCATCCAGTATCGGTGCATTTTATTTTCATTTACTTACTTAAGAATGTTGCACTTGCCTCTCTTGAGATTCATTCTGTTACTTTCGGCCACTTCTCTTATACAAGATCATTTGAATTTCCTTTTCTAGAGTAGGCTGTCTCACCCAATTTTACATCATCTGTAAATTTGACACAAAGTCCTTCCGCTTGCTCATCTAAAACAGGGCTTTTCAACCTTTCCATAGATTGTAATACTTTTAGGAGTACCACCAGTGCTTAGCAAGGTGTCAAAAACTTGATGACTAAAAAAGAGGGGGGGGGGGATTTTGGGTTTTACTGATTAGATTCATTTGTTATAGAAACGGCTAGTTTATAATATTATGGAAAAGTAAAAAGTTGAGGCTTGATGTTAATGTTTCCTTCTACTGCAACAGAGGAAGTCTGTTCTTTTTCCCTTCTCCCCCTCACTTTCCCCCCCTTTTTCCTCCCCTCTGTGTCCTACTATTTGCTTTTGTATTTTTGTATTTTCTTCTATAATCTAATAAAATGTTACAAACCATAAAAAAAATAAGTACCAGTTTTAATTTTTTCAGTGGGGCAGTTTCTTTGCTGAATCACTTTCCCTTTCACTGACAAATGTATGATGAATTTATCCATATTTATTAATATGCACCACTACCAGCTGGCTGGTCGGCCCTTCTTCCTCTCTCCCTTTCCCCTCCTTCCACAGTGTAGTAAGAATGCACCCCCCAGCCCCTTCACTGTACCCCTAAAAACACAGGAATCAAGCACAAAGCAAGAAAGACTCACAACAGCCTCCCAGAATAAAGAAATACTAATACTAACTCTGTTTTTCCCCCCTTCAAACTGCCTCAGACCTGTCTCAGTTTAAACATTGTAGCAACTGGGGCCTGAACGGCTCAATTGCAAAAAGCAATAACCTTAAATTAAGCCTGTTTACCTTCAAAGAAAACTTGCTAAAAGCCACAGACAGACTCAAAATAAGGGGGTTAAAAATAATTACATTTGTTTAAAAGGATTAAACCTGCCAAAACTTTGTACTCATTGCTAGCCTTTGTGAAACAGAGCTTGGCCCTCGCTCGGAGAGACTTAAATGATTTTTTTTTAAAATCAATTTAGCTTTTCCCCTTGGGCCCAATTTCAAGCAGTCTTCTCTCTCCCTCTCCCCCTCCCCTTCCCCTCCCCCTCCCTCCCTCTCCATCCACCCATCTATCTATATCACCTTTCTCAACAGCCCATCTCTCTCCCTGTTGGGCTAATAGGAGGCGGCAAGATGATTGAAATTAAAATCTATTAGAAATTAGGTTAAAAGGGGAAGGGAGGGCTCTCAGGGCACCAGCCCGTCCCACAGCCGCTCTCCCCTGTGGGCTCCCCATGCCAGCCCCCTTTTGTGGAAGGCCAGGAGGGGGGCATCTCACCTGGAGTGTTCCACAGGGCAGCGCCAGCTGCAAAGGAGGCTCTCTTCCTAGGACCTAGGGAGAGAAAAGTTTAATTCCATCTGAAAGAGGCAGAATCATCCGCATGACTGATCCTCCAGTAGATTAAGGGGAATCGCTTTGATCCAGTGGCGGAGGCCCCAGGCTAGAAAGTAGAGACCGCGGTTCTAGTCCTGTCTGAGGCCAGAGCCAGTGGGGGGCCCTGGGCAGCTCCTCCTCTCAAGCCCAGGAAGCTGCGAGGGGGCGGGGCCTGGTCCAGCAGTCCAGGAGTGCCTGGAAGGCAATTAAAGAGGCAAAGCTGGGCTCCCCCCCTCCCACCCACCCAAACCATAGGGAACAGCGGAGAAAGGGGGAAAGAGGGAGCACGGAACAAAAGGGGCGTTGTTCTTGTAAAGGGGAGCCCCAAGGAGATCACCTGGGGGGGGGACATCCTGCACCTTTTCTGATGAAGTGACTTCTTCAGAACTTACCCTGAATTATTTTGGGGGATACTCCATAATTTCTCCTTTGGGAGTAGCTTGCTGGATTCAGGGATGAGATCATATCCCCCAAAATGCATCTGAAGGTCACTTAAAAACACTGCTTACCTGAGTTGCCCCCCCCCCCCAAAGCAGACTAGATGGAATTGATTGAGTTGTGGAGGCAGTTAAGTTCAGTCGGAAGCATCCTGGGGAGCAACGGGGGGGGGCAGGGGGGATTGCGGTTATCAGCCCTGCCCTGCCAGGTCTGCCTAAAACCAAATGTGATTGTTTTGTAAGCGTGGCGGCTCTCGCAGAGTATGTTTTTAGCAAGATTGATTGGGAAGAAAGGGAGGGGTCACAGGAATTCCAGCAGATGACTTATTTCCAGTCTACAAGTCAATATAAACCCTCCTTTTTTTCTTCCTTAGTGAAGATTATCAAGAAAGAGAGGGGTCACAGGATGACTTATTTCCAGTCTACAATTCAATATAAACCCTCCTTTTTTTTTCTTCCTTAGTGAAGTTTATCAAGACTTGTAAATCTTGACCAGCCTGAGAATGAGCTGTGCAGCAGCCTCACCCCACCCCCCACCCCCACCCCAAGACTCTGCAGAACATCTGCAGCTGGTGGGGACCTGCCCCATGCAGGAAGAAGAAGAGAGGGCAGGCAGCAAAGGAAGGAGACGGAGCTGCTTGTCCTGGAAGTCCACTTAGTACAATGGCTATCGTTGCACATCCTTTTCGGAAGAGATGGCTGGTTACCTAAGTGGAGAAGGCTGCTCAAAAGGCAGCCTCCTCGGGGTTGTGTATGGCTTATTTTGGGCGGTTTCACATATTGACTCTGTTGTGGAGGAGACTTAGGGATTTGTGAAGACGTACCAGTAGTTTGCAAACTAACAAGATGATGGGATGCTTTTATGGCTGCAAATACATTGATAGGCAAGGTTAGAAGGACTTGTCTCCATGAATTATGCAGTTGCCCAAAGAGCCTGTTTTTTATATCTTTCAAACAAGCTTCCATCTATAGCAGTGGTTCTCCACCTGTGGGTCGGGACCCCATTTGGGGTCAAACGACCATTTCACGGGGGTCGCCAAACAAGGCTGTCTGCCATTTCCCCCCCCTTTTCTTTGGCCACGCCCCTGGCACCCGGTGATGTATAAGAGGTTGGGGGTCACCACAACATGGGGAACTGTATTATGGGTCGTGGCATTAGAAAGGTTGAGAACCACTGACCTATAGGAAGCTCTTCTGGAAGATTGTTTAGACTGTGCAAAGGATGTCCTATTATTCATTCAATGAATGCTAATAATTTAATGATACAATGTCATAGGAGAGGGGTTTTTTTGCAGCTTTTCTTGTTGCTGTGCTTAGAAGTGAAGGAAGTGCCTGTATCTTTGTGGGAGGCCCAGAATTGCAAAGGAATAGCCCAGGTGGGTGAGGGCATCTTCAGCTCATCTTCCCCGGCTCCTTCAGTTCAGATTGCCTTCCTAGCTGCCCACAGCCCCAGCCTTGAAAGGGCTCACACAAGGTCCCTGGTCATAAGCAGGACCAGGCGAGGTGCCCAGGGCCATCCATGACCAACAGCATCGTTTCCTGCTGATGCAACAGCCTGGCTGTGGGGGGGGGGGAATTGATTGTCCCTCAGTCTCACCTTGGCTTAGGGCAGTGGTTCTCAACCTTTTTAATGCCGCGACCCCCAACCAGTTGTAAGTCGAGGACTACTCAACCGGTCGTAAGTCGAGGACTACTCAGCTGGTGCAGCACCGTTTGCAGAATGGGACTTTTGGCGGGCTCAGCAGGGCAGAGACAGCCTGGACAATTCCTATGGGCTTTTGAAAGCCAATAGAATTAGACTCTATTCAAGAGAGTCTATTCTATTGGCTTTCAAAAGCCAATAGAATAAAAGGGAGTAGCACAGCTAAGGAAAAGGGGGGGGGGAATGGCGGACTGCGTTGTTTGGCGACCCCCGTGAAATGGTCGTTCGACCCCAAATGGGGTCCCGACCCACAGGTTGAGAACCACTGGACTATCGGCAATAATGGGAATGGATTGTAGGCGAATATATGATTAAAAGTGAAACTGGGAGCAGATTGGAGGCAATTATGGGTGCTGGGTAATTATACGATTATATAGGCAATAATGGGAATTGATTGTAGGTGATTATATAAAGGTGATATTGGGAATTGGTTCTAGGCAATTATAGGCACTGGGAATTGATTATAGATGATATGATTATAGGTGAAGCTGGGAACTGATTATAGCAGTGGTTCTCAACCTTTTTAATGCCGCGACCTCCAACCGGTCGTAAGTCGAGGACTACTCAACTGGTGCAGCACCCTTTGCAGAATGGGACTTTTGGCGGACTCAGCAGGGCAAAGACAGCCTGGACAATTCCTATTGGCTTTGGAAAGCCAATAGAATTAGATTCTATTCAAGAGAGTCTATTCTATTGGCTTTCAAAAGCCAATAGAATAAAAGGGAGTAGCACAGCTAAGGAAAAGGAGAATAAAATGGCGGATTGCGTTGTTTGGCGACCCCCGTGAAATGGTCGTTCGACCCCAAATGGGGTCCCGACCCACAGGTTGAGAACCGCTGGCTTAGGGCTTCCAAGCACTCTTTGCTCGACAAGGGCGCAAGTCAGATAATCTGACTGCATGGAAAATAGGAACCAGAAACACATCCTCTCTCAGTATCACTTTAAAGAAATAAAGGTAAAGCCTTGCAATTATTAATAATTATGTTGTGCTTGGGTGGTGGTTCTCTGGGTATCTTCCTCCTCCTCCTCCTCCTCCCATTGTATATTTGCCAGCATTTATGTATTTTTCTGCCAAGATATGGGTCTTCTTCTAGCACTGTTGTCCTTGGACTTTGAAGTACTTACTGTAATATTTCTCATTACTTACAACTTATCCTAATTTTCCAATTTCATTTTCTTGAATGTCGTATCCTATGCCTGTTCCTTGAAAGGCAGTGCCATTTTCTGCACAGTCAGCCCTGGCATTTTTAAGTCATCCTGTGTAAATCTGCATTTCAAAGACTTCGGTCTCCTGATTGTCACTGGGGCCTTTGTCTGCTCTTCTGCTCCATGCAAAGATCTGGCAAGACTAAGAGCAAAGGTTCCACCAGCAAAGTCCCAATGAAACTTGGCAGCAAAGAAATTTCCTTATATTTTGAAAAGTTTTGTAATGGTTTCAGAATATATAATATTGTGAAATCACAGCCTTGTTGCATTCATCATCATATTAGAAATGATTTTGTTGTTTTTCCTCCTCCTTTAACAGCTGCTGTTTGCTTCAGTGTAAGTTCATAAACATGATATGTCTCAGTGGTTTTCAGTATAGAGCACCCTTGCAAAGCTTTCTGGATCAAACGCTTTTCCTAAACTTGCACAAATATCCACCTGCCTCAACTCAATCCCCTCAGATTTGGTCTATGGAAAAAAGCAACTCTAATATATGAATCCGTATTAGATTCGAAACAGCTTCACACTTCTGAGCTGCCTTTGGGGTATTATTTTAAGGTTTATTGGAAGCTATTCAGTGCATTTTTTGCTTTAGTTTTAGATGATTTAATAACCATTGATGTCAGCCCAACCCTTGGATTATAGATTATGTTGGACAATGTTTGTTCAGTGCCAGCTTTGTCCATTAGTTTTAATAATTCTGCAGAGATGCCATGAGTTCCCAGCATTCTTTGATTGTTCTATATTTTAAAGTTTTGCTTATTTATGTTTTTCATTTGACAGTATTTTTCTACTAGCTCTAACATTTTATCTTGCATCGATTTCAGTTTGATTTTTTTTCTGCTGGAAACTTGTATCAGTGATTCACTAACCCAGGGATGTCAAACTCAATTTCATGGAGGGCCGCATCAGCATTGCAGTTGCCCTGGGGGGGGGATGGGTGTGGCCAGGGGGTGCGGCCTATGGGTGGGCATGGATGGAGTGGGTGTGGCCTATGGGGTGGGCGTGGCCAGCTCTACATCGTTCACGTCAAGGGTGCCTGTGGGGGCCTGGGCAGGAGTGGGACAGATCTGAGGGTCTCTGGCAGAAGGGGGTGGGACCGGGGCAAGTGCCAAGGCATGGTCCACTGGAGGAGCCTCACTGTTCCTCTCAGGCCATGTGGGGAGAGTGGCTGGATGGTGGCACAGGCTGCAGGAGCCCCGGGCAGCAGAGGTCAAACGCCCAGCCTGGCCCTTGAGCACCCACAGCACCAAGCCCAGCCCCACTTCCCCAAGGGAGCGCCCAGCTGCTCTTGCCTCCTCCTCAAGGCTGCTGCTGCTATGCTTGCTGTCCTTAGCCAGGTTGCCCATTCCATCTCCACGGGAGGAGACCCAGCGTTGTATCCAAAGCTTCCTTAGCAATAGGATGAGAGACCCCCAGGATAGGCCAGGAGGAGGGGGCAAGGGGATGGTGAAAGGGCATCAGGGCAGGACTAAGGCAGGACTTCTCTCAGACCCTCCCTCTCCTTCTTTCCTTCCTTTGTACAGAGTGGTGGGAAAATATTTGAGATGAGGGAGGGAGAAAAACAGGCAAGAAAGGCAGCTGGGAAGGTGTCACCCTTCGTGAGGAATGAAGAAGTGCACCATTGCCTGGAAGTGGCCAGCACATGGCCCTCACCTACTTCACATATCTGGCTTGGTGGGCTCTGGCGTGAGAGTCAACATTACTTACACAAGCCCCCAGCCTGTCCGGTTTTGGCAGGCAGTAAGGGGCTCTCCTTACAGTGCCGAGAGACTGAGCCAGGCAGCATGAATCTGAAAAGAAGCGTGATGCCGCCCAGCCCCCAGCCTGCCCATTTTCAGCAGGCAGCGGGGCGCTTTCCTCACAGCGCCAAGAGGCTGAACCGGGCAGTGCAAACCCCGAAAGAAGCACGATATGGCTAAGCCCCCAGGCTGCCCGATTTCGGCAGGCAGCGGGGCGCCAAGAGCTGAGCCGGGCGGCGCGAATCTGATGAGAAGTGCAATGCTGCCTAGCCCCCAGCCTGCCCAGTTTCAGCAGGCAGCAAGGTGCAAAGCTGGTGAGCTTCGCACTGCCTGGCTCAGCCTCTCGGCGCTGTGAGGAGAGCGCCCCTCTGCCTGCCGAGACCCTTCCCCCAGAGCCCATCAAGCCAGATATGTGAAGTAGGCGAGGCACTTCCAGGCGATGGTGCATTTCTTCCTTCCTCACAAAGGGTGACACCTCCCTAGCATGCACCAGGGGGTGGGGCTGACACGGCAGGGGGCTGGTTCCTCGCTGTTTCCAGACGGCCTTGTGGAGCTAAGACTGAATGCGTTTCAGCATAGATGGCCACCACAAAATTGTTCATTGGCTCCTGGCCGGCCTGGGCCAGGGCCAAGGCAGCGGGGGCCGTTCCCTCACCATTTCCAGGATGGCTTTGCGGGCCACATGAAACCACTTCGTGGGCCGCCTCCGGCCCCCGGGCCTTGTGTTTGACGTGTCTACACTAACCATTTCTGGCTTTCATTCGTATCATTTATCCACTGGTTTGATTTTCCTTCTGTGGTCATTCCTGGATCATCCTGCAGCTTGTTCTTATTGGTTCTGGTGTTTCTGTGTGGTGTCTGAATCTGCATCTTATGTCGGTTGTCTCGTGGCTAGAACCTAGAAGGACCAAGGGAACATAGAACCAAGCTCACGAGTTTGTCTTTACCCTCCATACATGATTTCTAACATTTATGTCAGTAAAAATATATTTGATTTCTGACAATGCATTTTAACATACCTGCAGGTGATGCCCAGGAACTGTCTTCTAGAGATGCTACACGTTATGACGTCAGGATGTGATCCCATTTATGGATTGCTTTTCATACTGATTATTTTCTTACAGTATACTCTCTTATGATTTTTTTTTCTTCCTACTGTTTTCCCACAATTTCAGGCTCAGTTCCCCCCCCCACCCGGATTTATTGGTTGCATTAGAAATTGACTGACTTCTTTGTGGGCTGAATCTGACATTCTGAACTGAGAGAGCAACTGGCCCAAAGTCACCAGCTTTCATGCCAAGGCAGGACTAGAATTCACAGTCTCCTGGTTCCTAGCTTGGTGCCTTAACCATTACTGTTATTTCTTATTCTTTCAGGTGCTGTCCAGTACATTTCCCTTATTCCTAGGGCATCAATTTTCCCATCTGTCTCGCCCACCCTACAGACCGTCCTGCAGTGTTAGCACAGACTCAGGGATTCTTTGCCCCTCTGACCGTCTCTGCCTGCATCAATGCAGCCATTTTATTAATGTATCAATAACATTCCAGAGATGCCTTCTGACCCAAAAGTCTCTGTTGTGCCTTTCTCCCATCAGACAAATCCACCCCCTTGAAAAGATGGGGATGAAAGTGAAACGGGAAGAGCCTGGTAGGAGGAGGTTAATGGCTCCCGCAGAGGCCACCCAGCTGCCCCACAGTCAGGTTCCCAAGTAGCAAAAGGTGAAGGGGAGCAAAGCCCCCACCAGTTTTCCTCCCCAGCAATGGAGTCTCAAGACAGCCAACAAGGCTATCCTGAGAGGTAGCTGGGCGGAGGATCCCGACTCCTCTGGCACCCATTTCTGGGGGCCACTGATAAATCCTTTGCCCTTCAAATATTGGAAGGTGTATGAAATCCTTCCTTCCTTCCTTCCATGTGTCCTGGATCTCCTCTCAGCTCAAACCCCAGAGATTTCAGAGCCGAGCTTTGAAATTCCTTCCTTCCTTCCTTCCTTCCTTCCTTCCTTCCTTCCTTCCTTCCTTCCTTCCTTCCTTCCTTCCCTCTCTCCCTCCATTCCTTCCTTATTTATTTATTTATTTATTTATTTATTTATTTATTTACAAATATTTATATGCCGCCCAATCGCAAAGGACTCAGGGCGGCATACAAAGTTAAAAACAGTCATAAAACAATAAAATAAAATAATCCAGTCATACTGCGAGTCCGATCATATCCCCCCCCCCCCCGGGGACATCAGCCCCAGGCCTGCCGGAACAGGAGAGTTTTAATGGCTTTCTTAAAGGCCAGCAGGGTGGGAGTAGTTCGAACCTCGGGGGGAAGTTGATTCCACCAGGTTGGAGCCACCACAGAAAAGGCCCTTCCCCGAGGGCCCGCCAGCCGACATTGTCTGGCCGACGGGACCTGAAGGAGGCCCAATCTATGGGACCTCACCGGTCTCTGGGAACTGTGCGGCAGTATGCGGTCCTGTAAGTAACCTGGCCCTGTGCCATGAAGGGCTTTAAAGGTGATAACCAACACCTTGAATTGCGTCCGGAGACCCACAGGAAGCCAGTGCAGCTCGCGGAGGATAGGGGACACGTGGGCGTACCTTGGCGCGCCCACAATCGCTCTCTCGGCTGCATTCTGAACCAACTGCAGCCTCCGAACGCCCTTCAAGGGTAGCCCCATGTAGAGCGCGTTACAGTAGCCTTTCTCCCTTCCCTTCCCTTCCCTTCTCCTCTCCTGTCCATCCCCTTCTCTCTCTGCCTCCCTCCCTCCCTTCCTGGAAGATCATAAATGTCTCTCAGAAAAAGGATGGATGGAAACTCTTTTTGAGAAGGAAACCTGCTCTCCCTCCCCCTCCACTCTTCTTGGCCTCAGTGTCCACCATCCTTCCTTCTGCCCATCTCATCCATCCCTCTGGTTGAGCCTCTCCCAGGAACTCCCCCTTTCACCTGGGGAGGGGCCTGGAGCCAGTGAGAGTCGTGCCCCCCATTGAAGTCAGAACAGTTGGATTTCCTTAAAGGAAACAAGGTGTCCCCCCTCCCCTGCCCAGGATCAGGGTCATCCTTCTGTGGGACACACCACCCAGCCAGGGAGAGAAGTGGGAGCAGCCCCTCACTCGCCGTGTCCTTCTCTCCTATCAGCCCAACCGGCTGAGCTGAGTTTGGAGCCCCCCCCTCCGGTAAATGGACAAAAGCAGGAGGAAGACTGACAGGACTCTGGTGCTGCCTTCCAGGTGTGAACAGAAGGCCCTGATGACAAATCCTGGCTAAATCCTCGGGCAGGCTAGAGGAATATGTCTCAGCTGGACTTCAGCTCTCAGCGTTCCTCAGCCAGCATTCCAGGGAATTGTGAGAATTGGTGTCCAAGCTCCAAGGTTGAGAAATGCAGCACTAGCCCACCCGTGTCCAGTTCCAGTTTGTATTTTCAGAGTTTCTACGTGAACCTGTGGCCAGAGATCCCTCTTGGGCCGAGTGGCCAGGTGCTCGCATACATTGCCCTGCAGCTGGTGGCTAGGGAGGGTTTGGGGGCATTACCAACCAACTTCTGTGGTGAGGCAAGCCATGGTTTCTGGGTGATGCTAATGATGGGGGTTGTAGTCCAAGTTCAGTGCCACTTTTTAGCCAGATATCTGCCGGCTGTTTGTGGGCCCGGCCCTGCTCTTGGCATGAAAGCCACGGCATCCTCAGTGGGAACAGCCTCAGGCAGGAAGGCCGTCCGAGTGAGGGACGGTGGTCACTTCCTTCATAGGTGAAACGAAGCATCCCAGGCCTCACTTCAGGTGTCTTTTGATAAGGAACAGGTTGTAAATTCTGACCTTGAACTTTCTCCTTTCTCTCTTTCTTTTTTCAATCAGGTCATCTCAGCTGTTTCCAGACTTTCTCACCACAGCATCGCTCAGAACAAGGGCATCAGGTAAAACACCGCCCTCTTACTCCACTTCCAGATTCCTTTTTAATAAAAAGCTACTTTTTCGCAACAGATAAATGAATACTTTGCTTTAAACAGAGGCTTATTTGAGGATTGCAGATATCTCCTTCAAAATGTAAAACAACTGAATTATCCAAGTGTGAAAATCATGAATGGTGAAGTTGCTGGACCAAGGGTGATTTTGGTCCGCCCCCCCTCCTCTCAGCCCTATATAGTATGAGTCCCAAAAACATTTATGACCCAACCCATGCTGGACCACCATGGAAAATTACAGCCCATTCCTGCATGGATCATGATTTGGGATAACAAAACTATTAATATGTCATTATTAATAATGCAGAGAGATGATATTTCATTTAGATGTTACAAAATCAATTTTCCATTGTACGCCTCAATTTCTGGGTGATCTATGACTTCCTTAACCCACAGCTCCCATTTCATTACATGGCTTCTCTGTGCTGCTCTGTTTGGGATCTCTGCTCTGCAGATGCCCACGAGCCCCCCCCCCCCAGGGCACCCAGAGTTTCCTGCTCCCTTCTAAGGGCTTGTTGGGTTTTTTGGCAGCTGGTTAGCCCTGGGGGCTCAACTTTGCAAGCCTTGGCGTAGATTCACTTCCACCAGTGAATTGTGAGTGTAGGCAGAGTCTGAGTGAGGCCACTGAGAAATAGGATTAAGACCTGCTTAGAGAATGGAAACTTCTTAATGAGAAAAATAAACACCCCCAAGTGGCCACACAAGGCTGAGCATCTGCAGCGGGAAAGCAGTGCAGAGACTTACTGGAAAGGGACTCGGTTGGCTGCCTCGGAGGAGGCGTTTATTGCAAGGGAGCCTGAAAGGAACTTAAGAACGGTGTGTGTGTGTGTGTGTGTGTGTGTGTGTGTGTGTGTGTGTGTGTGTATGTGTGGGGAGCCCAAAGCAGGTGTGGCAGTGTCTTCTCGTCCTTGAAGAGGGGGTGGGCTATTCTCTGTAGTGCCTGAGAGGAGGACCTGCCGGAGGAGGACCTCCTAAGCTCCTCTGCAGTGGCCAGCTGGCTCCTGGGGTCGTGGGGCTCCCTCGATGGTGGGGATTCTTGCCCAGGTGGACCAGAAGGCCTCCCAGATCCCTTCCAACTCTATGATTCAAGTCTGCTCTTGCAGGAGAGGTGGAGAGGATATAAGGTTATGTTTCTAAAAAGCTTAGGTCAGTGGTTCTCAACCTTTTTAATGCCGCGACCCCCAACCGGTCGTAAGTCAAGGACTACTTAACTGGTGCAGCACCGTTTGCAGAATGGGACTTTTGGCGGGCTCAGCAGGGCAGAGACAGCCTGGACAATTCCTATTGGCTTTTGAAAGCCAGTAGAATTAGACTCTATTCAAGAGAGTCTCTTCTGTTGGCTTTCAAAAGCCAATAGAATAAAAGGGAGAAGCACAGCTAAGGAAAAGGGGAAAAAAATGGTGGACTGCGTTGTTGGGTGACCCCTGTGAAATGGTCGTTCGACCCCAAATGGGGTCCTGACCCACAGGTTGAGAACCACTGGGTTACATCATATAGCAACTGGACCAAAGTTTATTAAAACTGAGACGTTACATTACTCATCCAATAACTTCTTGGGTAGGCAGAGAGGCAGAGAGTCAAAGAGTCGTTGGAATGACCGACTTGCCATAGACTGCAGGTGGTTTCTCCCCAAAATGAAAAGCAACATGTAAATGAAGATTCAGTCATCTGGTCCAAAAGTAATACGCTTTAATAAATGTTGGTCCCGTTGCCATGATTTCACCTTTTTAGATACTTTGGGCCTGGATGATTGATACTTCATTTACATAAGGTTATGTTCTCTACAGACAATAGGTTAAGTTTCATAGATCAGCCCTAAACATCCATTTCTAACCTCAGTCCCTTAACATGTCAGTTGTCAGGCACAGACCCAGGGTTCAAAATTACTTCTTTGTTGCTCAGCCTATGCAAAGGAATCTTCTTAAACTAACAGTCAAATTAGATAAGGTTCAAAGCACTCAAGGGGGTGGTGGACTTTGTTCTCTTGTGACTGCGTAGTGATTCTAAGCTGATTCCTCTCTTGACTCCTTCTCCTGCCTCTGCCAGTCTGTCTCCTGCACAATGGAACCTCTCCAGGAAGTTGCTCCTTGGCTGCTTCTGTGCAGGAGAGTTCTCAAGGAGCCATCCTGAGAAAGACCCCCCAGGAGCTCTTGCTCCTTACCCAGACAAGGATGCCCCTCCCTTTAGGGACGCCCGTGGTAGGAGTCCCTTGGAGCCAAGCCTGAAGCTCCCCAGTGTGGGAGGCCTATGTGCATGCAGGAAGACAGGAGGAAGGTTTATTTATTTATTTATTTATTTTATTTATATGCCGCCCAATCCCAAAGGACTCAGGGCGGCGTACAAAGTTAAAAACAGTCGTAAAACAGTAAAATAATCCAGTCATACCGCGAGTCCGATCATATCCCGGCCCCCCGGGGACATCAGCCCCAGGCCTGCCGGAACAGGAGAGTTTTAACGGCTTTCTTAAAGGCCGGCAGGGTGGGAGTAGTTCGAACCTCGGGGAGAAGTTGATTCCACCAGGTCGGAGCCACCACAGAAAAGGCCCTTCCCCGAGGGCCCGCCAGCCGACATTGTCTGGCCGACGGGACCTGAAGGAGGCCCAATCTGTGGGACCTCACCGGTCTCTGGGACCTGTACGGCAGTATGCGGTCCTGTAAGTAACCTGGCCCTGTGCCATGAAGGGCTTTAACGGTGATAACCAACACCTTGAATTGCGTCTGGAGACCCACAGGAAGCCAGTGCAGCTCGCGGAGGATAGGGGACACGTGGGCATACCTTGGCGCGCCCACAATCGCTCTCGCGGCTGCGTTCTGAACCAACTGCAGCCTCCGAACGCTCTTCAAGGGTAGCCCCATGTAGAGCGCGTTACAGTAATCCAGTCTTGAGGTGACAAGGGCATGAGTGCCGGTTGGGTTCTCAGAGAAGAGGCAGGAGGGGGCAGATGTGAATCTGGGGAGGGGGATCAGCAGCAACAGCCGCAATTGCTTCTCTCCCCCTCCCACTCCCAAGGCATGTTTTTAAGTGGCACAATGAAGCTCTGTGTAAGGCAGAGCAAGGGCAAATGACTCAGACCTCAGGTTCACCCAAAGGTTTTAGGGTTTTTTTTTGTTTGTTTTTTTACTAATTAAGAGGTTTGGTACTGATGGGTTGGGCTTTTATTGGAGCTGAGTGGCTGTTTTTTAAAATCCAGCATAGTTTGGCTTAGCAATGATCTTGAGGACCAGCAGCTCAGAGAGGCAGGGCTTTGCTGGCACTTGCAAGAAGGTTGGTTCTGCAGGGGGATGGGGGCAGCTGTCCTGAGGGCCCCTTGGCTGCTTTGGAGCTTTATCTGAAAGTCAACATGTGCTTCAGTAGGACTCACAACTCTTCCTGCAGAAAGGGGGGGGCGAAACTATCATGCAGCCTGCAACAGAGGCCTGGGGGGGGGGGCCTTGATCTGCCTGGCTATCCAGTGGGTGGCCTCTGCTGCAGCCAGACTGGCCCAGAGCAAGGGAGTGAGGGGCTTCCCAGCAAAGGTTGCTAGGATACATTCATCCCTACCAGGGGTGGTCTTCAGGACTAAGCATTGAGAGAGAGAGAGGCCGAACCACCTGCTATGTCATCCATTTCCACAATAAAGATGTGAATAGGGCTGAACAATGTCTTCTGCCGTATCAGCCAAAAGCTGAAGCATCTGCACAGCTCAGGATGCTGCCCACTCGGGATTTTACAGAGACCAGGACTCCAAAGCCCCCCTTGAACCAAGGAGTCCGGCTCTGCCCCATCCAGGATCCAAGCAAAGCAGCAGCAGCAGATGCCCAGCCTCCACTCTCTCCCTGAGGGAAGGTTTTGGTGGCCAGCAAGAAGCCGAGAAAAGCTGCTTCTTGTTGGAAGCTGGAACAGAGTCTGCATATTTTTACATCTTTATTTGTCCTCATTGGCATGGAAGGAAAGTGCGTCTTTGCTTGAACAGCACAGAAGCGGAACCCACATCCAGAGGCATCTTGAGCACTTGCGCCATCGTCTCTGGGGGGGGGGGAGGCTGGATGCCTTTCTCCATCAGATAGCCTCTTTGCAGGGACTTCAGTTGGTTGGTTGGCTGCCTGTTAAGTGCCCACGTCCAGCCAGGGAGGGGCCAGGGCACCAAGGGTGAAAGCCAAAAAGGCCAGGGACACAATCTGCCAAAGGAAGCCCCCCCTCCCTCGTACCAGTGCGACTGACTCACTGCTCCTGTTTCCTCCAGGCCCTTCCCTTCAGAGGAGACCACTGACAACGAGGACGATGTCTACCGCAGTTTGGAAGAACTGGCGGAGTAAGTCTCCTTGCGAGAGTGACCTGGAGGCCCTGGGGCCAAGATAGCTGCTGCACCAGCCATGTCCCCACCGGATTAGGGATTTGGCCCCAGGTGTCCTTCTGCAAAGTGTTGTGTTTTCTCACCGAGATCAGCCCCTCTCCTGGAAGGCCTCTCTCCAGCGCTGTGGCAGTCCTCAGAGGTCCCTGGGTGGGGGGGTGTCCCCAGGGCCACCTGACAGTCCCGGGCAGCACAGAACGGGGCAGAGAGGCTGCCATGGCCCCTCCCTCCCCAGGTCAGCTTGGCTCTCATTCGGTGGCTGGAAAAGGTGCTGGGCGAGTGGGACTGAGCAAGGGGCCTGCATGGCAGTGGACGCCAGCGGCCTCGGGGGGGGGGGGCTTGCTTGGTCAGCAGCTGGGGCTGTTTTTAGTGGTTGCGCTGTGATGTCCATCTGGAAGACAGTTTAACAGGCAATATTATAAAAGGTACATTATATAAAAGGATATATGCATAATTTATCAGTGAGTTTTTATTTAAGATTTAGATTCTGCTACTTCTGTACTTCAAGGAGATTTATTTCGCATCAATATTCAATAGGGGGTCAACCCCTCCATCCTTTAAAAAATTAGTGCAGATTACTTTGAGGTGACAACCCCCTTTGTCATGCAGCCACTGGACTTTGCCGCACCCCTTTTCTGCCCAAAATACATGTTTGAGATTTGCATCCTGGTTAATCTTTCATTGTCGCGGATGTGCATTTAAAAGTGGCTTGTTCTCTTACTTTGTTGTTGTTCTAGTGAGAGAATGGCTATAAATCAAGACAGCACCAAGAAAGAAAAATCTAAGATCTATTAAATATTAACAACAAATTAATGATAAATCATAGAAAAACAGCGGAAACATAATACCAGAAGAACATAAGTTTAAACCACAATAAGGGAAGAGTGCTGAGTAAAAGGTAGATCAGAAACTAGTCAAGGCATAATCAGTGCTAAAAGCAGGCAGATTAATTCTTAAATTACGTCTTTCCCATCATAAGAAACTCTGACGTTCTAAATATGAACCTAAAGGGGAATAAGATGGAACCTGCCTCTTGGGTCCCAGGTTGGCGTTAAAGTCTCAGGATTATTTATTTATTTTACTTATTTATTTATGAGACTTATCTACCGCTTTAAGTGCAAGCACTCTCTAAGCGGTGTACACCAGTAAGCAATGTATATATATATATTTACATTGCCCCCAACCATCTGGCTCCTCATTTGACCTACCCCGGAAGGATGGAAGGCTGAGTCCACCTTGAGCCGGTGAGATTTGAACCGCTGACCTGCTGAACACAGTCAGCTAAAGTGGCCTGCAGTACTTGCACTCTAACTGCTGCACCACCTCGGCTCAATTATAGAAAACGGAAGGGAGAACCCTGGAGGCTGCACAGCTGCGTGGCCGCCATTTTCTTTGACCAAAGCCAGAGGTGGGAAGGGTCCAGTCTCTGGCCTTGACAGCCTGGCTGGAGCAGCTCCTTTCTGAGACCCCTGATCTCCCCCCACCCCCAGTTCCCGTCAGGGCCTGAAACCTCTGCCTTTTATTCTAGCGAGCATGATTTGGGAGAGGACATTTACGATTGTGTCCCGTGTGAAGATGAAGGAGACGACATCTACGAAGACATCATCAAAGTGGAGGTGCAGCAGCCCATGGTGAGGAGCCTGGCTGAAGGGGCGAGGGAAGAGTCGGACTCCTTCAGCCCCTTTGGAAGTTGGGAGCGGGCTGGGCTGGGGAGGTCGTCCTTGGACCCCCGTCCAAGAGCTCCCTTGGTTGTCAGAGTTCCTGCTCAGTGCCCTCTCCCCATCTTCTGATCCACCCTTAGTGCTGAAGGTGCCTCCAAGGAGGAGGAATCCCTGAGGCAGAGGAAAAATGTCCTAAGAAGCTGAATTTGGGAAGAATGCATCAAACGGGAAGCAGATCACAGGCTGCTGCCTTGATGCATCGTCTGCCTTCCAGTAGGGGAGGCTACGGGGACAATCGGTGGCTAAGCTAACCAAATTATTTGCAAGAGGAGTAAGATGCGTTTGTTTCGTACCCCTGGGGTCTCCGATCTGCCAAGAATTAAAGAGATCTAAGGCTCTTGTTGCAAAGCTATCTAAAACTGGGGGCAAGAACGAACTTTCTTGTCTTCGTGGCTCTGGAATAAGCATGAGAATCGGCAGAAGAGGGCTTAGAGAAGGAGCCCTGAAAGCCAGAGGTGCCTATCGGCCACAAACGCAGCCTTCCCTCCTTCGGCCCACTGTAGGGAATTCGTGCTCTGAAAGTTGGGGGAGAAACAGACCCACCATGTCAGATGAACCCAGACGGTGCTCCCTGTCAGCTCCTGGGTGGATTGCTTCTCTTTCTGAGCACGGGGGGGGGGGTTCTCTCGCCCTCTTTCTCTCGTTCATCTGACGGGCAGGTGGGCCCAAAAGCAGCATGGAAAAAAAGGCTGCCCCCAGCGGATGGGGAACCAGGTCTTTGATTCTCATTCTCCACAACCATCACTTAGCTGCAGAGGAGGGCTGCAGGGGGTCTTCGGAGGGGCAGAATCCTCCAAGGTACTTCTAGCTGGCAGTGGTAGAATATTTATTTATTTATGAGACTTATATACTGCTTTAAGTGCAAGCACTCTCTAAGCGGTGTACACCAGTAAGCAATGTATATATATATTTCCATTGCCCCCAACAATCTGGGTCCTCATTTGACCTACCCCGGAAGGATGGAAGGCTGAATCAACCTTGAGCCGGTGAGATTTGAACCGCTGACCTGCTGAACACAGTCAGCTAAAGTGGCCTGCAGTACTTGCACTCTAACTGCTGCGCCACCCGGTTCCTGGGAGAGGTGCAGGGAAAGCGGCTTATTTAGCAAGACCAGGGAGATTCTCTTGCATTTCACAAAGACCTCTTATACTTCCTTCAGTTTTTAAAAAAGCGGAAGGTAAGCAGGCAGTTTATTATGCCAAACGTAACCATGCTTCACTTTGCTTGTTATCTATACATGCTTCAGATCCGGTATATGCAGGTAAGTTTCTCACTGTAAGTGAAGAGGGTCCCTCTCTCCTTCCCGGGTCTTTGGGTGCTAAAAAAAGCCCCACTTCCTAGCTCTGTGCCCACCATTCATGCAGCCCCATGAATCCAGTGAGCTCCTGCCTCAAGAATTAGGGGTGCTGGAGGCACAAGGGTGTCACCTAGTCAACTTCACCCTCTTGAAAGGATTGTTTGAAATCCTTCTCCACTCGCCTCCTCGATGTTATTGGTAGCTGCCGCGAGAACCATTCCTGGTGTGCAGAATTGGACTCGGCCCTTATTCTGTCTCTTCTCCCCTTCACACAACATCATTGTTATATGCGGCAGAGAGACAAGGCAAGCAGCAGAAGCACTGGCCTCTACCGAATATTTTGGAGCATTGCTTTGTTCATTGATAAACTCGCCTGTTCTCCAAGGTCTCTCCCCATCTTTGGACAGCTGGCCTGCAAGAATTTGGGGGGGAAACCCGGTTTGGGGAGGGGAGAGAATCACCATTCTGGTAGAAGGTGCTGAAAGCACAGCTTGCTCTGTGGTGGACAAATAAACACCTGATTCCCCCCCCCCCTCCTGACAGTTGAGGATGAGTTTGGAACTCAGCTGATCTTTCTCACCCTCCTCGGTGTTTCATGGTGGCACCCTCAAATCTTGGGTGGCTTTGCAGAGTTCAGCCCCAGGCAGATGGTCCAGCTTTGGTCCTTGCTGAGAAGGACAATATAGGTTGGCCTTCTCATAGGTGCCTCCCCCATCATGAAGGCCACAGGCAGGGAGACACAGCAGGAAGTCAAGCAGGCAGGAGGGGTCTCTCAGGGCTCAGGCTTGGCGGGGGGGGGGAGCAGCCTTTCCCCAGCGTGGCCTCAGGCTGTCCAATCCTCTTTCCCTCTTGGGGAATCCATCCATCTTTCAGTAGAAAGTAATTTGGCAGCAGCCTCTCCCTTCTGGGATCTCTGTGAGCTTCTGGAGATCCATTTGTCTAGATCTTCCCTGCCTTGCTGGGTCTTGCAGCTTTAGAAGATGCAGCCCAAGGTTCAGGGAGATCCTTCGACTCGATAGCTGGCCCAGCATCGTTGCCTGCCACCCAAGAGTGTTCCAGTGATGCAGACAGGGACCAGTGGACGTCCATGTGGAAGTCCTTCCTCTCCACCCCAGGGCCGTGTCTGCAGGCGGGGTGGGAGCAGTCCCCAGAGCCAGTTCAGAGCTGGGTGTCCTTGGAGGAAAACGCTTTGATCGGAATGCTGGCCCCTCCCACCCTGGGCATTGGGGCGCCAATTTTTTGTGCTGCTTCCTATAGAAAATGGGCATGACGGAAGATGACAAGAGGAACTGCTGCCTGGTAGAAATCCAAGAAACCGAAGCCAAGTACTACAAGACCTTGGAGGAGATAGAGAAGGTGAGTGTGGGGCTCCTCTGAAAGGTCAGCCTTCCCGAGCAGACCTGGGTCAGCCTCTGGGCTCCTCTGTTTCTGGAGGAAAGACTCAAGCAGGCAGAGGCTCCCGGCTGACTCTTGGAGTGGAGTTGCTTTCTGAGAGTGCAAAGGTCACACTTTCACACACAGAAGGGATCGTTGTAAGCAGAAGGTCTGATCGTGTTCTACTTTGCTTTTGCAGAACTACATGAATCCATTAAGGCTGATCTTGACTCCACAAGACATGGAAGCCATATTCATCAACTTGGAGGTAACGTCCCTGGGGTTCTGTTCGGCTTTACTATCGAGGCTCTGGGCACTGCAGACCAGCAGCTTCTGGTTTACAGCAAGCCCTGGGAACCAGCCGTATTTCCAAAAGAGCCGAGGTGGCGCAGCAGTTAGAGGTGCAGTACTGCAGGCCACTTTAGCTGACTGTGTTCAGCAGGTCAGCGGTTCAAATCTCACCGGCTCAAGGTTGACTCAGCCTTCCATCCTTCCGGGGTAGGTCAAATGAGGACCCAGATTGTTGGGGGCAATGTAAATATCTATATATATATATACATTGCTTACTGGTGTACACCGCTTAGAGAGTGCTTGCACTTAAAGCGGTATATAAGTCAAATAAATAAATACATACATACATACATACATACATACATACATACATACTTCCCCCAGCAAATTGGTTTTTTGAATCCTGGTCAGTAATGACGCTGTACTTTCTTTTTTAAGTAGGTGAGGATTCAGATTTAAAATATGTTCCTAATGTGTTTTCTTTGTTTCAGGACCTTATTAAAGTGCACTTCAACTTTCTCAGATCCATTGATGTCTCCATGATGTCTGGCGGAAGCACCTTGGCCAAAGTTTTTCTTGAATTCAAAGAAAGGTAAGAAGGGAATTGAGAGGTGCTGGGCTGGAAGGGGTGAGCCCAGTGGGGTGTTTCTAGTGGAGAGGGTCCTGGGAGACCATTTCCAGGAATGTTCCCAAGATTAAGGTATGATGGAGGTATGACACTGTGTTGTAGTTCCGAAGGAAACAAAAAGACCCCAGATGAGGGACACAATGCAACAAGGTCCAGTCTGCCAGTTGTACTTGTGGAAAAGACATGACATTCCTAAAGTAGTTGGAAAAGGCCGTGCTGTGCATCTCAAGTGCATCGCAGAGGCTGCAGTTTTCAAATTTTTAGAAAGGACGTTCCTGTTGATTCTGCATGGAATCTTGTCCACGGAGGCATTTCAGGAAAGATCCAGAACAGCCCAAAGAGCACCTGGAGTGTGCTTGGCCTTGAGGGGAGATAGGAGGGGCCGAAAGAAGGGGGAACCAGTCCGGGCCAGGAGCAGTGATTTCAGTTGCAAGGAGGGAGATGAAGTTCTTGATGGAAAGAGCCGTAGAATGGCACCCGCCACCTGGCAGCTTTGCCAGGGAGCCGACCGCTCTTGCCGAAACAACCAAAACAAAAGCATTGCAAGCTTGCACTTCAGTCTCTCCTCCTTTGGGCCACGTGTGAGATGTTGCGATGCATGTAGAAAATGGGGGGAGGGGGGTTTGCCTCGTGATGCCCCTGATGTCATATAGGCACACATAGCACACACACACACACACACACACCCTGTGCAGATGCCACTGGGGCTTCCTGTGAGCGAAGGTATTTGAGCCCTCGACTCCTGCCCTGAGCAGCGCTGTGCTCAACGGCCTGAGCGACGCATGGCGGCTGCAGGGCTTGGGAAGAGGCACAACAGCCCTCTCGCTCTGCTTCTTCGCAGGCTTCTGATCTATGGCGAGTACTGCAGCCGGATGGAGCACGCCCAGAGCACCCTGAACCATCTCCTGGCCAACCGAGAGGATGTCCGGCAAAAAGTTGAGGTAACTGAGGGCTGGGAAGCAGAACCATATGGCACTTCGCTTCATTTCTGATATTTCATTCTTTCTGTAAAACTGCCGAGGCCCTCTAAATTATTTTTATTAGTATTTACTGCCTTTATATGCCTCCCCTCTCCCCTACAAGGTGACTCTTGAGCAGTGAGTCCTCTCTGTGTTTCCTCTGTCTCGTGGCTGCTTAACCAATGAAGAAAACCCATCAAAATAATAAGTTTATGAAAAGTAGTTTATTAAATGAATGTGCCTTCCAACTCCCAGCAACTCTGAGTGGTTTGCAATTGTGAGATCATTTGAAAAGGAAAACAATTTTAAAAATGGAAACAAAAAAACAAAATAACGGCAAGGAAATAAACCCAGAGGGGAACAGAAAGAAAGAAAGAGGCTCCTAGTGAAGAAATAGCAGAATGAAGGCACTCCATGAAAAGTGAAGTCAACCACTATGACGGACTGAAAAACCGGTGCGTAGACCTGCTCCCCGGGTCACTCGGAGTTCTCCCACTCTCTTTGGGGGATGGGATGAACTCCACAGCTTCCAGCTGCCTTCAGGGCAGTGTCACAGGCTCACTGTGGTGGTTTTGCTGGTTTGGGGCAGGACCCTGGGTCGCCTTCTGTGCTGGCAGCTCGGCTGTTGGCAGCTCAGTGCGCCTCCTTCCCACACCTGAAGCAGCCAGTGGATCATCAGCGTGGGCTCTGCTCACGTGGCCCCAGTTTGGGGGCCTCTTTCTTTTCAGGGGCAATCTTCACATATTCATGGCTCTGCTGGTATCTAGATCAAGCCAGGTTGATTTCCACTTCCTCTGCTAGGACATACCAGCCATGGAGATTGAGGATGGATTGGATGCACCTCTGGAAAGGCATGTGTGGTAGACCTCATCTCTTAGCCCGTCTCAGAAACATCCAATCAGGATGTCTTCTGCCAGTCAGTCAGTCGGCAGGCCAGGTCGCGAACCTGCTGGGTGTACTTGCCCCCCTCCCGCCCCCTTGCCTGATGGCTTTTATGCGATCTTTGGCTTCGAAGTGCTTCCAGAGTGCAACCATGAAACGGTCGAGGTTTCTCAGCTCCAAGGCGCCATCGTTGTGGAGGTTGACCATCCATTCAGCTGCGCCCCCCTCTAATGCCATGGTCACACACTGCACCTCAGCCCCTTCGGTGGGTATTTCCGGGTCATACTCTTGCATGTATGTCTAACACTTGTGCCAGGAAGAACTCCAGTTGCTTTGGGTCTCCACTGAACTTTACTCCCAGAGCTGGTGTCTTGCATCCTCTCTGCCTTGCTGGTGCTGCTCCTGCAGCCGGGGCAGTCTGGGCTGTGGGGCCAGGCGCTGGGAGGGTGGCAATTGCCGAAGGTCTCTGCTGCCGCCACTGCGGTGGCAGAAGTAGTTGCCCCCTCGCTTGCAGTGGCTGGAGTTGGCTGGTCAGCAGGATGTTCTACCCGGGCTAGGGCTTCTTGAGCTACCAAAAGCCCCCCTCAGGAACTTTATGGCTTGCTCCAGCATCTAGTCCTCTTGCTCTGGCTCAGCTGCGCTCAATTCTTTCCCCAGTTCCTCCAGCTCTAATTGGGTCTCTCACCAGCAGCTGTCACAGCCCCCACGAGTGAATGTCTCTTCCCATTTCTTTTTCCAGACTCCGAGGGACCGTTGGGGTCTTGGTGGGTTGTCCTCTTCCAGCCATCTGGCTAGATCTAGCCTCCAGGAGGGGGTTTCGAGGATGCTTCCCCCAGGCCTTGATCTCTTCCTGGTTGCTCCCTTAAGCCAACATCGTTTTCACGATCCCCACGGTAGAGGCAGTTTCCTCTCTGGGTTGACCACAACTGCACAGCTGGCTTAATGTCAGGCCTGCCCCAATCTGATCCCTTAGGAAAGAAAAGCCTTCGACTCCATTTGGTGAGAGCAAAGGGTTTTTTTTTACTAAGATGTCAGTTGCAGTAAAGTCAAGCCAGGTCTGAAATCCACGCTTGCTGGATACAAAAATAAGGTGTAGGTTTGCCCCCCTAGCCCATCCCTTCCCCCATGACCCGTCCATTTCCAGCCAACCGGAACTGGCCAAGACGTTTTGAGAACTCTGACACGTTTGGGGGTACTCCGCTTATTTCTCAGGTGCCTGGCCTTGGGATGCTGCTCTGGTCCTTCTCACCTCCCCATTTCCTGTCACATACATACAAAGCTTTATTGTCCTTTCAATTCCTCCCCCTTCTCCCCCTTTTCATCCTTCTGCCCCTTCTTCATTTGATGTCAGGGTGCCTGTGAGGCGTCAAGCCAAACCAGGCAGAGTTGACTGCAACTTTATGCAAAGCACAGAAGAAAGAGTGGGAAGCCCAGAGCAGAAGAAATTAAAGGCAAAAAAAAGGAAAAGGAAATAGAGCTAAAACTATTTTTCACCAGAACCATATTCCACCACATTTCTTCTACCACACGGAGAATCCACTTCTTGTATTGTCTTCGGGATCTCCTAACTCACCAGTCCCACCCTGACTTTGCCACTCTCCTCCTTCCTTCCTACGTCCTCAGATGTGGCATGGCATGTTTAGTCTCTTTCTGGCAGAAGGAAGAAGCCATATAGATGAGCCATATAGAATGAGATTTTCTCATTCCAGTGCCCAAAAATGAAACCCAGATATCAGTCAGGGCTCCCAAATTTAAATTCTAGCCTTTTTCTTCTGTCTGTCCCGAGTCAACAGACGCTCAGCCGTTCCCTTCATGGCCTTGAAAAGCACTTGATTGGTGCTGACCTAATGGAACCCTCTTGCTTGCAACTGGTTCCTACCCACCGCCCTCCTTCTTTCTGCTGCCCTCGCTGGCTGAGGAGTCCTTGGTGCTCTCCGGGTTTGGTGGTTTTCTTACAGATGTTTCATCACCCAAACCAGGTAACATCGTCAGTGCAGCTAAGCTCAGAGAGCCCCAAGGAGCCCTCATTTCAACCCTGAGCTGCAAGTATTCTCCTCCGTCAGTGCTTTCTAAGCAGTCCATTCCCACTCCATTCAGCTTCGCTGTTCTTCCTGACAGTTCCCTCTGCTGTCTTCTAGCGGAGTCACTCGACTGGGAGATGGGCGGCTATTTCAAATAAATGCACAGGCAGAAGCGCCCTCTTGTCCCATTGGGGCAGTCAGGGGTGCTCCTTTTAGCAGAGCCCAGCACCGTCACCCAGGCCACCCGGCCCTCCCACTGCTTTGCCATTTGCCTGCTTTGAAATGGCTTTTCCCACAGAAACTGAGAAGCCCAAATCCCACAAGGGTCATATTTGGGTGTTATTACAACTCTGGGGTGACCAATGCCATTTTGGGTCCCCCCCCCAGTAGCCTTTGTCTTCTCTCCTAAACTCCCCCACCCCTGAAATCCTGAATCAGCGAGCCCCAGAGAAAGGCGTGGCAAAGGGGGTCAGGCCAGGGGCTGAGCCTTTGCAGGCTGGTGACCCTGAAGCCCCTTCTGGCCTCGCTGTAGGTAAGCATCTCTGCAGCTCGGTCTCTTTCAAAATTTTATTAAGATTTGCCATGTTAATCTTTGAGTAATTAAAGCTTGTGACACAGTTTGCCTTAATCCAGTGGTTCTCAACCTTTCTAATGCCGTGACCCCATAATACAGTTCCCCATGTTGTAGTGACCCCAAGTGGGTGTGGCCACCAATAAGAGGGAGTAGGACAGCTAGGGAAAAGGGAACAAAATGGTGGACAGCATGGTTTGGCGACCCCCATGAAATGGTTGTTCGACCCCAAATGGGGTCCCGACCCACAGGTTGAGAACCACTGCCTTAATCCCATTCAAGTGACTTTTATTTGATCGCTTTTTCCTACTAAAAACCACAATTTTTGTTTTATGTCATAGCTGATGCTCAGCTGCTCCTTGAAAACTGCCAAGTAAATGCTGCAATCACCTCTGCAAACCACTTTGCATGCAAGGAATTAGAAATGGATAATTAGAGCATAATTACAATGTAGCATGTCGGTTTTCTTCATCCGCCAATGGAAACCACGTGCTCTTTTCATACCGTTAGGGTGCTGCTCAGAGATAGGAAACAGAAGAACCATCCCTGCCTTCTCAAAGGCCGCCCCATCTCTGCAGGCACGCAGGGGCCATCTGTGGGACAGACCCGCCTGGGGCCACCGTCCTCAAGTCGCTCATTGGTCTTCAGGCTTAAAAATGGCCTCTGTCTCTGACTAATTTCCACTCGAGCCCGCCTCTTAATTTATTTCGTGTCCAGATCAAACCTTAAACTGCCAACATGAGCTTGCCTTTTTGGCTTTATCGTTGGCCAGAAACAAATTACTTTTGGTGCATCCTATTGGTACAGTGGTTCTCAACCTTTTTAATGCCGTGACCCCCCCCAACCGGTCGTAAGTCGAGGACTACTCAACCGGTCGTAAGTCGAGGACTGCTCATCTGGTGCAGCACCGTTTGCAGACTGGGGCTTTTGGTGGGCTCAGCAGGGCAGAGACAGCCTGGACAATTCCTATTGGCTTTGGAAAGCCAATAGAATTAGACTCTATTCAAGAGAGTCTCTTCTATTGGCTTTCAAAAGCCAATAGAATAAAAGGGAGTAGCACAGCTAAGGAAAAGGGGGAAAAAATGGCGGACTGCATTGTTTGGCGACCCCCGTGAAATGGTCGTTCGACCCCAAATGGGGTCCCGACCCACCGGTTGAGAACCACTGTATTGGTAGCAATGGACAGGCCAACACATTGGCCAGACTGTGTTTCTCCACCTTTGCACAGCGTGTTGTTATCCACCAGCAGCCTCCACTTGAGCATATTGGACTTACACTCAGACACGCTCACCCTCAACGTCATCTAGGTCCTCCAAGTGACACAAGGGAGATCGGATCCCTCTCGCGGGCTCCCTTCTGGGATTACAGGGACCTGCCGCTGTTTTGCCGCTCTCCTTTGGAAGGGCCGTAAAGGGGCTTGATTTACTTCTTTGGAATCCCTGGTCAGACTGCTCTGGCCCTTCTTTCCAAACACCTATCACAGTTGGGGGAGGGGACACTGTCGGGTAAATATAATTTAATGTGAAATTAAATCTCCCTCTTTTTGGAGATAATTTTGGGCATCTTGCTTGGTGCCATGTCAGGAAAAGTGTCAAATCTTATCAAAAATATTGGTGGTAAACTCCCGCAACTCCTGTCTATAAAAGACGCTTCCTTTCCAGTGTCAGGAGAGGAATTATCTCTTCGGTCTGCAGGTCAGAAGTGGGTCTCCTTGAGTTCCCGGGTGCTGCTTTTCCTGGCCCCGCAGCCAAAGTGGCAGAGGTACAGAGGAGCAATTCATGGGCCAGGAGTCCGAGTCCCTTGTGGGGAGAGCTGTGGGGGTGAGAGCAACCTGGCTGGCAGATGGTGGGACTGATCCCAGCTGCTCCTGGTTCATCCTATTTCCACCTTTCTTTGAGCATCTAGCATCAGCGATCTGCTCTACTCGCCCTGAATAAATCCTGCTCATACTTTGCTCCTTCAACAGGACTGTCCTTCCTTACTTAGACTTGGAGTGGGGATGGCGCACCTGGTTGAAATTAGTCAATTAGACTAATCCCTTTGCCAAAGTTGGGATTCACAAACTTCTCTGATGCTTGTTGCTTCCCACACTGGATGCACTTTGATGATTTGCAGACCACAACTGCTCGCTGGGTACCACAGATATGGCGCTGCAAGAAAGAGCTCCTGGCCACAGTCTCCATTCTTTGACAGCGCAAAACAGGAGCGGACAGCAGCTGGACTGGGTCTGGAGACCCTCCTGTGCTGGTTCCAGATAAATCTGGCCCAGAATGGAATTGCAGTTGAGAGCCCTGCTTAGACTGCAATTTGATACCTGGATTTGTACCAAATCCTAAATTTGGGCTTCTTTCTATAGAAAGCCTTAATGGTTCAGTTCATTAGGACTTCTTAAATTAGAACAGACTTCTAACAGTATGGAGAGAATTGATCACAGTTTTAATTTCATTTTGTGATTCAAATTGTACCATCTGCTGCTCCTCATATTTGTATTCTGCCTAGAACTGAAGAGCAATTTTTAGGGTTTTTTAAATGCAATATAAAAATACACGCATCTAAAAGAACATCTGCAATCACTTAATGAAATATTGAAAATCCAAAATCATGAGAATACTTTAAACCCCTTAAAACCTCTTCTTTATTCACCTGATTCTGTTTTTTTCTACTGTTTTATCCTCCTTGGTTTTTTTTTTCTTTTCTGTTTATATCTTTTCTCTTACGATGTTCAACAAAATATATTTTGGGAACTCAGCCAAAGGTAAAGAAAAGACCAGTCCATTTCTCAGGAATTGTGGCCTGCCAGGGCCTGGGTGGGAGCTCAGGGGGCAGGGGTCATGGCATCCAGCGGGCATCCAGTGCAGGTCTGGGGGGAACACAGGGGGCCCTCACTGTTGCAAGGCCAGATCCAGGAGCCCTTTGAGCTGGCTGGGTCCTGGGGCAGGATGGCTCCATGGGCCACTTGGCTGCTTGGCCCTGGACAGTCTGTCTTTAGCCACCAGAGATGGTTGCTGCTCTTGGTCCAGCTACGCAAGCAGCACTGCTGCTGCCACAGACGGACCTTCATTGGAGGCAAAGGTGGGCTTCACGGCTATCTTTTGTTGCTCTCCTTTCAAGGAATGTACTCTGAAGGTCCAGGAGGGGAAGTTCAAGCTCCAGGACCTGCTGGTGGTGCCGATGCAGAGAGTCCTGAAATATC
This sequence comes from Crotalus tigris, assembly GCF_016545835.1. Lineage (NCBI taxonomy): Eukaryota > Metazoa > Chordata > Lepidosauria > Squamata > Viperidae > Crotalus > Crotalus tigris. Next base: position 547,652 of record NW_024096844.1, read on the forward strand.
ACCTTCTGCTCAAAGTGAGTCGTTCTCCACCTTGCAGAGGGATGAAAAACCCAGATGCATTCTGCAGTGGGCAGGTGGGCTTCAGTTGCTCTCAGTGCAGAGCATCCCAGGTGAGAATGACAGAATTGGAAGGTATCTTGGAGGTCTTCTAGTCTACCCCCCTGCTCGAACATGGAACCTTATACCATTCTGGACAAATGGCTCTTCAATCTTCTGGACCCACAACTTCTGGAGGGGAGCCATTCCACTGATTAATTGTTCTGAATGGCAGGAAGTTCTAGATTGGATCTCTACTTGATCAGTTTCTACCATTGCTTCTTGTCCTGCCTTCAGATGCTTTGGAAAATAGGTTGACCCCCTCCTCTCTGTGACAGCCCCTCAAATATTGGAAGACTGCTATCATGTCACCCTAGTCCTTCATTAGACTAGACATACACAGTTCCTACAACTGTTCATTGCACAACCTACCCTCTGGTCCCCCAATCATCTTTGTTGCTCTTTTTTGCACTCTACGTTTCTAGAGTCTCAACATCTTTTTTGTATCATGGTGCCAAAATTAGATGCAGCATTCCAAGTGTGGTCTTGGATTGCGTTAACTTTTTTGGCAGCAGCCTGGATCTCTCTCACAGTTACTATTGTTGGGCCAGGTACCACTTTTTCTGTACTCGTGCATTTGGTTTCTCTTGCCTAAGGATAAACCTTACTTTTCTCACTTCTGAAATGCATTTTGTTGGATAGGGCCCAGTGTTCCAAGTCTGTCCAGATCCTCCTGTGCTTTGAGCCTTTCACTTCTGGAGTGTTGGCTATTCCTGCCAGCTTGGTGTCGTCTGCAAATTTGTTGAGTTCCCTTTTTATCCTCTGACCTAAATCCTTTATGAAGGTATTGAAGAGTGCTGGGCCTAAGGCAGAACCTTGGCTACCCCACCCCTTACTTCTCTCCACATGGAAGTAGCTCCATTAAGGACTACATGCAGAATGCGGATGGTCAGCCAGTTGCAAATCCATCTGGTGCTGATGCCGTCTGTCCCACAGTTTCCCGTCTTGCCAAGAAGGCTGCGTTCTGCTTTGTCAAAGGCCTCCCTGGTGCCCAAGGAAATTATGTAAACAGCATTTCGCTGTTTACTTAGTCACTTTGTCAGTGAATGCATTAATGTTTGTCTGGCATGATCTGGCTTTGGCTTCTACAACAGCACAGATCTCCTTAATGCCGGTTCCAGTTGGATTGGTAGAGCCAAAGGGATGCAGAACAGCCAGCCCCACGCTGCCCACCTGGCCCTTGGAGTCCAGGGGAGATCCTGAGCCTCTGCATCAGGCAAGGGGCAGGGAATCTTTCAGACAATTTCAGCCTGGGCCTCCCCTGACTCTGCTTGTGCCCCCCTTGCCCAAGATTCTCTCCCGTGCAAATGCTTTTGATTCCACCCAGAAATTGATAATGCAGTTATTCTCACAAACCTTGATTAATTCTGGCTTGTTCGCTCAAGCTTGCACCAAATCATCTGATGCTGCGTGGCCACCCCCAACGGCCATTATCCTTGGGGCAAACAACTCCAACACTTCCTCCTTAGCAGGACCTCTCCTGCCACCTACTGCAGAGGCCTTGAACCCCTGGCATGGTGAGGTGGAGCAGGAAGCCGGCAGGCCGGCAGTGGCTGTAGTAACCCAGGATGATGGTTTGTCTTCTAGGAGCTGCTCAGTCACTCATCCGACCGGCCAGAGAAACAGCAGCTGAAGGAAGCATTGGAGGCCATGCAGGTGAGGTCCTGAGGGAGGCCTTTTGGGGATCACTGCACAGAGGCATGGCCCAGTCTCTGACAAAGAACTGCTCTCCAAAGGCCCCCCCCCCCAGTTTTTCTCAGCCTGACTTGGCTGTGCTCTGCTTCTGCCCTGGGGGAGTGGGGGGGCTGGGAATTGCACAGGTGGCTGGGCAAGGGAGGCTGAACCCAGAAGCAGGCCTGTCTTTCCGCTCTCGGAGCGGATCCCTGCCCGGGGCTTTCTGCTTGCAATTTATTTATTTATTTATGAGACTTCTATACCGCTTTAAGTGCAAGCGCTCTCTAAGCGGTGTACACCAGTCAGCAATGTATGTATGTATGTATGTGTATGTGTGTGTGTGTGTGTGTATATATATATATATATATATATATATATATATATATATATATATATATATATATATATATATATATATATATATATATATATTTACATTGCTCCCAACAATCTGGGTCCTCATTTTACCTATTTTATTTATTTTATTTATTTATTTATGAGACTTATATACCGCTTTAAGTGCAAGCGCTCTCTAAGCGGCGTACACCAGTAAGCAATGTATATATATATATATATTTACATTGCCCCCAACCATCTGGGTCCTCATTTTACCTACCCCGGAAGGAGGGACGGCTGAGTCAACCTTGAGCCGGTGAGATTTGAACCGCTGACCTGCTGAACACAGTCAGCTAAAGTGGCCTGCAGTACTGCACCTCTAACTGCTGCGCCACCTCGTCTCTTATGCCACTGATGGGCCACTTCGACCAAAAAAGGCCTGTTTTTCGTTTTTCAGGACTTGGCCATGTTCATCAATGAAGTCAAACGGGACAAAGAAACATTGAAGAAAATAAGTGAATTTCAGAGTTCCATAGAAAACCTGGTAAGATCAAAGGAGCAGCCTTTGGCTCTTGGTGATAAGCGGCAGAGAGGCCTTCTCAGTCTCCTCTCCTGAAGGCCAAGCCGTTTCGGTGACCGGCAACAGGCTCCTCCTCCTCCTCCTTCAGGAGATTGGCATCCCATAATGGCTGTTACGAGGCAGTGATTGCAAATGGCCTTAGCCAGCCAAAGGGCACAGGTGATATCAACCAGGGCGGGACCCAATTCTCCACCGCTAACTCTCCACGGGCCAACTTGCCGCCGGACAATCCACGGCGGAACAATTTAACAATTCTATTTATTTTTTAAAAATAAATAAATAAATATTTTAATTTTTGTCGATATCATTTCATTCTGTCCCTCCTTTTGCATCCTTTCCTTAATTATTCTCTTCCACCATTTCTTTGTTATTGATATAACTGTTGTCTGGCAACAAGTGGAAAGTTATCCCGCAGCGAGCCGTGGCGAGTTGGCCGTGGCAGATTGTCCTAGGGCAGTGTTTCTCAACCTTGACCATTTTAAGGCATGAGGACTTCAACTCCCAGAATTCCACAGCCAGCGTTGCTGGCTGTGGAATTCTGGGAGTTGAAGTCCACATGCCTTAAAATGGTCAAGGTTGAGAAACACTGTCCTAGGGCTAGGCCCCCCTGCCTCTGCTTCTGGTCTCGTTTACCTGCTCACAGGTCCCCAGAGCTGGATCGCACAGCACCCCGGAAGAGGCTTCGCTGCCATCAACCCCCGAAGTGCCCTGTCCCCCCCCCTCTTTGCCAGCTGAGATGCCACATTGGAGCTTTTGCTCTTTTAACCTTTGTCACCTTTGCCACAGCCGGTGAAGCTGGAAGAATACGGGCGGCCAAAGATTGATGGGGAACTGAAGGTCCGGTCCATCATCAACCACACAAAGCAAGATCGGTGAGTGAGCAAAGCAGTGGAGCAGGAAAAGCCTCTTCCAGGGGTCCTGGCTGAACTGAAGCCCTGAGAGCAACGTTGGTGCAGCTGGCTGAGTTCCCATGACGTGGAGGCTTGAGTGGGTTGACTTCCAGAGGCAGGAACCCCACCCACAGCACTCCGCTCAGCAAACCAGGGACGGCTAGCATGTTGTCTGAAGGCAGCTCCCTCCCTGGCTCACCTCAGTCCTGGAAGCAAATTCCACTTTTCTACATCTCAGCTCAGATCCCGCTCCCCTTGTGCCCGGCCCACCTGTCCTCTCCTTCCCCAGGAGCCCCTTTCCCTGCTAGAGAGCAGCAGCAGCAGGTGCAAGAGAGCTGACAGGGGTCCTACCTGCCACCCCTGCTCTGCCAGGTGGGTTGAGCCCACCTGGCAGCCATCAGCTGAACCCTGGAAGTGGGTTCAAAGAGACGGACCCTTTGCCTCCCCTTCCGGCATTAATAGGGAAGACCCCTGCCTTGGCTCATCTCCCCCCCCAAGGCAAAAGGCGGGTGCTGCCTGTCCTTCTTGGGGCACGCGGAGGGTGATGGCTTGCCCTTGGCCACTCAGCCGTGGGCCAAGCCCCCCAGGTGCTCCTGGCCCAGCGCTGAGCCCCATGGCAGGAGAGGAGGCGGCTTTTAAAGGGGGCCCAGGAAGAGACGAGCAGGAGGGCTTGGGGGGGGGCATCTGGCTGCGTCTGTTGGAGATGTAGAATCTCAGGGGAGGAGCTCCCTTGACTGGAAGTGGCAGGCAGCCATTTGCCACTTCTTGGGGCCAGAAATTGACCACTCTGGCCAGAGATGATAAACCCTCTTGACCAAGCCTCCAGGTGGGACATCTAGGCACAAGCTGTCCCCTTTGGCTGGCCTGGTTCTCCCAGTCACTGGAGGATGGAAGCCCCTTCCCCAAGGCCTGGGGGGGGGGGAATGTGCAGACATGGTTGTTGAGTCCCGGTTTCCTCTTCTGATTCTGGGACAGGTATTTGTTTTTGTTTGATAAAGTGGTGATTGTCTGCAAGAGAAAAGGCTACAGCTACGAGCAAAAGGATATCCTTGAGCTGCTCTGTTACAAGATGACCGATGATCCCACCAACAACAAAGATATCAAGAAGGTGGGTGATGCAGGTGATACCTCTCTTTTTTCTCGCTTCCCCTCCCTTCATGGCCAACATTGAACACTGCAAGGGGGGGGGGAGAGCTGTAGCCGCTGGAAGCACACTTGGCACCTCCTGTTGTTCCCCCTGGGGGCAACCTAGCCTGATTGTGCTCCAAAAGAGCTGGGGTGCTCAGGCCGTCCAGGGGCTGGAAGCTGAGTTCATCCTTCTCCACTGGCCTGGGGCCAGGGGGTATCCATGTGCTTCTTGGCCCCTTTAGAGAAATCACAGTTCTCTCACTGGGGGGTTTACCAGGATGCTGTGTCCTTTGGCAAGCTGGCCTGGCAACTGCCCATCTAGCACCACGTTCACCACGAGGAGAAGCCCCTTTCTGGTCAACAAGGCTTCCCACGTGGACAGTTCTTGCTTGAAGCAATGAAGGAAATCCCAGGAAAGCCAGCCCCTCTTTTATGCCAGTTTTTTCCCTGCATGAAGGAATCCCTGTTCTTCTAGGGGCCTTAGCAGGTGGAATTCCTGGGGGCCATGGGGAGGGGGGAAAGGGGGCCCTTGTTTATTTAGAGTAATTCCCCCCCCACGCTCTGGAGGGTGCAGTTCCAGAACATCTGGGCCACCTGGGACGGGGGGCCATGGGGAGGGGGGAAAGGGGGGCCCTTGTTTATTTAGAGTCTGAACAGGTGGGATTTGGAGCTTGTTGTAACCAGCTGTGTCTCCCCTTCGCTTCCTTCTGCTTCTCAGTCGCATGGAAAAATGGTAAGCCGTCTCTAGCAATTCTGGCCCTTTTGTCTTGCTGCTGCTGTACTAATTCTAGACAGGGCTGATTGGGCATCGTCCAGTGGGCTGCGTGAGGGCCTGCAGTTACTGCAGGAAGCCTTACAAGCAGCCCTGTGAGGTAGGCTTGCCCGATGAGGGTGAGTGGAGCAGATGGGGCTAAAGCGTCTTTGAAGGAGAGGCAGCCTCTTGCATGCTGGCAAAGAGAGGGAAGGTGAGCCCTCCCCGAAGCGGCACTGAATTCCCAGTCCTCGTGGCCAGGAATGGAGGTCAATTGGCCAAGCTTGCTGCCTCTGGTGCTGCAATTCGGCCGCCGAAGGGTGCCTCCTAAGGGCAGGTTTCAGGGTGGCGCGATGGCTCCCCCCAGCCCTCCTGGCCTGCACTGGCCATGGGCTTCTCCTGCCTCAGCGTCTGGCTCCATCCATTCCTCTCTCTTTCCCCACAGTGGTCTTATGGCTTCTACCTCACTCACCTTCAAGGCAAACAGGGATTCCAGTTTTTCTGCAAGACGGAAGAGATGAAACGGAAGTGGATGGAGCAGTTTGAAATGGCCATGTGAGTGTCCAGGCCCAGATCAGAAGGCTGAATGGTCGAGACACAGCCAGGCATGGCTGGCTCCTGCAGGTGGTCTTGACACAGGCGTTGGTACACGTGATGCGCAGGCAGGACTAAGTGGTGCCGCCTGGCCTGGCCCTGACCCAGAGGTTCCCGAGTGCAGGGCTGAGCCTCAGAGACCCTCGGTGCAAAGTGGACCCTCTTCACAATGTCCCCAAAGAGGAGCTGCCACTTGCTTTGCCTGGCCTGAGCTGAGTGCTGCTCCTTTTCTTTGCCCAGATCCAACATTAAGCCCGAGAAAGCCACGGCAAACAACCACCAGTTCCAGATGTTCACCTTTGACAAGACCACCAACTGCAAAGCCTGCAAGATGTTTTTAAGGTGAATGTTTTTCCTTCTTCGGGTACACACAGACTTCTCAAACACTGCTGCTAGTTTTACTGTAAAGGTGCATTATTACAAAAGGTCTTCCAGCCGCCGTGCAACAGGCACCCTTGGAGCCATACAGCTCGGGGGCAGCTTGCCACACTGAGGCTTCCTGGCACATTGAAGTTCCTGCTGCAAGCAGCCTCTGAGCTGCAGTATGGCAAAAAGCACCTGCTCCAGAGCCCACCCCTTCCAGTGCCCCATCAGCAGCTTACTGGAAGAAAAGCACCTTGTGTTGCTGGCCAGGGTCCCTCCTGGCCAAGGCTCCTCCACCTTCCAAGAGCCATGCCTGTGTGTGCTGCCAAGGAACTGGCACTTGGTCCCCCAGACCAAGCAGGGAACTTTTGCCTGGACTCTCTCCTCCACCCCCTCCACCCTGGAAATCTGGTGGGCCTCTCATGAGCACAGGTTCCAGGATGTTTTGTTGCACCCGGGCCTGACATCACCAGCCTATTTCCATAGCCCCTGCCCACGCATGGCCAGAATGCTAAGCCCAGGGAACGGGATGCAGGTGAAGACCGCAAGGAAAGTCAGGTGGAGGGAGGGCAGCAGGAGGGGCAGTAGTAAATGTGGCCGAGCTCAGTATTTATTTATTTATTTATTTATGAGATTTCTATACCGCTTTAAGTGCAAGCACTCTCTAAGCGGTGTACACCAGTAAGCAATGTATATATATATTTACATTGCCCCCAACAATCTGGGTCCTCATTTTACCTACCCCGGAAGGATGGAAGGCTGAGTCAACCTTGAGCCAGTGAGATTTGAACCGCTGACCTGCTGAACACAGTCAGCTAAAGTGGCCTGCAGTACTTGCCCTCTGACTGCTGCGCCACCTCGGGACTGACCTCAGAATCTAGCAGAAGGGCTTCCCTGCATCTGAGGAGAGGGATATGGAGCCCACAGGGGCCTCCGGGTATCGGGGCGTCTTCCCTGCTCCTGCTCCAAGGAGTACAGCCTCTCAGGGGTCCAGCTCTAGGCAGGCATGCTGGGCTAGCAGCATCTCTCTCTTTCTGCAGGGGGACCTTCTACCAAGGCTACCAGTGTCTGAAGTGCAAGGCGGGTGCCCACAAGGAGTGCCTGGAGGTCATCCCACCCTGCAAATTCAGTAAGTGTTCCAAGCACAGGGCGGCGGGGGGGGGCTGAAAAGCCCCTTGCGGCCAGCTAGCCCAGAAAACAGAGCAGGGCTGTGTCTGCTGCCAGGGTATCCGTTAGTGTCCCCGGGTGAAACAGAGAGCCTGGGCTGTCCAGTCCACTGCCCCAGGAAAGTCTGGTGGGCCACCCATGGGGACAGGTTTGGGGCGGTGCTCTCCAAATCAACGGGCCACCCATGGGGACAGGTTTGGGGCGGTGCTCTCCAAATCAACACGTTTTCCTGCAATAAAAGGCACGATTCGCTCCAGTGGCCGCCTGTTGATCCTGGTAGACTGGCTGAGCCCCCCCCCCCCGGGCAGCTTCCTCATTGGGGGTCCCTGTCAACCTCTCACCCGTCCAGAAGGGCAGAGCAGCTGCAGAGACACCTCCGTTCTGCAGCTGTTTAGAGTATTTTGCACGTCATAAATGGTTTTGAAAAATACATTTTGCCCTCCTGTAACATCCCCGTCACCATCGCTTAACAAATATATTTGCATGTGAAAGGGCATTCTAAATTTTGAAGGTGGGTCAAAGGGCGAGAAAAGGGAGAGAAGGAAGAATTTGGAATAGCAAGAAATGAGGAGGGGGATTCAGGGGGTCGTGAGACCTGCACACACCAACTGATGAACCGAGGTGTTCCTCTTAGGCCAGGGGTTCTCAACCTTGGCAACTTTAAGACTTGTGGACTTCAACTCCCAGAATTCCTCAGCCAGCAAAGCTGGCTGAGGAATTCTGGGAGTTGAAGTCCACAAGTCTTAAAGTTGCCAAGGTTGAGAACCCCTGTCTTAGGCGGTTTCCCAGTTAACCAGCCACTTTTTCATGTTGCCTTCCAGGTTCTCCTGCTGAGCAGGTAAGCAGTGCAGCTGTTCTTCCTTCCTCTCTGGGAATGACGCAGGGAGCAAGGTGCCCGAGGAAGACAGGGGGGGGGTCCCCTTTCCCCCACCCCCTTTCTTAGAAGTGAGGCCGAGTCCTTGGTTGGTCCTGAGATGGGGCACCCTTTTTTCTGCTACTATTTCTGCCCCAATTTGAATGCAAGGGGGTAGGGGCTGCAGGGAAGAATCCAAACTGTCGCATCTCTGTAAGACCTTTGCTGTTGGGGGGGGGGCAGGGGGGGCAGTTCTAAGAGCAAAACTAGCTCCTGGTGTGAACAAAAGCGCCCCAGGAGATCTGAAACTTCTTTCTTTTTATTTCTGGACAGGAAACACCGAATCTAGGTAAGTCATCCCCTCCTCCTCCTCCACTACCACCTCCTCCTTCTCCTCCACGTCTGCCTCCTCCACCTCCTCCACCTCTGCTCCATCTCCTCCTCTGCCTCCTCCTCCTTAACCACAACCTCCTCCTCCTCTTCCTTTGCCTCCTCATCTACCACCTCCACCTCCTCCTCCTCCAATTTTGTCTCCTTCTCCTCCTCTGCCTCTGCCCCTCCTCCATCTCCTCCTCTGCCTCCTCCTCCTTCACCACAACCTCCTCCTCTGCCTCCTCATCCACCACCTCCGCCTCCTCCACCTGTCTCCTCCTCCTGTCTCCTCTTCCTTAACCACCACCACCACCTCCTCCTCCACCTCCTCCTCTTTCACCACAACCTCCTCTGCCGCCTTATCCACCACCTCCACCTCCACTTCTGTCTCCTCTGCCTCCACCTCCTCCTCTGCCGCCTCCTCAACCACAACCTCTTCCCCCTCCATCACTATAACCTCCTCCTCCATCACCTCATCCTCCAATTCTGTCTCCTCTGCCGTCACCGCCTCCACCTCAGCCTCCTCCTTCACCACAGCGTCCTCCTCCTCCGTCTCCTCCTCTTTAACCACTTCCTCCATCTCCTCTTCACTACAACCTCATCCATCACCTCCACCTCCTCCACTTCTGCCACCACCTTGTCCGCCTCCTTCACCACAAGCTCCTCCTCCGTCTCCTCCTCCTTCACCATAACCTCCACCACAACCTCCTCCTGGGGGTCTGCGATGTAGCCTCATCCTTTGCTGCCAACCCCTGCTAAGAGATCCATCAAGGCCCCTGCTGTTCCTGGCTTCTTTCCAGGTCCTAAAATGGTGGCCCTCCAGAATTACCATGGGAACCCAGCTCCACCAGGGAAACCCGTGTTAACTTTCCAAATGGGTGAAGTGATTGAGCTGCTCCGAGGGGAACCGGACTCCCAGTGGTGGGAGGTGAGTGGATCCTCCAGGAATCTGCAGAAAAGACCAAACCTTCCTCAGCTCGTTATCCATGGAATTCAGCTTTGGACCTGCCAGGCATTTTAACAAGAGCCTGAAGTCCTTCAACTGCACCCAGGAGATGAGGCTGGCTAGGACAGGACCCTCCTTCCCTCTCTCCCTCTGCTGGGTTTATTCAATAGCACCAGCATTGGGGGCAGCCCCTGTGGGACCCAGCACCCTTGGCCAATCTAGGATCCTGCTCTGCCATCTGCCCGTGGTGAACTCAAGGAGCCCGGCATCCTGGCTTGCTGGTCCAGCTGAGCCTCAAGTCTCTCAGACCCCCCATTGGGTGCTGTTGCACCAAACAGGAGGTAGCCTGGGCTAAGCCCCTTCTCCATAGAATTGGGTCACCTCTGGGTGGCCAGCAAGGCACGTTGGCTGAAGAAGTTCCACACCCCAGGCTGTAGCTTACCAGGTTGCAAAGCAAAGCAAGGTTGTGGGAACTCAGCCCTTAGCACATTTGCTAAGTCAGCCTATCACATTAGCTTGTTCACATGACAGAGACACCATTGTTGTGTCTTGTTGACTTGCGTTAAGGGTGTTGTATGAATCTTTGAGAGAGTGAAAACCGCCTCATTTGGGAGAGAACAAAGAAACCTAAGCTCAAGGTGGGCAAGGGAGTCGCTGGCGCTGCTTCTTCCTTTATGCCTGGGTTTCCGCCCCACATGGCAGGAACTCTTCTCTTTCTTCCAGGGGAGACTCGTCGTGTCCAAGAAATCTGGCTATTTCCCCAGCTCGTTGGTCAAGCCTTGCCCAGTGGACGCGCGGGTAAGAGTCCTTGAGGCAGGGAGCTGCAGGAACCACTTTCAAGGCTATGACACCCCCCCCTCGCCCCCCAGTGATTGAGCGCCTGGATTAACAGCTGCTGCGTTCAGTGGCTAACCCCCTTTCTTTCAGTCCGAGGACCGATTGCCTCCTCCTGGCACTGGGGGTCTTCTGTCCCACTGCTCACAGCTCAGACCACCCCTGCAGGGGATGCCTTTGGGAAGACTGGCCTTCATTAGGATCCCTCCCACCCCAAATCACAACTTTGTTCTCTGCTGCAGCCTCCCAACAGCCGCCCTCCTTCGCGAGAGATGGACTATTCCGTGTACCCCTGGTGAGTTGGGTGGGTGGGATTGGCTGGGCTCCTCATTTCGAATCTCCTCATTGGTAAAGGTTGGGGGAAGTCCAAGTGAGGGGGATGCGGGGGACAATTTCTTGCTCTCTATAAATGGAGACCGTCAGAGTGAATAGTTTCTCTCCAAGCCCAATTGACAATGTTCCTTTGGAGAGTCATATTTGTGGTTTTCTAAAACTTTCCCAGTTGCACCTATGAGAAGGAAAAAGGCATCTGAAAAAATCCCTCCCTGTCCTGTTCCCCAGTGTTTCTGGCTTTGTGGACCAGCAGGCGGGGGGGGGGGGCGATGGTTTCATGCAAGCGGCTGGCAAGCCCATGCGCGCAACTCCCTTTATGCAAGCAGCTTGCACATGCACCTGCCCCTCATGCAAATGGAGCCCGCTTGGGCTCACCAGCCATTTCCACAGCCCAGTTGCAAACCCCTCACGGCCCACAGGCTGGAGACCTGTTGTAGGGCTTTTTCCCCCCCAGTCTTGTTCGAAAAGAATAAAGAGCTGTTTCTCTCAGAAGGGATGCTGGGAAGGCTTCCTTGTAGCTTTTGATGTGCTGTTGCCTCTTCATCCGAAGGGAAAGGGATTATTGTCCTCATGATGGCAGAGGACTTGAAGTGGCCTTCTCTTCATTTGGGGGTTGAACCACTTCTGGAAGGTGTTGCCTGAGGTCACAGCCTGGAGCCCCAGGAGAGGCTCTCATTGCCCCCCAAGTTTATAGAGGTGCACGACTGCAGATTGAGGGTAGCTGGAGAAGAAGAAGTGGCTGAGCAGACTTGGGATTGGAGAAGCAGGAGCTGTGAAGGGGAAGAGCCGAGGTGGCGCAGCAGTTAGGGTGCAGTACTGCAGGCCACTTTAGCTGACTGTGTTCAGCAGGTCAGCGGTTCAAATCTCACCGGCTGAAGGTTGATTCAGCCTTCCATCCTTCCGGGGTAGGTCAAATGAGGACCCAGATTGTTGGGGGCAATGTAAATATATATATATATACATTGCTTACTGGTGTACACCGCTTAGAGAGTGCTTGCACTTAAAGCGGTATATAAGTCTCATAAATAAATAAATAAATAAATAAATAAATAAATAAAAGACCAAGGATTCCAGGGGGATTCTGGCATGAGACGCAGCTTCTCCCAAGGATGACCCTTGTGGGTTCCTCAACCCTTCCAGGGAGGTCACCAGCGGAGGCTGCGAGGTTCATCCTGGGCCTTTTCCTCTTCGTGATCGGATGCATGATTCCAATCATACCATTTGTAGCTGATTCAGAATGGAAATAAAATTTTAATTGATTTTGCTAGGTTAAAGAATGGCTGAAATTAAGAGGATATAATTTAACGGAGATGGATACTAAATTACTAGCTAGGAAACAAAAAATAAATGGAAGATGTAGCTGATGTAGCTGATTCAATATGTTATTGATGAAACAATCTTGGAATAATAGTTTATTGAAAATTAAATATGAGGCAACTGTGTGATGTGGCTGTAAAAAAAAAAAAAAGGCAAACCGAGTGCTGGGCTCCATCAATAGCACTACAGATCCCGTGAAGGAATAACTCCAGAGAATAACTCCAAGAAGCAACCTCCTTGGTCAGATCTCCACTCATTGGTGCTACCAGTTCTGTGTGCTGAGCTTCAAGAAGTATTCAGAGAGCGTAGAAGAAGAGAGTCAAAGAAAGGCATTAAGTAGAGCATCCTGTGGGGAGGTTGGACCTTGAGAAGAGAAAAATTAAGAGGGGGGGGGGGGAAGCCGACTTTCTGAAATATGTCACACTGGAGGAAAAAACTGGTTCTCTCTGGTTACAGAGTGCAGGCCGTGGTAGGAGAAACTCCTAAGGACAGTAAATTCAGTGATTTGGAGGGATGGGGGGGGGCTGTCCCCTGAAGGAGGGGCTGAATTACTGCATGAATTATGGGTTGGATTCAGGCCTTCCATTCCAACTCGGGGGTTTGTGAGCAAGGCAGAGCTGAGATACGGAGCCCTATAATGAAGGGTCATCAATGGAGGAGAATTTCTGCAACTCAGGGTTGAACTGTGCACCCCGAGTTGGGCTTTTGGCTAGCAGGCCTTTCCCTACCAGACAAGGAAAGGCATCGGGGCCGCCAAGGGCTCCGCCATGCCAGGCCTTGTTTCGGAGCCCTCCCCAAAGCCCTGGGGGCAGGGATACCCAGCTGCCAAGAGGGAGGGGCGGCTGCTTCTGCCTCTGAGGCTGAGCCCGGCTTCCCAACTCCTCTCTCTGCACAAGGGTCCCCCTGCAGGCTCCTGCAGCTTCAGAGCATCAAAGGGACGTTTGAAGGATCTAAGGGGGATCTCTCCTAACCCAGAGTGTGGATTTTAGGTTTGCAGGTAACATGGAGAGGCAGCAAACAGACAACCTCTTGAAGCAGCATGTCAGTGGGACCTACCTGATCCGGGAGAGGCCAGCAGAGGCCGAGCGCTTTGCCATCAGCATCAAGTCAGTGGCTGGCTAAGGGCAGTTCCTCCCACCCCTGGGGGGGGGGGGCACACGGAGGAGATGGGTTCACACAGCCCCGCTGGACCCCAGCTAGCTTCCAGACCTTCCCTGTCTTCATATTCCCAAAAGTTACCCATAGCTTAAGGGGGGGTGGCCCTGGGAGAAGCACCCCTTTCCAACTGGCCTGGTATGCCTTGCAAACCTCTCCCCCTTTTGGGACTTGCTGAGGGAGAGTTCTTGTTTTAGAGTCTGGCAGAGATAACTTTTCTGCTTCCAATAATTGGTCCAAAATTAGTCGGCATCACGGTCCTCCTTGGGAGGCCACATTCACATCTTAAGCTCCCAAGAGGGGGGGGGGTGTGCTTACCCCTCAGGTGGAGCAAGCCTTCAAGTGGGCCTCCAGCATTTCAGCATATGGGGCACCCACACCAGATGGACCTTTGGCTATTAAAGTCTGGCCGGTTTAAGCCCAGCTCTTTGCCAGCCTCTCCCACAAGGCAAATCTGGAGGGTGATGGTGGGCTGGGCTTTTGGGTAGGAAACATCCCTGCAGTGATCTCCTGAAACCTCTGCCCTCTCCCTTGCAGGTTTAATGATGAAGTCAAGCATATTAAAGTTGTTGAAAAAGATAACTGGATCCACATCACAGAAGCAAAAAAATTTGAAAGCCTCTTGGTATGGTATTCTGGAAAAAACAAGTCTTGTCTTGAACCTGATCTTTCTGGGGGCTTCATGGGGCTCATTGGCTTTGCCCTTCTTCTGCAGGAACTGGTGGAATACTACCAAGGCCATTCCCTGAAGGAGAGCTTCAAACAGCTGGACACAACACTGAAGTATCCATACAAATCCCGGGAACGCTCTGCCTCACGAACCTTAGCTCGATCACCGGGTAAGGCCTGTCTCCGTCCTGCTGGGGGTCACAGAGCAGGTGGAGAGCTTGCACAAGGAGCCCCACCTTTGCTCCCACAAGCCAAAGGACCAGTCCCCACCAGCTGGCCAGCAGAGAAGCCCCGCAGTGGAAAGACTCTTGCTATGGGGATGGGACTCCCAGGCTCCCCAACCTTTCAAAGCCTCCCCCAGTGCCCCATGGCTTTCCACCCAGAGCAGCCACCATTGTGGCTCAGCTAAGCAGGGCGATGGGTCCAGTCTAACCAGGGTTGGCTTTTTTGATCAATGGGTTCCAACAAGCCTCCTCCTTTCAGCCCTGAGCAGACCACCCCCCCCCCCAGCAAGGAGGGGCTGGGAAAGAGACAGCAATGCCCCACCTTCCTCTTTGGAAGCTTATCTGCAGAAATGCCGAAGAAATTCTAAAACTGTCCTGAGGCTGAAACAAAACAATTTAACGAATCTGAGCTTATGAAAAGAACACTGGAGGAGTCGCTTTGGAAGGGGATGGGTTTTTGCCAGATATCTGAGCCTCGATTGGGAGAAAGTAAATCGCTCCCCCATCCAGGAGAAAGCAGGAATTCTCCATCCAAATTTATGCAGGCTCCCCAGCTGACCACAAAGGCCTCCCCCTTCCCTGGGTGAGGGGTGAGTGATGAAGGGGCTGGTCTGAGTGTGGACAAGCAAGTGGCCTCCGCATGACCAAATGCACCAGAAAGCTCCATCTGAGTTTTTTATGACTCGGGCCAGGATTGCTGGGTGGTCGTTTCTGTGTGGTTCTGGCTTCATCTCCAAAGCTCATTTTGATGATGATGATGATGATAAAGTCTGTGGCTAACGCTGATCCTGCATCCCGGCTTTCTGAGCAGGGGGGCTTCCAAACGTCCTTGGTGGTTCTTTCAGATGCTGCCCGCTTGCCCTGAGCCACGCTCCACAGTCCTGGGCAGCTGCATCTGAGAGCAACCTGCCATTTAGTGCTTTAAGGAAAAGGGCTGAATCCTTCCTGCGTGCTGAGTCTGCTGGGCCTGCTCCCCTGGCGCCTTCCCTGGCCCTGTAGGGGACCGGCACCCTTCCCAGGGTGATGTTTTGCTTGCTCCCCTCCAGACAGGAGAGAGCCTGGCTCCCTCTGCGCAGATCAGCCCACAGCAGGGTCTTCGCCTGGGGAGGCAGTGGGGGTCGAGTGGCTGACCAGCCACACAGACCAGCTCTGTCTTGCCGTTGGGTCAAAGAGTGAAGAGCCGTGTGGTTTGGGTGGGCGTTTCCCCTGCCTTGCTGATTTCTCCCGTTTCATAAATGTCCCCCTTTAATAATGTCTTCCCCCTCCCTTTTCTCCTGCTGCCTCCATTTCCCTCTAACTTCTTTTCTGCAGCTGCCTGCGCTTCCTACAATTTTTCCTTTCTCAGTCCTCAGGGCCACCACTTCACTTCTCAGAATCCCTCCACTCCTTTTTGGTCAGGTAGATATAGCTCTCTCTCTCTGTCTCTCGATATAATAAACGTAGCAGATGAATAATATCTATATGCATGCAAAGGCTGAAGGACAGCGACACCTGCTGGTCATCTAAGAAAGGACCGTGTGACCCTCTACCCACAGCTGGCAGATCAGCCACCAGCTCCTAGCCCAGTCTTGGCGGAGCAGCTTAACAGCAGCTGAGAAAGGCTCCTGGTGGCCAGAAAGGCCAAAGAGGTGCCCAGGTAGAACTTGGACCACCCCATTTTAGCCAGAAAGAAAAAAATAAGGCTGAAAGTCGCGGAACGTGCTGACATTGCTCTCGCCTGACTTGGCACCTGGACAGGTCACGCCACGGGAAGCTCCTTCACTCTTCTTGCTTTATATCTCCCTCCCCCCCAGTCTTCACTCCTCGGGCCGTCGGGACTGCAGTGGCGAGGTACAACTTTGCTGCCCGGGACATGCGGGAGCTCTCCCTGCAGGAAGGGGACGTGGTGAAGATCTACAGCCGGATCGGCGGGGATCAAGGCTGGTGGAAGGGAGAGGCCAATGGCCGAGTAAGTGGCCTCTGGAAGGTGCACGGCCCTTCTTGCAGAGCTCTGGGCACAGCCGTTCACGCTCCTTTCTGAATTGGGGAGGGGGCATCCAGACAAGGACTGGCGATGCATCCAGTGCCGGGCCCTGCTCTCTCAAGCCCCCGCAGTCATAAAAGCCCCCCTCCCTCCTGGACTGGCCTGGTCCCGTGCTCCATCGTGGCTGCCCCTCAGTCCTTATGTTCAGCTGTGATTTCTTGCAGATCGGCTGGTTCCCTTCGACCTATGTGGAGGAGGAGGGGGTGCAGTGATGCCCACACTGGCAGGAGCTACTGTCCCTGAGGGCAGCCCCGGCCGTCTCTGGGCCTCCAAGGAAAACAGGACTGTTCTTCTTCCAGCACCGAGAAGAGCGCCTCTGTGGCCCACTCCCCAGTCCATGGGGCAGAGTGCACGGGGGGCACATGAAGCACAGCTGCTTCTTTCTCATCTGTTCCCTGACACAGAAGAGCTGAACGCTGGATATTGAGACACGTCTGCAGAAAACCACGAAGCCTCTGGGGAAGGCAGGCAGGACCCAATGGCCTGGCCAGAAGTGGCTGCACTACCAAGCCGTCTGAGGTGTGGAAGATGGGCTTGGTGGTGTCTGATCCTTGGGTGGGATACGAGAAGAGATGCTGGGGGTTTGGGAGTCACAGGAGGACATTGCAAGGGGTGCCCTTGGCTTAGGAACTTTAGGGGGGGCTTCTGCAAGTCCCAGCGCCCACCATGGTGGTGGGCTGTGGACCGACCGAAGTTGCCCTAAATGTGAGTGGGCCCCTTTATGATCCAGAGGAAAGAGGATCCCCAGACTGCTGGGGTTCTTCCTGAGCCTGTTGTGAATCTGGGACTGGAAAGAAGGAAGTACACGCTATGTGGGCGCACCCCACGGGCCCCACTGCTGCCTCTCCCTCTGTTGTGTGAGTCTCTCCTCCATCAGTCCTGGGAGCCTGTCTGAGCTGGCTGCCAAATGGACCCTGTGAACTCCAGGAGCCTCTGCTAGTCACACAACCAGTCAAGGTTGGCCTTCTCAGGGCCTGCCGGTTCCTGGTGGTGCTGCTGCCCTCTGAGTTAACCAGAAAGCCTTTGCATTATGCTCATCCTGCTGGCAAAATGGTTTCCATCCACCCAGTGGCCCTCAGGGCTGGAGGAGCTTCTGCTCGGAGAAGGATTAGTGTCCAATAGAACAGATGCTGTCCACATGGATGTCACAGATGCGCGCAGAGCCCCGGCAAGGATCTCTTGCCACAAAGGAGGAATCGCTCTGCCTTTCGGACTTTGGGGAGATCCACTGGCCGTGTCTAGGCCATGAGGCAGCTTTTCCTTCCAAGCATACATCAGGGAGCCCTCTTGAGCACTGAGCGACTTCCCTGCTTTCCTCAGCTCTTTTGCAAAAGGCTTAGGTGCCAAGGGGCTGCATGTGGGGCAGGGCCTTTCCAGGGGGCAGAGTCCAAGGTCTCCTGGAGGCTGCTGAGGGCCATCTGCTGCTCCAAAGCTCCCTGAGATTGGCACAGCAGCCCCTCTGCCTGCCTGCTCCCAGCAGATCTGCATTTGAGTGCCCAGGTGGGCCTGGGCCCCACAGCAGATTTGCCTCCATTTTACAGAGAGCCTCACCTGAAATCAGCCTTGACTTCCTCTTGGCTCTTCCAGGCTGCTTCTGCCCTTTCACCCATTGCAGACAGCCTGGCAAGCTCACATTCCCTGATGTGGATGCCCCTTCAGAAATGGGGTAGGCCCTAGGCCAGAGAGCAGGGAGATCTTCCAATCGTTCCTCTTTTCACGTACGGAAATACCTACATGTGGCGGAGAGGCAGAAAATCACCCCCATGGCTGATCTCAATAGAATTGATCAGCAGCTGGGTGGATCCCTGTAGAACTCTTTGGGTCATCAGGCAAATCTTTCCCTAAGTGAGGGAGCTCAGCTGCCTAAACACCCCCCCCCCCACACTGAAGCAAGGGAGGGAGGTAGGTAGGTAGAAAGGAAGTAAGTCTGTCTGGCCTGCAAAAAATCCCAGTGACCACTAGATGGCAGAAGAGGGAGTTTCTGTATTCTCTCTTTGCTGCTTCTCTAGGAGGCTGGATAGGATTCAGTGCTCTGAGCTGGGGCTGAGAGAGGTGCTTTGCAAAACCAGAACAGAAAAATATGCTACTCGTATCTCCCAGACAGACCACTTGCCAGTTCCTCCTGAAGTCAGAATTAGAAACAGGCATCAGGGAGGACCCACCATAACATCCAGTGACAATACACGCAGTATGTCCCTACCCAGGCCTGATCAGCTGGTCCCTTTTCCATCTTGAAGACAGCCTCTTCTGTGCTACAGATGCGGTAGAGGTTGCCAGGAACGGTCCAGGGTCTAGGCTTGAGGCACCTGCTATCCACCTGTTGCATCTTTTCCCTCTTTCTGGATCCTTCCAGAATTCCCCCCCCCCCCCAGTGGATGCAGTAGTGGAAGATGCAGGAGGAATAGGAGGGGATTGCGACCTTCTCTGTGGAGAAGTACAGAACAAAAGAAAGCTAACCACTGAGTCACCATGACTGCATTTTCTGTAAACTAAGTGAGGGGTGAGCTGGCCTGGTGGAGTAGTTAAAGCGAGGGAATTGTTGGGCCAGGCCCGGGGGGCCGAGGGTGAAGCCCACTCCTCGCTGAGGGAGCTCTGGGAGACGAGGACACTCATATGCCTGTGCAGGATTGTTGTGGAGAAGAGCCGGTGCTGTGGGCGTGGCTCGGAGGAAGGGCTGCCTCTGTTGCAGACACTACTTGTCTGAGCACGTGCAGAGGTTCAGCCCTTACAAAACTCCATCGAAGTTGGAAGAGGCATTTCTTCTCAAAAACAAGGGACCACAATGCAATTGTACTATAAGATGGTCCTTCTGGAGAAAATCAAAATATTTGATTGGAAAAAGGAAGGCTGTTTTTTGTTTGCTGATGTAACATTTCTTTTCCCCCCAGGAGGTGCTTGGTTTGTAATTAATTATTCTCCCTAGCCACCCTATTTGTGAATAAGAAAAGGATTTTTTATTAAGAAGGCAAAATATTGTACATATATTTTGATTTTGCAAAAACATTTTTAAAAGAAATATAATAATGGAAAATAAATATGGACAACATTCTGATGTATTGGTCTCTCTTTTTTTGCACTGCCCTAAACTGGGGCCAGGAAGGAAGAGATGAAAAATTGTAATATATTTAGATACACAATATCCTCAATTCCCAATACTTTTTCTTAGAGAAGTCTCTTAATTTCTCTACCAAACACTTTTTCCTTTGTTGAGAATTTCCCCTCCTTTTACATGGTTTCCTGGGGCATCTGACATCTGAACGCAGCAGATTTGTTACCTATTTTTGATTGTGTGCCATTAAGTCATTTTGACAGATTTTGTCCATGGTCTCCTATTGGGGGGGAGGGGAGGCTGCTGCCAGTGAAGTCTCATCTGTTGGTCCACTTCAAAATACTGCTGCTGCAGTTGGAAGCAGCTTTTAAACGAACCAGCTGCAAAGATAAAATACTAAATATGGAATGAGTAACATATTGATTAAAAAACAATATGTTTTAAATAAATACTTGTATGTTTCTCTGGACAAGTCCAGCTTTCATTTTTATGTAACCTTTCCCCCTCTTTTGGAAGACCACATATTTTTTGCCAGTTTCTTCCTTTCTTCAATTATATTCACCAATTTCCTATTTTTATAAGCAGGAAAGTGCAAAGATTCCTTGGGTTGATGTTTCACTGCAGTTCTGGGCTCTAGTTAATAACGGCTTTCTTCATTTTTTTCCTATTCTAGTGTAACAAACTTGGTCTGCCTTGCATTAATTTCAGAGCTGCACTGCAACCCTTTAAGAGCTGCTGCAACAGGGAGCGTAGCAGCAGCTGCAGAGGCGACCGCTGGCCTGACCGATGTCTCCCATGCACGGAGGTCAAGCTCCATTGCGTCATGTGATGCATTGTGATGTTTTTACCATTACAGAGCCGGGGTGGGTGTGGCCTGAGCGTGACCCCTCCGGCCCTAAAGCCTCACGCTCTGCCCCGCCTGGCTCAGCCCTTTGGGCGGCCTCCCAGCTGCAAAGATACCGCTTTCCCCTCTTCTGCCATTGCGCTGGGATGCTGTCAGAATCCAATTATATTTCATCTTTAATCATCAAACATAGAAAACCCCAATTCTGCCTTCTCTGGATTCTGCCATAAGAGGGAGAGAAGGGGGAGAACAAAGGGGCTTTATGGCCCTCACTTCCTTCAGTATACTTCTAAGGATTTGAATGTGTTTATTGCAACCTCAAAGAGTTTGAATGTAAATAGCACCAAAGAACCTTACCATGACAAAGGGGCTATTTACCTTTCATGTAGTTTATCTGAAGTCTCCATCCAGACGGAAGAAAGGATCAAAGGGGTGGAATTGTGATGCCTGAAACTATCACTGGAAGGGGGGGTGATTGGGTGGGACTGCTGGGGAACCCCTTAAAACCTTGAATGGGAGAGCTTGGACCCCAAGTCCTGTCTAGCACGCCTGCAACCACTTCTTCTTAATAAAGGATTCCTGTTGGAAGAATTATTCCAAGAGTTCTGTCTTCTTAAGATGCAAAGTGGGGGGGGGGTTCTTACAGATGCGGTGCTTCTCCCGCCAAGCGAGCTCCCCATTCCCGCTCCGTCGGGCCCCGCTGGCGGGCCAGGCAGAAGTGATCGCTTCCGGGGTAGGTAAAATGAGGACCCAGATTGTCGGGGGCAATGTAAATATATATATACATTGCTTACTGGTGTACACCGCTTAGAGAGTGCTTGCACTTAAAGCGGTATATAAGTCTCATAAATAAATAAATCGCTGAGGGCTGGCTGTCGGCGGAGCAGGCCTCCGGCTGGACGTTGCGTGGGCCTTGCAAAAGTCACATTAGTGCCCCCCCCTCTCCTTGGCTACTGGAATGCCTGCAGGAGGGAACCCAAAGAAATGGCAACGTATTTGCAGAATACCATCAAATAGCCCAAATCTGCAACAATGAAATTAGGAAAGCCAAGGCCTTGCAACAAGTGTCAAAAATAACTTTTAAATGTTCGCAAAGGGAAAAACGGATCGAGGAAACTACAACTAATCAACCCAACATCAATATCTGAAAGATCCTAGAAAAGGTAAAGAAAAGGTAAAGATCCTAGAAAAGCAACTAATAGGCGAACACCTAAAAGCAAACAAAGTTATAATCAGAAGCTAACATGGATTTGTCCAAAACAGATCATGCCAAACCAATCTTATTTCATTCTTTGACACATTGACTAGTGATTATTGGCCAATGAAATGCTGTGGACACAATATACTTAATTTCAGTAAGGCAAAATTTGACAAAGTAGACCATAACCACCTTCTTGGTAAGACAGAAAAATGTAGGATACACAGCATCACCACCAGATGGATTTGTAACTGGCTGACCAACCACACTCAATGGATAGTCTTCTGTAGCACTATTATATCTACATGGGGGGAAACATGCAGACGGGAATCCCAAGATTCTGTCTTAGGCCCAGTACTTTTTAACATTTTCATAAATGATTTGGATGAAGGGATAGAATGGAAACTCATCAAATTTGTGGGTGACACTAAGCTGGTGGGAATAGCTAACCCTTCAGAAGATAAGACACAAGATACAGAAAGCTCTTGACAGACCTGAACAGTTGGAACCCCTTATCCACAAAATGAAATTCAGTGGTGAGAAAAGTCCTACACTTAGGTAGGAAAAACCAAATGCACAGGTATAGAACAGTGGTACCTGACTAAACAATAGTAATTGGGAGAGGGATCAAGGAGTCCTAGTGGACAGCCACTTAGGTAGGAGCCCGCAGTGTGTCGCAGCTTCCCCCAAAAAACAGCACAGTCCTAAGCTGCATCAACAGAAGTACAGCATCAAGAATATAAGAAGTGCTAATACCGCTTTATACTGCACCAATAAGACCAAACTTGGAATACTGCATACAGTTTTGGTCACAATGATTAAAAAAGAAGCTAAGACCCTAGAAAATATACAGAGTAGAGCAACAAGGATGATAAAGGGTATGGAAATTAATTCTTATGATGAATGGTTGAGGGAGCTAGGTCTGCCTAGCCGAGGGGTCTTCAAACTTGGCCCATTTGAGACTTGTGGATTTCAGCTCTCAGAATTCCAACAATGTTGGCTGAGGAATTCTGGGAGTTGAAGTCCACAAGTCACAAAGGGGCCAAGTTTGAAGGCCCTTGGCCTAGCCCAGGGGTAGGCAACCTTGGCTCTTTTATGACACGTGGACTTCAATTCCCAGAATTCCTGAGCCAGCATGGCTCAGCTTGGAAACCTCTCCTTCCCCTCAGCATGGCTGGCTCAGGAATTCTGGGAGTTGAAGTCCACGAGTCATAAAAGAGCCAAGGTTGCCTACCCCTGATCTAAACTAATAAAGTCTACATTAATTAACATTAATTATGCCTTCATATGTTCCTCTAGGTCAGAAGTAGGCAACCTTGGCTCTTTTATGACACGTGGACTTCAACTCCCAGAATTCCTCAGCCAGCATGGCTCAGCTTGGAAACTCTCCCTTTCCCCTCAGCATGGCTGGCTCAGGAATTCTGGGAGTTGAAGTCCACCAGTCATAAAAGAGCCAAGGTTGCCTATCCCTGGCCTAGCCTATCAAAGGAAGGACATGATAACTGTTTTCGAGGGCCTATCACAGAGACTACGGGCTGGACTATTCTCCAAAGCACCTGAGAGCAGGATATGAAGTAATGGATGGGAAGCGTCTATGGAGATTCTCAGTCATCCAGATCATGTTTGTCCTGTTTCCAAAACGGAAGCAGCTTATTAGATTAGCAGCACAACATATTTAAGGAAAAAACAAGAAAATATAGTTGCCTTTTGAAAAAGCACCTTTGGGATAACAGATGGAAACTTATCAAAGAAAGGCCCTATCTGGAACTAAGGAGAAATTTTCTGGCAATGAGAACTGAGGGCTGAGGGTGCTCCATCATTGGAGGTCTTCAAGAAAAGATTAGACGGCCATTGGACTGGGCTGGGGTAAGAACGCCTGCTTGGTGGGGGGGGCTGTTGGAGGAAGACCTTCGAGGTTCCTTCCAACTCGGCCACTGACGGTTTCGGAGCCGAGGGCTTTGGCGGGCTGGGACGAGAAGCCGTCGGAGCGAGGCGTCGGCGGCCTTGAAACCGGGGCGGGCGACGCTCCATCAGGCAGAGCCAGCAACAGCTGCCGCGGGCGAGCGGGGGCCGCCCCCGCAGTGTCCCGCCCGCCCTCCCAGCCAGTGAGCGAGCGAGCGGCCGAGCGCCGCGCCTCCTGGCCGGCCAGCCGAGGGGGGCGGAGGGACGCTTGCGAGGGTTAGGGCAGGGGTTCTCAACCTTGGCAACTTTAAGACTTGTGGACTTCAACTCCCAGAATTCCTCAGCCAGCAAAGCTGGCTGAGGAATTCTGGGAGTTGAAGTCCACAAGTCTTAAAGTTGCCAAGGTTGAGAACCCCTGGGTTAGGGTTAGGGTTCTTTGCCCTTCTACTTCGCCACACCGCCCCCACTCCGGCCAGGCCCCGCCCCGCCCCGCCCCTCGCCAGCGCCTCATCCGTGGCAGCTCCGCCCGCCCGCCCGTCGCTCCGCCCCTGCCCGGCCGGGGCTTTCGTCGCTCCTCCCCTGCTCGCCAGCTCCTCCTGCTTGGCGGCTCCGGGCACTTCTGACTGGTGGGCGCGGAGGAAAAGTTGCCCGCGGCGGCGGCGACCTGACCGGCGAGGTATCCGACCGGCGGGAAGGCCCTTCTGACGCTCGAGGTCCGCGCTGGCCGGGGGGGCTTCAGGCGCGCCCCATGCCCGTCTGTCGCGGCGGCAGGCGTCTCGAAGCCTGCTCGAAGCCTGCAACGTGGCTCTGGCGCTTCCCGCGTTCTTGCCAAGCAGTTGAGGCGGCCTCGGAACCTCCGCGGAGAGTCCGAGAGGGTGGCCTTTCCGAGCCGCCAAGCGGCGCTTCCCCGGAGCTGGGGAGGATTTGGCGCTGCCCGTCGAGAGCCGCGGAGTCCAGGGTCCAAATTTGGAGCTGGCCTCTTTACCCTCCCTCCGCCCGGGGAGACCGAGCCAATCTGAGCGGCTTCTGCCGCTCCTCCTGCCTGTATGAGGGGGGGGGGACCATATTCTGCTCTCCCCCATAGTGACGGCTAGGCGGTATCTCTTCCAGAGTCTCTCCTTGGGCGCGCAGGCAGGGCCGCCCCTTCTCAGTTGCAGGGGGCGGCGAGGGAGGGGTGGTTGAGCAGCTCCAAGTCTCCCCCTGCAGCTGCTTCTGCTTTCCCCGGGCAGCCTTTTCACTCGAAGGAGAAGCCTCAGCCTGGGAAGCCCCCCCCCCCCGTTACTGGGGTTGTTTTGTTAAGGCCCGGAAGCCGAAGGGTGGCACGCACGGCAGCATTTTGGCAGCTGCACTCACCCAGGGTTGTAATTGCCACATACAGCTCGTGGGTGTGGGTATGTGTGCATCAACTCCATGAATAATTGGAATAATTACAATTCTATGAAAAATCATATAGAATACAATAGAGCTGGAAGGAACCCTGGAGGTCTTCTAGTCCAGACCCTGCTCAAGCAGGAGAGCCTATCCCACCTCAGACAGGTGGCTGTCTAGCCTCTTCTTAAAAATCTCCAGTGATGGAACACCTGGAGGCAGGCTGTTCCA
Organism: Crotalus tigris; assembly: GCF_016545835.1. NCBI lineage: Eukaryota > Metazoa > Chordata > Lepidosauria > Squamata > Viperidae > Crotalus > Crotalus tigris. Next base: position 572,549 of record NW_024096844.1, read on the forward strand.
CTGGTTAATTGTCCTCATTGTCAGGAAGTTTCTCCTTAATTCCAGGTTGCTTCTCTCTTTGATCAGTTTCCAACCATTGTTTCTTATCCTTCCCTCTGGTGCTTTGGAGAATAACGGGACTTCCTTGGTGGCAGCCCCTCAAATACTGAAACACTGCTATCATCTCTCCCCTATTTCTTCTTTTCTTTAGACTAGCCAAACCCAAGTCCTGCAGCCGTTCTTCGTATGTTTTAATCTCCAGGCCTTGGATTATCTTAGTTGATGGAGCGCCCACGATTTCTGGAGGCCAGCTGTTCCACTGGTTAATTGTCCTCACTGTCAGGAAGTTTCTTCTTAATTCCAGGTTGCTTCTCTCCTTGATCAGTTTCTAACCATTGTTTTTTGTCTTGCCTTCTAGTGCTCTGGAAAATAAGTTGACCCCCTCTGCTTTGTGGCAGCCCCCCAAATACTGTAATACTGCTATCATGTCATCCCTAGTCTTTCTTTTCTCTAGACGGCCACACCCAATTCCTGCAACCATTTTTCATGTTTTTTCCCAAGTCATCTTAGTTGCTCTTCTTTGCACTTTTCCCAAAGTCTCAATATCTTTTTTGTAATGTGGTAACCAAAACTAGATGTAGTATTCCAGGTATGGCCTTACTAAGGATTTATAAACTGGTACTAATACTTCATGTGATTTTGATTCTATGCCTCTGTTCATACAACAAAGGATTCTGTTAGCTTTTTTGGCTGCCACCACACACTACTGACTCATTTTAAATGATCATCCACTAGGACTCCAAGTTGCCTCTCATAGTTGCTGTTTCTGAGCCAAGTTTCAGCTAATCTGTACTTGTACCTTTGGTTTTTCCTGCCTAAGTATAAAATCTTGCTTTTCTCCACACTGAATTTCATTTTGTTGGAGATGGCCCATTGTTCAAGTCTGTCAAGATCTTTTTGGATCCTAAGCTTGTCTTCTGGGGTGTTGACTTTTTCTGCCAGCTTAGTGTTGTCTGCAGATTTTGTAAGTTCCCCTTCTATTCCCTCATCTGTCATTTAAGAAGATATTGAAGAGGACTAGGCCTAAGAAAGAACCTTGTGGTTCCCCACTGCTTATTTCCCTCCATGTAGATAAAGTACCATTAAGAACTACTCATTGAATATGGTTTGTCAGTCAGTTACAAATCCATCTGATGGTGATGCTATCTATCCTACATTTTTCTAGTTTACCCAGAAATAGGTTGTGATCTATTTTGATCACAATGTGATCTACTTTGTCGAATGCCTTGCTGAAGTCTAAGTATACTATGTCAAGCATTTCACTTGTCTACTAATTTACTGACTCTGTCAAAGAATGAAGTAAGATTGGTTTGGCATGATCTTTTTTTAACAAACCCATGCTGGCTACTAGTTATAACTTTATTTGTTTCTAGATGTTCACAGATCTATTTTTTTTTATTATCGTATATGCCGGCGTATTAGGCGACCCGACGTATAAGACGCCCCCCGTCTTTATCACCGAGCCGCATTCCTAGAACGTCGTCTTATACGCCGGAAACTACCAGTATTTCCGGCGTATAAGATGCTCGGCGTATAAGACGACCCCCATCTTTGATGCCGAGTTTAGCGCTTCCGGAAGTCGTCTTATACGCCGGCATATACGGTATTTTATTTATTATTTTATTATTTTTTTCCAGTATCTTCCCAGGTATTGATGTTAGACTGATTGTTCTGTAGTTTCCTGGGTCTGTCCCCCCCCCCTTTTTTAAGATGGGAACCACATCTTTCCCACTCCTCTGGTAGATCCCCGATGTTACAGGATTTTTGAAAGGCACGGTACAGTGGTTCTGAGATGACACCTGCCAGCTCCTTCAGAACTCGGGTGGTCCCAGTGATTTATATTCATCCAGGTCAGACAGTTGTGCTGTCACCATTTTCTTGTTTATTTTAATTTTTATTTTGAGCCTGTCTTTTACAGTTATGTTTTTGATATTAGTTGGCTTTAGTTTCTTTTTGCATAAAGAATGATGCAAAAAAGGAATTAAGCAAGTCTGCTTTCTCTCTATTGCCTGTTACTTTCTTGCCATCTTCTCTCTTTAGTGGACCGACTGTTTCCTTGACTTTTTTCTTATTTATATGTTGAAAGAAACTTTTTTTAAAATTATCTTTGACTTTTGTTTCAAGTCTTTGTTTATTCTGAGCCTTGAGTTTCCTGACTTCATCTTTGCAGATTCGGGCTATCTGCTGATATTCTGCCTGAGTTATAGGTCCCTCTTTCCATTTTTTGTACTTATCCTTTTTGTCTTTCACTTTATCAGACAGATCTTTGTGCAACCATGCTAGTTTCTTCTTGGATTTCTTGTTTTTATTTTTCAGTAGTATTGTGTTGGACTGGGCTTTTATGATCATATTTTTCAGAGTTTCCCAAGCTTCTTGTTTTCCCCTTTAGGATTTTTATCCATGGAACTTTTCTTAGGCTTTCTCTGAGTTGTTAAAATCAGCTCTTTTAAAGATTAAGACACTGGAAGGCTTTCATCCATGTTATTGGGTATTTCTGTAGAGGTGTAGTGATTTCTTGCATGCAATGCAACTCCTCTTTTGTTGGGTCTGTATCTTTTGAACAATTTATGCCCTAGCAGTATGTTCTGATCGTGGGTTCCATCCCACCACTAATAGCAACAATGTCATACCTGCCCTCATGTAGCAGGACTTCAAGTTCTCCCTCTTTGTTCCCCAAACTCTGAGCATTGAGGTATAGGCATCTTGAGCTCTTTATGGCTGCATTTGCTTCCTACATCTCCTGATTTATACCCGATTACTCTTCCTTCTCACTATTGCCTTCTTCATTGTCTGATTTGTTGTTCTGGGGTTTATGCTTGGGGTTTGGTTTTAAAGATTACTCACCCTCCCCTTTCTCATTTAAAGCTCTTCAGATAATCTGAGGCAGTTATTTCCAAACACCACCACCACCACCACCTCCTTTCCTCTTGCCTTGTGCTGTTCCAGTTGTTTCTGCCCCCACTTTATCAGGCTGAGGCAGAGAGGTCCTGCTTTGCTCATTTGGATTATGTGGGGAAGAAGATTTCTTCTGGGTGCCTGTCATCAATGTCTTCCTCTCTCTTCAGATCGCCATGGCCCACCTGAGGTGTGTGCTCCAAGCAGCAGCAGGTCTACAATTACGTAATTCTAGACGAAGGCTACAGTTCTTCAGTAGCGGTGCTGGACTGACTATAGAGAAGAATGTCCCATATCAGAAGACACTGAAGGAAGAGGGCCACTCCTCCCGCGAAGGGCCCACAAAGCCCCTTCCTACCTCTGCAGATGTGGTGGTGGTAGGTGGTGGTAGCCTTGGATGCCAGACAATCTACCATCTTGCCAAGAAGGGCATGACCAATGTGGTTTTGCTTGAAAGGGATCGTTTGACCTCAGGGACCACTTGGCATACTGCAGGTAAAGAAGGGAGCTGCTGGTGGGAAGGTCCTCTTTGGGTGATTATGTCAGTGGCTGTCATGGTGTATTCACCATCATTTGCGTAATCCAAGCTATTGGTCAGGATGGGGTCAGAAAGCAGGCTCTTCTTAGCAGTTGATCAGCTCCTCAAACCTTAAATGTTTTCCTTAGTGATTAAGCTGGTGGTTCATCCCTGCAGCTGCTGCCTTTGATCTGGCATCTATGTAAAAAGGCCGGCAGTTTACAAAATCGCCAGGCCAGAGAATGTTCCCATCATAAATAAAGTCATGGCTCACCAGAGGGACTGACACCAGTGTTCTCAAAGAGAAAATTCAATAAAAATGTTAAATTACTGCTTTAAAAACATTGTTAAATATTATGAAATCATTTCAATGGGACCTTGTTGTGTTATAAAATACAGCCTTTTCAAAAATGGATAAATTGTACATTTTTTAAACAGACCTTGATGTCCAGAACAATACTACAGTTCCAATTTCTCTGCATTTGTCAGGGCCCACTTCAAAACCTCATCCCAAGAAAGCAGGATTCTTGGAACTTTCATCCCAAAAGGAACTTTTATTAGGAGAAGCTGATAGCAGGCATAGAAGGCAGGATCTGAGGGTTTCCCGCTCAGATCAATAGGTTAAAAGAGTCCCAAGCAAACCCCATCCCAATAGTCCATCTGGTCAGTTTGAATGAGCCAATCCACTGGTGTTAAGTCCGCTGTGGGAACAGAGCTGATAGCGGGTCAGTTCCCATGATTGTGAAGATGATGTTGGGTCTTCACACCTTCCCTTCCACAGCAAGAGATAATCCAGATGTCCGGAGGCACATTCCTTTCTCACCCTAGGTTGACATCAAGGGAGAGACAGTTCAAAGAGTAAGTATGTAGAAACAGCGGAACAGATACATTGTAGCAAAGCAGAAACACCACAGAGCCTTCCCCCCTCCCCCTCAGGAGAATGGCAGAACCCACAGAAAGAAATGGAAAGAATTGAAATAGATCCCCCTCCCCAGGAGAGTAATGGGTTCTGACATCCTGCCCCGCTTAGAAAAAAGAGAGATCCATCTGTAGAAAATAAAACAGAAAAAGGGGGAGACAAAGATTAGTCTGGTTTATCTGGATATGCAGCATGAAACTAAGTAATTTGGGGGCTCTGACATGACATTTCTGAACCCACTCATTTTGGGAAGGAGGCAGATATTTCCATGCTACTAGATATTGGGTGGAACTATGGTGTTTTCTGGAATCTAGAATTTCTTTTATTTCAAAATGGTGTTCACCTTCTACCATGACTGGAGGAGGTGAAGGAGCTACACCTGGCCTTAAGGGCAATTGCAGTTTGTGTTTTAAAAGACTGCAGTGGAAAATTGGGTGAACCTGTCTGAGTATCTTTGGGAACTCCAATTCTACCGTGATGATTCTTACTGGGGAACTTGGAAAATAATATCGGATATTGGAATGGAGAGGGAAGAACCTGCGATGGAGAGGGAAGCCTCCCATTGAGCAGATCCCTGCAAATACTCCAACTCCGAATCCTCGAGCTCATTGAAAGAGGAAGTGGTCGCAGAATGCCGCCACAAGCCCAGGTGGTCAATGGGTGTCGGGAAGAAGGAGGACTGGGAGAAAAAGACCAGGAAGGTGACCCTCAGATGAGGTAGTCATCAACCAGGTTGGAAAGTTGAGATGGAGAGGTCACTCCATCTTAGCGAAGACGAGGAGGATCGGCCACTACTTTCCAGCCGGTTGCTGGAACAAGCAATCGACATGATGAAGATAGCCCTTGACTCCATGAGAGTAGAGAAGGTTGACCTGTGCTGGGGCACCATCAGCCTGGGTTCCACAGAAGGGACAGATGAAGGAGGGGCTGAGCCAGCAGTCTTGGAATCCTCTGAAAGCAACATCGAAACCACAGCTGTCACTGTCGCTGCTGCCACCCCTCACCAAGCAGCAACCGCAGACAGAGATGGGAGACGACACAAATGAAAGAAGAGACATTGATTCATCCAGAAGTTCCTGCTGCTGGATGTGAAGTACTGCAGGGAGCCACGGCACCTGGGATTTTTCCTGACCCAGTTGCTAAACTACATGGAGGAATATGATCGCAACATCCCAAGCGACCAGGCCAGGGTGCACATTGTGCAAGCAGCCCTAGATGGCACCACAGCGGACTGGATCGTAGAACTCCATGATGCAGACACACCAGAGCTGCAAAACTTCAATCAATTCATGGTAGCCCTTAGGCATCATTTCAAAGATCCCCTTGCTGACCGGAAAGCACAGGAGCGAATAAAGACAGTGAAGCAGGGCTTGCGACCCGTGGCGGAATACATCCAGGAGTTCCAAGCCCTGACTAGCAAACTGAATTGACCAGAAAATGTCCTGGTCAGCTACTTCAAAGACGGACTAAACTATGACCTGTATGATGCCTGCATCCCCTGAGGAGACCCCTACCGGCTACAGGACTGGTAGGTCCTGGCCGCAGAGATCGACCTAGCCAAGAGGCAGCGACGAGGGGGGGAGATCGTGAGGAAAATCACCATCAGAGCCAGCTCGCGAGCCATCGAAGCAAGCACCAGCAGCCAAAAGAACCTTAGAATGCTTCAAATGTGGGAAAGAGGGACCACCACGCAGCTGAATGCCGCACATATACCCCTGTACGGAAACCTGATCGAGCCCCAGCCGGAAAACCCAGGAAAACTCCAGCAAAGCCGAAGGAGATGGCCATGAAGAGCACAGAAGTCGTCAAGTTCCCTGCCTCACCTAAATGAGGGAAGGGAACTCTGACCAACCCAGGGGGAACATCCAACTCATTGGACAACAACTTACCCCTGGTAAGTGGGCCTATTGCACCCCTCACCAGGACCATAGCACTGTTAGCCCCTGGCATGCCCGAGAAAATGAGATCAGGGCATTAATTGACTCCGGCTGCACCCACTGCCTCATAAGCCGAACCTTAGTGGGGAATTTGGGGATCCCGGGGAGAAGGCTGAAGAAACCGATCTCATTCGGTCAATTAAATGGGTCCATAGTAGGGGGGATGCCAACCACCCTAGCCACACTGGCTATCCAACTCACCCTAGGGGACCACATAGAGACTATAACATTTGTGGCGACCCCTGGCATGGAATGCCCCCTTATCCTGGGCATGGCATGGCTAGCAAAATGGAACTCGCAGGTAGACTGGAGAATGGCAGAGCTCAGGTTCCCAAAAGGAACCAGCCAGGGCACCAGCCAAACCCCAATCCGGGAGAAACTCGAAAAAGCTGCAGTAGGGGAGGAAAAGGAACTGCCAGAAATTCCTGAGGAATATAGAGACCTAGCTGAAGTATTCAGTGAGGAAAGGTCCGATGAACTACCCCCCCCCCACCGGCCCACGGACTGTTCCATAGAAATCCAGCCTGATGCGAAACTCCCCAAGCCCAAAATGTATTCCATGAGCCCACAGGAGCTGGAGGAGATGCAGAAGTTCATAGACAAAAATTTAGAGAGGGGTTTTATCTAACCGGCAAAACCAAAAACCGCTGCACTGGTGTTCCGGGAGAAGAAAGGCGGGACCCTCTGCCTCTGCATTGATTATACAGCCCTGAACGTAGTGAGCGAGAGCAGTCTACCCTCTCCCTCTCATAAAGAATATGCTGTCCCACCTGTCGAAAGGAAAAAATCTTCTCAAAACTAATTTGAGAGAAGCCTATTACAGGATTAGTATAAAGGAGGGGGATGAATGGAAGACGGCTTTCAATTGCCCCTTAGTATGTTATCAATTTTGGGTTCTACCTTTTGGGTTGCAAGGAGCACCCACAGTGTTCATGCAATTAATAAACGACATACTGTGGGAGCATCTATACAAAGGGTGTGTGATGACCCAGGGCCCCAAATGGAGGCAAAGCAATTAGCTGGTCAGAATAATTGTCTTTGTAAGCCAGTGGTTCTCAACCTTTCTAATGCCGCGACCCCATAATACAGTTCCCCATGTTGTGGTGACCCCCAACCACTTATACATCATTGGGTGCCAGGAGCGTGGCCAAAGAAAAGGGAGGAAAAATGGCGACAGCCTTGTTTGGCGACCCCCGTGAAATGGTCGTTCGACCCCAAATGGGGTCCCGACCCACAGGTGGAGAACCACTGTTGTAAGCACTGCCAACATTCACCCAACAGCCCCCACATATGCTGGCACAAGTTCAATAAAACAGTCAACGGAGTTCAACAGTTCTTTAAAGTAAAACAGATAACAATCAAAGTATGATCTTTTCAACGGCCAGCTTGCCTGTAATCTGCAAACTGCAAAACTGAAGACAGCAAGGAAAACTCAGCAGGAAACAAACTTGATCCAAAATACAAAGAGTCCAAGTACAAGAGCTCACATCACAAGAGTTCACGTTTGTTCCCGGCAAATGCCCCACCCCACAGCGTCTCCTTAAATACCTACTCCCCAGGTGTGCCTTGTGAAGTGGGGCATGATGCTCTCCTCCCAAGCAAGTGAGCCTGCCTCCGTTGTTCCCTCCTCCTCTATGCTCTCCTTGCTCTGGGATCTGGTGGGGAGGGGCCTTGCTCCTCGCCTGAGCTCTGCCTTCCCTGTTCCAAGCTTGAAGGGCCCTGGCCTGCTTCAGCCTATTCCTCCCCAGAGTCCTCCGAAGCTACAGATACCCCCTTCTGGGCCTCAATAGGGAATTCCATGTCGTCCTCAGAGTCAGGCTCGGACGGAGGCATGACAGGGTGCTTGTTTACCTAGATGACATCTTGATACTTACTGAAACCATGGAAGAGCATGTAAAGCTAGTCAGACCCGTCCTGAAAAAACTCCAGGCAGCTCGCCTTTATGCCAAGCTATCTAAATGCGAATGTCAACGGTGCTAACATCAGATGTTCTTGCTTTGACAACAGATGAAAATGCAGCCATTTTCTCTATGCTTTTAGAATTAGTTGATGCTGGGAGGGGGAATAGGGATGAGAGTCCAGCTAGTCATAACAATAATAACTTGGCTGTGGGAACCCAAGGACGTTGGGCCCAGAGCTGATAGCGTTTTGGCGGGCTGGAGAGCTGAGGAGGAAGCCTGCGCTTCAAGCTAATTGTGGAATGTGATTTATGACTGTTTATTGGAGGTGGGAATTGTACTTCATTACTTTGTATCCAGGGAAGGTGAATTTAGTTTCTGGGTTCAACTATGTAGTGCCAATACTTTGTTTCTCGAATAAAAGATTCTTTAAGTTAAACAATGCCTTGAAGTTCTTTTGAAGGGTTTCATCTGTCGGAACCATGACATTGAGTTCCCTTACCGTCTCTTTGCTGAGGCACAAATCAGGCAGCTAGCCACGTAGTTTTCAATGTCTTTTTAATTGATGGCCACCAAAACTGCCTTTTAACCAGATGTAACATTTTCATAAACCCAAAATGGCTTGCGGACTTTGAGTCATGGCCCAATTGCATGAATGTTAGTCTCTGACTTTTGGGTATGTACAACTTTCCTCCAACCCATTCCAGGCCATCGGTCATGGTGCATAAATTCTTGTGGCTTAGGAATCATTCATCACTCTCGAACGCTTTTCTGAAATCAGTTCCTGCTTGACTTACTAAAGCAGCGATTCTCAACCTATGGGTCGCGACCCCATTTGGGGTCGATCGACCATTTTTCGGGGGTCGCCAAAGAAGGCGATCTGCCATTTCCCCCCCTCGGGGTGGCGCCGCGCATGCGTGCCGCGCATGGGGGTGGCGTCGCGCGTGGGGTGGCGCCGCGCATGCGTGTGCTGTTATATTGTGCATTCTGGACAACGTGTCCGCTAATTTCAACATGAAATTAAATCAATGGAAATACTGTGACCACCTTGCTTGCTTAGGAGTTAATTTCCTGAGTGTTTTCAGTGCTTCCAGGCTCCTTTTTTAAAAAAAAAAAATGTTTTATTGATTTTTTAATATAGTCACCTTAATATTTGGTAAACAGTGTGTTGACTGGGTTTACATTTAAAAAACATTCACTAACGGTTGATTTCTATAATCTATAATCCACATAAAGCTTTACTTGATTTCCTCTTTTTCCCATAATGTTCTCTTTTACCAACCTTAAGTTAATACAGTTCTTGTTGTTTTGGTAAATAACAATTGAGTATAAAAAATTTTCTAATATTTCTACAGATAATCACATCAATATAATATTTTTTTTCTATTTAGTCATTCTGGTTGCCTCATCATAGATCCTGTTTACAGTTCTTGTTTACATTTGTTTTTCCCACAATGTTCAAGACATTCTTACTGATTAAGATTTTCTCAAAGTTAATTACATTTAAATATTTAAGTTTATTTTTTCTCATGTAAGCCATCCCAGTACTTTTACCTTTCTTAAGGAATAAATAAGACTAAAAAAAAGAAAAAGAAGAATAAGAATAAAGAAAAATAAAAGGATAGTATGCTATTTAAAATCCATGTTTCCTATAAGCTAATACATATTTATTTCCAAAATTTTTCTGTTCTTTTTTACTCTAATTAAAAAAATATTTAATCGTTAGATATTCCATTTAATAAATATAGTCCCCTAGTCTTTTAACTCTTATTCAAAACATTTTTAATCCATTATAATTTTCTTAAAGTCAATCACATTTAAATATCTAAAACATTTCCTTTATATAAGCCATTCCAACTCTTTTATGTTACTCATATCAAGAAATAAAATAAGAAGAGAGAAGAAAAAGAGAGTACTATGTTACTTGAGGGGCTCTTTGTTCTTAAAATAAAATAAAATAAAATTTCTATTTCTTTAACCATATTCAAACAGGTGTTTCTTTTTAAAATATTCTCTCTGATAGGTCCCATTGTCTATTTTCTTAATTTTCACTTTAGCCTTTTTCTTTTGCCCAGTACATTTCTTAATGAATATGTTTTGCTGAATCAAAAAATCTTTCCATATTCTTATAAGTGTTACTGTAGATATAAAAGGTAAGTCAAGTACAATATCTTCGTAAGGGGCATTTGCCCATTCATGTTTGTTCTGTTCTTTGCGTTGATAAGGCATTGAAACGAGGCAGGAGTAACAACAGATGCTTCTTTATTTCAGCTTTAATAGAACAACATAAAATGGCTCCGCTCCCTTTTATGCCTTCTGCAGGGAACAGCGTCAGCCAATAAATGCAACGTATTTTCCCGCTCTGCACATGCTCAATAGGCTGGAGACAGCCTGTCTGGCCTAGGCAGGCCACATGGTCTGCCCGGGTCTTACTGCAGCTTCCTGCTCTGTCAGTCACAGGCCAAGGACATAACACTCCTCCCCTCTTGGTTCAAAACAAATAGATACTTACTATTTTAGTCTACTACAATGTCACTTCTCCATAGCAATACTTAATACTTTACAATATTACAATACTGCTAGTCTCCCGTGTTAATTAATCAATAATACACAATTATTGATCTCTGATACCACATTATAAGACACATCTTACTATTCAATGAAATCTCAAACACTACAACATTATAATACAATTTTGAGCGTGTTCTTATTTCTAGGAAATACTAGGCCTGTCCGCTTACTGACAGCAACCTCACATAGTGCTGTAGGAACTTTGGAGGGCCTCTGGCCCGCTCCGATAGTCTCGAAGCTGCTGCAAGTGCCCGGTCTACAAGCTCGCCTGCCAGGCTTGGCAGACCGGGACTTTGAGACCCGTTTGATGCGGGTGAACCCGGATCTTGCTGGCTGGCCTGTTCTGGTAAGCACATCCCTTTGTCCATTTGACTTCGGCTGGCCCTTTCTGGTAAGCCCAAACCAGAGTTCCCTGGTGGGGTGGAATTCCCCGGATCGGCGAGAGAACCCGGTTGGGAACACTGTCCTGTAGGCGCACGGCCTGAGGTAGATGTGGCATGAGAAGCCCATTGAGTGCAATGTCCCATGGACCCGGTGCCAGAGTCAGGAGCCGCCTCATTGGCAAAATCCCTATTTGGAGAATGCAAAACCCCCCTTTCGCAGAGAGACTGAGATCCACGATCGTGGTCCTCCTCCCCCCTGAGAGCAGAGTCAGGAGCGGAAGAGTGACTAGGTAACCTCCATTGCAGCTGGTCAATGTGCCGATGCAGCATGCGAACAAGGGCACTTTGTATGACAGTGGCCCAGTGACTTTGCAGACCACTGCTATCACCCAAAGATGTCCAGGCCCATAGTTCCTTGCCCAAACTGGATCACCAACTTTCAATCTCCTCGGTGCCCACGGCTGTGACACTAAGAAGCCACCCAGTCTGGGTGTAATCTGTCTAATCTGGTAATAAGACGGCGACCCCAGCGGAGTTCAGCTGGGCTCTTGCCTGTAGCTGTGCAAGGTGTGGTACAGTGGCAAAGGAGAAAATCAGCTAACCTGTGATGCCAGCTCCCATGAGTGAACCTCTTCAAGGCTTCTTTGGTGGTGTGCACCAAGTGCTCAGCTTGGCTGTTGGAAACTGGGTGAAAAGGTGCCGAAGTAACATGACGAATCATGTTGGCTTTCAGGAAGGACTGAAACTCCAAAGAGGTGAATTGAGGTCCGTTGTTGGAGACAAGAACATTTGGGAGCCCATGAGAGGTGACGATCCCCCTCAACACCTGGATGGTCCTGGCAGTCGTCGTGGAGGACACTGGAACGACCTCTAGCCATTTGGAGTGACTGTCCACAACAATAAGGAAGAATTGCCCCTGAAAGGGGCCAGCGTAGTCGATATGAACCCTCGACCAAGGAGCATATGTGGCCTCCCATCTATGCATGGGAGCCTGTGGCATTTCAGGCCTGGACTGTTGGCAGATGTGCACCCCTGGACCTGGGTCTCAATCTCTTTATCAAGCCCAGGCCACTAGAGATAGCTGCGCGCAAGAGCCTTCATCCAGACTATTCCCGGATGTCCCTCATGCAGAGACTGCAAGACTCCAGTCCTCAATGAGGTTGGGATCATTACCCTGCTACCCCATAGGACGCAACCCCTTAAAGGTGGATAGCTCATGTTTCCTTTTCCAGAAACTCTGGAAATTGGTGCCAGGACATGTGTCAGGCCATCCTGACAACACCCAGTTCAACATGCATGTTAGCATGTTATCAGTGGCTGTTTCTGCAGCCACATCCCCTGCATTGAGGGGAGACTCAGGCAAATCCTTGATAGCCAGGATGTGGTTGGCCGGAGCAGGATCTGATTCTAAGAGCTGTAGAGGCAACCTACTAAGGCCATCTGCATGGCCCATTTCTTTCCCTGGTTTGTGAACCAGGGAATAGTCATAAGCAGAAAGGAAGATTGACCACCTCAACATTCTAGGAGAAATTATGTATGGGGTTTGTTAGTTAGTTGTGAACAACCCCAGAAGTGGCTTGCGGTCTGTAAAACCGTGAAATGGCGACCATACAAAAAGTCATGAAACTTTTTTATGCCAGCCACAATAGCCAAGGCTTCTCTGTCTATCTGTGCATAATTACGCTCAGCAGAAGACAGAGTCCTTGAATAGTAGGCTACAGGAACTTGTGTCCCATCAGCCTTGAGGTGGCTTAAGACAGCCCCAGTTCCATAAGGGGATACATCACAAGCTATACAAACTGGCAACTGCTCATTGAAATGAGCTAGAACAGCATTTCAAGACAACAATGCTTTGCCCTCAGCAAAACTCCTTTCGTGGACTTCCATCCACTTCCAGGGAGTCTGTTTATCCAAGAGCTGGTGTAACAGCTCTGCCACTGTAGCCTTATGGGGAAGGAAGGAATGGTAAAAGTTTAGGAATCCAAGGAAGGTTTGAAGCTCGCTCTTTGACTTGGGACTTGAGGCCTGCTGAATCGCTTTGAGCTTGGACTCAGCAGGATGGATGCCTTTGGCATCTATGCAAAACCCCAGGAATTCAGTAGAAGTTACTCCAATTTTGCATTTTTCCTGTTTGAACCAGCCCCGCTTCGCAGAAACAAAGCAAAACGGACCGGAGCCTTTCAGACAGGTTTTCCGTTGATTCCCCTGCGATGAGGACATCGTTGAAATATGAGCAAACTCCCAGAATCTTACGAAACGTTCGCTCCATCATGCTTTGAAAAATGCCAGGGGATACATTAACTCCTACTATTTCTTTGGCCATGATCTCCCTTAGCGTGTCTTGGAAGGAAATGGCGTCTTTTGCAAAAATCTTTTGCTGCAGTTCTCGGCTCCTCAGACCACAAACTAGCTGATCTCATAGCTGTTCTTCCAAGCCTTTAAACTTGCAGGGCCTTGCAGCTTGACGCAGAGCAGCAATAAAGTCCTCAGCAGACTCTACTGGACGTTGGTCCCACTGTTCAAATGCATGATGCCATGCTATTACTGATAGCTTCGGTTCAAAATGTTCCTTTAACATTTTCTTCAGCTCTGCGTAAGTGATAGTTTCCAAAGGTGCTGGAGCAACCAAGTTTTCAGCGATGTCAAAAGTCTTGCACACAAATGCACAGCAACGTTGCATGCTCCTGAAGGGGAGGGGGAAGACGCTGTGGGCTGTGTTTCTCTCTAGCATTAGAATGTATCCCTTTCGCTGTCTCTGCATACTTGTTCTTTGAACTGTCTCTCGCTTGATGTTACCTTGGGGTGAGAAAGGAATGTGCCTCGGGCCATCTGGCTTATCTCCTGTTTCGGAAGGGAAGGTGTGAAGACCCAACAACATCGCTACAAGCCTGGGAAAGACCGGTGTTATCAGCGCTTTCCCACAACGGATTTAACAGCTGAGGATTGGTCCGTTTGAACTGACCGGATGAACTATTGGGGTGGGGTTTGCTTGGGACTCTTTTAACCTATTGATCTGAGAGGGAAACCCTCAGATCCTGTCTATTATGCCTGCTATTAGTTTCTCCTAATAAAAGTTCTTTTTGGAAGAAACTGCTTCCATGAGTTTTGCTTTCTTAGGATGAGATTTTGAAGTGGGCCCTGACAGTCAGCATCTTCAATCTGTATCTCAGGAGGTCCCAAATATGCCTAGCTGTTTTCCAACTGGGAAGTGAAAGACTCTTTTTGCTGTATCTGGGTCCCAGTAATTGTCAAGGCCATGAAGGGAATAAATAAGAACTTTCTGGTAAAGTCCTTCAAGGTCGGCACTCTCCTTCCGTATAAGTACAGCAGATCAAATAAATGCCCAGCTTTTAGTCTGATTGTTCTTGGTGCCACCAGATCTGAAGGGAATGGTCCTCAGTTTGGATGTGGGAATAACTAGGCCATATGGGTGGCAGATAAATCAAACAAACAAACAAATAAACCTGAGGGTGCTCCTTTCCTGGCTCAGGTGTGGAAACAGTGGTCAGGAGAGCAGGCAGGGAACCTTTTGCAGATGTTGAAGGCAGAGAAGGCATTCTTTGCCATTCTTTCTACCCCTTGCTGAATCCACCGTTCAGTTGGATTTTATAGCACCTGGCTGTGTGTATTGTGTTTTCAGTGTTTACATTTTGGGAGTCGTTTTAAGTTATTAAGTGTAAACTTTAACATGAATCTTTTCACTGGGCCCATAAAGTGTACGTCATCCCCTTAGGACATCCACTTTATGGACTCAGTGAAAAGAAAATTTTGCTTTAGGGAGGGAGCAGTGCCTAGTTTTGCTCTCGGTCCCACTTGGTGTTTTCCAAATTCCTCCCTTAGTCCCTGGGAGCAACAAATGGAGGCAAATGAGTTGCAAGGAGATGCTCCTCTCTTGGGGCCTCCTCAGAAAACCCTGCAGGCTGTGTGGCCCGGTGGTGTCCTCATGGCCTCCCGTCCTTGCCTTCCCCTTCCCCAGGCCTCTTGTGGCAGTTGCGCCCAAGTGACGTGGAGGTGGAGCTCTTGGCTCACACCCGTAACGTGGTCAGCTGGGAGCTGGAGGAAGAGACGGGCCTTCACACGGGCTGGATCCAAAATGGAGGACTCTTCATTGCTTCCAACAAGCCAAGACTGGATGAGTACAAGAGGCTCATGTCAGTAAGTAGGAAGCCGCCAGCCTCTGCTTGAGTGTTGGCATCATCTCTCTGGTCCTTTCTGGAGATCTTTCTCAGCAGCAGCCTCTTCCTTGCATGTTGCCTTCCTTAAACCCTCTGTGTGGCTTTGCCCATCTGCCCATCTGCTCCTTTCTGACTCTTCAGCTCTGTGCTTTTCACCTTTGTGTCCCTCTTAAAATAGGTTTCGGAGAGCAGATGAATGCGCCCTCTGAGGTTCAGGCCACCAGTTCACCTCTGAACTCTATGGAATGCATATTTTGGTCATGGGGATTTGGAGAAAGTAACAGGATTCAGATCCCCTGGACTAACGAGGAGGGTCCCACCTCTGAAGGCACATGGGCCCAGTAAGGAGTGAGGTAGGGCTGGCTTATATAAGCGGGACCAGAAGGGAATAGTGCAATTCCAATATTTTTTTTCTAGTACAAATCAGACTTATTAGGCAAAAAGTTCAAGAATCAACTCCAAAGAAAGGCTAAAACTCCATTAACTGAGGTTCTGGCAAACCAGTTTGTGATGTGCTAGTGTACTCCCCCACCCCTTCTTAAGGAGAAATTAACCAGTGAACAGCTTCCCTCCAGAAGTTGTGGGTGCTCCATCACTGGAGGTTTTAAAGAAGAGACTGGACAGCCGTTTGTCCAGAACAGTATAGGATTTCCTCAGTGGTAAGATTCAAATACCTGAACATCTGGTTCTTTGCGTGGATGCAGGCCTGGGCCTCTGAGGCCTAGAAAGGACTTCCAGAAGTGACATCCATGCACTTCCTGTGGACTGTTCTAGGCCTGGGAGGCCTCCTCCAGGCCTCCGAGGCCTAGAACAGACTTCCGGAAGTGACATCCACGCACTTCTGGTGGGCTGTTCTAGGCCTGGGAGACCTGCTCCAGGCCTCCTAGAATGGACTTCCAGAGCAGCATGGATTCAGCCGGTTCTCCAAACTCAACAAAATTTAGCTACCCCTTGTACTGAACCGGTGTGAACTGGCTGAATCCCACCACTGGATCTCCTGCTTGTGCAGGAAGTTGGATGGGAAGACCTCCAAGGTCCCTTTCAACTCTGTTGAGTTGGCTGGTTTTGAATAGTGTTGGAATGTTCTGGACTTAAAACATGTTTAAATCCCTTTTGCCTAGGGAAGGGTTCCTCTGTGCCTCGTATTGAGGTCATCTGGTTACTCTCTATGGTGTGTCTGGCCACCAGATTCTGGATCCTTTTGCAGGAGCTGGCTGAGATGTTCCCAGAGCATCTTGCTTACTCTGTCCAGTGCTGACTCTTCTACAAATAGGCCCAGCTAATGTGCCAAAGTCATTCTGCATCCAATTTTTCCAGCAGCAGGCACTCAGCATGGACCAGGGTCCCATCCAGCTCATCCCTCATTGATGGATAGTGAAGCACATGCAAAAGTTCCTACAGGAAGAAGCCAATATGTAGCCAGTGATTCCAGGATGGCCTGATCTTCTGTAGCTTCTTTGCCTGGCAGGAAATTCCAGAGTTTGCTTCTGAGGAGTGTAGATACCCCCCCCCCCCCCCGTTTCTCTTCTTTTTCTGGGAAAGGAGCTGTTGGTTGACTTGCTTGGCACCTCTTGCAGCTTGCAGCTCCCTTGCCATTCTCAGCCAGGAGCTCCTGCAGGCCCTCTCTGAGTCTGCTGGGATGGGAGATGGCAACCCCAGAGAGGAGTTGATGCTGCCCCGTTTTTACCAAGGCCTCCTCTGGCTGGGAAACTTTGCCTGCAGCCAATAATAGACCATCCAGCTGTGCACCATTGGAGCAGATTTTATCCCGAAGGGCTTTCAGGATTGCCTGGGCTGGGCAAGGCCTCTGTAGCTTTCCTGCCTGCTTATGGGGGTCATTTGATCGTTCCCTTTGGAAACTCCGGCTCTTCTTTTGCAGCTGGGCAAAGTTTTTGGCATTGAATCACACGTCCTGTCTCCGGGGGAAACCAAAGAGCTGTATCCCTTGATGAACGTGGATGACCTCTACGGCACCCTCTATGTCCCGGAGGACGGCACAATGGATCCTGCAGGGACCTGCATGTGCCTCGCTCGGGCAGCCAGCAACCGTGGGGTTCTGGTAGGATCCTTGAGCTATTTAAAAGATTTAAATGGCCATAGAGAAAGAGTGGAGATAAAGCCACTTGCCTGATATTGTTGAGATCGTCTGAGTTCCTTAAGGAGAGAATCGAGCATGACGATACAAGAAGGTCCTCTTCTGCCCTTTTGCAAACTGACCTCATGGGGGGGGACATCCCTGGGGGGCTCTCAAGCATATTAAACTACGAGCTCCTGCAGGTGCAGCCTTTCTAGGAAGAACCTGGGAGTGCTGAAAGGGACCTTATTTGGGCAGCAAAATATTTGGAGAAGGGGCAGATGGCAGCAATGACAGACAGCCACCCCCCCCCCGGGTGGTTGTTCCATTTTCTCCAACGTGGGTCGGGCAGACAGAGCTTCGGCCAGCCACCCATGAAGTTGAACAAGCAATGATGGCTCTTTTTGCCCAAGGACAGAAATGGCGAGGGGAGGGTTTCATTGTTGCCTTTCCAGGTGATTCACGTATTCTGCAAAGTCTGGCTTCACAGATCTCCCCCCCCCGCCCCCCAAGTCCTCTCCACCTGTCTTCTGAATTGCTGCTCCTTGCCCCTTCTGCACCTTTTGGGAAGATCTGCTTTTCCCCTGCAGAACGATACGTATCCCTTGATTAGTCCTTGACCTATGGCCATAACTGAGTCCAGAAATATGGTTGTGCTGGTCGTTAAGTGGCTCACCATGTGACCATGCCCAGTTTTATGACCTTTTTGCAGTGGTTGTTAAGTAAATGTTATGGCCGTTAAGTAAGCATATTGTACCAATGAGCAATTTTTAGTGGAAACTAAGTAAAACACTGGTTTTCAGTAAAAAAAAAAAAGTCATTAATTGTGGTCAGGTGAGCCTTTGGGCCACTCGCCAACCATCCAAAATGCATTTTTTTATATTTTTTATGTATATATTTTTTTATATTGTGTTGTTATTGCTTGTAAGCCACCTAGAGTGGTGTGGCTTCCTTCCAGAAGTTGTGGGTGTCCCATCCCTGGAGGTTTTCAAGAAGAGATTGGACAGCCATTTGATCAGGAGGGTAGTGTCAACCATCCGACTAGCGGGCACAGCGAAAGACTTCCTGAAGGCAATTGTGTCCCATGAGGTAAAACCTTATTGGATACACCATCTCAGCATTGAAGAAGCCAAACCAGCTCTGAGTTTTCCCATGCAAAAGCTTCCTTATTTAAACAACAAATTCTCGTGGCCCCGCCCACCAGGTGTTCACATTGTCCAATTGTAATATTTCTTTTTGTTATGGGAGCAGTTTAGTTTTCCATCGAGCACCTGCGCTAATGACCTTGGCGTTCTTGCAGACTCTCACGGTTCGTGAACGGCTTCTTGGAATTTTGTTTCCTCCCTGCACTTTCTACTCCTCCCCCCTTTTCTGTGGCAAGTTGATTAGCGATAGAAGCCAGCAGGCCTCAGAGCGATTCAATCCTGACAGCTATAGACCCTCCTGCTTAGGCAGGAGGTTGGACTGGAGGACTTCCAGGGTCCCTTCCAGCCCTATGATCTTAAGTTCTATGTTCTACCGTGATATTTCTTAAATCTTCCCTCATTAAGTGATAATAGCATTTTCTGTAAAGATGCTCTCAGAATCAAAGAACACCATAGAAATTTTCTAAATAATTTATTTTCTGAAAATATTTTCCAGTATATGAACTGGAATTCCTCTCAAATTCCTCTAAATTAATGTGGGAACAATATTCATTTTGAAACCATTCACTTTTCCTCAAAGGGCAATGTTTTATGACTCCTATCACTATCTCAAGAAACCTCTCTCTATATTTTATTTATATTACATATTACTGAGTTATCTCTTTTGATGTATATAACATATCTAAATATTTAATGGATTCAATACAAATACAGACTCTTTAAATGAATGAGTAACCCAAATTTCACCCACTGGGATCAATTCCGATTTGGACCAATTAATAAGAGCATACTGCTCTTTTATTAAAGACATTTATTTTTTGCACCAATGCTGAGAGATTAGTATGAGGTTTAGAAATAAACCAAAGAATCATGTCTGTCAATAAAGCCACTTGTGTTCAACTGACTGAACAGCTCATTGCGACAAGGTGAGTCCAAACGGGCTCTTGACTGTGCCAGGTCAGGGCTGCTCCTCACCTTTCCTCAACAACGCTGAGGCGTCTCTTGTGCCCTTCCAGCCCTTGGACCTCCTCAGTAAGCCTTGGTGCTCTGTGAGATCTGCAACCACCCAGAGTCCACGTGGGCGTACTCCGGTCCAAGGCCCTGCCACACACGCAGTCCAAGCTGCCAGAAATCCTGTGCCAGATCTTCGGGGGAAGACCCAGATTCCCTCTGAACCATGCAGGGATCATCACTGAATAGGCACCACCTGGTTACTTGTTTTGAAATTGACTCAAGACAAGGCGAGCAGGACTGTTTATGGCTCTTGTTTATGGCTGTTTTTCTAGATCATTGAAAACTGCCCTGTGACTGGCATTGAAGTCAGAACGGATGACTTTGGGGTCCCACGAGTGGCAGCTGTGCTGACAAAAGAGGGAGCCATCCAAACGTCCTGTGTGGTGAACTGCTGTGGTAAGGAAGGCACCCAATTGGCTCCCCCAAAAGGAGGGCTGGGACTTCTCTGGTCCTCTGAATGCAGGTTTAACCAGCTTAGAACTGGGATAGGTTGGGTTCCAGGTCAGAAGAAGGTAATGGGAAAAGGAGTTCCTAGAATTTTATTTTATGTTTAATCACATTGATATAGCAGCCCATCTCACAGAAAAGTGACGTGTGGCAGAACAATTATAAAACCAAAATATTAAAATAAGTAGATTTAAAAACCCAACAATAATATTAAGAGCATGACAGTGGAAAAAGACTGATGCTAAACACAATGAAGCCATCTTTGTAGGTCACCATCTTTGTCACATTTTGGGAGTCTTCTGGAAGGATATCAAAGACAGGGCCAATCTCCCTGGGGGCGGAATGTTCTTCAGAGGGGTGCCATGGCAGAAAAGATCCATCTCCTGTGTGCCATCAATAAAATTCTTCTTCAGTCAGGACTCACAACACGCCTTCTCTGCCAGACCTCATGGGGGATGGGTAGAAGTAATTGATGAAGATGGCCCCACAAATACTCTGGCTCCATGAAGTGCTTTAAAGACCGAAACCAGCCCCTTGAATTGGACCTAGGGACGGCCAGTGCAACTTGCAGAACAACAATAAAATGTGTGGCATTCCAGAGCTTGTCCCACTGCATTTTGCAGCTGAAGCTTCCAGATACTCTTCAAACAGTCTTCCAAAACTTGAGGGGCTGCCACAAAGAACAGGGTGTCATCTCTGAGTTCCTTATCAAAAAAATGAGAACTTTTGGATTTCTGCATGGAAGCCTTGATCTGTGAAGAACCAGGTAGAATCTGTGGTGGAGACTGAGCTTATCACTATTGTCTTTAGATTGTACAGCATGAAAAAGGAAAGAAAAAAGCTTCACAGTTGTTTGGTGAAGATGGCAAGATGCCAAGAAGTTGTAAAGAACATACTGTATTTCCCTGAAAATAAGACCTATCCTAATTTTGGGGGATGGGCCTAATATAAGCCCTACCCCCAAAATAAGCCCTAGTTAGGACCCCACCCACTCCATCACACCTCTCTGCCACAATGGGGCAAAAGAACACGTCTCGCGCCTCTGCCGCCACAACGAGGTGAGGCAGGTGGGGAAGGGGTGGAGCTACCCTATGTGCCCCGCACCTACTTACTTCAGGGCCCCCCCAGCCACGCCATTCTTTGCTTGACGACATTCCCTTCCCGCCAGCCCTCGGTCGCCACCACTGGAGAGAATGGAGAACAGGGAGGGGAGCAGCTCTGCGCAGCGATGCAGAGCAGAGAAGAGCACTTGCTTGCCACCCTGCATCATCCCACGTCTTCCTTCTCCATTCTGGAAATGGCAGCCCCATTTTCTGCCCCTTCTCCTCCCGGCGCCGTTGTAGAGTTTGACGCACCACTGCCCAGCTCCTCTCTCTCTTCCTGAAAGCATTTCTTCACTAACCTGCTCTCCAGCTCTGTTATGTTTCTCTCCTGCTGCAGGGAAACTGTAAGGACCTACCCCACTTTGCATCTTAAGAAGACAGAACTCTTGGAATATTTCTTCCAACAGGCATCCTTTATTAAGAGAAAATGGTTGCAGGCATTCTAGACAGGACCTAGGGCTGAAGCCCTACGGTTCAAGGTTTTAAGGGGTCCCCAGCAGCCCCACCCCACCCCACCATCTTTCCAGCGACAATCCCAGGCGTTACATTTCCACCCCCTTTTTCCTCACTGCCGGCGGAAGGGAGATGTCAGAATCCAATTATATTTCATCTTTAAATTATCAAATATAGAAACTCCCAATTCTGCCTTCTCTGGATTCTGCCATAAGAGGGAGAGAAGGGGGAGAACAAAGGGGCTTTATGGCCCTCACTTCCTTCTTTACACTTCAAAGAGCTAAATGCTGAATGTGTGTTTATTGTAACCTCGAAGTGTTAGCATACCAAAGGAGAGTAATTGCCTTTCATGTAGTTATCTGAAGTCTCCATCCAGACGGAAGAAAGAAGAAAGGGAGTGGAATTGTGATACTTGAAACTATCACTGGAAGGGGGGTTGATTGGGTGGGACTACTGGGGAACCCCTTAAAACCTTGAATGGGAGAGCTTGAACCCCAAGTCCTGTCTAGCATGCCTGCAACCATTTTCTCTTAATAAAGGATTCCTGTTGTAAGAATTATTCCAAGAGTTCTGTCTTCTTAAGATGCAAAGTGGGGTGGGTCCTTACATTAGACAGGACTTGCAAAATTAATCCACCTGGAAGGAAGACCCTTGCCGGGGGATTTTGCAAAAATTTACCATGTCAGACAATGGAGCAAGAGAGGGGGAAAACTCCCTGGAAAGAGAGCCGCTGACCCAGTTGGAACCTTGCCAGATGTTGGGATCCGAGAGGCCAGATTCCTCAGGAGAAGAAGTGGTGGAGACACAGGACCACAAGCCTCGCTGGTCGATGGGAGTTGGAAAGAAAAGTGAGTGGGGAAAGGAATCAAGAAAGGTGACCCTGAGACGGGGGACCAAGCAACCAGAATGGAAGCAGGAGATGGAGAAATCCCTGCACTCAAGTGAAGAGGGAGGAAGCTGGGCACCGTACTCAGACTGGATCCTAGAGAAAGCTATTGACCTGATGAAAAGAACTCTCAGCTCCCTAGGAGAGGAGAATACTGAACCCTACGGCCACCCCAGTTCCTGGAGCTGCAAAGGGAGAGACACCGAGGGGGACATGGAACCTGCAACCCCAGGGACATCTACTGATCCAGGAGCTCCCACCCCCTACCGGACCACAGATGGCAATCTGGACGGAAGGCACTACCACCCACAACAGAGGCAACGATCCATTCCAAGACGTCCACCGTTGGAAGTGAAATTCAAAGGGAGCCAACACGCTTGGGGTTTTTCCTAACCCAAGTCCTCAGCTACATGGAGGAATATGGGCAGGATATTCCCAGCGACAAAGCCCGCATCCGGATCGTGCAATCTGCCCTGGATGGACCAGCTGCGGATTGGGTAGTGAACTTGCATGACTCCAATGCACCAGAACTCAGTAACTTCAACCGTTTCATGTCCTCTTTGAGAAGACGATTTGAAGACCCCCTGGCTGATCGCAAAGCCCGTGAAAGAATAACAACGATGAGGCAGGGCAAACGCCCAGTGGCTGAGTATACACAAGAATTTCGGGCCATTGCCAGCAAACTGAATTGGCCAGAAGACATCCTCCTTGGCCGTTTCAAAGACGGACTAAACTATGATCTATATGATGCTTGCCTGCCCCGAGGAGACCCACATCGACTTGAGGAATGTTACGTCTTGGCAGAGGAAGCAGAGATCGACATATTGAAGAGGCATCGCCGAGGAAAACAATGGAGCCGCCCCCCGCCTGAGCTGACACACCAACCGGTGAAATCATCGGATACAGCCAAGAAGCAAATGAGATGTTTCAAGTGCTGAAGAGAAGGGCATCGAGCTGTAGAATGCCGCTCAAAGGCCCCCCAGCACAACCCAGACAGATCCCCAATCAACAAACCCGGAAAGTATTCAGCTAAGCCAAAAGAAACGACCATGAGAATGATGGAAATTGCAGAAACCCCCACCTCTGCTCACCAAGGGGAAAGGACTCCAGCCTACACCACAGGGCCGGTGGATGCCTCAGATGACAGCTCGGAGGGCGAACCCCTGGTAAGTGGATGCATCACACCCATCTTCAAAACAGTGACGATATTAATCCCCCCCATGCCCGAAGCTGTGAAGGTGAAAGCCTTAATAGACTCTGGCTGTACCCGCTGCCTCATTAGCCCAACACTAGTGGGGAATCTGGGCATCCCATCCAGGAAACTGGAACAACCAATCTCCTTTGGCCAACTAGATGGATCCATAGCAGGGGGGGTGCCAGCTACCCTAGCCACTTTGCCAATACATCTCTCCCTGGGCAACCATGAAGAGGACTTAACATTTGTGGTGACCCCAGGTATGGAATGCCCAATGATTCTAGGGATGGAATGGTTGAAAAAATGGAACCCCTGGGTAAATTGGAGGACGACAGAAATCAAATTCCCGAAGGTGGACCCTATGGACTTAAAACCCCAAGGGAGGCTACCAGAATCAAGAATAGAAAAAGCATCCATCGGAGAGGAAAAAAGATTAACAGAAATACCAGAGGAATATAGGGACTTTGCTGAAGTCTTCAGTGAGGAGAGGGCGAATGAGCTTCCCCCCCACCGACCCACAGACTGTACCATTGAATTCAAGCCTGGGGCAAAACTCCTGAAGCCCAGATTATACTCCATGAGCCCAAAGGAGAAGGAGGAAATGGAAAGATTTATTAAAAAAAACCTGGAGAGAGGTTTCATTGAGCCAGCCAAGCCTAAAATGGCTGCCCCGGTCCTTTTTAGAGAGAAGAAGGATGGCTCTTTACGTTTATGCGTGGATTATAGGGCCCTGAACACAATCAGTGAAAGCAACCTATACCCGCTGCCCCTCATGAAAGACAGGCTGTCACACCTATCGACAGGGAAAATTTTTTCTAAACTAGACTTAAGGGAAGCTTACTATCGCGTGAGAATCAAGGAAGGGGACGAATGGAAGACTGCATTTAACTGCCCCATGGGGTGCTATCAATTCAAAGTCTTGCCATTTAGATTACAAGGGGGCCCGGCAGTCTTTATGCAATTAATCAATGATGTTCTAAGGGAGCACCTATTTAAGGGGGTCCTTGTTTACTTGGACGACATTCTTATCTTTACTGAAACAAAAGAAGAACACGTCAAACTTGTCAGAGCGGTTTTAAAGAAGCTGCGAGCCGCTCACCTATATGCCAACTCTCAAAATGCGAATTCCACCAGGAAAGGATAGACTACCTAGGCTATCGCATATCCCCACAGGGCATTGAAATGGACCCAGAGAAGGTCAAAGCAGTACTAAATTGGGCACCACCCCGCACAAGAAAGCAACTACAAAGTTTCCTGGGCTTTGCAAACTTTTACCGCCAATTCATCCCCTCATTTGCCCAGATAGACTTGCCCCTCACTAACTTACTAAAAATGAAGGGAGCATCCTCAGTAAAACCTAGCCAGCCACTAACATGGACAATGGAGTGCCAAGCAGCGTTTGAGAGACTAAAGAGACTTTTTTCTGCCGAACCAATACTAAGGCACCCAGACATGGACAAGCCCTTTGTAATACAGGCAGATGCAATTGATGTGGCAGTGGGGGCTGTGCTATTACAAGAAAATGATGATGCAGTATTGCAACCCTGTGCATATACATCCAAGAAACTCACGGAAACAGAACAGCGCTGGCCCGTATGGGAGAAGGAGGCTTATGGGATACGTTGGGCATTACTCACGTGGCGACAGTTCCTGGAAGGCAACAAAATCCCCTTCCAGGTGTGGACTGATCACAAAAATTTAGAAGCCCTGAAAACTTCCAGGAAACTCAATCCCAAACAAGCCCGCTGGTCCCAGCATTTTCACCAGTTCCAATTTAAACTCAAACATTTACCAGGGAGAAAGAACTTCCTGGCAGATGCTCTATCTCGCATGCCCCAATATAACAGCGCACGAACCACAGACTCTAGACCAATAATGGCAGAGTCACAACTGGCAGCACCAGTAACCACAAGAACCCAAGCCAAAATAAAACCACAACTGGACAGCCAAACTGGGATTGAATTCAGAAAAAGCTTGGAAACAGATGAATGGTTCCAGAAAAACAAAAATGTGTGCACAATGAGAGACGGGTTGCCTTGGGTAGGGGAAAAGTTATATATACCAACAACTCAAAGAGTAACTTTTCATGCACCTTTGCCATGACACAAAATCAGCAGGGCATTTTGGATTTGTAAAAACTTTACATTTAATTAAACGGCAATTTTGGTGGCCATCCATGAAAAAGGACATTGAAAGTTATATAGCCAGTTGTCCAAAATGTGCCACGGCAAAGAGGTTGCAAGGGAAAGTGCCAGGACTATTGCAAACAGTGGCAAGTCCCTCAGCCCCCTGGAGAGAAATAGCCATGGATTTTATAGTGGAATTGCCAGAAAGCAATGGGAATACTGTGGTCTGGACGGTCACGGACTTGTTTTCCAAACAGGTGCACTTTATCCCTTGCCAAAAGATTCCCACTGCAAAAGCCTTAGCAAAACTTTTCATCCAACACATTTACAGATTGCATGGGGCACCCCAACGCATCATCTCTGACAGGGGGTGCAATTTACGTCTGCATTTTGGAAGGAATTTTTATCCCTCTTAGGAACCACTCAGGGACTGACATCTAGCCACCACCCTCAAGGAAATGGGGGGGGCTGAAAAAATGAACTCAGTACTTAAGCAATATTTAAGATGTTTTCTTAGTTTCCAGCAGACCGAGTGGGCGGACTTACTCCCCTTTGCAGAAGTTGCCTACAATAATGCAGTCCACTCCAGCACAGGTTACACTCCTTTTCAAATAGCCACCGGTCAAAGCTTCAACCCCATGCCAGAATTAACCCCAAACGAACCAACGATCCCCTCGCTGAAAGAATGGATGGAAAAATTACAAAACACCTGGCCAATAGTCAGAAAAGCACTAGATGAAGCTAGGCAGGCTTACAAAACACAAGCCGATAAAAAAAGGGTTGAGCCTACACCATTCATTATAGGAGAGATGGTGTACTTATCTACAAAATACCTAAAGTCCCTACAGCCCTGTAAAAAACTTGGACCAAAATACATAGGACCTTTTCCAATTAAAAGAATCATAAATCCAGTAACAGTAGAATTAGAATTACCCAAAAATCTCAGGGAAATACACCCAATTTTTCATTGCAGCTTGCTGAAAAGAGCATCAGTCACCTCTACGGCCAAAAATCCCCCCCCCACCACCTCCAATCATGGTGGAGGGTGAACAACACTTCGAAATAAAGGAAGTCCTTGACTCTAGGAGATATCATGGAGCAACTCAGTACCTAGTTGCCTGGAAACACCTCCCTCCCTCACAAAATGAGTGGGTCCATAAACGTCATGTCAGAGCCCCGAAGCTATTGAAGAAGTTTCACACAGAGTATCCTAACAAGCCTGACTAAATTTTATACTTGTGTTTTCTTTCAGGTGGATCTCTCTTATTGTTAAGAGGGGCCGGATGTCAGAATCCAATTATATTTCATCTTTAAATTATCAAATATAGAAACTCCCAATTCTGCCTTCTCTGGATTCTGCCATAAGAGGGAGAGAAGGGGGAGAACAAAGGGGCTTTATGGCCCTCACTTCCTTCTTTACACTTCAAAGAGCTAAATGCTGAATGTGTGTTTATTGTAACCTCGAAGTGTTAGCATACCAAAGGAGAGTAATTGCCTTTCATGTAGTTATCTGAAGTCTCCATCCAGACGATAGGAAGAAAGAAGAAAGGGAGTGGAATTGTGATACTTGAAACTATCACTGGAAGGGGGGTTGATTGGGTGGGACTACTGGGGAACCCCTTAAAACCTTGAATGGGAGAGCTTGGACCCCAAGTCCTGTCTAGCATGCCTGCAACCATTTTCTCTTAATAAAGGATTCCTGTTGGAAGAATTATTCCAAGAGTTCTGTCTTCTTAAGATGCAAAGTGGGGTGGGTCCTTACAGGAGACTTCAGAGAGGAGTAGATGAAAGCTGATGGCCCCATTGTTATGGTTAGTCCTTTTGGTGGTATCCACATTCAGTCCCTTTTGAAGTTGTACCAAAAGAAGTGAGGGCCATAAAGCCCCTTTGTTCACCCCCCTTCCCTTCATTGTATGACAGAATCCAG
This sequence comes from Crotalus tigris, assembly GCF_016545835.1. NCBI lineage: Eukaryota > Metazoa > Chordata > Lepidosauria > Squamata > Viperidae > Crotalus > Crotalus tigris. The sequence goes on from NW_024096844.1 coordinate 600,253, forward strand.
AGAGGGCAGAAATGGGGTTTTCCATAGTCGATAACTAGAGATGAAATATAATTGGATTCTGACACCTGGCTGGGGGGGGCCCCTGAAGTAAGCAGGTGCAGGATGTGTGGGGCAGCTCCACCCCTCCCCCACCTGCCTTGCCTTGTTGTGACAGCAGCAGCGGCCTCCTGCTGGACAGGGCTGTTGGTGCCGCCACCACGAGGCAAGGCAGGTGTAAGGACCCACCCCACTTTGCATCTTAAGAAGACAGAACTCTTGGAATAATTCTTCCAACAGGAATCCTTTATTAAGAGAAAATGGTTGCAGGCATGCTAGACAGGACTTGGGGTTCAAGCTCTCCATTCAAGGTTTTAAGGAGTAGTCCCACCCAATCAACCCCCCTTCCAGTGATATAAGTATCACGTCTGGTTCAGGTTACATGAAAGGCAAATACCCTTGGGGAAAACAATAAACACACATTCAGCATTCAGCTCTTTGAAGTGTACTGAAGGAAGTGAGGGCCATAAAGCCCCTTTGTTCTCCCCCTTCTCTCCCTCTGATGGCAGAATCCAGAGAAGGCAGAATTGGGAGCTTCTATATCTGATAATTAAAGATGAAATATAATTGGATTCTGACATCAGGTGTCACGAAAAATATAAGACATCCCTGAATGCTTCTTTTGGAGGCAAAAATAATATAAGACCGGGTCTTATTTTGGGGAAAACGGGGTAGAACCTAGCATAATAGGGCCCTTGGAGGTCTTCAGCCCCTGCTCAAGCAGGAGAGCCTGGGCAAATGGCTGTCCTCTCTTCTTGAAAACCCCCAGTGATGGAGCAGCCACAGCTTCTAAGGCAAGCCATTCCCCTGATTAATGGTTCTCGCTGACAGGAAATTTCTCTGCAGTTCTAGGTTGGATCTCTCTTTAACAATCTTGCACCTGCTCCTTCTTGTCTTGCCCTCAGGTACTTTGGAGAATAGGTCAATCCCCTCTTTTCTCTGACAGCCCCTCAAGTGCTGGAAGATTGCTATCATGTCATCTCTAGTGCTTCTCTTGGTGAGAATAGACATATCCAGTTCCCGCAACTGTTCATTGTATGCTTTAACCTCCACCCTCCTAGTCACCTTTGCTCTCTTTTCTCTCTACTCTTTCCACAGTCTCAGCGTCTTTTTTGTGCTGTGACCAGAACTGGATGCATTACTGTATTCCAAGTGTGGACTTAGCAGTGCAGTATAAAGTGTTAACTCCGCCTGTTCTATCCAGGACATTTTTTTCTTCCCTGAGGCTTTTCAGTGGAGCAACCCTTTTCTCAAGTCCCTTCCAATTAGGAGTTGAGTTTCTACCTGCAGCAGGTGTAAAACCCTTATTTGCTGGGTATTGATGTGGCAGGACAGAGAGAGGGCTCTCTTCAGCTTCCATCCCTAAGTTCATGGCCTAGTCAGCAGAGGAGAGAAGATGGCAGGCTTGACCTCCCTCTTCTGTGCTTGACCAAAGTACTTTTTTCTGCAAGGGTTACCCGGCCAGGTTCATTCTCTGGCTTCCCCTTCCTTGCTTCCTCTTCAAAGCCAAGCCCTCCCCCCCCCACATGCCCTTTGGATGATGGCGGTTGTTTTCCTTCTCCCACAGGTGTGTGGGCCCAAGCCCTGGGGGAAATGGCCGGCGTCCAGGTGCCCCTGGTGGCCATGCACCATGCCTATGTGGTGACAGAGAAGATCGAGGGGATCCAGGTCAGTCCGGCAGAGCTTCTGTCCTGGTGGGACAAATGTTAGTAGCCACAGGTGCTGTGAGTGATTCTGGTGTCTTCCCTTGATTCTAAGCATCTTTTCATAGTGGGAGAACACACCCTTTGTCACACTCATTGCACATGCAGCTCAGAGGGTCCCCCTTCTCAATGTAGGATTGCCATCTTTCCCTGAACTATAAATGTGACTCCATGGTGGGAGGCAAAGGGGGGGAGGCTGAATTTTCCTGTCTATTCATCTGGCTTCCTGACTGCTTCCCACTATTTACTGCGCAGGACGTTTTCCTACTTAACCTTGCTTGCAGGAATATTTTTTTCAAATGTAACACATACCATAGCTTTAACATTTACACAGAATTTTGGAAGCATAGAAAATCGGAAAGTATTCTATGAAAACTCTATGAAAATCCAGTTTCTATGAAGCTGGATGCAGTATTCCAGATGTGGTCTTATTAAAGTTTTATAAAGCACTCCTAATTCCTCATGTGATCTTGACTGTGTTGAAATGGTCTAAGGTCTCTTGCCTGAGCAGGGGGTTGGACTAACAGATCTCCAAGGTCCCTTCCAACTCGGTCCTTCTGTATTCTAAGATCCTTACATCTTTTTACTCCATGCTCTTTTGTCACCTGGGTTGTTTTCCTCTGGACACAGGTCAGATTGTTAGCATCAAACCCTAAAATGATGTGGTATAAGCAACATAGAAGGCAGAGATTTGATGTTTTACTTCAGCCAAAGGTCACCTTTGCTTTTTTCCAACTTGTAATCCACCAAGACATCCAGATTCTTTTCGTGGGCTCTGTTCCCCAGCAGGGTCTCCCCAATCCTCTTCTGAATTCTTTCCACCTAATTGAAGGATGGGGGGAATAGAAGACAGTGGTAGATTCAGGAGGATTCCAGCCAGCTGGAACAATGGCAGATGGCAGATAGGACAATGCAAACGCCTGCATTGGGGGAGGAAAAGCAAAGGCCCCTGTTCAGGGTGGGAGGGAGCCATACCGTGAAAGGGTCTGGGCATCTTGATCACACTGAAGGTGGACAAAAAAGGGCAATGGCTCTCCTAACTGGCATCTTTAGAAATACAGCTTCAGAGTCAAGAGAGCTCCTCCTCCTTCTCTTCCTCCTCCTCCTCCTCCTCCTCCTCCTCCTCCTCCTGAACCTGGGACGTAGTACTAAGCATCACAGAATTATAAAAGGCAATAAAATGAAAACAATTCAGTTTTGGATATGAAATCACTGGTAAAAAACAAAAATAATCACAAGATATTTAATGCAGGGAGAAATTATTCTTGCAGAAAGAATCTGACTATTAGCTCACTCAGCAAAATATTTGGTCTGCCTCTGACAGGGATCTATAAAGAATTGTATCAAAATAACAGTGTTAAATTATGGCAAGAAATGAAAAAAAAAACATAGAAAGGTGGAAGTATCTAAAGCTATCTTGGGTAGAATCGGTCGCATTATCTAAATCAGTGGTTCTCAACCTTTTTAATGCCATGACCCCCAACCGGTCATAAGTCGAGGATTACCCAACCGGTCGTAAGTCGAGGACTTTCCATGCCTGGGAGTGCCGTGCATGCGTGGTGCCGCCCCCTGCGTTGGCCAAGGCATAGCTGGCAAGCGGCAGAGATGGCGCAGGCCGACCACCGGCTGGGCCACCAGCTGGCCCAGCCCAAGGGAGGTAAGGCACCCACCGGGCCCCACGCGTGCCAGCAACCCTCCCTGCTCCCGCTGGCCTCCCACTCCTGGCCCTCTTTTACTTACATTTTTAGTAGTTGCTCAGCAGGGAGGGGTGGAAACTTCCAGACAGCTCGCCTTCGCTGCAGATAACTTGCAGCACCGTTTGCAGAATGGGACTTTTGGCGGGCTCAGCAGGGCAGAGACAGCCTGGACAATTCCTATTGGCTTTTGAAAGCCAATAGAATTAGACTCTATTCAAGAGAGTCTATTCTATTGGCTTTCAAAAGCCAATAGAATAAAAGAGAGTAACACAGCTAAGGAAAAGGGGAAAAAATGGGGGACTGCGTTGTTTGGCGACCCCCGTGAAATGGTCATTCGACCCCAAATGGGGTCCCGACCCACAGGTTGAGAACCACTGATCTAAATGAATGGATTGCCTTGGATAAATGAGAGGTCCACGGGGCTCTGAGCTTAGTTGTTTTCTTGCAGTAGTTTCAGTAACCAAACTAGGTAACACCGTCATGTTGGGTAATGTCTTCAAGAAAACCATCAAGCTCAGAGACAACCAGGGACCCTTCATTTCAACCCTGAGCTCTGTCCATACTGAGATAAACTGTTTGCTCCAAATGGTGCCAGTGACTCAGAAAGCGTCATAAGAAGGGCAAAAAACAACCACAACCACTCAGCCAATTCTTATGGAATGGAAAAAGACTCAGTTAAAGTAAAAATTGTTTAAGATTCCAAAGAGAGAGGTGGTCTTGTCTTTCCAAACTTTAAATTGCACGATAAAGCAAGTTGCTGGTCATGGACAACAGAGTGCATAAAATTCCCAAAGAGCAGAATGGAAAAACTGGAAGGAGCTGGTTTAGCCAATGGATTTCACAGATACAGGGGGATTAAAAGGACATATTATTAGACAAAGTTTGATAGGTCAACATTTTCATCTTTAGTTTCTCCTATAAATGCTTTCCCTGCTGGAGATAATTACAGAAAGAACAGTATGTAATTACATAGGCAGGCATGGTTCATTCAGAGTCAAGGAATAGATTAAATAGATTAATATTCTGAGGACCAGAATATACCATGCTTGATGTATTGACAAATTACTGGAAGGATACAATCATTCATTAAGACTGAAAGGACATTAAGACAAAATGACAGAATTTGAAATGCTTGTACAAAACCAATACCATTTATTAGGGCACATATATTTACTCAGAAATGACACAGGTTTTTTTAAGTGTATAAAATAGATGAAAAATTAAAAATACTAGTACAACAATGGGAAAATTTGTGAACAAAATCTGTAAAATTTACTTTAAGCTACAGCTTAAAAGAAAATTGGTGTAAAATGTTTTAGAGATGGTATGCAATTCAATGATTGCATAGATAGGAACATTTTACCACATTGGGTAGACATGTAAAAACACCATATTATACAGCATGCAATATATACAGTTTAGTTTCTAAGGGTGCCTAATGTTTTGTTAATATTGTGAATTAGCACAAAAGCAAAAAGAGGGACTTAAAAACCAAACATCTTTTTTTCCTCTTCCTTTTTTTCTTTTTAATCAGTTGTCAGATTTGCTTTATTTTTCTTCAACATGCACCAGTAATTAGTAGGGATATCCTTACTTAAGACAGAAACCCTTGTTGTCCAACAAATAATCTGATGTCATACACAGCAGTTTTCTAATGTTATATGGATGAAAAAGCAAAATAATCTTATATCTATTAACACTGGCATTTTAAATCATTAATATTGATATGCCTTTTTTCTGTGTTCAGTGATCTAAGTTATCAGAATATTAGTGAATACTGTGCAAACACCAATATTAAAATATTGAATGTATAATGCATGTTTCAGAAGAGTATAGTAAGAATATTTGAAAAAATTCTTAAGAGAAAACAGTTTTGAAGAGGCATGATGGCCCTGAAGATGTCTCCTGTGGGAGATCCAGGCTCTGCCACTAGAGGGCCCTCCAAGGCTGCTCAAGGGTGTAAGGACCCACCCCACTTTGCATCTTCAGAAGACAGAACTCTTGGAATATTTCTTCCAACAGGCATCCTTTATTAAGAGAAAATGATTGCAGGCGTTCTAGACAGGACTTGGGGGCCAAGCCCTATGGTTCAAGGTTTTAAGGGGTTCCCAGCAACCCCACCCCACCCCACCATTCTTCCAGGCGTTACATTTCCACCCCCTTTTTCCTCACTGCAGGCGGAAGGGAGTCTTCAGAGAGGAGTAGATGAAAGCTGATGGCCCCATTGTTATGGTTAGTCCTTTTGGTGGTATCCACATTCAGTCCCTTTTGAAGTTGTACCGAAGGGCCATAAAACCCCTTTGTTCCCTTCATCGTATGACAGAATCCAGAGAGGGCAGAAATGGGGTTTTCCATAGTCGATAACTAGAGATGAAATAGAATTGGATTCTGACAAAGGGTCTCCACAAAAGGGCATCACTCATTGTGGAGGGCAGAGATGGGTGAGCATCCTGGACCCTGCAGAGTTTCAGCTTGTGGCCTCAGAGGATGGGCAAGGGCATCCACCTGGGACTGGGAGAGCCTCCACTGGGGAAGCTCTGCAAGGCGCCACAGCACAGCTTCCAGACTTGGAAGATTACATGAAGGAGAGTTTCCCTGGAATGAGGACTGTGATCAGTGCAAGAAAAACCCAATGCACAGGAACAGAACAGGTGGTACCTGGTTCAATAGCAGTAACTGTGAGAGGGACCTAGGAGTCCAGGTGGACAATCACTTAAATATTAGCCAGAATGTGCTGTAGCCACAACAAAGCCAGTGCAGACCTAGGCTGTATTAACCGAGGGATAGAATAAAGATCATGCAAAGTGCTTTATACTGCACCGGTAAGACCACACTTGGAATACTGCATTCATATTTTTGCAATATAGACTCTGGAAAGAGTGTAGAGAAGAGCAACAAAGATAATTAAGGGGCTGGAGACAAAAATATACGAAGAACAGTTGCAGGAATCGGTTATGTCTACTAGGGGTGACCTGATAGCAGTGTTCTAATATTTGAGGAGCTGCCACACAGAAGAGGGGGGTCAACCTATTTTCCAAAGCACCAGAAGGCAGGAGAAGAAGCAACAGATGGACACTTATCAAGGCGAGAACAAACCTACAGCTAAGGAGGAATTTCCTGACAGTGAAGAACAATTAACCAGTGGCATGGCTTGCCTCCAACACTGGAGACTTTTAAGGCGAGATTGGATAGCCATTTATCTGAAATGGTATAGATTTTCCTGCTTGGGCGGGGGGTTGGACTAGAAGACCTCCAAGGTCTCTTCCGTTATTCAATAATCTATTGTTCCTGTCCATTCCCATGCATTAGGGCTCGCCTTCTGCCAGCAACCTCAGGTAGATGCATCCTGAAGCATCCTCCATGACCCCTGGCAGCAGCCCTGAGGGATAAAAGTTGGCATGATTGGCCTTCCTCATTACCTGAGGTTGCATCGCCAAGGCAGGACTCCTGTGCCCCTCACTTGGGCCGCTGTTTAAACTTACCAGTCATATTTTATTTATTTATGAGACTTATATACCGCTTTTAAGTGCAAGCACTCTCTAAGCGGTGTACACCAGTAAGCAATGTATATATATATTTACATTGTCCCCAACAATCTGGGTCCTCATTTGACCTACCCCGGAAGGATGGAAGGCTGAGTCAACCTTGAGCCGGTGAGATTTGAACCGCTGACCTGCTGAACACAGTCAGCTAAAGTGGCCTGCAGTACTGCACTCTAACTGCTGCGCCACCTCGGCTCTTTTGTGAGTTGTGCATTCCTTGGAGATATGCGGAAAAGCAATACTCTTGCCCAGTGCTGAAAAAAGGGAGGCCCAGAAAGGTTCTCAGTTGAAGGTCAGGAGGGCCAACTTTGGAGGCTCTGGAGGGCTCTGGAGCGCCTTTCCCAGCCTGGCCCTTCAGGGTTGCCCTGGAGCTCCCAGAGTCCCCAGTTAGAATGGCCAGGATCCTGAGGAGAGATCTCCCAGCTGTTCTCGGTGGTCCCGGGGAGGGGATTGTCTGGGGCCTTAGGAGCAGCTGGTCTTCAGCAGGGGCTCCTTTAGAAGGCAGCAACAGCAGCAGCATTGGTGCGTGTAGAGAGAGGCCCGCGGTTCAAATCTCACCGGCTCAAGGTTGACTCAGCCTTCCATCCTTCCGGGGTAGGTAAAATGAGGACCCAGATTGTTGGGGGCAATGTAAATATATATATATACATTGCTTACTGGTGTACACCGCTTAGAGAGTGCTCGCACTTAAAGCGGTATGTAAGTCTCATAAATAAATAAATAAATAAATAAATAAATAAATAAATAAATAAGACAGAGGAAGAAGCCTCAGCCTGCTCCTCCCTCAGTGGAAGCCACAGGATGGGGGACAGCAGGCAAAACTCCAAAGGGATCCTCCATGTGACCTCTGGGTCTGCAGCCAGCAAGGGGTCCGCCCTTCACCTCTTTGGCTCTCTTGGTGTGAGGTGGGACAGGAGGCAGCCGAGAGAGCTCCCCTCCCTGTGAAAATGCTGACCCGGAGTCTTTTTGAGGCTGAACAGTGATTTTCTCTGGGTATTTTTAGAACATGCCGAACGTTCGAGACCACGATGCCTCCGTGTATTTGCGTCTCCAAGGTGATGCCCTTTCTGTGGGTGGCTATGAGTCAAACCCCATCTTCTGCGAGGAGGTGAGTTGTGTTTTTAAGGAATCGCAAGAAGGAAGTGCTAAGGCTGCAGAAGCTGGGTGGGGGTCTGTGTTGGTGGAGCTGGGTGCTAAACCAGGTGTTCAGAAGGAGATTTTGTGGCACATAAAAAAATCACAGCCACAAAGACATTTAAGAGTTACCCCTGGTTTTGAAAGCTTTGCTCCCTGGCAAGCAGAAGAGAGGCTGCTGGGGAAGGAGAGGGTCTCACCTGGGCAGCTGCTGTGTGGCCCCCTCAGCCCTCTTTGCCTCTCACGTTGGCTTTTTTATTTATTTATTTGCAGCATATAAAATTACATCAGCGACAGCACCTCATAGTGCTTTACAGCCTTCTCTAAGCGGCTTACAGAGCATATTGACCCCAACAATCTGGGTCCTCATTTTACCAACCTCGGAAGGCTGGAAGGCTGAGTCAGCCTTTAATTCTAACAATGTTAGCATTAAAATTTCAAAATTATACTCTTTTAGAAGGAGGCAACAATAAAAGCCATGTTAAAAATCAACTGAAAAGGCAAAGGGAGGGCTTTCAGGGGACTAATAAGCCCCACGGCCACGTGCTCATCTGCCTGTCCCAAGCAAGGCCGCAGAGCCAGGCTGTCACCCCTTTCCTGAAGGCTAGCAGAGGGGGGAAGTCCACCTCACCTCTGGGGGGGGATATTCCACAAGATGGGGATAATGGCAGAGAAAGCTCTCTTCCTGGATCTCCTTATCATCCCTTCCCTGCCTGACCACGTGGAATGAGTCAATGTAATGGGAGGAAGCCAGTTCTATGGGTAGCCTGGCCCCAGGCCATGTAGGGCTTTATAGGTCATAACCAGCACCTGGAATTGGACCCACAAACAGACTGGCACCCAGTGCTGTTCATGCAAGAGGTGTTACATGTGTCATTCTTTAGATGCCAAAAATTGCTCCCCTGGCCCCCTTTTTTACTAGCTGAAGCTTCTGGATACTTTTCAAGGGAAGCCTCATGTAGAGCGTGTTGCAGTAGTCCAAACGGGAGATGGCCAGAGCAAGAGTGACCGGACAGGACAGGGCGTAACTGGCACACAAGGCAAATGCTTTGCTCCTCTACTTCCTCCTCTCTCCCAAAGGTTTGGAAGAGCTCAGGTTGGGGAACATGGTCTGGATTGGACCTGAGGACAGAGAGACCTATTCCTAGTAGCCAGCGCCCCATCTATGGTGCATATCAGGGTGGCTCCCTGTATGTTCCTATTGTGTGCCAGATAGAATGTGGGTTGCACAACAACCACCTTTGCTTGCAGGCCTGGCCCACCTTTCCTGCCCCCCTTCCTCAAGGCAAAGAGCAGTCTTGGCCCCCGGTCTGCCATTCGGTGAGAATCCAGTGTTGTGACTTGGCACTGATTTACAGAAGATGCAGGATGGGCAGAGGGCTTCTTGAATGAATATTAATGGTGAACGGTGGATTTAATCCCAGATTAACAGGCCATTGCTTTCTCTGACTGATCAGAGAGGCCAGGTTTAACCAGAGGAGCAGAGGCTCAAGCTTCCTGTCCTTTCCTGAAGCCTGCAAACTCTTCAGGCAGCTGACAAAGGCAAAGCAAAGGAGGGAAGCTGCATCTGTGCAGAGCCTTTTCCCAATCCAGGAAACGCACCTCGATTCCCAGGTTCCTGGTCTCTAAAGAGTCTGGGAGAATGGTGGACATTCAGGATACTAGGAAGAGCTGACCTGGGGCCACACTTGGAATACTATTGCATCCAGTTCTAGTCACTAGGATACCAAAAAGATGCTGAGAGTCTGGAGAGACTGCAGAGAAGAGCAACAACAACAACTAGGGGGCTGGAGGTTAAATCATAGGATGAATAGTTGAGGGAACAAGGCATGTCCAGCATATTGAAGGATTGGGGGGGGGGCATGATAACTGTCTTCCAATATTGAGGGGCTGTCACAGAGAGGAGGAGGTTGACTTGTTCTCCAAAGCCCCTGAGGGCAGGACAAGAAATAATGGTAGAAGCTTGTTAAAGAGAGATCCAACCTAGAAGGAAGGAAGGAATTTTCTGACATTGAGATCAATTAATCAATGGAACAGCTCGTCTCACTGAGTTGTGGCCACTCCATCACTGGAGGTTTTTAGAAGACAGTCACTTGTCTGAAATGGTATAGAGCAGGGGTAGGCAACCCAAAACACTCAAAGAGCCACTTGGACCCGTTTCCCACCAAAAACAAAACACCGGGAGCCACAAAACCCTTTGGATATCTAAAATGAAGATAACATTGCATATATCCTTTTTTACCTTTATTATAGGGGTGTGTGTGTGTGTGTGTGTGTGTGTGTGTGTGTACACATTAAAAATAAAAGTAAAAATATGACTCTTGGGAATATCCATACTATTAAAACAATGATCACCAAGAGAATGCTTTAAGAGAATAAAATTACATACACACACAGGTAAAAAAAGGATATATGCAGTGTTATCTTCATTTTAGATGTCAAAAGGGTCTCTCTCTCTCTCTCTGTCTCTCTCTCTCTCCCTCCCTCCCTCTCTATCTGCCCTTGGTCTGCCACTCCTCTTCCCCCACTCTCTCTCTCTCTCTCTCTTTCCCCTCCCTCTCTCTCTCTCTTTCTCTCCCTCTCTTTCTCCCCCCCTCCTATCTGCTGCTCACCTGGCAAGCTTCAAGCTGTTCTCCCACAAGCTCAGGGGTAAGCAACCTCGTTTCTTTTATGACTCATGGACTTCAACTCCCATAATTCCTGAGTCAGCCTAGCTGGGCTAGCTAGCTCTCTCCTGCCCTTCCTGCTTCCTGATTCCTGCAGAGACGCAGCAAAGGAAGGAGCTCCGCCTAGTAAGCTTTTCAGCTCCTCGGAGAACACTGTGAGTGCATTCTCTTTTACACACACACACAGAGAGAGAGAGAGAGAGAGAGAGAGAGAGAGAGAGAGAGAGAGAGAGAGAGAGAGAGAAAAGCAGGGAAGCGCAATTGCCTCTCTCTGTCTCTGTCTCTCTCTGCAAAGGCAGAGGAGGCTGGGATCCACAGGGGAAGGCTCAAAGAGCCGCATGCGGCTCCAGAGCCGCAGGTTGCCGACCTGTGGTATAGGTTCTCCTGCTGGACTAGAAGACCTCCAAGGTCCCTTCCAGCCCTATGATTCTGTGATTCTATGACTTATTCCACCAGCAAAGTTCCTGGTGGATAGAGGTGATCTCAATCATGGGGCTGAGTTCAGGCAGCAAGAAAGAAACCGTTTGGAGGAGAAAGTGTGGCTCAAAAGCCGGGAGCAGGGGGAGAATCTGATCCGTTGTTTGCCACCGTGTCTATGGGGTCAGTCGTCCGATGGCTGACATGTTGTCATCAGTGCCTAATGTCTGCAATGCATCTTTTGCCCTTCCAGAGTTTGGACAATTTTGCTTTTGGTCTCTTCAATCTGGACTGGGATGTATTTACACAGCATATTGATGGTGCTATCAACCGAGTCCCAGTCCTGGAGAAAACTGGAATTAAATCAACTGTCTGTGGACCAGGTAAGGACCCCCAGACATCTCCCTCAACATGATTTTTTAAATCTTCACAGTCACATTTATGGGTAGTGGCTTTAACACTGGTTCTTTTAGTAATTCTTCACCACTGTCACAAAGTTATATAATTAAGCTTCATCTTTCGGCTCAGTTTCCAGTAGCCCCCCTTTTTGGAAACCATCTACTTGCTGATGTTGCTGGGGGACTTTTCAGTTCTTTTTTTTTTAATATATAGATATTTTATTAAATTTTTATAGTTGCAAATCTTTAGTGCTTAATAAACAACATGTTGACTAGGTTCACATATTCAACACTAATAGTAATACAACTTCCATTTCTACTCTCTGTTTTGTTTTTCTAGCCATTTATAAAAATTATCCCATGTTTGAAAATATTCTGTATCTTCTTTCCCGTTCATTTTCAATGTAAGCCTATCCATTTCTGCAGAATCCAAAATTTTCCTAATTATATCTTCTGATGGTGTTTTTTCATTTTTCCAGTACTGTGCAAATGTAATTCTCACTGCTATTAATACATGTAGTATTAAATACATATATTTTTTATCATAGTTCTCTGTAATTATACCTAAAGAAATAGTTCTGGCTTAAAGTCTACATGTTTTCTTAACATTTTCTGTAACCACATGTCTATTTTTGACCAATTTCCTTTTGCTTTAGGGCATGTCCACCGAAGGTGATAGTACATGCATGGCTTTTGCCTACATTTCAAACAATTACCAGACATGTTTTTAAACATTTTTGCTAATCTTGCAGGTGATAAATGCCATATATAAAACATTTTATATAGATTTTCTCTATAAATAGCTGCCCTTGTTATTTAAACTTGGAAGTAGAAATATTAACAGTTGAATTTCAACATTGATTTGCTTATAAAGGTTAATTCTAAAGGTAATTAAAATTATTGGTGAATGTAATAAATATGTTCTTTCTTAGCGGCAATAAAAAAATTACTAGCTTAAATATAAGATAGTAGATATGAAGAGAGGAAGTATTAAATGTTGAAATAAGAGAAATTTTGGTTACTAAATTTAAGATATTTAGAAATTATCAGGTAATAGGTAATAGTAGTAAAGTTGGAAGGGACCTTGGAGGTCATCTAATCCAACCCCCTGCTCAGAAAATAATATATTGTATTGGTTGATGTAAGATGATGAGGATTCAAATAGATAAGAACATTAGATCTTGTGATGAATTGTGATACAGGGAATTGGGATTATTTAAATCTTGGAAATTATAAATACTAAACGCTAAAGTTAGATATTAATGGGAAACTAAAAATTGGGAAAAACTAACCAGGACATTGATTGTCTAAAAAGATTGAATGTTAAAACAACTAGGATATGTATAAACAAAAATTATTGATAAATGTAAGAAAGTTATTTTTATTTAATCAATATAATAAGAATTGGATTAATTTAAATATGAGACAGTAAATACCAAGGGGAAAAGAGAAGAAATATTTAATATAATAGTTTGAGATCTATACTAAAGATATTTGTATGTTTTTGAATTATTGACCAACTCAGCCGCCATGTTGCTTTTCAAATATTTAAATATGAAATTAGAAAATCAATAAAAAAATTAAAAAAGAATTGGGCTGGAGGGAAAGCCTGCATTTCAAACTAATTGGAGAATGTGATTTATGACTGTTAATTGGAGGAAGGAATTGTGCTTTGATACTATCTGCTCAGGGGAGGGGAATCCAGTTTTTGGCTTTGACTGTGTTAGTGCTGATGCTATCTTTCTCAAATAATAATAATAATAATAATAGTAAAGTTGGAAGGGACCTTAGAGGTCATCAAGTCCAACCCCCTGCTTAGGCAGGAAATCCTATACCATTTCGGACAAATGGCTGTCCAGTCTCTTCTTAAAAACTTCCAGTGTTGGAGCATTCACTACTTCTGGAAACAGGTTGTTCCACTGGTTAATTGTTCTAACTGTCAGGAAGTTTCTCCTTAGTTCTAGGTTGCTTCTCTCCTTGATTAGTTTCTACCTGTTGCTGCCTTCAGGCGCTTTGGAAAATAGCTTGACTCCCTCTTCTTTGTGGCAGCCCCTGAGATATTGGAATACTGCTATCATGTCCCCCCTTGTCCTTCTCTTCATTAAACTAGACATACCCAATTCCAGCAACCGTTCCTTATATGCTTTAGCCTCCAGTCCCCTAATCATCTTTGTTGCTCTTCTCTGTACTCTTTCTAGTGTCTCAACATCTTTTTTATATCGTGGTGACCAAACCTGGATGCAGTATTCCAAGTATGGCCTTACCAAGGCATTGTAAAGTGGTATTAACACTTCACGTGATTTTGATTCTATCCTTCTGTTAATGCAGCCTAGCACTGTGTTGGCCTTTTTGGCAGCTGCAGCACACTGCTGGCTCATATTTAGGTGATTGTCCATTAGGACTCCGAGATCCCTCTCACAGTTACTACTATTGAGCAAGATACCCCTTATATTATACCTGTGCATTTGGTTTTTCTTGCCTAAATGTAGAACCTTGCTTTTTTCACCATTGAATTTCATTTTGTTAGATAGTGCCCAATGTTCAAGTCTGTCCAGATCCTTCTGTATCTTAAGCCTGTCTTCTGGAGTGTTGGCTATTCCTGCCAGCTTGGTGTCGTCTGCAAATTTGATGAGTTCCCCATCTATCCCCTCGTCCAAATCGTTGATGAAGATGTTGAAGAGCACTGGGCCCAGAACAGAGCCCTGGGGCACCACACTACACATTTCTTCCATGTAGATGCGGTTCCATTGAAGACCACATGCTGAGTACGGCCGGTCAGCCAGCTACAGATCCATTTAATGGTGATGCTGTCTACCCCACATTTTTCTATCTTGTCAAGTAGTAGGTTGTGATCTACTTTATCAAATGCCTTACTGAAGTCCAAGTAAATTATATCCATAGCATTCCTCTGGTCCACTAATTTTGTCACTTGGTCAAGAATGCAATAAGATTTGTCTGGCATGATCTATTTTGATGAAGCCATGTTGGCTTTTAGTAATGACTTTGTTTGCCTCTAGGTGTTCGCTGATTCGTTGTTTGATTATCTTTTCCAGCATCTTCCCAGGTATTGAGGTCAGGCTGATAGGTCTGTAATTTCTTGGGTCCATTTTTTTTCCTTTTTTGAAGATGGGAACTACATCAGCTCTTTTCCATTCCTCTGGTAGTTCCCCAGTGCTCCAGGATCTTTGAAAAATATAGTTCAGTGGTTCTGAGATCACATCTGCCAGTTCCTTGAGAGCCTTGGGGTGTAATCCATCTGGTCCTGGCGATTTGAATTCGTCTAGGCTGGACAGGTGCTCACTTACCATTTTCTTGCCTATCTTAACTTGTGTTTCTATTTTGTTTTTTATGGCACTATTTTTGATAGGTTGGTCTGTTTTTTCCCTTTGTGTAAAGACAGATGCAAAAAACGAGTTAAATAATTCTGCTTTCTCCCTATTGCTTGTCACTTTCTTGCCACTTTCACCCACTAATGGACCAATAATTTCCTTCACTTTTTTCTTGTTTTTTGCATGTTGAAAGAAGCTTTTTTGTTATTTTTGACTTTGGTTGCAAGCCTTAGTTCATTTTGAGCCTTGGCTTTCCTCACTTCATCTTTGCAGGCTCGGGCTATTTGCTGATATTCTGACTTAGTTATGTGCCCCTCTTTCCACTTTCTATACTTGTCCTTTTTATCTTTCAATTTGTCAGAGAGTTCTTTATGTAGCCATGCTGGTTTCTTTTGAGAGCTGTTATTTTTCCTCTTTGTTGGTATTGTGCTAGACTGGGCTTTTATTATCTCATTTTTCAAAATTTCCCAAGCTTCTTGAGTTGTTTTCCCCTTGAGGATTCTCATCCATGGAATCCTTCCCAAGCCCTCTCTAAGTTTATTAAAATTAGCTCTCTTGAAGTCCAAGACTCTAGTTTGACTATATTCTATGCTTGTGCTTCCATAATGTTGAATTCCAAATTGCATGATCACTTCCTCCCAGGGTTCCTATGGCTTCAACACCTTCTATCATTTCATCTCTGTTAGTGAGAATTAGATCCAAAATGGCTAACCCCCTAGTTCCCTTCTCTACTTTTTGGGAGAAAGTTGTCTGCTAGGTTTGCCAGGAACCTGTTTGATCTTCCACTTGGTGTGGAGTTTGTCTCCCAGTTGATGTCAGGGTAGTTAAAGTCCCCCATTACTATTGTGATGTGCTTCCTTAGTTAGCTGACTAGTAAAAAGTTCATCTATTTCCTCTGTTTGTTTGGGTGGCCTGTAGTATACACCTATGGCAATGTCATTTCCCCCCCCCTTTTATATTGACCCAAATGCATTCAAATAAAGATTCTTTAAGGTAAACAATGCCTCCAAGTTCTTTGAAGAGTTTCATCTGTTGAAACATGACACCCTGGTCATCATGGTGTCAAATCCAACTAGCGAATCCAAGAAAGGAACTCCTGGGACATTGTTCTTCCCAAAAGTAATAATTTTATTGAATACACTACATTGGCACAAAAGAAGCAAAAACCAGCTCTGAATTTCCTGCTCAAAGATCTATATAATTAAAGATGAATTTTTGGCCACTCCCCATAGTCCATTGCATTGTCCAATCACCTACGCACTATTTGTTATGGGAACTGTCTGGATCGTTCAAACATCTAAGGTACTGTTCCAATACTGAGTTTGTTTGTTCACCACCACCCCTATTCATTTGCCTCATGAGGAAGTCGACATGATCAACCTCGCCACTTTCTTCCTCTTCATATCCGAGCTCGTCCAGCTCTGCTTGCCAGTAGCATCGTTGGCTGCCTTGGCTGCCTCGAGTGAGAGTTACTTTCTTGGTCCTCCCCTCCCAATCATCTTTCTTTCTGATGCCAATGAGCCACCTGGGCTTTGATGCATCTCCTACACTGGCAACCTTTGTCCATTCGGAGAGATCCACTGCGGGGTTAGCCTTGGCAGAGGCTTCCCTCCAGCATTCAGCTTCCTCTTGGTCATTGCCTTGTGTCAACATTCCTTGCACGGTCCCCACGGTAGAGGTGAATGCCTCTCGGGGTTGACCACTATTGCAGATTCCACTTAATGTAAGGACCTGCCCCAGCTGTCCCTCTCAGGAAAGTACAACTCTTGATGCCATGTGGTTAATCAAAAGAACTTTTACTGAGAAACAGTGGTTGCAGTAAAGTTGGGTGGAATCTGACATTCTAGCAGAAAGTACCAAGCTATTCTTCCCACTTTGAGACCCAGCCCCCCTGATCAGTCCACCGGCTGCCAACGCAATGTTGTTTTGAGAACACTGAAGCACAGAACAGATAACAGTTCATCTTCGGGGCACAGCGACCTTGGAGTCAGGCTGGAACCGGCTGGGAGGGAGTCCATTCTGTCTCCGAAGATGATCCCTCTCCTTAATTCTCAGGCAGCTCCAGCATTATAGCAAAAATGAGAGTATGCAAAGAATGCTTCCCCAAAGCGTCCTTCTCCCCCCTCCACCAGAATGGCAGGGCACCCGTAAAAATGGACCTGACATGCTGCCATCCCAAAAGAGAGGGATTAAACCTGCAAAAAACAGGGGAGCGAAGAAAACGAATTATAACAATCACCTAGGTTTATCAGGATATTGATTATGAAAATGTTTCACTAATCTAGGGACTCTAACCTATCTAGAACCCACTCACTCATTCTGGCTGGTAGCAAATTCCTTCCACGCCACTAAATACTGAAGGTTTCCCCTTTGCAATCACTTTAACCTTCTAAAAAATTGCGACTGAAGTTTGTGGGGCCTTTCCCCATTAAACACCTTATCAATCCTGTTACGATGGAGCTAGACTTGCCAAAGTCATTTCACTGGATCCATCCCATTTTTCACTGCAGTTGATTAAAACCTGAGGTTTCCTCACCCCTTAGACCAGTTCCTCTCCCTGTTCCTGAACCTGTAATGATGGAGGGTGAACAACATTTTGGAGTGCAACAATTCTGGATTGTCATAGGCATAGGGGGAACCTTCAGTATTTAGTGGCGTGGAAGGACTTTCCTACCGGCCAGAGTGAGTGGGTAGATTCTAGACATGTTAGAGTCCCTAGATTTTCATAATCAGTATCCAGATAAACCCAAGTTATTGTTCTAATTCTTTTTCTTTTCTCCCCTGTTTTAATCAAAGTGGGAAGAATAGACAAAAGGGACGTGGAATGTGGCAAGCATCTCTCCCTCGTATCTCTGGGAAGCTCTCGTGGAACCCAGGAGCACGGCTGAGCCGCGTGTTGCTGGGCTGCCACAGGTTCAAGCAAATAGCAATAGCAATAAGACTTATAGACCACTTCACAGTGCCTTACAGCCTTCTAAGAGGTTTACAGAGTCAGCATATGATCCCCAACAATCTGGGTCCTTATTTTATGGACCTTGGAAGGATGGAAGGCTGAGTCAACCTTGAGCCAGTCAGGATTGAACTGCTGACAGTGAGCTGAATTAGCCTGCACTGTGCCACTACGGCTCTTGTCATGCCCTGTCCTGGCTGTTGCATTAGTTGCATCATGGCGTTTTTCGGATTGGTCCCTTATGCATTGACCTGACGCTGGTATTGCCTTTACAAGAAGCATCACTTTCTCACTGTGAGGTCCTGTCTTTTGCCCTGGTGCTTCTTCAGAGTAGACCTCATGTCTGAGCCTCAGCCCTGCATGGTTCTTCTCAAAAATCTCCATTCACTGGTTTCTGCTGCAGCCATTCCCCAGGTTTCGCCTGCTGACCTTTCGCCAAAGGCTCCTCACTCCTCCGCTGGCAGAACTCAGGATGGTCTTTGCTGAGCTGCCTCCAGTGCTGTACCCGTATGTCACATCTCCTCCCACTTGCTCAGTCAACCAGGTGGGGAGAGGAACTCGCCCTTGGTCCAAGATCTATCACTTCACCAATTCTCACCTGATGCTTCCAGTCTCATTGAAGACATCTGGTTGATTTAAGTCAGTTTCTGTGCCTTTGCCTTTTTTCTGCATTGGGCCTTTCAGTTAGACTCTCTTTTTACTTGAGGAATTCTGCACCCAATGATGGCAGAAAATTGATCGGTCTTGGACAGGAACTGTGTCTTTGTGGGCCTTTGCCCTCTGCCTTGCCAACTCTTACGTTTGTATGATGAATTGCCATCATTTTTGAGGAAGAAGATATCTCTGTTCCTGTCACATTTGCCAGAGGACAAATGGTCCCAAGTTCTTCAGATTAAAACATCTTGTTTTGCCAAGCGAGGCAGCAAAACTAAAGGCGGTTCACTCTGCAGCTGATTCATAGGTCTCTCGATATGCTTGTCTTGGCTACACAGCTTGTGTGGGAGGCAAGATGGAGGCACTTGAGTTCTGGTGCAATGCAGCTTGGACAATTATGTGCATGCAGGCAAGATGCACGCTGGTGATGCAGTGTGTAACTTGTTTACTACCACAAGGCCAACAGCAGATCTTCCACATAAAAGGAGCAGATGGACCAGAGCAGCTACAATAATAACTGGATCAATACAATAATAATATTATTGGGCCTCTCATATTTAACTACGGGTGGCCGTGTGTGGGAAAAATTCTTTTTTTCCAGACTCTCTGGGAAGAAGAACCAGAGATCAGGACCCTGGGATCTTGGAGGATTAATTCGGAGTCTCAGGAGGGCAAAGGGCCTGGCAACCTGAGCCCCTCAGGATGAAAGGTCTGGACTTAGTGGCTACTTTGAGCATTTGGGGCAATACTGCTGCCCAATCTAATCCCATCCCAGTTGTCTGAACTATCACCCGTCTTACAGGAAAGCTATCAAAGACAGAAGAAATCTCTTAACAGTGGCAGTAACTCCAAGCAGGCACATAGACTGCAATTATTTCCCCTGCTCCATCGTAAGTTTCTTCTCTACTCTCCGTTTAGCTTTCTTGCTGGAGACCAACTCAGTGTGGCCACCTGATTGGGACTAGGACTTGTGGGTGTTGCGTTGTTAATTACATTACTGTAGGCAGGATTTTCAGATGCATTCAGTACAGGCTTTCCTGCTGTTACACTTACCTGCTAGGTAACTTATATAAAGAAACTGAAACTTTCTTGTACATGACAACTGCAGAGAGATTCTTGCAACAAAGATGGAAAGATTTGGCACTACCCACAATGGAGGGATAGTGATGATGGAACTTGCTGAGATGGCTACATTGACTTTTTTGATTAGAGAAAATAGCAGAAAAGAGATGGCATTATTCTACATATCTTCGGGCATTCAGCAGCTGCAATCTCAGTCATCCACACCACTCATTTGCACACCAACCTGCTTGTAGGAATAGCCCCCCCCCCATTCAATTCCTCCTGAAACTGGTAAAGGACAAGTCTTCCCCTGGTTTCTGCCTTGCATCAAAGAATCCTTATACCAGTAGCTGAATTTAAACACTGTCACCAGAGGAATCATCAATTGTCTCCTCTTAAAGAATTCCTGATCACTGGTGGTCAGTATCCAGATGGGGAACTTCTCTTCTGCCCCTCTCCATCAGGGGCACTTGGCCCAGCCCATCAGGGATCGGGCCTGCTGGAGCGGTTTCCACAGCAACTCTCTTCTGGACTCATCCAGGATAGTGATACCAAACTAAGTGTCTTCTTTCTTGGCAACTCTCCTCAGCTTTGTTCAGCAAACTCCTCTTTGGCATTTCACCTGGATTGAAATGAGATGCCACCCGGAGCCTCCAAATAAAGGTGGATCATAACTTCAATAAATAATTTCAGCTGAGCTCCACCCCAGTTGTGTTCCTCTTCCTCTTCTCCCTCCCGAGAAGCATTTTGTGCCCTGTCCTCTGTCCAGCTGGAGCCTCCGTGATGCCCAGCTCCCCCTCCCTCCTGGCGCTTTTGGCGGGTGATGCACCTTGTGGCCCACACCTGAGAAACCTCCACATGGATTCTCTCACCCCTCAGCTCCAGTGGAAGGGTCTGTCCTTCTGCCCTCGCCTTGCCGGGCCCTTGTGGACCCATTCCATCAGGCCGATGCTTCCTCATGGCCTCCAATGCCCATTTAGAGATTGGGGCCTTCTGCATGGCAGTTGCATATCCAGCTTTGCTGAGCGCTCCCTAAGCCCGACTCCCATCACAAGAGCCAAGGCAGCCTTTGTCCAATCACCACTGCTAAGCTTAGCCCGCCATTTTCATCCAGCAATACCGGCTGGATCATCGCTGCCCAAGAGGATGGTCCTCCACTTCTTGGTCACCTGATGGGGATGAGGCCATTCTCTGATCATAGGCCTGTATGGATAACCAGGAGGAGGACCCATCACTTGGACTGGCCCCAAGCCAAATGGTGTTCCTGGGGAGGGACTCCCCCTCCCCAGAGCTGTTCTAGAAGGTTCTGAAGGGAGGTAAGAAATCCAGACAAGTGAAGACCTTTCCCAGATCTTCTCTGGAGACCTTCTAGTGCAGGGGTCTCCAACCCCCAGTCCGTGGAATAGGACCGGGCTGCAGCATGCCAGCTGCTGATCTGCACAAACAAGCAAAGCCCCATGCGTGAGATGCAGGCAGCACACAAAACCACACACTCTCCGGTCCATGGAAAAACCTTTCTCCACGGAATCAGTCCCTGATGCCCCAAAGTCTGGGGATCTCTGTTCTAGTGCGTCAGGCACCATGTGGCAGTAACCGCCATCAGCCAGGAGCTTCCCACCCTTCCTTTCCCTGGCAAAGTGGAGGAGAGGTAAAACATGGCTGGAAGCTACTAAAGACCAGGGAGAAAATCAGCCAGAGAGGGGTTCATCAGGAGGTGGGGGCTGAAGACGGAAGAGGGTGACCTTCCTCTCTGCCTAGAACCCACTGGGCCCGGGGGAGAGGGACGAGGCGGGGTTGTTTTCCCATGCTGGAAAGTGGGAGGGAGGGAGGTCTGGGAAGGCTCCCTGTCTGCTTCCTCCAAGTGCTGCTTTTTTGACAGCCGCCCTTCCAGGCGTCAGCAAGAAGGAAGAAAGTCTTCTGTGATGAACTGAGCTGAGTTTCTGAAGTCAAAGGAGTTAGAATATTTATAGTTCACCTTTTCTCATAGTTCAACCCCCAAATTAATAGACTTTACCCGCAGAAACTGAATCAGCTTTTTTAAGCCTCTTACTTTCCTCCATTAGTCATAATGAAAGAAATATTAAGCCGAAGAAAAATGCAAAATGGTACTTTCTTGGAATGTGTGGGTTAAGTAAGGAAAAGATGACTGTTTTGGAGACAGTTTTTAAAAATATGAACAAATCCCTAAAGTATTTTCAGCTCAATTAGGGGAGGTTTTGCCAAGGATTCTCAAGGAGAATTTTTTGAGCTCTAAAAAAATAAGACTTGACCTGAGGAAGAGGCAGAGACCAGGGTGAGGTGCAAGACAGTTGGGGTGGATGAAGTGACCACCAGTTCCTTTATCTGCAGTCCTGGGGCCAGCAGTGGGAGTTGCCAGTGGGCTGGTGCTTTTCTCTCTCCCCCTCCCTCCCTCCCTCCCTCCCTCCCCCCCTCTCTCTCACACACACACACATATACACCTTCTCCCACCCCCTACTATTTCCTCTTCTGCACTTCCTTTGTGCACTGGTCTCTGGTCTTCCAAGCATGATCTTTCCACAGAGAAATCCATGTATGTGTGTGTTTATGTGTGAGAGAGTTTTCTTTCCCAGGAATTAGAGAACTCTGCAGTTCTTGACGGGGGTCTGACTCTGGGTGTGCATACTGTATCTAAAATTGCCGCATTAGTGCACAGGATTAAAGCTGGAATTGCTGCACTGCATTTAATCCTCCCTCTCGCTTTCTCACTGCCCCAGAATCCTTCACCGCAGACCACAAGCCTCTCCTAGGGGAAGCGCCAGAAGTCCGTGGCTTTTTCCTGGGATGTGGCTTTAACAGTGCCGGTAAGGAGCAAGCCGCCTCGGCCCCTAAAGTAACCTTTGCAGCCTTCCCAGGCAGGAGGGTTGGGGAAATGTGCACCTGCCTGGCTTCTGGCATGGAAAGTGCTCAGCCCAAGTCCGTTAGAAGAGGGCGCTGGCCAGTGGTTGCCCTTGGGCCAAGCCGTGGGCCCGGGACACTCTGTTGCAGAAAGAGAGCAGGGAGGGGGGAACAATGTTTCCAAGGCTCCCCAAAAGCACTCCCCCCAGCTTGATCCCGGGGAGAGCTGTTCAGTCCTAGTGAGATTTGCTTGGGGTATGTGTGCTTTTGGAGAGGAGGCAGAAGAGTCTTTTGCTGGGGTTTTTCACATCCTAGAAGAGCATGGAAGGTGAGAGCACCATAAATATGGCAGCAGAGAAACACCCTATTTAAATAAATGCATTTGGCATAGATTCAGGATTTAGTGAGAGGAGCCCCGTTGGTCACCCACCCCTCTCCACAGCCTTGTGGATGACCCGGAGCCCAGGGCTGCTCCTGAGGCAAAAATCTCACTCAGCCAGCACCCTCACCCTGCCAAAGGCCTTGCTGTGCAGAAGCAGAGCTGTCCTTGGCCAGGCTGCTCCTACCATCATTGCTTCCTACCCCACACAGGGTGAAGCCCTTATTTGAGCTTCTGGTTAATTTTATCTCCTGCAGTTTCTAGTTCTTGAAATCACTGTGTAGCTTTGAGTGAAAAGCTGCCGCCTTAAAGGTCACATTTAAATAAATTTGCAAGGGCCATTCTGAGCTAATAAGTGAGTGAGACCCTGCAAGATTGTCAGGAAATAGCTTTCTTCCATGTGTAGGAAAGCAGAAATCCAGTTATCTATGGCTCCCAAGTTGTCCAGCAAAAGAAGCAGCCCAGAATTGGTAGAGGATGCATTTTATAAAGGAGCATCTTTGACTTCTAGCCCTTCCTTTCCATAGGAATGATGCTTGGAGGAGGCTGTGGGAAGGAACTGGCCCACTGGATTGTCCACGGACATCCAGAGAAGGACATGTTCAGCTATGACATTAGGTGAGCAGTGTGTCATGATTCCATGCCAGCCTGTGTTCCCAACAGCTGAGTCTGGGGAATCTGAGGAGGAGGTGGAGGAGGCATTTGAAGGGCCATCAGGGTCAGAAGGCGGCTCTGATGAATTACAGGACTCACGGTTTGATGAAGAGCCTGGGCCCTCCAGTCGTGTTCCTGATGAAGCTCAGCTGTGTGGGGAGAATGAGTCAGACTTGGAGGACTCACACCTGATGGACATGATGATTGATGCTCATAGATGCCGGCAATTAGCAAGAGCCGATCAGCAGCAGTCAATACAACAACTCTAGGGGAAGAGGAGAAGGCATTGAGAGGCAACGCCTTGGGACTGCTTTATAAAAAGGGGAGGTGTGGGCTGTGCTGGTTGCTAAAGGCAACTGTTGCAAAGTACTTCATGGGATCATGTTCTGTTAGTATTGCCGGTGACTACTTTTCTGTTTGTATTGTGTTTCATGTGGACAATGTCCTTCATTTGCTTTTGTTTCTGGACTATTTGGCAGGTTGGTTACCCATATTAAAAGGGGTTTGTTTAGTTTTGAGTCTCCAGCCTATTTTCTCAACAGGGGTTTGGTCCTTGTGCCTTTAACAAGGATGGCTATAGGCTGGGATAGAACAAGCAGCAGCTTCTCGCTGTTGTCCTACCAAGCAGATTCAGGATTAGTCCCTAATCCAGTGGAGAGTGGAAATGTTCTTGCTGCACTGTGTGTGTTCCTTTCAGTTTGTGTGCAGCCCCCCTTCCAGCCCTGCCCCTGTCCCTTGAACTTTTCCAGTTCCCTTTGCTGTGGTAGCAAAGACTATTAGTTCTTCCAGTTCAGCAGGGGCAGATAATAGCCCTCTGGCCCCTGATAAGCCCCCCACCCGCAACAGGGTCCTGCTGCCAGAGGGTCCCCTGTCATGGATCTGTGGAGGTCATTCTTGGTCCCAAGGTATCTGCCGGCCCCCAGGGGTCCTTGTCCATCTCGTCCCCTAGAGATGCTGCTTGTCCCACGCCTCCCCCACCCCCTGTGGTGATGAAATCCACCTCACTTTTCAGGAGGTTTCACCGCTTCCTCTCGGGCAACAGCCGCTGGATTCGAGAGCGGAGCCACGAGTCCTACGCCAAGAACTACTCCATCGTGTTTCCGTATGATGAGCCTCTGGCTGGGCGTAACTTGAGGAAGGATCCTCTACATGAGGTGAGGGCGGAGCTGCTGGGTGCATTGCGGACCCTTCCCCCCCCACGTGCCTCAGGCAAAGACCTTTTCCAGCTTTTCTTGGAGGAGGAGTGTGGGTGCTTTCTCCCTGCTCACCATTTCTGTGCCCGCAGGAGCTGCTGCTTCAGGGCTGCGTCTTCCAGGAGCGACACGGGTGGGAGAGGCCAGGCTGGTTCAACCCACTCGGCCGAGCACCGGTACGCATCGGGCGAGTCTCTTCCAAGGCTGGGCAGGGGACCTGCTTTCCCTTCGGGGTCATTCAAGGTCTTCAGAAGCCTCCATTCATGTCTCCCCTTGAATGGCCCAAGGATGGAGAAGGTGGTTCTGTTCTGGCCCAGCGGTGGGGAGGCGGCTGCAGCAGCGGGAAGAAGGCAGGCGGTGCAGCAACCAGACATGGCCTCGTCTGCTCAGTGCCTTCTGGGCCACCAGCCAGGCAGCTGTCCTCTTCTATACTGGACCTTGTTGTACCATTTCAGATAAACCAGCCCAACAATTGGCAGCCCTGCTTCCCAAGCACCTGGGGTGCCATATAAACCGGTCTGTTCCAGGGAAGAAAGGGCCGGTCTGCTCCAGTCGAAATGATGTTCTTTCGTCCCAGCCAGAGAGGGCACCTTAGCCAATCTCGGCACACCCGAGCTGAACCAGTCCTGATTAGAACTTGGATGGGAGATCACATGGAAATCCCAGGATTGCAGGCTAGAGAGGAAGCCATGTGGTCAGGCTAAATCCCACCCAGGACATCCTGGCCATGGCCAGTTGTCCACTGCAAGTGCACTCAGCATGTACTCCCTCCCTCCCTCCATGGCTCAGTCAGGCCGAAGCCCCCCGCTGGCTTCCCCTGCAACCCCACCCGCAGCACAACATCCGGCTTTCAGCTCTGAGCCCGTCTCCCCAGGGCGTCTCTGCAGGGAGAGGTCTGAGGCCTGCTGTTCATGTACCAATCCAGGTGCTGGACTACAACTACTATGGAGCTTACGGCCACCCACCCCGTGAGGAGGATGCCTACCGCCAGCTGCTCTCCGAGGAGTACACCTTTGACTTCCCTCCTCATCATAGCAGTGTGAGTAGAAAGAGCTCAGGGGAGCTCAGGGTTAGAGTTAGAGGTTCACCAGGTGGGCAAGGCAGACTCAAGGAAATGAAGCCCCTCTGCTGCCTTCCCCTTCCCAGGAAGGCAGTAAGGGTCCCGGTCGATCGCTGTGCAGCTGTCGAAGAGAGGCCCCTCTCCCTGCAGGCCCTGCCTTGCCCAGCAGTTTTCATGCTTGGGCTGGATGTGGCCCACTGTTAAACAGGAGCAATTCTGCCAAATGTGGTTTCAGGGAGGGGTGCAGAGCAGAGAAGTCTTGGGTGAGATTGCCAGAGGATATCAGATTTTGGAATGGAAGCAGAAATGGGGGGATCTTTATTTGGCCCCTCACCCACCCTGGCTGTGTCTGCATTTTCAGATCAGGAAGGAATGCCTGAGCTGCCGAAATGCTCTCGCTCTCTTTGACATGTCTTACTTTGGCAAATTCTACCTGGTGGGTCCTGATGCCAAGAAGGCGGCTGACTGGCTCTTCACCGCTGATGTTCGCAAGTCCCCAGGTAGGGCCTCTTCCTCCCTGGGCCCCGAAACCAATGCCTTGGGCTGAGTCTACCCTGGAAGAGGGCTCGTGGTTCCTGTCCTGTAAAGCCTTCTTGGGGCCACCCTCCCCTCTCTGTATTTAAGCCGTGCTCCACGCAGGAGGCAGCCCCCATCCACCCCCACCTCCGGCTACTCTGCAGGACTCCAGTGCAGGTCTCCCGGACATCTCTCTGCATCCTTTGGCCTCCACTTGAGCTCAGACAGCCAGGGGATGCCAGCAGGGCCCTTCAGCTGCCCGTTTTCGAAGAGGCCCTGGACGCAGACCAAGGATTGTCTGGGGTCAGCTGGATCGACCAGCCCCAGTTCTGGAGCTGCAGTTTGGCCCCGAAGGAACTGGCCTCTAAGCCAGTGCTGCTCCTTCAGTCCACCAAGTCCCTGATAAGGGGAGGGGCAGCCTCTGCAAAATTTTTCACACTAGGAAGAAGGGCCGGCCAGGGAGCTTCTGTACTCTCAGGTGGACTTGAACCCGGCCCTTTCTGGTCCCAGGGTGACACCTTTGCCATGACACACGTGGCCCTCACCCTCTTGGGTTGCAGCTTTTCACTAGGGGCATCTTCACAGGTGTTTCCAGCAGGTTGGCACAGTTGGCACAGAGGGCCAGACCCTGCTGAACAGACAAGAGGGGGTCCTTGACTTCAGGAGAGAGTGGTTTTACACAGCCTGGCCCCTCCTTGGTTCTTCCTGGTGGGGGGATGGGTGGGATGGCCCCGGAGGCTGGTGCCACAGACCTGAGAAGGCAGCCTGCTTGCCTCTGTGGGGGCACCTAACTGCACCCCTGTTGGGACCCTTGGCAAAGAGGAGAGATTTGATGGACCTTGAGATTGCCATTGGTGGCTGCTGGTAGGAAGAGGGGGGAGGACTTTAATCCTGGCAGGAATGACTTAAATGCTGGGAATCAGGTGACACCAATCTCACGGAATGGGCACCGGGGAGTGTTGCAGCCTGATGGGATGCAAGGGCTGTGTCAGAATCCAATTATATTTCATCTTTAATTATCAAATATAGAAACTCCCAATTCTGCCATCTCTGGATTCTGCCATAAGAGGGAGAGAAGGGGGAGAACAAAGGGGCTTTATGGCCCTCACTTCCTTCAGTACACTTCAAAGGGCTGAATGTTGAATGTGTGTTTATTGTAACCTCGAAGTGTTAGCATACCAAAGGAGAGTATTTGCCTTTCATGTAGTTATCTGAAGTCTCCATCCAGACGGAAGAAAGAAGAAAAGGGGTGGAATTGTGATACTTGAAACTATCACTGGAAGGGGGGTTGATTGGGTGGGACTACTGGGGAACCCCTTAAAACCTTGAATGGAAGAGCTTGAACCCCAAGTCCTGTCTAGCATGCCTGCAACCACTTCTCTTAATAAAGGATTCCTGTTGGAAGAATTATTCCAAGAGTTCTGTCTTCTTAAGATGCAAAGTGGGGTGGGTCCTTACATTAGACAGGACTTGCAAAATTAATCCACCTGGAAGGAAGACCCTTGCCGGGGGATTTTGCAAAAATTTACCATGTCAGACAATGGAGCAAGAGAGGGGGAAAACTCCTTGGAAAGAGAGCCGCTGACCCAGTTGGAACCTTGCCAGATGTTGGGATCCGAGAGGCCAGATTCCTCAGGAGAAGAAGTGGTGGAGACACAGGACCACAAGCCTCGCTGGTCGATGGGCGTTGGAAAGAAAAGTGAGTGGGGAAAGGAATCAAGAAAGGTGACCCTGAGACGGGGGACCAAGCAACCAAAATGGAAGCAGGAGATGGAGAAATCCCTGCACGCAAGTGAAGAGGGAGGAAGCTGGGCACCGTACTCAGACTGGATCCTAGAGAAAGCTATTGACCTGATGAAGAGAACTCTCAGCTCCCTAGGAGAGGAGAATACTGAACCCTACGGCTGCCCCAGTTCCTGGAGCCGCAAAGGGAGAGACACCGAGGGGAACGTGGAACCTGCAACCCCCGGGACATCTACTGATCCAGGAGCTCCCACCCCCTACCGGACCACAGATGGCAATCTGGACGGAAGGCACTACCACCCACAACAGAGGCACCGATCCATTCCAAGACGTCCACCGTTGGAAGTGAAATTCAAAGGGGAGCCAACACGCTTGGGGTTTTTCCTAACCCAAGTCCTCCGCTACATGGAGGAATATGGGCAGGACATCCCCAGCGACAAAGCCCGCATCCGGATCGTGCAATCTGCCCTGGATGGACCAGCTGCAGATTGGGTGGTGAACCTGCATGACTCCAATGCCCCAGAACTCAGTAACTTCAACCGTTTCATGTCCTCTTTGATAAGACGATTTGAAGACCCCCTGGCTGATCGCAAAGTCCCGTGAAAAATTAAACAGTGGAGCAAGGCAAACGCCCAGTGGCCGAGTATACACAAGAATTCCAGGCCATTGCCAGCAAACTGAATTGGCCAGAAGACATCCTCCTTGGCCATTTCAAAGACGGACTAAACTATGATCTATATGATGCTTGCCTGCCCCACATCGACTTGAGGAATGGTACGTCTTGGCAGAGGAAGCAGAGATCGACATATTGAAGAGGCACCGCCGAGGAAAACAATGGAGCCGCCCCCCGCCTGAGCTGACACACCAACCGGTGAAATCATCGGATACAGCCAAGAAGCAAATGGGATGTTTCAAGTGCGGAAGAGAAGGGCATCGAGCTGTAGAATGCCGCTCAAAGGCCCCCCAGCACAACCCAGACAGATCCCCAATCAACAAACCCGGAAAGTATTCAGCTAAGCCAAAAGAAACGGCCATGAGAATGATGGAAATTGCAGAAACCCCCACCTCTGCTCACCAAGGGGAAAGGACTCCAGCCTACACCACAGGGCCGGTGGATGCCTCAGATGACAGCTCGGAGGGCGAACCCCTGGTAAGTGGATGCATCACACCCATCTTCAAAACAGTGACTATATTAATCCCCCCCATGCCCGAAGCTGTGAAGGTGAAAGCCTTAATAGACTCTGGCTGTACCCGCTGCCTCATTAGCCCAACACTAGTGGGGAATCTGGGCATCCCATCCAGGAGACTGGAACAACCAATCTCATTTGGCCAGCTAGATGGATCCATAGCAGGGGGGGTGCCAGCTACCCTAGCCACTTTGCCAATACATCTCTCCCTGGGCAACCATGAAGAGGACTTAACGTTTGTGGTGACCCCAGGTATGGAATGCCCAATGATTCTAGGGATGGAATGGTTGAAAAAATGGAACCCCTGGGTAAATTGGAGGACGACAGAAATCAAATTCCCGAAGGGGGACCCTATGGACTTAAAACCCCAAGGAGGCTACCAGAATCAAGAATAGAAAAAGCATCCATAGGAGAGGAAAAAAGATTAACAGAAATACCAGAGGAATATAGGGACCTTGCTGAAGTCTTCAGTGAGGAGAGGGCGAATGAGCTTCCCCCCACCGACCCACAGACTGTACCATTGAATTCAAGCCTGGGGCAAAACTCCCGAAGCCCAGATTATACTCCATGAGCCCAAAGGAGAAGGAGGAAATGGAAAGATTTATAAAAAAAAAAACCTGGAGAGAGGTTTCATTGAGCCAGCCAAGCCTAAAGTGGCTGCCCCGGTCCTTTTTAGAGAGAAGAAGGATGGCTCCTTACGTTTATGCGTGGATTATAGGGCCCTGAATACAATCAGTGAAAGCAACCTATACCCGCTGCCCCTCATGAAAGACATGCTGTCACACCTATCGAAAGGGAAAATTTTTTCTAAACTAGACTTAAGGGAAGCTTACTATCGAGTAAGAATCAAGGAAGGGGACGAATGGAAGACTGCATTTAACTGCCCCATGGGGTGCTATCAATTCAAAGTCTTGCCATTTGGATTACAAGGGGGCCCTGCAGTCTTTATGCAATTAATCAATGACGTTCTAAGGGAGCACCTGTTTAAGGGGGTCCTTGTTTACTTGGACGACATTCTTATCTTTACTGAAACAAAAGAAGAACACGTCAAACTTGTCAGAGCGGTTTTAAAGAAGCTGCGAGCCGCTCACCTATATGCCAAACTCTCAAAATGCGAATTCCACCAGGAAAGGATAGACTACCTAGGCTATCGCATATCCCCACAGGGCATTGAAATGGACCCAGAGAAGGTCAGAGCAGTATTAGAATGGGCACCACCCCGCACAAGAAAGCAACTACAAAGTTTCCTGGGCTTTGCAAATTTTTACCGCCAATTCATCCCCTCATTTGCACAGATAGCCTTGCCCCTCACTAACTTACTAAAAACGAAGGGAACATCCTCAGTAAAACCTAGCCAGCCACTAAAATGGACAATGGAGTGCCAAGCAGCGTTTGAGAGACTAAAGAGACTTTTTTCTGCCGAACCAGTACTAAGGCACCCAGACATGGACAAACCCTTCATAATACAGGCAGATGCAAGTGATGTGGCAGTGGGGGCTGTGCTATTACAAGAAAATGATGATGCAGTATTGCAACCCTGTGCATATACATCTAAGAAACTCACGGAAACAGAACAGCGCTGGCCCGTATGGGAGAAGGAGGCTTATGGGATACGTTGGGCATTACTCACGTGGCGACAGTTCCTGGAAGGCAACAAAATCCCCTTCCAGGTATGGACTGATCACAAAAATTTAGAAGCCCTGAAAACTCCAGGAAACTCAATCCCAAACAAGCCCGCTGGTCCCAGCATTTTCACCAATTCCAATTTAAGCTCAAACATTTACCAGGAAGAAAGAACTTCCTGGCAGATGCACTATCTCGCATGCCCCAATATAACAGCGCACGAACCACAGACTCTAGACCAATAATGGCAGAGTCACAACTGGCAGCGCCAGTAACCACAAGAACCCAAGCCAAAATAAAACCACAACTGGACAGCCAAACTGGGATTGAATTCAGAAAAAGTTTGGAAACAGATGATTGGTTCCAGAAAAACAAACATGTGTGCACAATGAGAGACGGATTGCCTTGGGTAGGGGAAAAGTTATATATACCAACAACTCAAAGACTAACTTTCATGCAACTTTGCCATGACACAAAATCAGCAGGGCATTTTGGATTTGTAAAAACTTTACACTTAATTAAACGGCAATTTTGGTGGCCATCAATAAAAAAGGACATAGAAAGTTATGTTGCCAGCTGCCCAACCTGTGCATCAGCAAAGAGGTTGCAAGGGAAATCGCCAGGGCTGTTACAACCAGTGGCAAGTCCCTCAGCCCCCTGGAGGGAAATAGCCATGGATTTTATAGTGGAATTGCCTGAAAGCAATGGGAATACTGTTATCTGGACAGTCACGGACCTATTTTCCAAACAGGTGCACTTTATCCCTTGCCAAAAAATTCCCACTGCAAAGGCCTTAGCAAAACTTTTTATCCAGCACATTTACAGATTGCACGGGGCACCCCAACGCATCATCTCTGATAGGGGAGTGCAATTTACGTCTACATTTTGGAAGGAATTTTTATCCCTCTTAGGGACCACTCAGGGACTGACATCTAGCCATCACCCTCAGACAGATGGACAAGCGGAACGCTGCCAGTCGGTACTTGAGCAATATTTGAGATGTTTTTTAAATTTCCAACAGAGTGATTGGACGGACTTACTTCCTTTTGCAGAAGTTGCCTACAATAATGCAGTCCACTCCAGCACAGGCTACACTCCTTTTCAAATAGCCAACGGCCAAAGTTTCAACCCTATGCCAGAGTTAACCCCAAAAGAACCAACGATCCCTTCACTGAAAGAATGGATGGAAAACCTACAAAACACCTGGCCAATAGTCAGAAAATCACTAGATGAAGCTAGGCGGGCATACAAAGCACAAGCCGATAAAAAAAGGGTTGAGCCTACACCATTCATTATAGGAGAAATGGTGTACTTATCTACAAAATACCTAAAGTCCCTACAGCCCTGTAAAAAACTTGGACCAAAATATATAGGACCTTTTCCAATTAAAAGGATCATAAATCCAGTAACAGTAGAATTAGAATTACCCAAAAACCTCAGGCAAATACACCCAGTTTTTCATTGCAGCTTGCTGAAAAGAGAGCATCAGTCACCTCTACGGCCAAAATCCCCCCCCCCACCACCTCCAATCATGGTGGAGGGGGAACAACACTTCGAAATAAAAGAGATCCTTGACTCTAGGAGATATCGTGGAACAACTCAGTACCTAGTTGCCTGGAAACACCTCCCTGCCTCACAAAATGAGTGGGTCCATAAACGTCACGTCAGAGCCCCGAAGCTATTGAAGAAGTTTCACACAGAGTATCCTAACAAGCCTAACTAAATTTTTTACTTGTGTTTTCTTTCAGGTGGATCTCTCTTATTGTTAAGAGGGGCCGGATGTCAGAATCCAATTATATTTCATCTTTAATTATCAAACATAGAAACTCCCAATTCTGCCTTCTCTGGATTCTGCCATAAGAGGGAGAAAAGGGGGAGAGCAAAGGGGCTTTATGGCCCTCACTTCCTTCAGCACACTTCAAAGGACTGAATGTGTGTTTATTGTGGCCTCTAAGCTTTAACATATCAAAGAAGAGTAATTGCCTTTCATGTAGTTATCTGAAGTCTCCATCCAGACGGAAGAAGAAAGGGGATGGAATTGTGATACTTGAAACTATCACTGGAAGGGGGGTTGATTGGGTGGGACTACTGGGGAACCCCTTAAAACCTTGAATGGGAGAGCTTGAACCCCAAGTCCTGTCTAGCATGCCTGCAACCATTTTCTCTTAATAAAGGATTCCTGTTGGAAGAATTATTCCAAGAGTTCTGTCTTCTTAAGATGCAAAGTGGGGTGGGTCCTCACAGGAACTTTGGGAGGAAGTGATCATGCAATATTGGAATTCCACATTATGGAAACACAAGCAATAGTACACAGTCAAACTAGAGTCTTGGACTTTAAGAGAGCTAATTTCAATAAACTTAGAGAGGGCTTGGGAAAAATTTCATGGATGAGAATCCTCAAGGGGAAAACAACTCAAGAAGCTTGGGAAATTTTGAAAAGTGAGATAATAAAAGCCCAGTCTAGCACAATACCAACAAAGAAGAAAAATAACAGCTCTCAAAAGAAACCAGCATGGCTGCATAAAGAGCTCTCTGATAAATTGAAAGATAAAAAGGGCAAGTATAAAAAGTGGAAAGAGGGGCACATAACTAAGGCAGAATATCAGCAAATAACCCGAGCCTGCAAAGATGAAGTGAGGAAAGCTAAGGCTCAAAATGAACTAAGGCTTGCGACCAAAGTCAAAAATAACAAAAAAAGCTTCTTTCAACATGTAAAAAACAAGAAAAAAGTTAAGGAAATGATTGGTCCATTAGTGGGGAAAAGTGGCAAAAAGGCGACAAGCAACAGGGAGAAAGCAGAACTATTTAACTTGTTTTTTGCATCTGTCTTTACACAAAGGGAAAAAACAGCCCAATCTATCAAAAATAGTGCCATAAAAACAGAATAGAAACACAAGTTAAGATAAGCAAGAAAATGATAAATGAGCACCTGTCCATCTTAGATGAGTTCAAATCACCAGGACCAGATGGATTACACCCCAAGGTTCTCAAGGAACTGGCAGATGTGATCTCAGAACCACTGAACTATATTTTTCAAAGATCCTGGAGCATGGGGGAACTACCAGAGGACTGGAAAAGAGCTGATGTAGTTCCCATCTTTAAAAAGGAAAAAAAATGGATCCAGGAAATTACAGACCTATCACCCTGACCTCAATACCTGGGAAAATTCTGGAAAAGATAATCAAACAACGAATCAATGAACACCTAGAGATAAACAAAGTCATTACTAAAAGCCAACATGGGTTTGTCAAAAACAGATCATGCCAGACAAATGTTATTGAATTTTTTGACCAAGTGACAAAATTAGTGGAACAGAGGAATGCTGTGGATATAATTTATAGGACTTCAGTAAGGCATTTGACAAAGTAGACCACAACCTATTACTTGATAAGATAGAAAAATGTGGTTAGACATTATCACCATTAGATGGATTCGTAGCTGGCTGACCGGCCATACTCAGTGTGTACTGCATCTACATGGAGAGAAGTGTGTAGTGGGCTGTTCTGTTCTAGGCTCAGTGCTCTTCAACACCTTCATCAATGATTTGGATGAGGGGATAGATGGAGAACTCATTAAATTTGCAGACAATACCAAGCTGGTAGGAATAGCCAACACTCCAGAAGACAGGCTTAAGGTACAGGAGGATCTGGACAGACTTGAAACTGGGCGCTATCTAACAAAATGAAATTCAGTGGTGAAAAAAGTAAGGTTTTATATTTAGGCAAGAAAAACCAAATGTACAAGTATAGTATAGGGGGTACCTTGCTCAATAGTAGTAACTGTGAGAGGGATTTCAGAGTCCTAGTGGACAATCACTTAAATATGAGCTAGCAGTGTGCTGCAACTGCCAAAAAACCAACACAGTGCTAGGCTGCATTAACAGAGGGATAGAATCAAGATCATGTGAAGTATTAATACCACTCTACAATGCCTTGGTAAGGTCACACTTGGAATACTGCATCCAGTTTTGGTCACCACGATGTAAAACAGATGTTGAAACTCTAGAAAGAGTATAGAGAAGAGCAACAAAGATGATTAGGAGACTGGAAGCTAAAACATATAAGGAATGGTTGCTGGAATTTGGCATGTCTATTTTAATGAAGAGAAGGATAAGGGGGGACATGATAGCAATGTTCCAATATCTCAAGGGCTGCCACAAAGAAGAGGGAGTCAAGCTTTTCTCCAAAGCACTTGAAAGCAGGACAAGAAGCAACAGATGGAAACTAATCAAGGAGAGAAGCAACCTAGAACTAAGGAGAAACTTCCTGACAGTTAAAACAATTAATCAGTGGAACAACCTGCCTCCAGAAGTAGTGAATGCTCCAACACTGGAAGTTTTTAAGAAGAGATTGGACAGCCATTTGTCTGAAATGGTATAGGGTTTCCTGCCTGAGAAGGGGGTTGGACTAAATGACCTCCAAGGCCCCTTCCATCATCATCATCATCATCATCATCATCATCATCATCATCATCATCATCATCATTACTATTACTATTATTACCTGCCTATTAAAGCTGTCATGCTGAGTAGACCCTCATTTATTAGGAGGTTGAATTCCTCACCCCTGATGGTCTCTAACTTCCCATTTGGGACCCACAAGCCACTTGTGCATATACAGATGATGCTAGAAGCTGATGTTCTGCTTTGCAGCTTTCTTTTGTATGTTCCTTTGTTAAATAATCTTAACATAAATATCACACAGAAAAAGTAGTCTGGTAAGTATCAAAAAGATCCCTAAGGGCATTCAGAATAAACCAAGACATTTTATGATAACTTGTTTTAACAAAGTTCAAGGTACCCAGTCATTCGGTGCAGCTACAGAAATTGTATAAATAAATAGGCAGGAAACCCTATACCATTTCAGACAAATGGTTGTCCAATCTCTTATTAAAAATCTCCAGTGTTGAAGCATTCACAACTTCTGGAGGCAACTTGTTCCACTGATTAATTGTTCTAACTGTCAGGAAATTTCTTCTTAGTTCTAGGTTGCTTCTCTCTTTGGTTAGTAATAGTAGTAGTAATAGTAGTAGTAGTAGTAGTAGTAGTAGTAGTAGTAGTAGTAATAATAATAATAATAATAATAATAATAATAATAATAATAATAATGTTGGAAGGGACCTTGGAGGTCATCATTGCTTCTTGTCCTGCCCTCAGGTGCTTTGGAGAATAGCTTGACTACCTCTTCTTTGTGGGAACCCCTGAGGTATTGGAACACTATCTCCTAGTTTAGCTATCTGTGCTGTTCTGGCCAAATGCCCCCTTTGTTGGAGTGAAGTAAAACATTGTTATATGTTATTTGCTGGATATCTCTATCAGCTCCTCCATTTTTGCTCCCAGGTAAGTAGTAATAATGTGCTCCAGTTTTAAATATCCAGAGGGAGATTGTTTAGGCAATCTTTTGTTCTCTTTTTCCCATCACCTGACTTCTCACTTGCATGCATGATGATAGCCAAAGAGACAATACTATCTACATGGCATTCCACTATCTAAAGTGCATTCCACCAGGGTAAAGTATATATAGAATATACAATATAGATGACAAATTAGATTGATTATATCCCTGTCAAGTTACAAAATGGCGGCACCAACCATCAATTATTTTGTTGATGGTATGGAAATCTTCTGATGCAATTATGGAAATGATTGCCAAAAGATCATACACATCCCATTTATATTAGTGATGACTATGTTAATGTGCCCTTTAGCCCTTCCCACCTGACTTGATAAAATATTTTACATACTTCTAATTTTAAAAGGAAATGGTAAAGCAGAGATAGCCTTCAACATGGGCAGCCACCCACAGTCGCTTTGGATAGTGAGTTAGGCGGCATATTAAAAAAAAGCATAGTTTTAGCTTCAGAAATACTTTTTACTACAGTAGTAAAAGAAATTAAATATGTGAGACTGAAGAAAAAAAATAGCTATAACTTTTACACCATGTGCACTTATTAAGTACAGGTAGACTTTGACTTAACAACCATTAGTTTCAATGACAGTTCAAAGTTACAGCAACCTTGGAAATGACTGACAACCTGTATTCATACTTATGACCCAATATTGCACCACCCCTGTAGTCACGTGATCACATTTTGGGTGCTTGACAACCGGACTCATTTACAACTTTTTGTAGCATCCTGCAGTGACACAATTGTGATTTGAATCCTTTTTTTTTATCAATTTCTGGGAAACTGGGGTCCAGTTAATGATGCTGTGATTTACTTACTGACCTGTCAATTTGCTTAAGAACCTCCATAAAAATTGTCATAAAATTGAGTCTGACTTGACTTATATTTTTTATATAGCCATATTGCTTCATTCAATAAATATTGATTTATAGCAGTGGTTCTCAACCTGTGGGTCAGGACCCCATTTGGGGTCGAATGACCATTTCACGGGGGTCGCCAAACCACGCTGTCCGCCATTTTTTTCCCTTTTCCCTAGCTGTCCTACTCCTTCTTATTGGTGGCCACACCCACTTGGCCACACCCACTTGGCCACACCCCTGGGGGTCACCACAACATGGGGAACTGTATTATGGGGTCACGGCATTAGAAAGGTTGAGAACCACTGATTTATAGAAATGAGCTACATTCCATCCATGGCCTTTCTGTCAGTATTTGCATATTTCACTATTTCTCCATTCATTTTCCCATTTTTAGTTAGACTTCTATCAAAGTGCACAATTTGTGTGGAACCATCACCTCTCTCCTCTTCCCTCTCGTACCGGTCTGCAAAGCTGGAAAGGTTGGCGAACTCTGCCATAGTCCATTTCTTTGGAGGTTTTTTTTTTGTTTCCCATGATGTTCTTAAAAGTCTTCTACCACATCAGCATTCTTTTTATCTTACTTCTTCAAAGCCTAACTTTAAGGTGACCAACTTTTTTACAATGAAAAGGAGGACACAAATAAATTGAAGAAAATAATATCATAAATAAAAGAAACACTTTATTCACTGCAACAATAATACAGAATACACTATAATATGATAAATGCATAATAAAAACATTTGTAACAATAACATTTTATATTGTAATTATGCTTACATGCCTATTATTATTTAAATGAGTACTTTTCCATTGAATGA
Organism: Crotalus tigris; assembly: GCF_016545835.1. Classification (NCBI taxonomy): domain Eukaryota; kingdom Metazoa; phylum Chordata; class Lepidosauria; order Squamata; family Viperidae; genus Crotalus; species Crotalus tigris. The sequence goes on from NW_024096844.1 coordinate 638,136, forward strand.
ATATTTTTTGTCAATGTATCATCTTCTAACAATATATTGGAAATATCTGAACAAGAAATATCCTTCATATTGAATTTTACGGCAAGTGCTGCAACTGAAGTATTAACATTCAATCTCGATTTCTCACTTTTCCAAAAAATCATTAGCAATTGAAAAAACCCTTTCAACTGCTGCATTAGTTCCAGGACAGCACAACGTAAATTGAACAAGAATAAATAAATTTTCACATGGAATATGTTCATTTTTGAAATGGCTGAATATTTCCACCCATCTTTTATCAATTTCAACATGTTTATTTTCCCATTGTATTAATTTTTCAGAATTTAAAAATACATTCAGTCTTCTCATTTCTTCAAAGAGACAATTGTCATTTATTTTAATGTCTGGCATTTCTTTAGATAAAAACTCAAAACAAGAGTCAATATCTGTCCAATATACTTGCGATAAAGTCAAAAAACACCATTGAAAACTGTTATTTCTTGTGATGTTTGTTTCAGACCATTCTTCGATATATTGAAAACATGTTTGGTAAAAATTCTGCATTTCTTTGATAAACTTTTCCGTTATGCCGGGATTTGATTCCTCTAAGTCTGACAATTTTCTTTTTATAACTAAAGGAAGAAATTTTTCTTCAAATAGAGTTTTATATTGAAGGATAAAGTCATTCAAAATAAGACCAACTTCTGTAGCTGAAATGTGTTCACCTTCAATCTTTTGAATTGTTTTGTGAAAAATAGATGCTTGATTATGTACAAAATACATTAATATCTCAGATATTTCATTATTGAAAAACAATTCCAGGATTTTAGGACATTTGTCTAAATTTAAAAAATATGAACTGAGAGGCTCAAATAATTGTAGAACACACTCTATAGCAGGTGTTAGAGCAAGCCATCTAACTTGAATATCCTAAAAGTTTTTTGTACTGAACATTCGCTTCTTCACAAAATAGTTTTAAAGTAGCCACACGAACAGTAAAACGACTAAAATACAAATAAATTGTAGCTATTATTACTTCTACATCAATTGGCATGGCACATGACGCCATGTTGATTGCATTTGACAAAATATGTGCATTGCAACCTATTCCTAGTATTTTCTTTTGGAGTAAATCTTGTAATTTTACATACACATTATTCACCCCTTTGCGTCTTCACCCACCAAAATTTGTGTTTGTATTATCAGCTGTTAGTGCAACAACTTTGGATTTCAAATTGTTTTCATTTATTACTCTGTATAGATGGTTTGACAAAATTTCAGCAGTTTCGCCCTCAATGGATTCTAAATTTAAAATTTTTACTTGAATGCCCTTGGTAACATTAAAATATCTTACTAGTATTGGATACAATTTAGTTTCATTATGATTGGATGCATCAGATAAAACCATTACAAATGCTGCAGTTTCCAAGTCTTCTGTAAGTATTTTGTCACAGTAATTTTTAAATACTGATTTAATAATAACCTCACATTTTGTCCTGGTGCATGAAAATTTAGCATCGTGAAAGTTTTTCAATAATTTAGTTGTACAATCCATACTACGAAAACTTTGATTATGAATTATGGTATAGTATGGAATGCAATGTTCCCTCCATTGCAGCTAACTGTTTTTCATCTTCAGAATACTTTGAAGTTTTAAAAAACTTATTACTTTACAACTGAAAGCAGATGCATCTGATGATTGCTTATGTTTTATGGTGGTCAAGTGTTCCATAATAGCTGCTCTGCCCCTAACTGCAATACAAAATTCTCCGCTGCAAATATTGCAGAAAACAATGTTATCCTTCTTTGATGTGGTGAATGGAAATTCCTTATTCAATTTATCGTTGAAATGGCATTTCCTCTTTTTTGATTTTTCCATCCCTAAATGGAAGTTAGTTTCCTCCAGGTATCTTTGGGACTAACTAGAAGATGGTGTAGTTGGGTAGCAGGGAGGGGTGCAAAATTCCTGCCAATTCGCCTTCGCTGCAGACAACTTGCATGTGCAAAGTTTGCTGGCTGGGTGTTTTGGTGCGCTCAGCAGCAATTCCTATTGGCTTTCGAAAGCCAATAAGGGGAGTAGCACAGCTCATGCAAAAACTGGAAAAAAAATCAAAAAAAGGTGCTGGAACGCCGTTCTGAGCATTTTATGAGAAAAAAAAAGCCCTGCAGATTGGTCTTCAAATATCGAAAAGAAGGACACGTAGGAGGACACTTTTCGAGGGAGGACAGAACTTACAAAAGGAGGACTGTCCTCCCTAAAGGAGGACGGTTGGTCACCTTACTAACTTTCACTTCCATAGAGTATGATAGAGGAATTATTGTCTGTAGAGTTCTGATCTTCATAGGTATGGATACAGTATCTCAATATTTTTTCCCAACACTTTCACTGTTACCCCGCCAAATTCTAATCTATGGTGTAATTGTTGACTATTGGTTCCATTACTATGGATCCTAAAAAGCAGAAACTACCCACCACTTCAATATTGTATTTGTATTATCCTCAAATTTATCTACTTGCTCTAATTTTTCACTACATTCAGTATGAATAACTTGCAATCATAGATTCCATTTCTCCTATCAGACAGAACTACCTTGGACTCTGGTACCTTCATTTTCAGATCCATAATCCTTGTGCGTCATACAATTTATCTACCATTTACTGCAAATCATTTGGATTCTTAGCCCACAACACAGCATCATCTGTATGAAGATATACACATGTTCAAGCCCCCAACCAATACATCTCTAAATGTAGCACACATCTTTACTTACTTGGCTGAATGCTGTATCATTCGTTAAGTATTCCTTTTAGTCTCCTGGATACTTTACTTCCATCAGATTCTGTTGTTATTACACTCAGTAATCAAACTTCATATTCATGCAAAATGATTCATAATTCAAGCTCAATTGTACTTTTGTCTAAATATATAAATGTGATTATGTTTTCTTTCTCAATCTGAAACATTTCTCAGGGACTGTCTGAAGAGAAATCTGACCTGCACATCTCCTTCAGGGCACATAGTAATACTATTTTTCCCAAGTGTTGCTCATTGTTACCTGTTGTACACACTCTTTTTAAAATTTTATCTATATTTTGCTTTCTTTGGCTAGTTCTTTGCCATTAATTTTTATTTCTGCATGGACATCATAGAACAGTTCTCCCTCATCCTCATTTTGACAGTAATTATTTTTACACAAATGTTTACCCATAGCCATACTTTAACTTCATTTCACTAAGCATTTTTTCATATTTCCCATTAGCATAATTACACAAATTTCTGCAACACTGCAACATAATTTTGCCTGTTCTTGAACAAGAAGCTTCCATGTCCTCTTTCTTCATGCCCATTTTCTAGTCGTTCTTGCTGGGAGATTAATCTGGGTTCTACTGCTCCCCCCCCCACTCATTCTTTCTGTAATTGTTCTATTTTTGCTCTATTTTCCTTCATTTCTTCCGTCTTCTTCAGTGTCCACTTTTTCCCAAATTTGCTTTTGATACTATCAACTATTTTTTTAAAAAAAATATTTAGAACCTCTCTTCACTCTTACATCCTTCACAAATTTGCTCATCCTCTCAATGCAATTAGTCATGCTTTCAAATCTGAATTCCTTTCTTTTCCTTTTTATACCAAATAGGCTTATAGTTAAAACCCGTGTCTGAAACAGACATCTTTCTAATCAGATATTCATCAAAGAATCCCCACTCTCATACTTATATTCATTCTGAAGGGTTAATTACTTTTTTTTTGTATTTTCTCATGTCATTCTACACATCCGTTCATGTCACTAGCAGAATAACTTTCTGCAGAAGGTTTACGAAAAATATTTCACCATTTCCCCCAAATTTGTTTCTTTCCATCAACATGTAGTTGTCACTAATTATGAATCCACATGCACCCAAATAATCTAAATGATATTTGTTAAGTCCTCAAAGCGATGGCGAAGAATGAAGACACATTTCTTCAGAACAACTCTTTATTGTGCTTTTAGTCAAAATTCCAACGAGCAAAGGCACGCAGGCCTTTTTTTATACGCCCAGATCCCCGGACATAATGGCAACATAGTCAGGCACTTTTCGCACCTTGCGCATGCATGCAAAGCCGGCGCCACTCAGTCTGGTCCCGGGCAGCTTCTGCAAAGCCCGGGGCCATTGCAACGTCCCGAGCCTGCATTTGCAGGCTCCGGACACAACACCCCTCCCCCTAGCTTGGAACAATCCTGACACTTTAGTATTCTTATTTTTGGGAAGAGTGTCAAACTTCCTGACAGTCAAGCATGGAAGGGAATACCTAAGGTTGCCTCTACCCACAAGTTCCTATCCTTGTTTTGTCAACTAAGACACTCAGAATCATAAGTAAAACAAAATACATTATTAACTAATAACCTTAAGGGTAGTACCTCTTGTAGCTGGACAACAACTTCACAAAGTCTGAAAGATATTTGGGAGGGCACTTGGCCCTTTGTGACCTCCTCGGACCGGGAGAGTTTGCTGATTCCTTTTCCTTGCCCACCAGGCTAGGTGATCCAGGACATTGCTGCCCACTTGCCTCAGGAGACCCTGGTGTTGTTGCCTGACCTATCTGCTCTCCTGCCAGGCTCAGTAGGTCAAGGCTTTGCTGCCCCAAGTACCTGGTTGATCTGCCCATCTGATGGTTGGCTGTGCCTTCTGAGCTCAGGCCAACATCCCTTGCAGGGGTGGTAGTCCCCAGATCCACAATGGACCTTTCTTGGGAGCACTGTCCCTCGAGTCCAAGGTCAGCAGATGGATAGTCAGGGGTGGCTACAGGGCCCCAGTATCCAGTGGACCCCAAGGTCATGCCTGAGTTGCCAGAATCAGGAGTAGCCTCTCTGTTTGCCCCCCTTACAGAGGACTTCCTTCTGGGAGCAATTGCGGAATTTGGCCTGCTCCCGTGCTGTGTTGCCAGTTCTGTTGCAGGATGTGAGTTGTGTGGATACCCCCGGTCAGTCTCCCTGTCTGGAGTGTTACTAGTTATGGGTGAATAATGTGGATACCCCCGGTGTGACTCCCTGGCTGGAGTAAGTATGGGTGTATGGGGTGACCCCCTGCCCCATGACTTCCTGTTTGGAGCACATGTGGAACCTTGAAATGGGGATCAATGGCCTCCTCAGCAGCCACTAATGGCTGCTGGCATCGATCCTCAGAATGCACTCTATAGCCTTCCTCCCCCCCCCAGTGCAGAGCCAGGAGCGGAAAGGTGTAAATCCAGCCTCACACGCAGCTGATCTATGTGCCGCTGTCTTCCAAGGACACTTCATATGACAAAGGTCCAGAGACCTTGCAGACCACAGCTGGTACCCAGAGATGACCAGGCCCGTAGTTCCGATTTCAAACCGGAGCACCCACTTGCAGGCTCCTTGGTGCCCGTGGATGTGACACGTGAGACGCCACCCGGTCCGGGTGCAGTCTGTCCAGCTTAGTGATAAGCCGGCGACTCCATCGAAGTTCAGCAGAGCTCTTCCTGGTGGCTGTGCAAGGTGTGGTGCGATGTGCGAGAAGAAAGTTTGCTAAACTGTGATGCCAGTCACCATAAGTCAGTCTCTTGAGGGCATCCTTGGTGGTGCGCACCATATGCTCAGCCATTCTGTTGGTGGATGGGTGGAAAGGAGCCAAAGTTGCATGGCGGATCAGGTTGGCCTGAAGAAAAGCCTGGAACTCAGAAGAAGTGAATTGAGGACTGTTATCTGAAACCAGAACATCTGGAAGGCCATGAGCTGCGAAAATACCTCTCAGCACTTGGATAGTCTTGGCAGTAGTAGTGGAGGTCACAGGAACAACCTCTAGCCACTTGGAATAGCTATCAACAACAACCAGGAAGAATTGCCCCTGAAAGGGCCCAGCGTAATCTATATGTACCCTAGACCATGGGGTTTGAGTTTCCTCCCACCTAAGAACTGGGACCTAGACATTTCAGGCCGAGACTGTTGGCACACATGGCACCCATGCAGCTGGGCCTCAATGGCTTTATCAAGGCCAGGCCACCACAAATGGCTGCGCACAAGCGCTTTCATCCTGATTATCCCAGGATGTCTCTCATGCAGAGAGATTAAGATTCTAGACCTCAGTGAGGCTGGGATTACTACCCTACTGCCCCATAACAAGCATCTCTTGAAAATGGACAACTCATGCCTCTTTCGCCAGAAACTTTGGAACTCAGTATCAGGGCACGTGTCAGGCCAAACTGACAATACCCATGTCACCACACGTGTAAGCGTGTGATCAGTGGCAGTTTCTGCAGCCACATCCCTAGCATTGAGTGGCGACTCAGGTAGCACTTGAATAGATAGAATGTTAATGGCTGGAGCAGGATCAGGCTCCAGTGTTGGCAGTGGTAATCTACTTATGGCATCTGCATGACCCATTTCTTTTCCAGGTTTGTGAATCAATGTGTAGTCATATGCTGACAGGAAAATGGACCATCTCAGCATACAAGGATAAAGGATATGTGGGGTCTGTTTGGTTATGGTAAACAACCCCAGCAGTGGCTTATGGTCAGTGTAGACCGTGAAGTGGCGTCCGTATATGAAATCATGAAACTTCTTAATGCCAGCCGCAATGGCCATGCTTCCCTGTCAATCTGAGCGTAATTACGCTCTGCAGAAGACAGGGTTCTGGAATAATAAGCCACAGAGACCTGTGTCCCATCAGCCATCAGATGGCTAAAAACTGCCCCTATTCCATATGGAGAAGCATCGCAGGCAATGCAAACAGGTAGTTGCTCATTGAAGTGAGCTAGTACAGCATTAGAAGTAAGCAAGGCTTTAACCTCATTGAAACTTTTTTCATGGACCTTAGTCCACTGCCAACAGTCTTGTTTGTCTAAGAGCCTATGCAAGGGCTCAGCTATTGCAGCTTTATGTGGGAGAAATGCATGGTAAAAGTTTAATAGCCCCAAAAAGGCTTGTAGTTTGCCCTTAGACTTAGGGCTTGGGGCCTGCTGAATAGCTTTCAATTTAGCTTCAGAAGGGTGAATGCCTTGAGCATCTATCCTGAATCCTAAGAAGTCTGTAGAATTGACTCCTATCTTACACTTGTCCTTCTTTAACAAGGCCTGCTCTTCTAAAACGAAGTAAGACAGCCCTTAATCTCTCTGCCAGGTTTTGAGATGGTTCCCCTGCAATGAGGACATCATCAAAATATGGGCAGACTCCAGGAATACCCCTCAATACTCCACTTTGGAATATGCCAGGGGCTACATTCACCCCAAATTGCAACCTCTTTATTTGAAAAGCTCCTCTATGGGTTACAATTGTCTGAGCTTCAGCAGCTGCCTCATCAATAGGCAACAGTTGATAGGCCTGTGCCAGGTCAAGTTTCGCAAAAATGCGCCCCCCCCTGAGGGAAGCCAGGATGTGACTTACTACAGGTACTGGATAAGCATGTTTCTGCAGTGCCTTGTTTAATGTGCATTTGTAGTCTGCACATATACGTATGTCCCCATTAGCCTTAAGAGGCGTTACAATGGGGGTTTCCCAAGGACTAGAATCTACAGGTTCTAAGATGCCCTGCTGGAGCAATTTGTCCAGTTCAGCATCAATCTTGCCTTTGAGGGCAAAAGATACCCTCCTAGGCTTGACCCTAATGGGTGTTATGGAAGGATCTAATCGTAATGAAACTGGAGGCCCTTTATAGGATCCAAGCTCAGAACTAAACACATCTGCAAATTCCTTGCAGACTTCTGTAAGACTTAACATTTGCAAATGGTGCAGCCCCATGACCTGGCTTCCCAGAGCCTCAAACTAATCGAGTCCAATAAGACTCGTACGTTCACCCCCAACAACCAACAAATCTAAGGGACCCTCAAAATCCTTGTACTGTACCTTAAGGGTGGCCTCCCCTTAACACACACGTTAGAATTCTGAAAGTCTGTGAGTATCATGTTGGATGGCCTGAGTTTAACTTGAAGGCCACTGCTGCTACAAATCTTCCTGAATGTGTTGAGGGAGATTATGGAGAGAGAGGACCCAGTGTCCAATTCCATGGATAAAGGAACCCCATGCAACCTTACTTTAAGGGACAGTTTCTTCTTTAGGGATTTATGTGTGCCTGTCCTTAGAACACTTCTGTGTGTTGCGCAGAAACCTACCCTATTTTGGCTGGGGACCCTGGTACCTTTCAGATGCAATTCTTCTCTAGGTTGTACCTTCTGACAACCCAAACAGACAGATGCAATGTGGCTTTGCTTACCGCATGCCCTGCAAATGGTGGAACGGAACCGGCAGTCAGCTCGTTTGTAGCATCCTCCGCACCCGAAGCATTGAAGGGCCGTTGAAGCCTTTTCTGTGCATTCCTTCTATCTCCTTCTGGCTGCCTGGTAAAGCTTGTCCACCTCATCTTCAGGAACTTCTTCCGACTCTTTTTGCACGTTCTCCTGGTGGACGGCAACAGTCTCCGGAGAGCTTCTGGTGGGCTGCATGTTCTTTACTGCCCCGCCTGCTCCTTCCTCTGCTGCTATCCTCTCGCAGAGCATCTTGGAAAGAGACATCTTCCTTAGCGAAGATCTTTTGCTGTAAATCTCTGTTCCTTAACCTGCATACAAAACGATTGCGCAGCCTTTCTTCCAAATCTTTAAACTCACACGGTCTGGCTACTCGTCTCAAGGCCCCAATAAAGTCCTTAGCAGATTCACCTGCCTTCTGATTCCTTTGTTCAAACGTGTGCCTCCAAGCAATGACAGACAACTTAGGCTGGAAATGCTCTTTTAGAAGCTTCTTTAAATCCGTGTACGTTACACCTTTCAGAGAGGCAGGGGCCACTAAATTTTTTGCAAGCTCAAAAGTGTCCAATTCGCATACATACAACAAGGTAGCAGCCTTCAACCCATCTTCTCGAATTTGGTTGACTCTGAAATAGTTCTCCACCCTCACAACGTATGATTCCCATCTTTCCGGGTGTGAGACGTTGAACTCTGATAAGCGGCCGATCTTCGCCATTGTAGCTTGCGCTTCACCACTCGCTTCTTCCAGGGAAAAGGTCTTTCAGCCAAACTCACCCTCTAGCGACGCTGTACTGGCAGGATGGATGCTGACTTTAATGCCGTTTTCCCTCTTCAGAACTTCTTTGGGTGAGTCTTATAGCTTCCTTCTAGTTATCTTGTGAAGGATCCCACCTTTGTCGCCAGTGTTAAGTCCTCAAAGCGATGGTGAAGAATGAAGACACATTTCTTCAGAACAACTTTTTATTGTGCTTTTAGTCAAAACTCCAACAACGAGCAGAGGCATGCAGGCCTCCTTTTATATGCCCAGATCCCCGGACATAATGGCAACATAGTCAGGCACTTTTTGCACCTTGTGCATGTGCGCAAAGTTTGCGCCACTCAGTCTGGTCCCGGGCAGCTTCTGCAAAGCCCGAGGCCATTGCAACATCCCGAGCCTGCATTTGCAGGCTCAGGACACAACAATATCAACTTCACATATCATAATTTATGACATATTTAGCCCTTTCACAAGTCAGCTTCCATTTGTATTCCTCCAGAAAATCAGACCACCATTCAGATTTGTAACATCTTCCCTCTCTCTTAGATTCTTAGATCAGAAAATTCCTTCCTTCCTTCCTTCCTTCCTTCCTTCCTTCCTTCCTTCCTTCCTTCCTTCCTTCCTTCCTTCCTCCTTCCTTCCTTCCTTCCTTCCTTCCTTCCTTCCTTCCTTCCTTCCTTCCTTCCTTCCTTCCTTCCTTCCTCCATTCCATTCCAAAAATTGGATCAGACTTTAAAAAATAGGAAGGAAATAAAAATGCTACACCCAAGGAGCAATTGGAATAGCTTCTTCAGATGGACTTGTAAAAGAGGCTTGTTAAAGTTTTGAAGAAATTTAAGATAAAGATCAATAATCCTCTGAATGGATTATAGAGCAAGATTGTTTTATGCAAACGGAACTCAAAATTGATTTATTTGATCATGGTTAAAATGGGATATATTGCTATACTGGATGGTTCTTTTTGAACTAGTGATATTTGTGCAGGAAAAATGTGTATTGAATTTGCTTAGAGTTAATGTGGTGTTTACTAGCTGTTACTTTATATATCCTAGTCTGACAATATCTAAATTGGCTTTATATCTAATTGTACTATCACTTAAAATAAAATCTTTGTGAGTTTGTTCTCTTCAATGGAGAAGTTACTCTTTGTCATGTTAATTTTCTGTCTTCTGTTCATGTTAGGCTAAGGGGACTTCTTTATGTCTACTAAATGCGAATTTGCTTATAATTAAGAGATAAGATATGGAAAGATGAGTTTTGTTAATATTATTATTTTAAGGGTCTATTTGGACTTTTTACTAAGATCTGGATTGAAAAAAGATATTGCTTATTGGACTTGTCAATATTTAGGAGTTATGGGATGAAGAGATTTATATCTGTTAAAGGGAGGTGAAAAGATAGTGAATTTTTTTATATTTGTATGATGAGGGTAGAAAGTCACTTTCTTAGGTTTTTTCCCTTCTTTTTTGCTGTTTTCCAACATTTATTCTATTTTTCTTTGTCTTTTTAATTTGTATTTTCATCTTTTACTATTGTAATTGAAACTTTTAGTAATTTTTTTTAAAAGGGTATATAAAACCCCCAAGTATGTATTAATGGAATTCCAAGTGGACTTCAGTAACTGGGCCTCAGTTATTACAAGGGACAAATGTTTGGTTTTGATAACTGAGAGATCAATAGTTTTTATATGTCACTATAACACAAACTGTGTTATCAAAAAATTTCTATAGAGGAAAATATGATTAAGGAAAAAAATGATTAGCATCCGGTACAGAGATCAAAGTAATTGATGTTAATTATTGGATGAATGCTTTGTCATCTGATTACAGAATAAGGTGGATATAATTTGCACATTTTCAGAAAAGAATATAGTATGTAGGGTATTTACTTTGAATAATGTGATTTACTTTACATACTACACATATAGTAAAGCACTAATTATTTCCCACTGATTGGGCAAAAAA